>NW_004443939.1:22226364-22271832 GCF_000243295.1 Trichechus manatus latirostris | reverse complement strand
ACTCCCTTTAATAAGTCTTGTAAGTTTGGCTTGGTATTTACATAATCCCTTAATTTCTGTTTATCTGGAAATGACCTAATTTCACCATCATATTTGAATGAGAATTTTTCAGGATATATTTTTCTTGGCTGGCAGTATTTTTCTTTCAAGGTTTTATATATGTCATCTCATTGTCTTCTTGCTTGCATGGTTTCTGCTAAATAATGCGAGCTTAGTCTTATTGTTTCTCCTCTGTATGTGACTTTTTGTTTTTCTCGAGCTGCTCTCAGGATTCTTTGTTTGTCTTTGGTTTTAGCGGCTGTGATTATGATATGCCTTGGTGATTTTCTTTTGAGGTCTATCTTATATGGGGTTTGTTGGGCTTCTTGGATGGTCAGCTTTTCATCTTTCATGATACTGGGGAAGTTTTCTGTCAGCAATTCTTCAATGATCCTCTCTGTGTTTTCTGTTTTCTCCCCCTGTTCCGGAACTCCGATCACTTGCAGACTTTTGCTTTTGATTGTATCCCACGTAATTCTCAGGGTTTCTTCATTTTTCTTTGTTCTTGTTTCTGGTTTTTCCTCAAATGGAGTTGTACCCAAGTGTTTTTCTTCAGTTTCACTGATCCTATCTTCCATTGTTTCAAACTTGCTCCTCAGCCCTTCTATGACTCTGTCCATTTCTGAAATCTTGTTGTTTATCTTTTGTATTTCTAATTGTTGTTTTTGTATGATTTCTGGTTGTGAATTTATTTTAGCATTTTGTTCCGTATTTTTTTCTCGAATTCTTCCATTTTTTTGTCTGTATCTTCCATGAATTTGTCTGCCTTTTCCATGAGTTTGTCTATTTTTTCTCATTTTTGTCTGCTTTTTGCTTAAACTCTTGGATAATTCTGAATATTCAAGATTTGAGTTCTCTATCAGTTAGGTGTAGTGCCTTTTCTTCTATTGGAAGGTCATCTGGTGTTTTATTTTGTATGCTACTGGAACCATCCTGTCCTGTTTTTGTAAATGTTTTGATATTGTCTACTGTCTTTGGGGCATTCAGTGGTTATTTTTCTCATTTATTGATTGTAGATTTGTTTGTTTCATCGTGCTTTTTTGTTATACTTGGTTATGTCTGAGCATGCAGGTTGTACATTCTTTGTTGTTTGCTCATCTGTGGGCACGATACTTTCATCTCCTTCCCCAGTGGGCAGGTCAGTCACTCAGGTCTGATACAGCAGAGCAGGTCCAGATGAAGGAGAATTGCTGGGATGGGTTGTTTGTGGCACATACCAGGGCTGACAGGGCAGACCGGGATCAGTGCAGGGCAGGTTCTAGTAGGCCGTGCCTGTGCTGTTTGGGACTGTGATGTTCAGCACACGGTGCAGGTAGGCAGGAAGAAGGAGGTAGATTGTGATGTGTAGAGCTAAGATGGGAGTGGGAAAGATGAGAGAGAGGAGAGAGGAACAGGAGCCAAAAACCTACACAGAAACAAAAAAGAGTGCTCAGGGAGCTTGCTATTGGAGTTGAGAGATGAGAGACTGAGAAATGAGGAAAAACAAACATGAAAAAAAAAGAAATTGGTAAAAGAAATAAATGAATAAATTGAGAAACTGGAAATGAAGAAAGACATAAAGGGAATAAGAGAGAGAAGAAATCAAAACAAAGAAACAACAACAACAACAACAACAAAAAAAAAAACAAGAAAAAGAAATGCCCCCAGGGATGTCCCTGTGCGTCTGTGCAGAATAAGGGAGTAACTTCCAAGCCACGTGGTACTTCCCATCTAGAAGGGGCTCCCAGTCTGAGAAAAGAAAAAGAAAACAAACAAACAAATCAAAACAGAATAAATCAGAGGCAACAAACAAACAAACAAACAAAAAGCCCCGGGGTTCCCACCACTGTGGCGGCACGGGCCGGCAAGCAGTTTCACAGTCTAGCTGTGTTTCGCAGCCTTTCAGGAAGAAGCAAAGATGATGCATGGAGCCAGGTATTTGAGAGAAAGTAGGGGGGAGGTGGTGAGAGGTAAGGAAGATATCTATAAAAGTGGAAAAAAGCAACACCAGTAGCCAACAAAAGGCACTCAGGGAGCCGACCAGTGCAGGTGGGTGAAATCCAAGCGACACCGGGGTGAAGCTGGTGCTTCCTGGCTAAGGGACTGTGGCTGCAGAAAGCAGAGGAGCCTAAGTGGGGGTGAAGAAGGGTGGGGGGTGTGAAAGCATATATCACTGGTTGCCGGTTGTTCTGTCTCCTACTGGAAGCTCCGTGAAGCTGCTTTCTCGTACCCCCTGTTCACTGATCTCTGATAGGAGTCCAAAATGGCAGATCCATGCTGCGGTAGCAGATAGCAGACCTCTGCATGTATCTTTCCTCGCTCTCTGTTCTCAGTTTCTTATTCCTTTTGATGCTTGGCTGAGTTCTTTATCTCTTCATTTGATGCTTAGGGTTTCAGGATTGACATGTGACTGCTTAGTTTTTCTGATCTTTGCTGCAGAGGGACAGTGTGGTGCTTCTGACTATAGTGCCATGTTGCCTGGAAGTCTTCTCTAATCTTCTTAAGTTCTTCTATTGCTTTGTCTGTGTGTACCTTGGCTTGTTCTGCATTTTGCTTGATATCTTTCCTGATCTCTTAAAGAATTCTGTATATTAGTCTTTTGTATTCTACCTCTAGTGATTCCAAGCAGTTCTCTTCCCCGGAGAATTTCTTGATTCTTTGTTTTTGGAGTTTAATGAAGCCGTTTAGATTTGCTTCTTTATGTGATTTGATATTGACTATTGTTTCCGAGCCATCAATAAGTTATTATACTTACGTATTTTATCTTTGCTTACTGTGTCCTAGCTTCTTGTTTTGTTTTTTTTTTTTAATATTTTATTGTACTTCAGGTGAAGGCTTACAGAACAGATAGTTTCTCATGTAACAGTAACACACATGCTGTTTGATGACATTGGTTAACAACCCCACAACATTTCAACCCTCTAAATTCTCAACTTTTTTTTTTTTTTTTGGTGAAAATACACATAGCCAAAGATACGCCATTTCAAAAAATTTTTACATACACATTTAAGTGACATTGACTACGCTCTTCTAATTGTGCTGTTATTCTCACTTAAGATGAAGGCTTACAGGACAAAATAGTCTCCCATTTAACAGTTACTACAAATGTTTCCCTATGACAATGGTTAACAATCTCACAACACATCAACAATATCCTTACTCTACTTTGTGTTCCCTATCATCAGCTTCCTACCCCCATCCGCCTTCTGGGCCTTGTCACTGGACTCCTGTACCTCGTTACTCTCATGGTTTTACTGGGCTGTCCACTCCCAGGCTGAACAGTGAACCTCGAAGGTAACTTCACCACTGAGCTAAAAGGTTGTCTGGGGGTCATACTCTCGGGGTTTCTCCAGTCTCCTTTAGGCCAGTAAATCTGGTCTTTTTCTTTTTTTTGTGAGTTAGAATTATGCTCTACATCCTTCTCCAGCTCTGTCCAGAACCCTCTGTTGTGATCCTGGTCAGAGCAGTCAGCGGTGGTAGCCGGGCACCATCTAGCTGTACTGGACTCAGTGTGGTGAAGGTCTTGGTAGCTGTGGACAATTAGTCCTTTGGACTAATCTTTTCGTTGTATCCTGTTCTCTTCATTCTCACTTGCTCCCAAAGAGAAGAGACCAGTGGAGTATCTTAGATGGCTGCTCACAGGCTTTTAAGACCCCAGACACTACTCACCAAGGTAGAATGTAGAGCATTATCTTTATAAGTAGTGTGGTGTCATGCCAATTGAGCTAGATGTTCCCCGAGACCATGGTCCCCAGAGCCGTCCGTCCAGCAACTCAGTCCCTCGGGGATTGTTTTGTTTTGATATGCCCAAATAGACTGCTCATGTGAACTAGTTTGATTATTGGCACCTTTGAAGCTCAAACGTCCTGTCACCAGGTGGTTAGATCTTTTACTGGGTATGTGAGCCCAGGAGTCTGTTTACTTTTCTTGTATGGATTCAGCTCAGGTGTGCAGGTAGTCAGTCACCAACTACATGGTGTAGCTCTCACCTACAGTCCTAGACAGGCAGGGGTGATTGGAGTAGGCACAGGTATCTGGCTGCAGTAGAGTGGTCATGCACTGAACAAGGCAGGGGGCTGACAGCTGCCCTTGCGTGTCTGGGAGGAAAGTGTGTCCCTATTACCAAGAGCATGTAGGTGGATGGATTTGGCAGCCAGCCTATAGGCACCCAATGCTGTTGGCTATAAGGACTGTAAGGCACCACTTATTCTTGGACACCTGTCATGGGTGGCTAGGTGGCCTGGGTAGAGCCACCAGTCCTCAGGCCCCTGATGTGGGTAGGTGAGGACCCTGCTTAATGGGCATAGCAGTGTCAAATATCATGAACCTGCCACCTCACCATATAGCTGATACAGTTGAAGTTAGTCTTCACATATATACCTTGTTGTACTATGGTAATGAGGGCCTGCACTGTTGAAATGGGCCCACACAGGTCTATGAAGAGATGAAAGGCATTCAAAGTCCATGGACCCCTTATGCCTTTGCCTATGCAAAGCTGTGCATACCCTGAGTTCCTGGCTTAGGGGAGCTGGCAGATTATTTTTTCCTGTTTGTTAATTTGTTCCCTTTCCAAGGCCAGGAGAATGGCTCAGGGTGCGTGCTGGGTCCTACTTCCTACCCAGGGGACTCAGCAGTCACTGAAGCCAGCCTGGGAACCTGAGCAGAGCAGGGAGAGAGCTGGTAAATGGGAAAGAGGTTTTTCCCAAAGGGGGTGTTTTTTGATCCACGTGGTAGATCAGACGCATATACTTATCTTTTACCGAGTGAGTGTCGCTTTTCACTGGTTCTGGAGGCCCAAGACTCTGCTGCTGGGTCTCTCCTGATGTGGAAAATGCATCTCATGCACCACTTCTTGCCTCACGGCACATGACAACTGATCCCTTCTGAAGGATGCTGGCTCCCTCTGGGTCAAGTCTGACAACTCCTTGCTGCTTCTGAACCATCTCTCCCTCCCCCTGCCACTTAGTCCAATTCCTCAACTTTGCCTTTGATGTTCAGGGCTCCTAGATTGTCATATATAATTGATTCACTTGTTTTTTTAGGTCTTTGTTGTAAGAGGTACCACGGGAAGTGTCTGACTACTCTGCCATCTTGGCCCCGCCTCTCATGACATCTTATTAAACTCCTCTTGGGTGATCTTGTTCCTCAGATCTACATTTAAAATTTGGGTCACCTGCCAATCTGTCGCTTGCCCTACTCAATATTAAGACTTTACAGTAACTGCACTGTTGAACTTCCCTGATTGTTTACCACTGAGGTTACTATTGTTTCAACCACCTTCAGGCTCTGCTCCAAATAAAGTCAGCTCCTTCCAGCTATGAAGATGGCAGTCCTCCCAGCCTGCCCTGCCTAGTAGAATTGTTACACCAAGTAGGTGGGATGGTAGCAGTGGTGGCAGGACTAAAATGCTACATATTACCTCTGTTCTTTGAGATTTAGTACATTTTATTTAATAAGAACTTGACAATTAGTTGAATGCCTTTGATCTACTTCTAGTCTTAACATTTTTTTTTTTACAATTGCCCAGTTTTACCATTTTTTTTGGAATAAGGATTTGCTAAGTTACTCATCTATTCAGATATCCCACAATTTTTAATAATTGGTTTTTACAGTTCAGATACTCTTACTTCAATAAAATTAGAAATAAATCATAAAAAGATGACAAATATTTCCTTGGAAGTTAAGAAATACTTTATAAATCATCATTGGATCAGAAATTTAAATTTAAACTATAAAAAATTTTAATAAGGGTGTAATTTGATACAAAACAAATAGGATACAGCTGAAAATGTAGTTATAGAAAAATTTAGAGCTTTTAAAAATTAACTTAAAAAGACAACAAAAATAAATTTAAAAGTTTAGGATAGGGAATTAATAATGTTAACAGCTGAATTAAAAAAAAACTATAACTAGGAAAATATGACTGTATAAAACTAATTGTATAATTCTCTGGAAAGACCAATTAAATGGATAGGCCCACCCAATTAAAAAAAAAAGTGAGAAAAGTAGTAAGAAAGAAGATAAATTTGATCCTGATTATTGGTAGATTCTGTATTTACAAGTTCACCTACTCAATAAAATTTATTTGTAACTACTAAATCAATAATATTCATGATGTTTTTGCAGTCATTTGTAAACATGTACAGAGTGGTGACGAATTTGAGTCACTTGACACACGTTCCCAGCAAAGATCGAACAAGGTGACACTCTGCCTTCTTATTTCAGATCTCATACAAGGTGTCTTTTTTGCGGTACATTTAGTGCCACATTTCTTACATTTATGTGTTTTTTATTGGTTATTTCTCTGTTTAAAATGGCCTCCAAGCATAGTGCTGAACTGCTGTCTAGTGTTCCTAAGCACAAGAAGGCTTGGCTGTACCTTACAGAGAAAATACATGTTTTAGATTGGTTTCATTCAGGCATGAGTCATAGTGCTGTTGGCCACAAATTTAATTTTAATGAATCAACAATATATATTAAATAAAGTGTTTTAAAACAGAAAAACACATAAAATAAGGTTATGTGTTGATCAGTTAATGAAAATGTTGTGACAAGAGGCTCATGGGAACCTAACTCTGTATTTTGCCTGGGAGCAATAGTTCAGTATTTGTTAATTCAGTGTTAGTGCCAACTTTGTAGAACATAACTATTGTGAATAAGGAGAATCAACTGTGTAACCAAATAAGATTTAAAAATATATCAATGACTAGTAGGTGAAATTCTATGGCCAAAAAATTAAAATCTAGAGTAAAACTTCTCAAGCATTTTGCTGTGAAACACTGATATTCCCAGATTATGGCTTAGCAGTCAGGGCAAGCCTGGGGCAGCAATAATCCACTATACTTCTTGGCAGGTCATTTCTAGCTATAAGTTGCTTTGTGTTCATTAGTAAGCAAGCAATATCATTTTCTTTATGTTCCATGACACGAAAAGGTTTAGAATGTACTTATCTACCAGAACAGAGTGATATATAAGCAGTGTATACTATTATAATTGACGAAGAAAAATGTAATATCTTTATAGACCATTAAGCAAATGAAAAATTTTTTAAAGGCAGTATGCTCAGATACCTGAGTTTTGTCTAACCTTTAACAAACAAGATTACAATGTTATTTAAACTATTCTTGCCCATAGGAAAATATTTTCAAAACATCAGTTCATTTTATAAAGTTTATGTAATTAAAGTCATGTAATTTAATTCTAAAACACTCAATCTCAGAAATATGTATATATATGAAAATTAAACATTAATAAATCATGTTCAGCAATATATTAGAAGTTTAATAAATCATGACCAGTAGGGTTTATTCCAGGAATGGAGGTATAGTAAAAAGGGAACTTATCAACATAATTCATTGTAATAATATATTAAAGGAAAAAATAGGATCATATTAAGTGCCTAAAAATTAGTTTAATAAAATTCAGCAGCCATTCCTAATAAAAATGATAATAAAATAGGACTGAGCTATTTACTGAATACCATCAGCAAACATTATACTAAAATTTGATATGCTAATACCATGTAATGGTTAAGATTGTGCGTCACCTTGGCTGGGTCATGATTCTGTGTTTAAATGTGATCACTCCCATGATTGAATATACTGTGAGTAGCCAATCAGATGAAAGGGAGTTTCCTTGGGGGTGTGGCCTGCATCTGAATATAAGAAGATGTTCTGGCTTTTTGCTCACTCTGTATCCTGCGGCTGCCTCCTGTCATCTCATCTCTGGTTCTTGGGACTTGAGCTATCAGCTTATCTGCCGAACTTGGGATTTGTCAATCTTCACAGCCTGTGAGCAGAGCCCTGCTCTCTGACCTGCCGATCTTGGGTTTGCCAGCCCCTGCAGCTACGTGAATCAGGAGAAACCTTGTGGTCTTGCCTGCTTATCTTGGAATTCATCAACCTTCACAACCTGTGCGTGGGAGCCCCACTCTCCATCCTGCTGATCTTGGGCTCACCAGCTTCGGTGGCTGTGTGACTTGGGAGAGGCCTCTACCCTGATCCATGGACTTGGAACATTCTAGCCTCTACAATCGTGTAAGCTGTTTCCTTGATACACACACACACACACACACACACATATATACACGCTTTACTGGTTTTGCTTCTCTAGCGAACCCAGCCTAAGACATACCATAAAAAAACAAAAATAAAACCCACAGAATTCTTAACATTGTTTTGGTGTTTCAAGTTAGTGCCATAAAATAGTAAGGTAAATCAGGCCATATCTTAGAAAATAAGAAAGAAATTATACTTTTACATGATGTATTTGTATACCTAGAAAATCAAAGATATCCTAATAGAATTAATAAATTCATTTGACTGGTGGTTTCATACAAGTACTTATACATAGAAATAGATAGTTTTTCTCTATATTAACAAAACTTCAATAGAAGAGCAATGGAAAAAATGATAAGCTGTTGTTCATTTTACAATGGAAAAGAACTGAAAGGTGGCACTACATTGCAACTAACCATTTTCTTGTGGGGACAAAGCTGATGACTAAGTACATAATAGGACAACTACTCTCTTTTAAATTAATAACTATTTGAAATATGGATCTTTATAAGTTTTACACTTTATGCTTATGCATTTTATCACTTATTAATGGTATATTACATGTTATCATAAAACCTCAATACGTTTCATAATGGCTTGAAAACTTACATTAATATGTTAAAGTCCTTTGCAGACAATATTTTGAAAGCATTTTCAATCTATGTATGTTCTTTCTCAGTAAAAAATTACTGTGCTCAACACTTCCTTTGAAATCTGATGCTCACTTCTCAATACTTTTTTTTTGAACTCAGGTAATTAACAGCAAACTTTGAGGACTCAAACTTAATTTTTAAAATCATCTTATATTTTTATTATTAATAACACCCATGTATTGAATAGTGAACTAATAATCCATTAATTTACTTTATTTGATTTCACAGAGAGCAATACCATTTTTTTTTCATTTAATAGCTTAATCTATTGCCTGACCCTTAAACCTATCTAAGGGGAGATGCATTGGATCTAGTGACTGTCTAAGAATGGATTATGCGTACTCTGTCTGGGACTGGATATTTATTCAATATAATTTTGGATTGAGCCTGTCTTGCCAAACTCAGGGTGAATTACTGCACTGGAAATTATAGTTATAGATTCTGGAGACTCCTAATCAGTAAGGTTTATTGCTTAGAATTTGATTTGGTTTAATTATGAAGTAAAAGTTTAGACACGTTTTAATAACTTTAATGTAACTTTTTGAGCCCGAGCTTGGAAATTTAGAAAATTCCTTCCATACTTTCAAAGTTTGAGACTTTCGCCCCTACTAATCATTAACAGAAAATGTGGAAGAGGTAAAAGTAGAATGGTCAATCGGATTACTGTGAAATTCTAGGGACCAACACTGAGCATTTTGTATTCTATGACAAAAGTGAGTCTGTAAAGACATAAAGTAGGTTAGTGGTTGCCCAGGACTGAGGGAAAATGGGGAATGACTGCTAATGGGTAGGAGGCTTCTTTTTTGGAATGATTAAAATGTTCTAAAATTAGATTGTGGTGAGGGGTGCACAACTCTGTGACTATTATTAAAATCCCTTGAATTACACATTTATTTAAGGTTTAGTTTATTCTTTTTTTTCCAATATATTAAGGTGAAAGGTAGGTTATTGATTTGAAACGATTCATTCTTCATTTTAAATATACGTGTTAATATCAATGAATTTCCCTGTGAGCCTTGCTTTAGCTGCATCCTGTAAGTTTGGCATGTGAGGTTTCATCTTTCATTCATCTCAAAGTAGTTTCTAGTTTCCCTTGTGATTTTTTTCTTTGGCCTATTGGTTCTTTAGAAGTGTGTTATTTAGTTTTCACATATTTGTGAATTTCCCATTATTTTTACTTTCAACCTACCTGTATCTTTGAATCTTAAGTGTTTCTCCAATAGATAACTTGGATCTTGCTCTTTTAAAACCAGTTTGAAAATCTCTGCCTTTTGATTGGATTGTTTATTCCATTCACATTTAATATTTTTATTAATACATTTGGATTATGCTTGCTGCTTTCTTTTGCTTTGTATATGTATCATATGTTTCATTCCTTTTGTCCTTCTTTACTGCTCTTGTTGCATTAAGTGAATATTTTCTAGTCTGACATTTAAATTCCTTTAATGCTTTTTTTTACTTTATAGTTATTTTCTTTGTGGTTTTCTAGGGCTTACCATATACATTGTAACAAAATCGCCTTCAAATTTATAATAACTTAAATCCAGTGAAATAGAGAAACATTATTCCTATATAGTTCTATTCCCTCTTTCTCCTTTTTGTGCTATTAGCATTATACATATTACTTCTATATATTACAAACCCAAAAGTACATTATTATAATTATCACTTTATAAAATTTTATGTCTTTTAAAGAAGCTAAGAGAAGAAAGGAGGGCAAGTACATATTCATAGAGTTCACTATATTAGACTTTCTATTTACCATTTCTAGTTCTCGTCATTTATTTTTGTGCATTTGAGTTACCATCTGTTGTCAGTCCATTACTCCAAAACAGCTTTGCTCCCACCGTTCTCCTTTGTACATTTATTGTCACATATATTACATTTCTATGTGATATAAATCCAAAAATATAATTATGTATATATTTTTTTACAGTTGGTTTTTTAATTAGTTAAGAGAAGAAAGGAGAAGAAATATGGATTAATATTGTTTTATAACTACATAATTACCTTTACCAGCACTTTTTTTTTTTCATGTGGACTCAAATTACTGTTGAGGGCACTTTCAGCCTGAATAACTTTTCTTTAGTTTGTTTTTTAAGATGTATCTGCTAGCAAAGGACTCTCTTAGTTTTCATTTATTTGGGAAAATTTTTATTTTGTCTTCAGTTTTGTGAGATAATTTTACTGAATATAAGATTCCTGGTTAGTAGTTTTTTGTTTCTGTTTTTTCTTTGAGCAATTTTAATAAGTTATTCATTATCTTCTGACCTCCATTGTCTCTGATGAGAAGCTAGTGGATAATCTTATTGGGGTTTCCTTGTAGTGACTAGTTGTTTTTCTCTTGCTATTTTCAAGGTTTCCTCTTTGTCTTCTGATTTAAATGTTTTTACTACGATATGCCTGGTTGTGGATCTGTCCTGTTTGTAGTTTGTTGGCCACTACCCATATAAACATTATGATAAAAAAGAAATGGAAGTTGTTAAGGATTTTATTCTACTTGGATCAACAATTAATAATAGGAACATGGAATGTACAAAGTATGAATCTAGGAAAATTGGAAAAGGTCAAAAATGAAATGGAACACATAAACATTGATATCCTAGGCATAAGTGAGCTGAAATGGACTGGTATTGACCATTTTCAGACAATCATATGCTCTACCGTGCTGGGAATGATGATTTGAAGAGGAATTACATTGCATTCATTGTCAAAAAGAGTATTTCAAGATCTATCCTGAAGTAAAATGCTGTCGGTGATAGAATAATATCCATATGCCTACAAGGAAGACCAATTAATATGAATATTATTCATATTTAATTAACTAACCACTAAAGCCAAAGATGCAGAAATCAAAGATTTTTACCAACTTATGCAGTCTGAAATTGATCAAACGTGCAATCAAGATGCATTGATAATTACTGGTGATTGGAACGCAAAAGTTGGAAACAAAGAAGAAGGATCTGTAGTTGGGAAATATGGCCTTGATGACCAGGAAGCATCAAAAAGAAGATGGAAAGAATACTCAGAGTCACTGTACCAAAAAGAATTAATTGACATTTAACCATTTCAGGAGGTAACACATGACAAGAATCAATGGTACTGAAGGAAGAAGTCCAAGCTGCACTGAAGACATTGGCTAAAAACAAGGCTTCAGGAATTGATGGGATACCAGTTGAGATGTTTCAACAAACAGATGCAGCAGCACTGAAAGGGCTCACTGGTCTCTGACAAGAAATTTGGAAAACAGTTATCTGGCCAGCCGACTGGTAGAGATCCATATTTATGCCTATTCCAAAGAAAGGTGATCCAACAGAATGCATTATCAAACACTATCAATAATATCACACACAAGTAAAATTTTGCTGAAGATCCTTCAAAAGCGGTTGCACCAGGACATCAACAGGAAACTGCCAGAAATTTAATCCAGATTCAGAAGAGAACGTGGAATGAGGGATATCAGTGCTGATGTCAGATGGATCCTGGCTGAAAGTACAGAATACCAAAAAGATGTTTATGTGTATTTTATTGACTGTGCAAAGGCATTTAACTGTGTGGATCATAACCAATTATGAATAACATCATGAAGAATGGGAATTCCAGAACACTTAATTGTGTTCATGAGAAACCTGAACATAGACCAAGAGGCAGTTGCTAGAACAGAACAAGGAAATACTGCATGGTTTAAAGTCAAGAAAGGTGTGTATCAGGGTTGTAGCGTTTCACCATACTTATTCAATCTTTATGCTGAGCAAATAATCAGAGAAGCTGGACTATATGAAGAAGAACGGGGCATCAGGATTCGAGGAGGACTCATTAACAACCTGCAGTATGCAGATGACACAACCTTACTTGCTGAAAGTGAAGAGGACTTGAAGCACTTACTGATGAAGATCAAAGAGCGTAGCCTTCAGTATGGATTACACCTCAACATAAAACAAAAATCCTCCTGACAGGACTAATAAGCAACATCAGCATAAATGGAGAAAAGACTGAAGTTGTCAAGAATTTCATTTTACTTGGATCCACAATCAACACCCATGGAAGCAGCAATCAGGAAAACAAACAATGCATTGCATGGGGCAAATCTGCTGCAAAAGACCTCTTTAAAGTGTTAAAAAGCAAAGACGTCACTTTGAAGACTAAGGTACACCCAACCCAAGCCATGAGATATTCAATCGCCTAATATGCATGCGAAAGCTGGACAATGAATAAGGAAGATTGAAGAAGAATTGATGCCTTTGAAATATAGTGTTGGTGAAGAATATTGACTATACTGTGCACCACCAGAAAATGAACATATCTGTCTTGGAAGCAATACAGCCGGAATGCTCCTTAGAAGCAAGGATGGCGAGACTTAGTCTCATATACTTTGCACATGTTGTCAGGAGGGACCAGTCCCTGGAGAAGGATATCATATTTGGTAAAGTAGAGGGTCAGTGAAAAAGAGGAAGACCCTCAATAAGATGCATTAACACAGTGGCTACAGCAGTGGGCTCAAGCATAAACAAGATTATGAGGAAGGTGCAGGACCTGGCAGTGTTTCTCGTTCTGTTGTACATAGGGTCACTATGAGTTGGAACCAACTCGACTGCACCTAACAACAACGTTGATATTTTCTATTTGAAGAGACATTGTCATCAGACCTTCTTTTATGAATTTAAACTTGCCTTTGTTTGAATATATTTATAATAGTGGCTTTGAAGTCCTTGTTAATTTGTTATCTGTCAAAGGCAGTTTCTGTTGCCTGCTCATTTTTTGTGTATGGGTTACATTTTCATGGTTCTTTGGATGTCTTATAAGTTTTTGTTGTGGTTGAAAACTGGATATTTTAGATAATACATTGTAATAACCCTAGACATTAGTACTACCATCACCCCAGGACTTATTGTTGTTTGCTTGGTTATTTGTTCAGTGACTTTTGTTGGACTATGTTAGTGAAGTCTGTTTCCCCCAAAGTGTTAGCCACTGATACCACTTCTTAGAGGGTGCACCATTGGACATGCTCACTGTCACCTTGGGATGACAGTGGTTTTTTCAGGGCTCTCTTTGACTGTCTGTTTCTCTGATGTCTCTATTAAGCTATCTGCCTTCTTTGATGTAACACCCAGCTCTCAGCCTCCGCTAATCGCCAGCTGATCTCTCTATCGTTTTTGCAATGGCCTGGTACACAGATTGCTTCTCAGTCTGATCAGTTTTAATTTGCACCCCTTTACAGAGGTCATCTTTGAAGCCAATGTTTGAGGTTTATTCTGATCCCAGAAGGGCTCTTCTTAGCTGTCTCTTCCTGGTCTCTGTGGTAAACTTCTAACTGGTCTATGGGTTAGCTTTTTGCTCTTGTGGAACTACCAAAACCAAACCAAACTCATTGCATCGAGTTGATTCTGACTCATAGCAACCCTATAGGATAGAGTAGAACTGCCCCATAGGCTTTCCAAGGAGCAGTGGTGGATTCGAACTGCTAACCTTTTGGTTAGCAACCAAGCTCTTAACCACTGAGCCACCAGGGCTCCAGTGCTGCTACCAGTCACCACAATATCCATTGTTTTCAAGAGCACCCTTGGGCTTGAACTTCCCCACACTCTGCTCCAAATAAACTCAAAGAAAACCTATAACACTATTCTGGAGCTGATGCTGGAGACAGTAGCTCACTCTCAGAGAAGTGAGTCATTTTCCTTCATATGCAGAGTGCTAAGCTGGGGTTGGCAGACATTGGCCTTCTCAGCTTGCCTGTCCTGCTGTGGAATCTCCACCCTATAAGTAAGTTGGGACAAAGGTAATCAGGGCTCCAGTATTCTTGACTTATTGCACCTGGTCTAGAGCTTCTATCTTACTAGTGGGGGCTGGGTGGAGGAAGAGATCCCCAAACCTCTCAGCCTCTGCAACACAGAGCTAGGCAGGGGGAGTGAGAAATGCTGGTACCCTGCTTCTCCTGGGGAGATATTGTAGCCATCAGTTAGGACCAGGAGGAGAGGGATCCTATGTTCTTGAAGTGAAGTTTACATCATGCTGAATTGGGGTGGTGGGATGGAGGGAGGGAACGAGTTGTGGTTTAAATACCACAGAAATTCACTGTTCTTACTGAGATTTAGTAGATATTCTTGAATATATGTTTCTTCATTTGCTGTATGCCCTTTGGACAATTTCCAGAGAATTTTAAAATTTTAAATGCTTTTTTTAAAAATAACTTTCACCAGTTATTGTTATTTCACTGGGGAGAGAGTCTACAAGCTCCTTGCATTTCCATTCCAGAAATTTTCCCCCAAAATTATCCTTTTTAAAGCCACTCTTCTGCTCAAAACTCTGAAATAACTTTCCATCTCACTGACCTTCTGTGTGTTCCTCAAATATGTCAAGTGTGTTCCTGCCTCACTAAACATGCTTTTTTGCCTGGCCTTTTACACTTGCTCCTTGCTCTGGTATAATTCTCTGAGATGCCCACTACATCTTATCTCTTCTCAGAGATACTATTCCAGACTATCCTATGTAAAAAGCAGCTCATTTATCCCTCCCACTCCGTATTCCCTTTATGCTTCTTTATTTTTCTTTAATAATTTAACTGTAATCATAACTACTTGCCAAATTATATATTTAGTGTTTTATTTCTATATTTTTATCTGTATGCATTATAGAATGTAAGCTCCTAGAACCTCAGGATATGATGTCATTTGGCAATAGGGTCATTGCAGATGTAATTAGTTAAGATTGCATTAGATTTGGAGAGTGCTAAGAAACCAACTTATTTTGAAAACTGGTAAATAAGGGAAAGAATTTTAAAAAAGATTACATTAGAGTCATTAGGGTGGGGCCTAACCTCTTTATGACTAATGTTCTTATAAGAAGAGGAGAAGATACTGAGAGACAGATACAGAGGGGAGAGAGCCATGTGAAGACAGAGACAGAGATTGGAGTTATACTACCTCAAGCCAAGGAGTGCCTGGGGCTACCAGCAACTGGAAAAGATAAGAAAGGATCTTCTCTTAGAGCCTTCTAACAGAGCATGGCCCTTTAACACCCTGAATTCAGATTTATAGGCTCCAGAACTATGAAATGATGATTTTCTGTTTTAAGCAACTCACTTTGTGGTAATTTGTTATGGCAGCCCTGGGAAACTAGATTGTCAATAAAAATATGTTGAATGAAGGGATGACTAGATGGAGGCCACGTGAAACCTCTGAGAAATGGGACAACTGTGTTCCTTGGAGTAATTTTATTTTACTTTTATTATTGAATAATAATGATAATGGTAAACGTCCTAACCGGTTAATTATTTTAATCAGAATTATTTTATTTAATCACATAGAATTTTTATTGATTTTTGGTAAATCTCCATGATATTGAAGTGGTTTACTTTGATGCTCTCTTACAGAGATTTTTAAATAAAGATTGCCTTTTCTGCATCTATTTATATTATCATACTCTTTTCCTCCATTAATTTGTTGATGTAATGAATTTTGCGATACTTGATTGTAGAGTACTTTTTATTCTTTGCTTACATTACTGGATTATTTTCACTAATATTTAGAATGTTTGCATCTATATTCAAAGATGGGAGCTCTGGCGGCACAGTGGTTAAGCATATGTCTGCTAACCAGAAGGTTGGTAGTTTGAATTCACCAATGACTCCTTGGAAACTCTATGCAGCAGTTCTACTCTGTCCTACAAGGTTGCTATGAGTCAGAATTGACTGGACAGCAATGGGTTTTATTCAAAGATGAGATTGGTCTATGGTTTCTTTTTATTGCCTCCTTAGACCAAGTGGGTATCCAGTACAGTCTTGAGTAGGTTTAGTGAGAGAAGACATCTTTGCCTTAATTTTCATCTGACAACGGCAAGCATTTAGTATTTCACCATTAAGTATTATATTAGTTTGTAGATGCCATTTATCAGGTAATATTTTGGACATATCAGGTTAAATAAAACATAGTATTAAAATTAATCTCACCTATTTGTTTTTACTTTTTTTTTAGTGTAGCTAATATGAAATTTAGAATTATTTTCTGGCTAACATTATATTTCTGTTGGACAGAACTACTCTAGTGTGTCTTTGCTGGGTGGAAATAAAATGTTACTTCTCCATTGTGAAGGGAAAAAAAAAAGAAATCAAATATATCTTTATAAATAATTCAGTCATGTTCTCCTTGCCGTTATATTTTAAAATGCATAGCCAGATTTAACTATAAGACTTGTTTGGAAATTCATGGTATCAAGGACTTCTCAGCATTCTTTTATCCTCTAATGAACGTTGATGAACAATTTAAGTACCTAAATAGTATTAGATAGTAATCAGATGAAAACAAATATTACATTAAATTTAACACTATGTTTTCTAAAATGTAAATGAACTCATGAGTAGTTTTCTCATTTTCTTTTTTTTTTCCCACAAAAAACTAATTGACAATGTTTTTCCACTCTATATAGCCACTTATTTTTGTGTAAAAAACATCAGGAAAAACTTACTAAGAGTTGTGAAACAAAATGGATTTATATATACAAAGAATATGAAGATAAACTCCTTAAAGATCTCTTTTTTAAACCTGAAACTGATATAAAAGGAACATTTACACATTGGAAATATGTAAGTATAATCAGTTTATCATTTTTTTTGCAATATTTTTATTTAAGATGCTGTAGTTATAATTCATGTAGCATTAGTAAGAATTTCTTAAATCTCTTTTAAATATCTGTTAGTATATTATTAATGTTCTGGTTTAAATTTTCCTGAAGTGAGAAAATTATATAATAATGTATTACAGATGTAATTTTGGTGATGCATTAATTATTTTACCACACCATTTTATAATTTATGCTTTGTATATGTAAATTATTTTATTTTCACTTGTTTAGTTTTCAAGCAGTTATTAATCATAATGTAAAACCTTTTCTCAGTGATTGAAGACATAAATATTTAGTTTATTAAGGCTGATAATTCTATGTATAGTGTAACATTCACTCAGTGTTTTATGTCAAATCTCTTATTGCTTTGAGGACACAATGGGAATGGGAAGAAACTTACTTACATTTATTGAATGCCTACTATGTGCCCTACATTGTGCTATATATTTTACATGTGGTATATAATTTATTCTTCACAACACTGTATGTCAAGCATTTTTAATTTCATTTTTATAAATAGGAGACTAAGTCTTGGTGAAGTTAATTTAGCTTACCAAAAGTCACAGCTAATTGACATAGCTAGGATTTGACTCCAGGTCTTACAGACTCACAGAGTTGGTGTTTTTCTATTTTTAGTGTTTTGTTTTAATTTGGACCTTAGGTAATGGCACAAATGAAGGCTATGGCATTGTAGTAGTATTAACTGGAGTGAACTTTTCATAAAACATTGTGTTTGCAATTAAAAAAAACAAAAACTCCTTTGTATGCGGACCTCTTCCAGAGTAGCTTGGGCTACAAATGTTTCTATTACATTAACATGATTAGAAAGGATGACAATAGGTACAGACTGTCATTAGTCTGATTTCAACAGAAATGAGAATCTGTGTTCTAGATATAGTTCAAGAATGTCTTCAGCCCATAAATCTCAAAGAGTTACACATTGAATAAAACATAGGTTTTAAATGTAGATGTATCCTGTTCAAAACTTTTCCCTCATCAGTACTCAGTGAGAACAGTGTTAATTTGCTCCAGATGGTAGGATGTTCTATCAAGGTATGAATTTCATTTGACGGGTGTTTTGACCCTATATGTATAAAGTAAGCTAATTGATTTCAGGGAATGCCACCTGCTTTTTTATATGCTTTATACACAGAAGACTATCAGTGAATATTGTATACTGATAACCAGTTTGGATATATATAATATATTGACATATAATTGTGTATAAGTATATACGTATTCATATGTGTAAATTATGTATGCATATATTTGATACATGTATTGTGTTATGGCAAGTGACTGTTATTATATATGCATGATAGGAATAACATTCTTATTACAAAGGTTATTTTATTTAATATCCATTAAGTTACATAGACTGTATCATTGTTAGGGCTTTGGAAGTATTTTGCATGTTATGAAATTTTTGGTGTAAAATATATTTATTATAAGGAGTTTTCTAAAGGTCTTTCATATCTGAAATAATTCTGCTAATCACATCACTATTAATTTCAGTTTTTAGGAACTGTTCTTTTGTATTCTAGAATACGTATATTGTCATATGCTTTTTCATTGTTTATAGCCACTATTTATAGAACATTATGTGAGTTGTATCCAGCTCATTTTTTAAAGTAATTGAAATTATTTTGTATTATGAGATTTATTTTCTGAAGAAAGTTTCCTTCTTTTGTATAAAAATGTCTGTCAGTCTTCTACTGGCTTCACTCATTTTTTCTTCAGCTCACTTGGTTGATACACTGTTATTTTTACCACTCATCTGCCTAGTCTCTTGTGACTTGGAGCTTGGTTTATTACCACTACAGTGAGAAAACTGATACCAGAATTGCCTGAGGGAACCTAGGATCCCAGAAACTTTATAAGAGTAAGGAAATAGGGAAAGAGTTGGAACAGGATGGCAGGGGGATAAGAAGACATCAGCATTTAATACTGGGAGTTCACAAAAAACATGCTGTGTGCAAAGCAATGGAAAGAATTAGCCAAGTATTAGCCAAGAATGGCATTGGGGTTTAGTAAATAGATGAAGTAAGCAATATCTGAATCTGCTTCTATGTTGGAAGAAATGTGCTTGGTCCAAAGGACTGAAAACTTCCCATGACCATGGTAACGAAAAGTGGAAAGAACCAGAGGAGTGAGTTAAAGCCACATTCATTTAGGAAATGCCATCTTGCAAAGCCAGAAAGTCCAAATAAACATCCAGAGTGTATGGAGCAAGAATAAACTGTAAATGAGATACAGTCCAAAAGTCAGAAGCTATGAGAAGAGAATCTGGAAAAACTAGACCAGAGTAGAAGAAATTGAGGATCTGGAACAATTACTAGGAATATTTTTTATCTTTGACTTTTAGATATTAGTCAGAGAATGGTTGCTGCTTGTGTACGTTGTTGTTGTTAGGTGCCTTCAAGTCGATTCCGACTCATAGTGACCCTATGTACAACAGAACGAAACACAGCTCAGTAATGTACCACCCTCACAATCACTGTTATGTTTGAGCCCATTGTTGCAGCCAGTGTGTCAGTCCAACTCTTTGAGGGTCTTCCTCTTTTTTGCTGACCCTCTACTTTACCAAACTTGATGTCCTTCTCCAGAGACTGGTCCCTCCTGAGAACATGTCCAAAGTATATGAGACAAAGTTTCACCATCCTCACTTCCAAGGAGCACTCTGGCTGTATTTCTCCCAAGATAGACTTGTTCATTCTTCTGGCAGTCCACGATGTATTCAGTATTTTTAGCCAACACCGTAATTCAAAGACATCAATTCTTCTTCAGTCTTCTTTATTCATTGTCCAGCTTTTGCATGCATATGAGGCAATTGAACATATCATGGCTTGGGTCAGGGTCACCTTAGTCCTCAAAGTGACATCTTTGCTCTTTAACACTTTCAGGAGGTCTTTTGCAGAAGATTTGCCCCATGCAATGCATCGTTTCTTCTCCTGGTTGCTGCTTCCACGGATGTTGATTGTGGATCCAAGTAAAATGAAATCCTTGACAACATCAATCTTTTCTCCATTTATCATGATGTTGCGTATTGGTCCAGTTGTGAGGATTTTTGTTTTCTTTATGTTGAGGTGTAATCCATACTGAAGACAGCAGTCTTTGATTTTCATCTGTAAGTTCTTCAAGTCCTCTTTGCTTTCAGCAAGCAAGGTTGTATCATCATAATGCAGGTTGTTGATGAGTCTTCCACAAATCCTGATGCCCCCTTCTTCTTAATATAGTCCAGCTTCTCAGATTATTTGCTCAGCGTACAGATTGAATGAGAAGGGTGAAAGGATGCAACCCTGATACACACCTTTCTTGACTTTAAACCTCTCAGTATCCCCTTGTTCTGTACCAATGACTGCCTCTTGGTCTACATACAGCCTCCTCAAGAGCACAATTAAGTGTTCTGGAATTCCAGTTCTTTGCAGTGTTATCCATAATTTGTTATGATCCACACAGTTGAATGCCTTTGCATAGTCGATAAAACATAGGTAAACATCTTTCCGGTATTCTCTGCTTTCAGCCGTAATCCATCTGACATCAGCAATGAAATCCATTGTTCCACAACCTCTTCTAAATCCAGATTGAATTTCTGCTGTCAGTGTGCTGCTGCTTTTGAATAATCTTCAGGAAAATTTTACTTGTGTGTGTATTAATAATATTGTTTGATAATTCCTACATTCTGTTGGATCACCTTTCTTTGGAATGAACACAAATACAGATTTCTTCCAGTTGGTTGGCTAGGTTTCTTCTGAATTTCATGGCATAGACTGCTCAGCACTTCCAGCACTGCATCCATTTATTGAAACATCTCAATTGGCATTCCATCAATTCCTGGAGCTTTGTTTTTCACCAACATCTTCAGTGCAGCTTGGACTTATTTCATTACCATTGGTTCTTGATTATATGATACCTCCTGAAATGGTTGAACATCGACTAATTCTTTTTGGTACAGTGACTCTGTGTATTCCTTCTATCTTCTTTTGATGCTTCCTGTGTTGTTCAATATTTTCCCCATAGAATCCTTCACTACTGCATCTTGAGGCTTGAATTTTTTCTTCAATTCTTTCAGCTTGAGAAAGTCTGAGCATGTTCTTCCCTTTTGGTTTTCCAACTCCAGGTCTTTGCACGTGTCATTATAGTACTTTACTTTGTCTTCTCGAGCCACCCTTTGAAAGCTTCTGTTCAGCTCTTTTACTTCTTCATTTCTTCCTTTTGCTTTAGCTACTGTACATTCAAGAGCAAGTTTCAGAGTTTCTTTTGACATCCATTTTGGTCTTTTCTTTCTTTCCTGTCTTTTTAATGACCTCTTGCTTTCTTCATGTATGATGCCCTTGATGTCATTGCACAGCCCGTCTGATCTTTGATCATTAGTGTTCAGTGAGTCAAAACTGTTCTTGAGATGGTCTCCAAATTGAGGTAGGATATACTCAAGGTGATATTTTGGCTCTCATAGACTTGTTTTAATTTTCTTCAGCCTCAACTTGAACTTGTATATGAGCAATCGATCGTTTGTTCCACAGTTGACCCCTGGCCTTGTTCTGACTGCTAATATTGAGTTTTTCCATCTTCTCTTTCCACAGATGTAGTAGATTTGATTGCTGTGTTTTCCATCTGGTGTGGTCCATGTGTGTAGTCACCATTTATGTTGTTGAAAAAACAAGAAGTCATTGGTCTTGAAAAATTCTATCATGTGATCTCCAGTGTCATTTCTATCACTGATGCCATATTTTCCAACTACCAATCCTTCTTCTTCATTTCCAACTTTCACATGCCATTCACCAGTAATTATCAATGCATCTTCATTGCATGTTTGATCAATTTCAGACTGCAGAAGTTGGTAAAAATCTTCAATTTCCTCATCTTTGGCATTAGTGGTTGGTGTGTAAATTTGAATAATAGTTGTTTTAACTTGTGTTCCTTGTAGGCGTATGGATATTATCCTATAACTGACAGTGTTGTACCTCAGGACAGATCTTGAAATGTTCTTTTTAATGATGAACGTAACCCTATTTCTCTTCAAATTGCCATTCGTTGTATAGTACACTATATGACTGTCTGATTCAAAATGGCCAGTAACAGTCCATTTCAGCCAACTAATGCCTAGGATATCGATGTTTATGCATTCCATTTCATTTTTGACGACTTCCAATTTTCCTAGCTTCATGCTTCGTACATTCCACATTCTGATTTTTAATGGCTGTTGCAGCTGTTCTCATTTTGAATTGTTTCACATCAGCAAATAAAAGTCCCAATAGCTTGACTCCATCCATGTCATTAAGGTAGACTTTACTTTGAGGAGGCAGCTCTTTCCTAGTCGTATTTTGAGTGCCTTCCAACCTGAGGGGCTCATCTTAAGGTGCTATGTCAGACAATATTCTGCTATTATTCAAAAATTTTTCACTGGCTAGTTTTTTGAGAAGTTGACTGCCAGGTCCTTCTTCCTAGTTTGTTTTAGTCTGGAAGCTCCACTGAAACCTGTCCACCAACGGTGACCTTGCTGGTATTTGAAATACCAGTGGCAAAGCTTCTAGTATCACATCAACACATAAGTCACCACAGTATGACAAACTGACAGACCCATGATGGCTTATGTAGATATAGAATTATGGTGGTCAATTACATCAAGTTTTAAAGAAACTTGGATATTATTATGGTGCATTTCAGGCAAATCTGGATATTATTGTGATAATTTTGCTAGGACACTACTAGCAAATCTGTTTTGACAAACCAGAAAGACCAAACCCGTGGCCATCAAGTTGATTCTGACTCATAGCAACCCTATAGGACAGAGTAGAACTGCCCCACAGGGTTTTTAAGGAGCAGCTGGTGGATTCGAACTACCAACTTTTGGTTAGCAGTTAACCACTGTGCCACTGCTGTTTTGACAAAGTCAGTCCTTTTCCTCAGAGGTTACTTAGAAAAATACATGTACAGGCAGCAATAGCAAAACAAAGCAGTTCCTCACTGGGGCTTTGGCCTCAAATTTCATTTCAAAATTTTAGAAATCTAGGCTGGACTAAGAGATAATTTCTCCATTTCTATGCTTTGTTGGCCCGTATGGTCTTTCATTTATTTCCTATATTTCAAACATGAAACTTAGAAAGGATATTGTGGGGAAAAAAAAAAAAGTCAAATTTACTGAAGCCAAAAGGGAAGAAATTCAGAGGGAAGAAACAGATAATGTCAGAGGAAGCATAGCTCTCCCTTGACTTCCTCTCACCTTACTCCTGTATCTGAGGTTTCCTCAAGCTGGTTTAATCCATGTGTTATTAGCAAGGAGAAGGCATCTAAGAGGTAAGAAAGAGTGATAGCCAGGAGTCTTTCCTGCTTGAATCTCATTTAAATAAAAGATAAATAGAAAGAACAAGTTTATGTGTTATGGATCTCTATCTTCTTTGAAAGCCCCATCTCCTAGAATCATGGTCTAAACTTTTTCTTAGACTTGAGCAAGGCCCTCCCTTCTTAAAGCATGAAGATTGGAATTCCATATCCCTTCCTGACCTATCTTTTGGAGAGTGTGCTTGTGTTCCCCCTGGGTATCAACAAAATGAGAGAAGTAATCGATTGGGCAGTACAATTCCTCTTGAAGAGATCTCTTACTTGGAACCATTTCTGACATGTTGCATGTTCATAGTTTGTATCCCTTCATGACATTTTATAGGTCATGGAAAACTCTGACATAATCTAATGTGGCATTCAGCTACATTTAAGTAAGATTTGCTTCAAAACTGAGGCAAATTTATTGATTTTTGCCTTCCTATCAAAGATTAATTTTGCCCATAAGTAATACTGATGGAACAATATACATGCCATGCTGAAAGCTATTTTTGTAAAATGAAATAAAATGTTCTCAAATATGATCCTCCTTGTAAACCCTTGCCAGTTAATTTTTATTAAATGTATTTTCTTAAAAGTTTATAATTTGTTTTTTAAACCTTAGTAATTGTTTGTATTTTAATATAATTTTTAAATAACAGCTGAAAATGTAAACAAATTAATTTTTGAATTATATCACGTATGCATGAAAAAATACATGAAAGCATAGTTATCAAGATGTTAGTGGTTAAGGTAGAATTTTAGCTGATTATTACTTTCTTTCTGATAGTTTTATGTATTATTCTTTTTTTTAGTCAAAATCATGTTTTATTTACCTAATCAAAAATTTAAAAAAAAAAAGATTTTTCATTGTGGATAAAAAGATTTTACCTACATTTTCTAATAACACATATATAGAAATATTACCTTCAGGTACTTCCACATTATCAGTTCTCTTTTTACTATTAGAAAAGTGAGATGATTTGTCACATGGCCTATGTGAGTAAGAGAATAAAGAATGAGTCACCTTACTCATGGCTGCTGCATTGCACAGCTCAGGAGTGCATTCACATCATAGTATATGTGAACAGCATTTCCTGGAATTGTGTATAGTATAGCTTGCATAGCAGTGTGAGATTACCCTAATTTTATATATTCAGTAATGAATCATGTTTGAGAGTTCTGGGTATTTTACACCTATTGTAAATTCAAGCAGATATAAAGAAGGGGATAAAAAATAATTACCTTCATAATATTATAAGCCAATAAATGTCAAATCCACTCCTTACTGCTTTTCTTTGTTTAGTTTAACAGTAATACAAAGACAATTTTGAGAGGATTGACTCTACATCAGATTCAAGAGATGTGGAATGGGTCATCTCATTTTACTATATGGGGTGTTAAACAACTATGGATAAATATTCCATTTATTTATTTCATTTTTTATGAAGTGTGTATGTTTCCTTATACTGAAAGTGATCTTCAGTATTGGTGAGCTTCTGGGATACTGTTCTAGTGCATATAATTATGAGAAAGAGGCTACATCATGGCATTTTTACATCCTCTCTAAAAATTACCCTTTATTATTGTCTAACACTCATTTTGCGGCCCCGCTAGCAATGCTATTCATTTCAATTGGGTATTTATTGAATACTGGCAATGTCCCTAGTACTGTTACAGTTGGAAGGCCTTAAAAATTGGGACCAAGCAAGTTCTAAGCTGGAAATTGTATGGAGGAAAAGCTAAGAAAACTCACTGGGAAGGGGCCAATTATATAAAGTGTGCAATTGAGAAGGGTATACAAATATAAGTCCATTTTTGTAAGTCACCTACATCAAGTCTAGAGCTGGGTCTGATCTAAGGAGTTAGGCTTGTACTGAGTATTAAGACTTCTGGGAAGTACTGGTTTTTAGCATCAGAGAGAAATATAACTCATTTATCAGAAGTGTCTATAAGGGCAGAGACTGGGGATACCAGAAACCAAGGATAATTTAATTCATGTTTAATTCAGTCTTATTGGGGGTGAAAATAAGGAATAATAATGGCTTAAAAGAAAGGCTGTGGCTTAATGACCCCATTAGCATATAAGGGGCTAAATTCAGCAACTTAATAAAGTTTTGCAAATATTTATTACGTGCATTCTAGGATTCAGGCCCTGTGCTAGTCACTGGCAGTAGAAAGAAACTAAATAGGGCATGTTCCCTTTACTCAAGGATTTGAGTGTTAGTTTCAGAGAGGATAGAAAACCTATGTGATACCCTTTAGCTTTGGTCTTTCAGTAGTCAGGCCTTCTCTGTCTTTTTGGGCAACTGACTCAGAGAGGATGTCTGATTTTGTACCAAGTAGAAAACTGTCTTACGTCTCTGTCCTTCCATTATTCTTGTCTGTCTCACTTTCTGTACTCCTGACCCTTATCTCACTCTTTTGCATCTTAAAGCAGGTGTTTTCAGCATTGTCATGTTATTTGTTCTGTACTTCTATTAATTTGATTTATAGTTTCTTGTGCTATTCAGAAATTTTTAATTCTAATGCAGTCAAATCAGGGAATCTTTGTTCTTTTATTTATATAATTCTAAAAACAAAGTACTTCACAACCCTAGGATTATAAAATATTCAAAAACACTCATAAAAATTGCCAACCAAGAATAACATATCCTGCAAAACGCTTGCTCAAATATGATGGTGAAGTTAGGACATTTCCAGATAAACAGAAATTAAGGAAATATGTAAAAACCAAACCAAACTTACAAGAATTATTAAAAGTAGTCCTTCGGTTAGAGAGACAACAGCATCAGACAATAACCTGATTCTATGATGCAAGACAGCATTAGCCAGATACCAACCTAGATAATGAACTCTCAAGGATAAAACAAAACTAAAAAATTTACAACAGGGAACCAGAGAGGTCAATCTGTAAATGACAAGAACATCAGAACAATAAAAGAGGGAATAAACAGTGTAGGTATAGAACTTTCAAATGAAGAGGAAGTCAGAGATATATCAAGTAATAAAAGACTGGTTTAAACTTAGGAAGAGAGGGGTAAATTTCAAGGTAACCACAAAGAAAGTTAACAAACCGACTCATCAAAATAAAGAAGAAAAACATAAAGTCTCAGTAAACTCAAAATCTACAAAAATGAAACAAACAAACAAACAAAAAATCCACAAACAAAAGGAATTCAGCAAAGGAGAGTAAGAGGAACAAAGGAAATGTCAGCACTACAAAATGACAGCAATAAACTCACACTTATCAATGATCACACTGAATGTAAATGGCATAAATACACCCATAAAGAGACAGATAGTGGCAGAATGGATAAAACCACAGGACTCATCAGTATGCTGTCTGTAAAAGACACAGTTTAGAAACAAAGACACAAATATATTAAAAATCAAAGGATGGAAAAAAATATATCAAGCAAACAGCTACCAAAAAAGAGTAGAATTGGCAATATTAATCTCAGATAAAATGGACTTTAAAACAAAATCCACCATAAAAGACAAGGAAGGACATTATATAATAATTAAAGGAACAATCCACCATGAAGACATACCATAATAAATATCTATGCACCCAATGACAGGGCTCCAAAATACATAAAACAAACCCTGACAGCACTGGAAAGAGAAATTGACAGCTTCACAATAAAAGTAGGAGGCTTCAACACACCATTCTTGGTAACGGACAGAACATCTAGAAAGAAATCAACAAAGATACAAAAGATCTAAAGGCAACAATCAACCAACTTGACCTCATAGACATATATAGAACACTCCACCCAATAACAGCAAGCTACATATTCTTTTCCAATGCATCTGGAATGTTCTCCACAATAGATGACAACTTAGGCCACAAAGCAATCCAAACAAAATCCAAAACACTAAGATAATAGAAAGCATCTTCTCTGATCACAATGCCATAAAAGTAGAAATTAATAACAAGAAGAGCAAGGAAAAAAAAAATCAAATACATGGAAGCTGAATAACACCCTGCTTACAAACCACTGGATAATAGAAGAAATCAAAGATGGAATCAGAAAATTCCTAGAATCAAATGGGAATGAAAACACATCATACCAAAACCTTTGGGACACAGCAAAGGCAGTCATCAGAGGTCAATTTATAGCGATCGATGCACACATCAAAAAAGAAGAAAGGGGCAAAATCAAAACATTAGCTACACAACACGAACAAATAGAAAGAGAACAGCAAAAGAAGCCCACAGCCACCAGAAGAAAGGAAATAATAAAGATTAGAGCAATAAACAAAACAGAGAATAGAAAAACAATAGAAAGAATCAACAAAACCAAAAGCTGGTTCTTTGAAAGTATTAACAAAATCAACAAACCATTGGCCAAACTGACAAAATAAAAATAAGACAGGACGCAAATAACTCAACTAAGAAATTAAGTGGGGAGCATTACAGCAGACCCAACTGAAATAAAAAGGATCCTAACAGCACTATAAAAACTGCACTATGAAAAACTGAAGTTGTCAAGAATTTCATTTTACTTGGATCCACAGTCAACACCCATGGAAACAGCACTCAAGAAAGCAAACAACAAATTGCATTGAGCAAATCTGCTGCAAAATACCTCTTTAAAGTGTTAAAAAGCAAAGATGTCACTTTGAAGACTAAGGGGCACCTGACCTAAACCATGGTATTTTTGATTGCCTTATTTGCATGTGAAAGCTAGACAATGAATAGGGAAGACTGAAGAAGAATTGATGCCTTTGAATTATGGTGTTCATGAAGAATATTGAATATACCATGATCTGCCAGAAGAACAAACAAGTCTGTCTTGGAAGAAGTACAGCCAGAATGCTCCTTAGAAGCAAGGATGCCAAGACCTTGTCTATGTACTTTGGGCATGTTATCATGAGGGACCATTCCCTGAAGAAGCATATCATGCTTGGTAGAGGGTCAGCGAAAAAGAGGAAGACCCTCAATGAGATGGGTTGACACAGTGGCTGCAATAATGGGCTCAAACATAGCAATGATTGTGAGGACGGCACAGATCCGGGCAGTTCTGTTGTACATAGAGATGCTAAGAGTAGGCACTGACTTGACAGCACCTGACAATAACATGTCTCATGTGACTACAGTATAGTTGTGTATAGCTTTAATTTTAGAGTACAAAAGTACCTAATATTGAATATACTACCTACAAAAAGATTTCTTACTCATTAGCTAGAACTCGTTTGTTTAATGTCAGTTGCTCATGAGACCTATCTAGCTATCATGTATTTAAAAAGGTTTTTCTAAACCTCTTAGTTATAATAGTTCACAATACATATACTTTTAAATGACTCTGCTAGTGCTATGTTTTAAAAGCAGAATTTTCCTATGCATGGCATGAATGTGTATCTAGAGAAATCAGTAAAAATGAAAGTGAAAAGTTATATTAGAGAAATAAAAGAGAAGGAATGATGTACATTAGGATTAGCAGTAATCAACCCCTAAAAGAGTGACTTAAACAAAACAGAAGGAAACACATAAAAGTCTGGAGGTAGACAGTGCATGGCTAGTATAGCAGTTTTGCATTATAATGTTCTCAGAGTCCTTGACTATTTCTATCTTGTTTATCCAACATACATGACTTCTACTTCCAAGGTCATCTTTTGTTCCATAATGGCTTCACCAACTCCAATTATTACATCTATATTCTAACCATCAGGAAGGAAGAGAGGGTAAAGAATAAATGAACAAAGGATTATGTTCACTTCAGAAAAATTCCTGGAAGCTACCACACAACACTTCTGCTTATATCTATTTGACCACAAATTAGGCATATGGCTACACCTAGCTGCCAAGAGGCTAAGAGATAGGGTCTTTATTCTGATCAGGCATGATCAGAATGGGTTCTTTTGCTGTAGGAAATGAGTGGAATGAAGGACACTTTCAAACATTTGTATACATCCGTCCCACACATAGAACACAAACCTACTAAAGAAAACAAACCTAAAATCTGTGCATTACTTTATTCATCAAAAAGTCCAGCATCTCTGTGGGTGACATTAGTGATGATTGCCCCCCAATGTGTGTTATCTCTTTCTTCTTCAGAAATGCCAACAAACAAACAAACCCATTGCCGGCAAGGCGAATCCTACTCATACCAACCCTATAGGACAGAGTAGAACTGCCCAATAGGATTACCAGGGAGTGGCTGGTAGATTCAAATTGGCAAGCTCTTAACCACTGCATCACCAGGGCTCCTCCTTAGTAATAGAACCCCCAAATTTTATGTGCCTAAAATAATCTACATTTCCCGACTTTCCTTGCAGCTAGATGTTGCCATATGTATTAATTTCCTGTTGCTGCTGTAACAAATTACCACAAACTTGGTGGTACAACATGAATATATTTTCTAATACAGTTATGGAAACCAGTAGTCCTAAATCAGTTTTACTGGGTTAAATCAAGGTTTCAGCAGGACTGGTTCTTTTGGAAAGCTTTAGGGTAGAATTTGTTTCCTTGCCTTTTCTAATAATGCTATTCCTTGTATCACCCCAGCTTCTTGCTTCCATTGTCACATTTCCTACTTTATCTCGATTGTCTGCCTCCCTTTTATAAGGACCCTTGTGATTACACCAGACCCACCCAGATAATCTCCTCATCTCAAGATTCTTAACTGCATCTGCAAAAATCCGTTTTGCTATACAAGGTAATATCCATAAGCTCTGGGAATTAAGATGTAGACATCTTGGAAGGCCATTATTCAGTTTACCCTACCACGTCCTGAGTGGAAGTATTGTATGGCAGATTCTGAGTAATTTTCCTGAAAGGCTGTTATTAATTCCTTTTTCCCCTTGTTTTTGCCTGCCTCCAACTTGTTGCTTGGAACTTGTATATCATGGGTGGAACTCCAGCTTAGACCATGAAAATGCAAATTACACTTAGGGTTGGTAAAGTAGAAAGCCAGAAGTAGCCTGGACTACAGAAAACTGTGGAGCCATCATGACTGAATATTAATAGGTGATGGAAATAAACTTGTATCTTGTATAAATTACTACTTGTAGCCAAACCTAATTCTCATTGATATGCTAGTGGATGTCCTATCTTCTTCATTTAGACCAGGTGTGACACCTCATGGTCTAGTGACCTTTAAGTTAAAATATAAAATATTTGCCCTGTACACACTCAGTATATAAAGTAGAATAGAAACAGAATGTTAGTTGTCATTAGGTGCCGTTGAGTCAGTTCCAACTCATAGCAACCCTATGTACAACAGAATGAAACACAGCCCGGTACTGCGCCATCCTCATGATCGTTGCGCTTGAGCCCATTGTTGCAGCCATTGTGTCAGTCTGTCTCATTGAGGGTCTTCCTCATTTATCTGACCCTCTACTTTACTGTGCATGATGTCCTTCACCAAGGACTGTTCCCTCCAGATAACATGACCAAAGTATGTGAGACAAAGTCTCACCATCTGTGATGGTTAAGATTGGTGTCAGCTTGGCTTGGCCATGATTCTCAGTGTTTTAATGTAATCACTCTCATGATTGAATATACTGTGAGTAACCAATTAGATGAAAGGGAGTCTCCTTGGAGGTGTGGCCCGAATCTGTGTATATAAGCAGACATTCTGGCTTTTTGCTCTCTCTGGATCCTGCGCCTGCTTCCTGTTGTCTCATCTCCCGTTCTTGAGACTTGAGCTGTCAGCTTATCTGCTGAACCTGGGATTCGTCGATCTGCACAGCTTGTGAGCGGGAGCCCCGCTCTCCAACCTGCCAGTCTTGGGTTTGCCAGCTTCTGCAGCTGTGTGACTTGGGAGAGGCCTCTACCCTGATCCACGGATTTGGGACATTCTAGCCTCTTACAATCACGTGAGCAGTTTCCTTGATATAATATCTCTCTATATATATATTTACACACTTTACTGGTTTTGCTTCTCTAGAGAACCCAGCCTAAGACAGACTTGTAGCCTACTAGACTGTGAGAGAATAAACTTTTCTTTGTTAAATCATCTGCTTGTGGTGTTTCTGTTATAGCAGCACTAGATGACTAAGACAGGGCCCGTAGGTTGCTTTAGAGATTGAAGAACCGCAGGCATTTCTAGGCCAGACTTTTAATTTCTTTGGCAATACAAATCCCTTAAAAATTTAGTAGCCTTCTGATTTATTTGCTTTCAGAGGTTATATGGTTAAGTAATTAAAAATGTCTTGTGTAGACGTAGTTTATAATCCTAAAGACTTTGATCTCTTATTTGTTGGCCTTTGTTCTCTTCCTATTTCTCTTTCTTTCAAATAATTAATAACTATCATGGGACTGTGAAACAATTGTCTTTGGAGGGAAAGCAATGTCCTTAATCTTGTCTTTGCCTATCAACATTTATGCCTCAGAATATCAATCTTATTTCCAATTTGAAGTCCCCTATTATAATTGCTTCAGTAAGAGGAAGATAGCTTTTGGCTTTTTCATCTGTGCAATGCTTCAAATTAATAGAATCTCAATAAATTTCAATTGCAGTTGCAGACAGAGAACACATGCCTTATCAAAGTTATTTTCTTTTTCCATCTCTGATTTTAGGATGACTAGCTAAAGCCAGGTTTATCTCTCTCATAAGACTTAAGTAAAGGTAGCAAGTCACACCTAACACATACCAGTATTCCAAATTTGCTTTTCAATTGCCCCTAACACCACAGTCTCAGCCAACATTTGGTCTGCCTTCCTAAGTGAAAATATTTTGAGGTCATAACAATGGTCACCAGCTCTTCAGTCTGCAATATCAGTAGACCTTACCACCTGTAATTCAATGTCCTGTACTAAGGCAGTGCTCAAATATTTTACATTGTTTCATTTGTAGCAGGAGCCCTGGCGGCACAGTGGTTAAGCCCTCAGTTGATAACTGAAAGGTCAGCAGTTCGAGCCCACCAGATGCTCTGTGGGAGAAAGATGTGGCAGACTGCTTCCATAAAGATTTATAGCCTTGGAAGCCCTATGGGACAGTTCTACTCTGTCCTATAGGGTCACTATGAGTTGGAATCAATTCGACAGCAATGGGTTTTTGGGTTCCTTGCACCCCCCTTCCAGCTACCAAATTAGTTCCAGTTTAAATTAGATTCAGCTATGAGTAGCAGATATCCAAAATGATACTAACTTGAAGTAGAAGTTTGTTTATCTTTCATGTAAAATTCCAGAGCTAGGTGGTCCAGACTGATCTGGTGGCAATACTCCATGAAGTACTTAGTAACTTAGACTCCCTTTATCTTCTTCTGCTCTGTACATGGCCTCCATTCAAAGGTGAACTCATGATCAAAAATGGCTACTCTTGCTCTAGCCTCACATTTACATTCTAGCCAGGAGAAAGCAGGAAGGGATAAAGAGGAAGGGGGTGATGGTACTTGTAGATATCTTTTAAGTAAGGTTAAATGTTTTTTGTAAATGGTAATATACAACATACCTTTGGCCAGAATTTAGTTACACTGACACATTCAGCTGCAAGGAAGGTTGGAATATATACTCTTATTTTGGGCAGAAGTGTATCCAGACAAAAATCAGGGTTTCTATTATGAAAGTGAAGGAAAACAGATACTGGGGGAACAACTAGAAGTTTCTGCTACAGAGCAAATATCGAAAGCAAATGGGAAAGGAAATAGAAAATGATCAAGAAGTGAAGAATGGAAGTACTTAATAGAAATAAAATATTAAGATAATATATTTTGGGACTTCTGGGCAACATGGCACTATAGTCAGAAGCATCACGCCATCCCTCCGCAGCAAAGATCAGAAAAACTAAGTCAGAGTCACACATCAATCCTGAAACCCTGTGCATCAAATGAAGAGATAAAGAACTCAGCCAAGCACTGAGTGAAATAAGAAACTGACAACAGAGAGCAAGGAGAGATAAATGCAGAGGTCCCCTATCAGCTACTGCAACACGGATCTGCCATCTTGGACTCCTATCGGAGATCAGCGAACAGGGGCTACAAGAAAGCAGCTTCACGGAGCTCCCAGCAGGAGACAGAACAACCAGTAACCAGAGATATGGCCTTTCCCACCCCCCACCCTTCTTCACCCCCACTTAGCCTCCTCTGCTTCCTGCAGCCACAGTCTATTGGATGGGAAGCATGAGCTTCCCCCTAGTGCCACTTGGATTCCACCTGCCCACACTGGCCAGCTCCCTGAGTGCCATTTCTTGGCTGTTGGTGTTGTTTTTTTCCACTTCTTTTTAGATTTCTTCCTTACCTCTCACAATCTCCCCCTCCTTTCTCTCAAATACCTGGCTCCAAGCACCATCTTTACTTCTTCCTGAAAGGCTGCGAAACACCGCTAGACTGTGAAACTGCTTCCTGGCCTGTGCCGACACGCTGGTGAGACCCCCGGGGCTTTTTTGTTTGTTTGCTCTGATTTGTTCTTTTTTGACTTGTTTGTTTGTTTTCTTTTTCTTTTCTCAGCTTGGGATCCCCTTCTAGTTGGGCAGTACCGCATGGCTTGGAAGCTAGTCCCTTACTCTGTGCAGATGCACAGGGAAGTCCTTGGAGACATTTCTTTTTTCTTGTTTTTTGGTTTTTGTTTGTTTCTGTTTTTTTTTTTTCATTTCTTTGTTTAGTTTTCTTCTCTCTGTTGTTTACTTTTTGTCTTCATGTTCAGTTTCTCGATTTATTCATTTTTTTAATTTTACCCTTTTTTTTTTTCCCAATTTCTCAGTCTCTCATCTCTCCAATCCAATAGCAAGCAACCTGAGAACTCTTTTTTGTTTGTGTGTATTTTTCGGTTCCTGTTCCTCTCTCTTCTCTCTCATCTTTCCCATACCCCTCTTAGCTCCACACATTACAATCTACCACCTCCTTCCTGCCTACCTGCACCGTGCACTGAACATCACACTCCCAAGCAGCATAGGCACGGCCTACTGGAACCTGTCCTGCACTGATTCTCGGTCCGCACTATCAGCCCTGGTACATGCCACAAAAAACCTATCCCAGCAACTCCCCTTCACTTGGACCTGCCCTGCTGTAATATACCTGAGTAACTGGCCCTGCCCATTGGAGAAGGAGGTGAAAAGTATCATGCCCACATATAAGCGAACAACAAAGAACGCACAGCCCGCCTGCTCATACATAACCAAATAAAACAGCAGGATGAAACAAACAAATCTACAGTCAATAAATGAGGAAAATAACCACTGAATGCCACGAAGACAGTAGAAAATATCAAAACATTTACAAAAACAGGACAGGATTGTTCAAATAGGCTTCCAAAATAAAACACCAGATGACCTTCCAGAAGAAAAAAAGGCACAAGACCTAACTGATAGGGAATTCACATCTCTAATATTCAGAATTATCCAAGAGTTGAGGCAAAAAACAGACAAAAATGAGGAAAAAAATATACAAATTCATGGAAAATACAGACAAAAAAGGGAAGAATTCAAGAAAATAATACAGGAACAAAATGCTAAAATAAATTCACAACTAGAAATCATACAAAAACAACAATTAGAAATCGAAAAGATAAACAACAAGATTTCAGAAATGGACAGTATCATAGAAGGGATGAGGAGCAGGTTTGAAATGGTGGAAGACAGGATCAGCAGAATTGAAGACAACCACTTGGATACAACTCCGTTTGAGGAAGAATCAGAAAAAAGAACAAAGAAAAATGAAGAAACCTGAGAATTATGTGGGATACAATCAAAAGCAAAAATCTGCAAGTGATCAGAGTTCCAGAACAGAGAGAGAAAACAGAAAACACAGAGAGGATCATTGAAGAATTGCTGACAGAAAATTTCCACAATATCATGAAAGATTAAAAGCTGACCATCCAAGAAGCTCAACGAACCCCATATAGGATAGACACCAAAAGAAAATCACCAAGGCATATCATAATCACACTCGCTAAAACCAAAGACAAACAAAGAATCCTGAGAGCAGCTCAAGAAAAACAAAAAGTCACATACAGAGAAGAAACAATAAGACTAAGCTCAGATTATCTGGCAGAAACCATGCAGACTAGAAGGCAATGGAATGACATATCTAAAACCTTGAAAGAAAAAAAATGCCAGCCAAGAATAATATATCCTGCAAAACTCTTATTCAAATATGAGGTGAAATTAGGTCCTTTCCAGATAAACAGAAATTAAGGGACTATGTAAAAACCAAACCAAACTTACAAAACTTATTAAAGGAAGTCTTTCAATCTGAGAAAAAACAACATCAGACCACAGGCTGAATATAGGACACAAGATTGTACTAGCCAGATACCAACCTAGGAAATGAACTCTTAAGGACTGTGCAAAACCAAAAGATTTGCAACAGGGGACCAGAGAGGTTAATCTGTAAATGACAACAACATCAGAATAATACAAGAGGGAATAAATGGTGTAGTTATAGAACCTTCTAATGGGAAGGAGGTCAAGAGATAGCAAGTAATAACAGACTGGTTCAAATCTAGGAAGATAAGGGTAAATTTTAAGGTAACCACAAAGAAAGTTAACAAACTTCCTCGTCAAAATAAATAAGAAAAACATAAAGTCTCAGTAAAAACAAAACCTACAAAAACAAAAGAAATTAAAAAAAAACCCACAAACAAAAGGAACTCAGTGCAGGAAAGTAAGAGAAACAAAGAAAATGTCAGCACCACAAAAAAAAAGCACTGCAATATGCAATCCCACTCTTAGTAATATATCCTAGAGAAATAAGAGCCATCACACTAATAGAGATATGCACACCCATATTCATTGAAGCACTGTTCACGATAGCAAAAAGATGGAAACAACCATTTGTTGCCCATCAACAGATGATTGGTATATAAACTATGGTACGTGCATACAATGGAATATTACACAAAGATAAAGAACAATGGTGGATCTTTGAAGCATCTCATAACATGGATGAAGCTGAAGGACATTGTGCTGAGTGAAATAAGTCAATCACAAAAGGACAAATATTATATGAGACCTCTACTGTATAACTCATGTAAAAGTTTGCACACAAAGAGAAACAATCTTTGTTGGTTACGAGGGATGGGAGGGGTGGGGGGGAACTAAATAGATAAGTGGTAACTTTGGTGAAGGGTAGGACAGTACACATTACTGGGGAATCCAGCACAACTTGTACAAGGAAAGGTCATGGAAGCTCCATAGACACTTCCAAACTCCCTGAGGGACTAAACTGCTGGGCAGAGGGCCGTGGACACCATGGTCTCAGGGAAAATCTAGCTCAATTGGCATAAGAGAGTTTATAAAGACAATGTTCTACATTCTACCTTGGTGAGTAGTGTCTGGTATGTTAAAAGCCTGTGAGCAGCCATCTAAGATACTGCCCTGGTCTCACCCCTTTGGGGAAAGGGAGAATGAAGAGAACAAGATACAAGGAAAAGATTAGTCCAAAGGACTAATGGACCACATCTAACCACGGCCTCTACCAGACTGAGTCCAGTACAGCTAAATGGTGCCCGGCTACCACAACTGACTGCTCTGACCGGGATCACAATAGAGGGTCCTAGACAGAGCTGGAAAAGGATGTAGAACAGAATTATAACTCACAAAAAAAGACCAGATTTACTGGCCTGACAGACTGGAGAAACGCAGAGAGTATTGCCCCTGGACAGCCTTTTAGCTCAGTGGTGATGCACCTCCCAAAATTCACCATTTAGCCGGGGTTTGGACAGCCTCATAAAACAAAGCGGGACTAATGAGGCACAGCAATCCAGGGACAAGGACTAGAAGGCAGGAGGGGACAGGAAAGCTGATGATAGGGAACCCAAGGTTGAGAAGGGACAGTGTTGACGTGTCATGGGGTTGTTAACCATTGTCATAGGGCAATACGTGTACTGTTTAATGAGAATCTATTTGTTCTGCAAACCTTCGTCTAAGGTACAAAAAATAAAGAATTTTCTATGTGAGATCAAATTGACAACAGCAACTCAAAAGTTTTGATGGGAAGTCTAGGGGCCAGTGAGTTGAAGATAATGGTGATGGAATATTTGGAAAAGGATAGTGAGAATAGCAGCACAACTGGAAGAGTGTAATTGAGGTCATTGAATTGTACATGTAGAAACTTTTGAAACGGTGTAACTTTGGCTATGTGTATTTTCTCCAAAAAAAGTGTCCTCAAGGTTGAGAAGGGAGAGTGTTGACATGTCATGGGGTTGTTAATCAATGTAATTAATCAATATGTGTATTGACTGTTTAATGAGAATCTGTTCTGTAAACCTTCATCTAAAGTACAATAAAAAAATTTAAAAAAAAGATACCTGATAAAGGATAACTACGTTGTATTGATGCCAAAAATTTTGCCATAGTTTCTTATTTACTACTAATAAACATTTTTTTTAAATAAATTATTATAAATATTATAATTTATTGCTTTTATCTTCCTGAGATATTTACATCTTGTAATTGAAATGTATTTATGTCCAGCTCATAGTGTAATAAATACGACTTGAATGTTTTCCTATAACCTTACATTGAAAACCTCTTATAACATGCATGTTTCCATGTTTTATATACTAAGAGTACAATCTTATTTCTATTTTTATTCTATATTTCTCTATTGTATAATACAGTATGCAGTAATCAAATGTATTATATCAAAAAGTAAACTATATATATTAATGAGAAAAAATAGAAAATAAATGATCATCTTTTGATTCATATTTGCCTGGAATTTCCTTTTCTTTGGTTTATATTCAAACTTTGTTTTAAGTGGATTTTTGTACACAGCGTATTGGAGTTTTTTTTGAAATGAAGGGTAAGTCTCTTAATTGGTGAGAATAATCCATTTACTTTTATGGTAATCACTGTCATTGTTGCCATTTATTTCATGTTTATTTATTGTACTTTATTATTTTTTAACCTGCATTTCTGTATTCCATTAGAAAGATCCAGTTTTCTTCTCCTCATCTGAAAGTTTTATAACTTTTTATTTAACTAAGTAAGTAGTTTACATCATTATAATTTCGGCTTGGTCTCCCCCATTCCCTGTCATATGTCTAGATCAGGCTTTCTCATTTTTGACACTATTGACGTTTTTATGTTGGCTAATTCTTTGTTGCAGGGCTCTGTCCTGTTCATTGCAGAATGTTTGCCAGCACTGCTGGCCTCTAACTAGTGGATACTAGTAGCACTAGTTGTGACACCTAAAAATGTCTCCCAACATTGGGGGAGAAGGGAAATGCCAGTTAAAGGTAAGGGAGAGGAAACAGGATTGGGCAGGGAAGCCTTCAGGCTGTGATACTGATCTAATACCTGTGAAAAGAAGAGGGGAGGGAGCAGAATTGAGCAGGGAGATCCTCAGACTGTGATGCATATCTGAAGTCTCAGCCATCTCAACAGGGAACTCTGAAACAAAGATTGGCCATTAGAGGGATCCCATGTTGGGCACAATAACCAAGCTCTAGTACCCCTGCCATGCTCAGTCACTGGCTGGGGACTGCCCTGGAGGTGGCTCTTAGAGGTGGGGAGGCTCTCAGCTGAATATTAAGTTCTTTCCTGAAGGCAGATCTGATTGTGTACCTCCCTGGCTGCCACATTGACTAATTCATTTCTCAGTTGTATTTGTTCTGAGATAGCTATATGTCTCATCTATTTTGTACTTTACTTATCATCACGTCTAATATTTCAAGTTGGTTCTTTTTTATGATATCTAGGTTTTTTGCTTCATGTTGCTACTCTCTTATTCTTAAGTATATTATTATGCTTTTGTTAAATTCTAGGTCCATCTATTTCAATATTTTTATGCCAAATAGTATAGTTTCTTGCCTTTCTTTCGAAGTAGTTTTTCTGTTCACTTTTCTGGTTATTTTAGCCTCTGAGTTCAGTGTTTCTTGGAGTACTAGCTAGCCTGTCTGGTAATGTGTGCTAAGGAATGCTCAAAGGCCAGGGATTGGTACAAGACCTAGGTGAATTTAGGGAGAGAGGAGGGAATGGTCCCTAGAATGGAGCAAACTCATTCATCAACCACTGCTTGATCACTGCCATTTGAGATCATTCCACAAGACAGTTCCTCTGTTCCATGTTGTACCTCCTAGGAAGGAGGAACATTATGAGGATAAGGCAGTTTCCTAGATTAAAATCCAACAGCCTGGTTGCTTGTAGAGTAGACGGTAGAGAACTGAAAGATAAATGGGGCCACTTGCAGAAAATTTGATAGCAACTTTGAGTATTTCCAAAGCATTAAAATTAAATTTTATAGATTTAACAACTCTTTTTTGTTGTACTCATACATTCTCTTTTTCAGGGTATATTTCACAACCTCAAATCTATTTACTTTGTGTTGATACTATAATTTTAAGAGTTTCTGTCATTTCACGATTGCCTCTTTTTCCTATCATTACCATATAGTCTATGTTGTACACTACTCCTTGAGAATTAAGATAATAGTGATCAACATTCTTTTTTTACAGGTGAAGTCTAATAACATTTTATCTCAGTTTTTAAAAAATGTTTTTGTAGGTTCCTCCTTTTAAATCCTGTAGTTTAAAACCTGATTCATTATGACTCTATGAACACTTGTATTATTTGTATTTAGGATTCAAAAACAGTGAAAATATACTAAAATCCTATTAATAAATTCAAACAAAAATTCTGCAAGTTTCATAGTTAAAAACTAATGATGCATATGTTGTTTTCTGCCTTTTAGTTATTTTCTGCTTTAGTTTTATTAAATGCTACAAAAAGAGTTTCATACAATGATGTATATTTAGCTTCTTGTTCACTTTATTAAGTTATCATGAGGAATACTAAATAATGTTACAGTATTTTAAAAACTTGAATCCTAAATCATCTTAAAATTTTCAATGATATTCTCAGGTCTTTTTCTAGTTTATTAGTTATTTTTTGGTAGCTCACATATTTGAGGTTATAACCCTGAAAAGCACTACTGAAGCAGTATTGTCAACCCCACAGTATTTTTTATATTATCTCTACCCATTGCCATCGAGTCAATTCCGACTTATTGCGACCCTGTAAGACAGAATAGAACTGCCCCATAGGATTTCCAAGGCTATAATCTTTACGGAAGCAAACTGCCATATCTTTCTCCCACGGTTCGGCTGGTCAGTTTGAACTGCCAACCTTTTGATTAGTAGGCAAGCATTTAACTATTGTGCCACTAGGGCTCTTTATATTATCTCTACTTAGATATAACTCACATACTACAAAATTCACCCTATTTATGTATATAATCAGTGGTTTTTAGTATAATAAAAAAAAAATTGTACACCTTCACCACTAATCTGATTATAGAACATTTTTTTTCACCCCCAAAAGAAACACCATAGCCGTTACAAAAACCCCATTGCTGTAGAGTTGATTCTAACACATAGTGACCCTATGGATAGAGTAGAACTGCCACATAGGGTTTCCAAGGAGCAGTTGGTGGATATGAACTGCTAACCTTTTGGTTAGCAGCCAAGCTGTTAACCACTGTGCCACCAGGGCTCCCCATACCCGTTAACAGTAGTCATTTCTCCTTCCCTACAGCCACTGGCAGCCACTAATCTATTTTTTGTCTCTATGTATTTGCCTATTCTGTACATTTCTTATAAACAGAATCTTAAAATATGTAGCCTTTTCTGTCTGGCTTCTTAGCATAATTTTTTCAAGATTCATGTATTTTGGTCCTTTATTCCTTTTTATGGGTGTACCACATTTTGTTTATCCATTCATAAGTTAACAGACATTTGAGTTGCCTCTACTTTGTGATTATGAATAATGCGGCTGTGGACATCTGTGTACAAGTTTTTTTATGAACGTATGTTTTCAGTTTTCTTGGCTATATACGTAGTAGTGAAATTAATGGATTATATGGTAACTCTATGTTTAATTTTTTAAGAAACTGCACACTCTTTTCCACAGTGACTGCACCATTTTACATTATCATCAGCCATGTATTAGAGTTCCAATTTTTCCACATTCTTGCCAACACATGTTATTGTCCATCTTTTTCATCATAGCTCTCTTAATGTGTGTGAAGTGGTATGCCACTGTGGTTTCGATTTGCATTTTCTTAATGACTAATTATGTTGATCATCTTTTTATCTATTTATTGACCATTTTTGTATCTTCTTTGGAGAAATGTCTATTCATATCCTTTCACCATTTTAAAATTATTTGTCTTTTTATTGTTGCGTTAAAAGAATTTTTTATATATTTTAGATACAACTCACTTATCACATATATACTTTGCAAATATTTTCTCTCATTCTGTGGATTGTTTTTTCACTTTCTTAATGATGTCCTTTGAAGCACAAAAGTCTTTAAGTTTGATAAAGCCTAATTTATCTTTTTTTTTTTTTTGGAAGGATTCACTGGTGCTTTCAATGTAATATCTAAGAAGTCATTGCCTAATCCAAGGTCTTGAATATTTACTCCTATGTCTTCTTGTAAGAGATTTATAGCTTTAGTTCTTACTGTAGGTATGTGATTCATTTTGAGCTAATTTGTGTACGGTGTGAGGTAGGGGTTCAACTTCATTCTTTTGTATATAAATATCTATTTGTCCCGGCAATATTTGTTGAAAAGATTATTCCTTTCCCTATTAAAATATCTTGTTACCCTTGTCAAAACTCAATCTACCATGTATAAAGGTTTGTTTCTGGAGAAGGCAGGAGGGGACAGGAAAGCTGGTAATAGGGAACCCAAGGTCGGGAAGTGAGAGTGTTGAAGTGTCGTGGGGTTAGTAACCAACGTCACAAAACAATTTGTTTTCTAACTGTTTAATGAGAAGCTAGTTTGTTCTGTAAACCTTCATCTAAAGTACAGTAATAAATAAATAAAGTTTTATTTCTCGACTCCCAATTCTGTACCATTGATCTATATGTCTGTCCTCTGTAATAATTTAGGCATTGAAGGACTTTTGTTCTTTAAATAATATGCAACTGAAGAGAAAACCAATATTTTAAGAATCTTTAATTGCATAATTTGTCTTATGCTTAAGATTTATGTCTGTTTTCCTAAAAATGTGTTTTATATCATTTTACTCATATTTGAAAATCAGTGCACATGCCAAAAAGAAAAAAAAAAAATCCTCCTCCCATGTGTATGTATGGCATGTTATTTATTGCAAATAATTTATGAAGTTTACACCTTTCAGTCTCATGGATTCATAGAAGATCTGCTGTGGACAGAAAGTTTCAGAGAGTTAACAAATGGAAAGTATATTCAAAGCCTTTAGAGAAAATTGAAGATTTTTCCATCCATTAGAAATAATGATTTATCCCATTGATAATCCACATAGTATAGTGAAAATTGCATGGTCTTTATAATCAAAACATCAGTTGCATCTGCATACTTTAGGTAATAGATATGTACTCACATAAAATTTTAAATATAAATATATATCAATATAGATATTGATATGGATTTTTTTACATGAGTGTTAAAATTTAGTTATAAACTAAATTCCTTACTCTTGAACTCTATGCTTTCTTTAGCTCAGTGTGCTGTGAGAAAATCAAGAAGAGTGTAAATTCTTGTCCTTTAGGAAATTTGTACTGTAGATTAGAGAATAGAAAATAACATATAGATTAAACAGTTGGAAACTTATATATCTATATAATTAAGCATCAAATGTATGGTGGACAATATAAAATATTGAAGGTCAAAAAAGAAATTATTAAGGGTGGAACTGAACAAATAAAACTATAAAGAAAGGACAGAAGAAAGGAAGTGCTAGTTAAGAAAACTACATGAACAAAATTGTGGACTGAGAATTAGTTTGGCAAACATAGGAAAGGAAAGGAAACTATCTTAATTTCCAGTAAGAGATTCATGAGAGTACATGTGGAAATTAAAGGTGGATAGTGCTGTTAATGGACATTTTAGTTTTCATTTAAGTACTTAAAATTTGTATTGGCAAGAAAAATGTCTCTATATATTTTAATATCATGAGTACAATTACATGCGTGATGCCTATCAAAATACTTAGAATCAACAAGTTACGTTTGTTATTCAAAATCTCATATAGGATAGTGGGCAACCAAATGTTAACATTGTTATTTAGTTGTTTTAATTATGATATGAAGAAGAGAGTGAAATCTTAGGTCTACCCATTAGCCTAAAGTTTTCTAGACAGTAAAATAACACAGACAAATGGTAAGAGAATATAAGGTTTTCTGAGTCTAGATGAATGACCAGAAAAAAGGCTATAGATTTCAGTAGTTTCTGGGTCTTCTATAGCTTTGTTTAATTTACCTTTTCAATGTTTTTTGGCTCCTTATTCTATCACAAAGGGTACAATACAGGTAGTTCAGTCTGTTCACCATTCTCTTCTGTCTCCTTGTTCATTCTTGGATACTCACCTTATGCTTTTTCCTTATGTAAACTGAGTATTGCCTATCTTTCACACCCTACCTAACTCATGCTCCCAGTTTCTTCAAGACGTTTTTCAAAGAGCTCAGCCTTTGAATCTATTTGTTCTGTAAACCTTCATCTAAGGTACAAAAAAAAAAAAAAAAGAATTATTTATGTGAGATCAGTTTGACAACAGCAACTCAAAAGGTTTGATGGGATACCTAGGGGGCAGTGAGTTGAAGATAATAGTGATAGAATAATTTGGAAAAGGATAGTGAGAATAGCAGCACAACTGGAAGAATGTAATTGATGTCACTGAATTGTACATGCAGAAATTTTTGAAATGGTGAAACTTTGGCTACGTATATTTTCATCAAAAAAAAAAAAGATCCTCCAAGATGGAGAAGGGAGAGTGTTGACATGTCGTGAAGTTGTTAATGAATGTCATAAAACAATACGTGTACTGACTGTTTACTGAGAAACTATTTGTTCTGTAAACCTTCATTTAAAGTACCATAAAAAAATTTTAAAAAAAGAGCTCAGCCTTCTGAAAGCTTTTACATCTTCTAACATATCATTCAAATCAGAAATTAAACATACATTTTATCTTGTGATTCACTGGAAATGATATATTAGTTAAAGTGAAATTGGTTAGGCTAAGAACGTATTTGAGTTTCGCCACTGAGACAGTAAAAGAGACAGAATGGTTATAGCTTTAGGAACTAGCAGAGGAGTGTCAGTCTGGTAGGCAGCACCATATCCAATATATGATGAACATATCCATTACACTGTAAGCTGTATTCACTGTCCAGGTGGCTGGCAACAGAATAACTGGTGTGAAAAGTTTATCAATGTTGAAATTGGTTCAAGTAGAGGTAGATGAGTGTCATTAAGTTTGTCATTAGGTATCAAAGCCCAGACACTATGCTAAAGGACTGTCAAGAAGACAGTGGAATTCTGTTCTTAAGAAGAAAATTGAGACCACAGACTAAATTACTGTAATGGAGGCTTGGAAAATGGCTGAAGGAAAATGCCAAGTTAGAAGAACTGGGAAACAATGCAGAAGCAGAAAGGGGTGACGAGTGCTCAAGAATGATAATTACTAGAATCCCTTGTTAGGGTATGAGCAAAGATTAATAGGGAGCTCTAAGTATTGATCTGGAGAGGCTAAATTGTCTCCTGCCTTAGGTTCTGGCAGAAGAGTGGGGTCTGTATGTTGGAGATTTAATAGCTTCAGAGGACAAAAAGGATTACAGAAATAGAGGATTCTTTCTTTTTTTTTTTAATTGTTGTGCTTTAAGTGAAAGTTTACAATTCAAGTTTAGTCTCTCGTACAAAAATTTATACATACATTGTTATGTGACCCTTGTTGCTGTCCCTATACTGTGACAACGCACTCCTCCTTTCCACCCCAGATTTCCCGTGTCCATTCAAACAGCTCCTGACCCTCTCTTACCTTCTCATCTTGCCTCTGAACAGGAGCTGCCCATTTAGTCTCATGTATCTACTTGAGCTAAGAAGCACACTCTTCACAAGTATCATTTTATGTCCCATAGTCCAGTCTAATCT
>NW_004443939.1:22222487-22223654 GCF_000243295.1 Trichechus manatus latirostris | reverse complement strand
CCTACTGGAACCATCCTGTCCTGTTTTTGTAAATGTTTTGATATTGTCTGTTGCCTTCAGGGCATTCAGTAGTTATTTTTCTCATTTATTGATGGTAGATTTGTTTGTTTCATCCTTTTTAAAAAAATTTTGCTATGTCTGAGCATGCGGGCTCCGTGTTCTTTGTTGTTTACTTGTCTGTGGGCATGATACTTTTCACCTCCTTTTTCAATTGGCCGGGTCAGTTGCTCAGATATGGTACAGCACGGCAGGTCTAGCTGAAGAGGAGTTACCTGGATGGGTTGTTTGTGGCACTTACTGCAGCCGCTAGGGCGGGTCGGTAATCAGTGCAGGGCAGGTTCCGGTAAGCCGTGCCAGTGCTGCTTGGTGGTATGATGTTAAGCACACAGTGCAGGTAGGCAGGATGGAGGGGGGATATTGTGATGTGTGGAACTAAGATGGGTATGGGACAGAGGAGAGAGGAACAGGAGCCAAAAACATATAAACAAACAAAAAAGAATGCTAGGGCAGCTTGCCGTTGGAGTGGAGAGGTAAGAGACTATGAAATAGAAAAAACAAGAAGGGGAAGAAGAAGAGAAAAAAGAAGAAAGAATGAATAAATAAATATTAGAAAGAATAAAGAACAGCAAAGCTCCCAGGGATCCCAAAAGTGCAGCTACGAGGTCTGAGGAAGTTGTTCCCAGGTGTTCAACTACAGCCTGGCTAGAATGCGTAGAGGTATTCAGTGCCAGGTATTCAGGGGACAGAAAGAGAAGGAAGTTATAGAGAGATGAGAAACTGAGTAATGAGGAAAGAGAAAAAGGAAAAAGAAAACAAAACAAATTAAAAACAAAACAAAACAAGAAAAGCCCCCCAAAAAATGGGAAGAAAAGAAAAAGCACGAAGAAAGAAATGCCCTCTGTGATCCCTCTGTGCATCTGCACAAGCTGAGGGAGTAGGTCCCAAGCCACGTAGCACTGCCCAGCCAGACCGGGCTCCCAACTCGAGAAAAAAAAAAAAAGAAAACAAACAAACAATTCAAAATAAGCAAACAAAAAAAAGCTCCGGGATCCCACCAGCATGGCAGCACAGACCAGGAAGCAGTTCCACACTTGAATGGAGCTCCGCAGCCCCTCAGGAAGAAGCAAAGACGGCGGCCGGAGCCAGGTATTTGAGTGAAAGGAGGGG
>NW_004443939.1:22213142-22221558 GCF_000243295.1 Trichechus manatus latirostris | reverse complement strand
TGTCCCTCAAAGTGTTTAGTTGTATTCAGGAAACTTCTTAGCTTTGGTTTAGTCCAGTTGTGCTGACTTCCCCTGTAGTGTGTGGTGTCCTTCCCTTCACCTAAGATAATTCTTGTCTACTTTCTAGTTAGTGAATACCCCTCTCCCTCCCTCTCCACCCTCATAATCATCAAAGTATGTTTTCTTCTGTGTGTAAACCTTTTCTTGGATTCTTATAATACTGTTCTTATACAATATTTGTCCTTTTGCAACTGACTAAGTTCGCTCAGCATAATACCTTCCAGATTCCTCCATGTTATGTTTCACGGCTTCGTCATTGTTCTTTATCATTGCATAGTATTCCATTGTGTGAATATACCATAATTTCTTTGTACGTTCGTCTGTTGATGGGCACCTAGCTTGTTTCCATCTTTTTGCTATTGTGAACAGTGCTGTAGTGAACATGGGTGCGCGTATATACATTCATGTGACGGCTCTTAAGAAATAAAGCATTATTTCTTCCAGCAGTTTTACCCTCAGAAGACAACCATCACTGCTTATTGTGAGAGATTCCAATTTTAGAATTAAGCTTGGTAGAATTAATTATACCTAACCTTAGCTATCATGAATCAGTCAGCCAATTATCGAGAGCAAGATGTCTTTTTTCATAGATAGGCTTAATATGTAAAAGCATGGCTACTTGTTCTCCTTCCAATTCACCTCCATTCCATCTCACTGCCTCCTTTATACAACTATGTTCATTAACCAGTCTCCATCTTAAAATAGACATTAATATGCCTTTACTCATTCACCTTAAATTAAGTTCTTTGACCCAGGGCCAAAACCTCCTTCCTGGCACCTCATCTTTACTTCCTTTTGAGAATTAAATTATTCCCAGAATAGTACATCTTTATCTTTTTCCCTCTTTACTTCAGCTTGAAGCATTAAATAAAATGATAAAGTCCCTCATATAATCAAGAACAAATATTTGTTCTCTTTTAATAAAGTCCTCTTTTAATATTAGGGGAAATTAATTCCTCTGATTTAATTGGAATATTGTTATTAAGATTTTTCTGATATATTTTTCTACTTAAATGTATTTATACTCTACCTCCTTTCAAGGTGATTGTTTCGTGTGAATGTTTTTTTTAATCTACAATAAGAATATCAGCCACTTTATGGAGGTTGTACTTTATATGCTTTTGCCACCCTTTACTTAGTACAGTGATATGCACATAGGAGGCACTCAACAAATACTTATTTATTTAAAATACTATCTATTGCATTTAAAAGAAATATAATCCAAACTCTATTTGTCTTATTTTAAGCTATAACTTATAACTTATGGAATCATGTAAGTGTTTTTTCTGAAAATATTAATCCACTCTGCTACTACAGAAGAGTTCCTAACAGAATTATTGAGATCTTTGTATGTAGGTGGAAATAATGAAAGGCACCATTAAAGAAGATAGATTAAAATTTTAAAATGTAAGTCAAAAAATAAAACATAGAGTACAGAAAAATTCTATAAAGTTATCAACTATGTAAATAAAACAAATATACTTGCCAGTGTTATTACACTAGAATTTAGAACAGCCTTCAAAGCTAGAGAAGGTAAAGGGGTTACTACATACTCTGGCCATCATAATAAAAGTCTTTAATTCAGGAAATGTTATAGCCTGATGATATAAACGGCTGAAAAATAAGCTATATAGGTAAATTAACAAATAGTAGATAATGGGTTATTAAAGAAAATGGAATGTTTTGGTGAATAACCTTAACGTTCCACAGCATGTTCCTTTCTGCTTCTGTTAAAAGTAGGATACTTGGTAGAGAGATAATTGAGATCTGACTCGGTATGCCAAGTTGTTTTTTCTCCCAAACCTTAGGAATACTCATACATTTTTTAAAATACTGTTTCAGAGAGTCCATGAAGCTTTTATCCATACTTTTTTGAAACTGATGCACAGTTTTTATGGGGGAAATAAGTGTACATTGTCAGCTACTAAATATTTATCATAGGAAATGCATATACTCATTTCACAGGAAAAATCTTAGTGGCAGGTAGAAGTAGAAGAAAATATTTAAAAATACATGCCCTTTTGAGTTTTAACTTTTGAGCTCACTGAAATGTGAAAAACCTATCACTCACATTTTTAGGTTTCTTGCTATCACGTAGAGAGACATGATTATTAGAATTCATGGGCATCTAAAAGCAAATCCGGAGCTCACTGTCCTCAAGGCAAGATGTAATGTTTGCTGACTATCATTAACTAATCTTTAAACTTTGTTACTGTATTTTTCTTCAGGATAAAAAAAAAATATGGGTCAATTTTCACTGAAGTGGGCTCGATTTATGTATTCACCTCTCATCAGTGTCAAAGGAATTGTGCACATCATTCCCTGGACAACAGGATGAAAACTTGTCTCTGATTGGATACTAGGGATATCACCTGTACACACAAGATAAGTGTAAAGCTGAAAAAAGAAATACACAGTAATTCATTAAAGCCAGCATATTTTAACAATTTTAAACGTGCATAAAAATGTTCATGCAATTATTTACTTCTTCATAGAAGGAAACTAATATTAGCATTTTAAAATCAAATGAAAAGTACCATCATAAAAAAAAAATTTGTTTTACAAAGACTGCGAACACAAAACATTTTCAGCTGTCCAATCTTTTCTAATAAAAAAAGAGAGCAAAATCAATAAAATGACCATTCTTTACCACCTACTTAGAATGATTTTTTATTTGTCCATGATAAGAAAATGGTTATTTCAATATTGGTCTACGCCTTGAATCACAAAGATTCATGTTTTGTGACGAATCTACAAATCAGCAACACTGAATTTTCTCTAAACAAATTTAGGCTCTATGACTTGGAGGGAAAATACTAACTATTGAATCATGGTACTGCTCCCTGGTCTACTTAAGATAGTTTTAGAGCCATCCCATCTAGCATGAGTCTACTGACAGTATTCCCCTAGAAAACCTAGAGATACTGATGTAAATGGGAGGCAATTACTTATACTTAAGTCTTTCTTTAATAAAATACACAGAATTGCGGCAATACCTACTGTAATAGCTTAAGAACCTAAAATAAGCCTACTTTGTATCTTTGAAAGTTTTTGTAAGTACAGGTTTGAGTCATATCCAGTCACAGGAATATTGAACTTCATGTGAACAATAACCATTTGGACAGTGACTGAAATATTTTAGAGGAGTAGGGCTGAGATAGGAGGCCTGGTGGCACAACCATTAAGCGCTCGGCTGTTAACCGAAAAGATTGGTGATTCGAACCCACCCAGTGGCTCCACAGGAGAAAGACCTGGCGATCTCCTCCTGTAAAGATTACAGCCTAGAAAACCCTGTGGGGCGATTCTACTCCGTCACATGAGGTCACTCTGAGTCAAAAATCAACTCGACAGCATCCAACAAAAACAACAGGGCTGAGGTTGTCAAAGAATCTGTGCCAAATACACTGTGGAGTCTGACAGACTGACATTTTGCACTGAGGCTCTACAGCTTGCAGGCTGAATCACCTGGGGTCAGGGATACTGCTTTACTGAGCCTCAGGATAGTGATTTTATTTGTGTGTGTGTGTGTGTGTGTTATTTAATCCACCTTTGACTCAAAAGAGCCACTGCAGTTCCTTGGTTATGTTATGGGGCATTGGGGGAGGGGAAATATACTACATTTGAAATTGTGATTTTTTTTAGGCATTAGTGTTGTAGGAAAAGCATTTACAAACATATTCTGAACTCCCAAAATGAGTATATTACTTCTAGTTATAGGACATTTAAACATAAATTTTAGAATATCCAAGTAATTTTTAGTAAAAGTCCATTTAATAGCTTATCAATGTGCATTTATAAAGTATATTCTAGCACATTATAATGTGTTTTACTTTAGAAACATCTTTAAATCATCTGTATGGCTAGCATATTAATTTATGGAGATGTTTTCCTTTTGTTCACTATATGTATATCCCCTCCTCAGATTCTAAACCTCAATTTAAAATGTATAAACTCTCTAAAATGGTGGATTTGTTTAAGAGAGTAAAGAAGAGCAACCCAAGCATCAGTAAAATTTTGATGGTCTCTATCTGTTACTCTTTTCTCCTTTTTTTTAAAATACAAACATTGTTCAAATACACCTACAAATGTAGGCCCTTGAGCTATAGATTTTACTGTTAAGAAAAAAGAGGTGCTTTTAGCCCCCTAAAATTCCGTTTCATTGCCCATCGTTAAATATTATACCACCATATTAATTCATCTCATTTGGAGGTCACTTAAGCAGTATTAACTCATATTGGTCAGACATGATTATATTTACTAAGTGAAAAATATTCTAACCAATTAAGCTAAACCATAAGAGTTTTAACAAAATACAGGTTTAATTATGAAGCCTTTAAGCATTTAGCATATGATTTCCACCATGTTTTTCTCACTTTCAATGTCTTGATCTTGCCTCTCATGTTTTCAACATCTACATAGAGAATTATTCATTAAACTAGGAAATATTGTGAAAAGGATAGAATTTAAATATTCACAAAGCAATTCCTTTTAATCATTTCCTAGCACAGTGCTATGGATGTAGTTGCCACTCAATGCATATTTGTTGAAAAAACTAATCAAATTTCTCAATCCTTTTTTATTATTTGTGAGTTGATACTACAACACACGTTGAAGAATCCAATCAAAATGGTGCAGGCATATCAAGATAAGTAAACCACAGCCCCAATCCTCAGAAAGAATAATTTCTGCTAGGGGTGAGAAATGTACAGAACTATGATACAAGATAGAATGCAATAAATGCTTTGAAGTTAATAACAAAATGATATTGAGTACCTAGAGGAGAAAAAGGTATACTCTGTTATCGCATTATATCTTAACGTGATCTTTAGGTAAACTAGATACAGAATTATTTTCAATTATTACTATATGTATGTCTATATATATTAGACATATTGACAATGTAATCAATGTATTAGGAAAAAACTAGGATTGTGAATAGAATTGCATTGCCATGTAAATAAAATTCAATCAAAAACATTTCTAGGGAGAATTTTCAGAGAAACAGAAACCTATACATTCTGAGATTTCCTCATCCCTTTTCTTACTCTACCTAGTATCAATTATTACTATTCACAGAATAGTAGTGCATTCCCTCAACTTGAGATTATAACCTACTCTGTAATTTCACAGACATTTGTAGCATCACGTTTTACTGGGTTCTACCCTGCTACTACCAAGTATCCGCTGTAGTATACAAGATAAAGAGTAAGCCTCAGTAATTTACACATCGATGCTTCTAGATAATGATAGACCTTAAGCCGTAAACATTTTTGAACTGCGGAGGCATAAACTTTCTATGGTCCTTTTTTTTTTATTTTAAAATGTATGTTCTTAAACTGGATATTTGCAGAAAAATATAATATTCAGGCACTCTTATTTCTCTTGGCTACTTTTTGTCCTCTAATGTAACATTTTGTATAGAATAGAAATGTAGAATTTCTTTCTGTATATGGTGGCACAGTGGTTAAAGCACTCGGCTGCTAAACGAAAGGTCTGCAGTTCTAACCTATCAGCTGTTCTGTGGGAGAAAGATGTGGCAGTCTGCTTCCATAAGGTTTTACAACCTTGGGAACCCTATGGCACAGTTCTACTCTGTCCTATAGGCTCGCTATGAGTCTTTTGGTTTTTTACTTACTATGTGTCTGTTGTGTTTATCTAGGTCATCCTTTGTAAATTCTCTCCACAAAGGGACAGGACAAAAATGGGAAGATCAGTTAGAATGTTATCAAGGGTATTATCACTTCTAATCCTCTTTGTTAAGATAAAGTAAGATGAGGATCAATTGCAAGATAGTAGAAATTTTTCAGATAGTTAAATCTGCTGGTCACTGTAAGGGATATTTCTTAAATGGTAACTTTTTCTTGTAAAACTGTATTTTAAATCATACAGAACAAATAGAAACAATTTTTGTGTAGAGATGTACATTTTTGTTTCAAGCATATGTACATATTGCCTTGTGTTTTGCTTGTAAAAGGTAGTTAAAGTCACTATCTTTTATTTATTCATTCAAAAATATTTATTAAGGACTTCCTATAGGGTCGCTATGAGTTGGAATCAACTCTACGACATCAGATTTGTTTTCTGTTTTTGGTTTCTGTACAGTACAGGAGCCCTGGTGGTGCAGTGGTTAAGTGCTTGGCTGCTAATTGAAAGGTCAGTGGTTTGAACTCACTAGCTTTCTGGTGTGAGAAAAATGTGGCAGTCTGCTTCTGTAAAGATTACAGCCTTGAAAACCCTATGGGGGCGGTTCTACTCTGTCCTATAGGGTTGGTATGAGTTGGGATTTATTAATTTATGAATGTCTTTCCCCAACTGCCATACCCATTGTGGAGTATTTTTTCTTAGTTTCCCTCCTCTGTATCATCTAAGGAGAGCTCTATCATCCCCTTCCTGAGTCTGTGGATTATTTTGATACAGAATCAACAGAATGAGTAGATAGAGATATATGCCTGAGTAAAGAGGTAAATATCTCTACCAGATGATTATGTTTCTTCTCTTTTTGTTGTTGCAAACTCTGGAAATGGGTAATGTAGAAGTGACTCTAGAAAAGTCAGGACTATAAGTCAATGTACATGATAAAGAACATAGAAAAAGGGGATGGAGAGTTTTGAAGAGTTGCTGAGTGGGAAGCTTTCCGGTAACTGCAGGCTGTGGGAGAATTGAAGAATAAAAGATGGGAATATTGAACAGAGTTACTTGGGATAAAGTCCTGTAGAAAATATGTTAGGAAAAGATTTCTTTTAAAATTATCTGGCTGTTATCCTCCTCTGCAAAGAATGAACCTTCACATTATATTATATTGAAACAAAGTTCCTTGAATCTCCTCGCATTACCACAGGTAGTTCCCTTTCTCACTATTCACATTCAACAAGTAATTATTGAGTATCTGATGAGTGCCAGGGACCTAGGCAAGCAAATTATTTGCCCTTGTGGACTAGATTCTAGAAAAAACAAGTTGTACCCCAAGTAAGTAAATAAAATAGTAATTAATAGATGTTATGAATGAAACAAATAGGACGTTGAGACAGAGAATAACAGAAGGAAGCTTACTTCTAATAAGGTTGTCAGGGAAGGCTTTTCTGAAGAGATGATATTTAAAGCTAAGACTGGAAAGATAAGTAGAAGCTAGCCATGCAAAGTACGGGAGGAGAGTGTTCCAGGCAGAGGGGACAGCTTGCACGAGGACCTGAGGTTGGCCATAGCTTGTTTTGTTTTAGGTATGTTCAAGGAACTGAATGGAATTCAGTGTAGCAGGAGTATAATGAACAAAGTCAAGAGTAGAATGACATGAATTTGACTATGTAGTCATATTTATGACTACAGGGGCCATATATTGATGGTGTTTTGTAGCCCATAGTAATGACTGATCACAGTGGACAGCCATCAGAGTTTAAAGCTAAAAAGAGACATGATCAGATATACTTTTTGACATGTAAATATATATTGTATGACCCAAAGTGAAGGCAGAGACCAGTTAGGAGGCTATTTGTAGTTGACCAGGAAGAAATTATTGTAGCCTAGACTAGAAGAGTGACAATGGAAATGGAGAGAAATAAAGAGATTTTAAATATATTTTGGAAGTCATTTTGCCAAAATCAGCTGATGCTGGGTGGAAGAAATGGTTAAGTGCTCAGCTACTAACCAACAGGTGGGCAGTTCAGATCCACTCAGAGGTACCTGGCAGTTTACTTCCAAGAGGTCACAGCTATTGAAAGCCCTATGGAGCACAGTTCTACTGTGAAACACATAGGGTCAACCATAAGTTGAAATCGACTCAACAGCAAATAGTTATGTTTGGGTTTTAGTTAGACATAGGGTTTCAGAGAAAGAGTTAAATAAAGAACAAATCCTAAGCTTTTCTAATTTGAACAAGAGGCTGGTATCATTTTCCAAGTGAGGGAGATAGAAGTTGGAGGAGATAGGGAGCCCAAATCTCTATCACCTCTCCCCTATTCTGGATTTAAACATTGCCTGTTTATATATTGCTTACTTTCAAAATAATACAGTAGGTAGGCTGCTTTCTCTTCATATTCCAGAATATCTATAATTATTTGAAAATATGGTACCCTGAACTGGCATAATGCTTCAGCTGTGATTCTAAAAAGTAATGAATATAGGAAGACTGTCACTTATCTCATTCTAGATAAAATGCTTAATACAGTGTAGGGTCATATCATACAATGGATTCCTAACTAATTTGCCTTTAACTAAAATATTTAAATGTTTTATCACTCATTTTTTTTTATATTTTATTTTTTTTATTGTAATTCAGGTGAAGGCTTACAGAATAAATAGTTACTCATAAAACAGAAGTACACATGTTGTTTTATGACATTGGTTAACAACCCCACAACAT
>NW_004443939.1:22179363-22207187 GCF_000243295.1 Trichechus manatus latirostris | reverse complement strand
TTTGTATAATTTCTAATTGTGAATTTATTTTGGCATTTTGTTCCTGCATTATTTTCCTGAATTCTTCCAATTTTTTGTCCATATTTTCCATGAATTTGTCTATTTTTTTTCTCATGTTTCTCTGCTTTTTGCCTCAGTTCTTGGAGAATTCTGAGTATTAGAGATTTGAATTCCCTATCAGGTAGTTCTTGTGCATTTTCTTCCACAGGAGAGTCATCTTATTTTGGATGCCTACTGGAACCATCGTGTCCTGTTTTTGTAAATGTTTTGATATTGTCTGCTGTCTTCGGGGCATTCAGTACTTACTTTTCTTGTTTATTGATTGTAGATTTGTTTGTTTCGTCCCTTTTTTTAAAAACATTTTTGACTATGTCTGAGCAGGTGTACTGTATGTTCTTTGTTGTTTGCTTGTCTGTGGTCACAATACTTTTCACCTCCTTCTTCAACTGGCAGGGTCAGTCACTCAGATATGGTATGGCAGGGCAGGTCTAGCTGAAGAGGAGTTACTGGGACCCGTTGTTTGTGGCACTTAATTCAGCCACCAGAGCAGGTCGGTAATCAGTGCAGGGGAGTTTCCAGTAGGCCATGCCTGTGCTGCTTGGTGGTGTGATGTCAAGTGCACGGTGCAGGTAGGCAGGATGCAGTGGGGAGATTGTTATGTGTGGAGCTAAGATGGATATGGGAGAGAGGAGAGAGGAACAGGAGCCAAAAACATAGAAACAAAAAAAAAAGAATGCTAGGGGAGCTTGCTGTTGGAGTGGAGAGATGAGAGACTATGAAATGGATCAAAACAGAAAGGGGAGGTGGAAGAAAAGAAAAGAATGAGTAAATAAGAATCAGAAAGGTTAAAGACCCGCAAAGATCCAGGGATCCCACCAGTGCAGCTATGAGGTCTGGGGAAGTCGCTCTCAGGTATTGCAGTACAGGCTGGCTAGAAGGCGTAGAGGTATACAATGCCAGGTATTCAGGGAACAGAAAGAGAAGGAAGATATAGAGAGATGAGAAACTGAGCAATGAATAAAGACAAAAAGGAAAAAGAAAATAAAACAAATTAAAAAAAACAAACAAACAAGAAAGGCCCCCAAAGAAACAGAAAAAAAAAAAATCAACATAAAAAGCAATGCCCTCAGGGATCCCTCTGCATGTCTGTGGAAGGTGAAGGGGAGTCTCCCTGCCACACAGCTCAGCCTACCCAGAAAGGGGTCCCAACTCAGGAAAAGTAAAAGAAATCAAACAAACAATTCAAAACAAATGAACAAAAGCTCTGGGATCCCACCAGCGCGGCAGCCCAGACCGGGAAGTAGCTCCACGCTTGAATGGAGCTCCGCAGCCTCTCTGGAAGAAGCAAAGATGGTACATGGAGCCAGGTACTTGAGGGAGGGGGAGGTGGCGAGAGGCAAGTAAGAAATCAAAAGAAGCAGAAAAAAAAATAAGCAACACCAGCAGCCAACAAATGGCACTCAGAGAGATAGCTAGTGTGGGCTGGTATTTCTGGACAAGACTGTGTCCGTGGGAAGCAGAGGGGGCCGAGTGTGGGTGAAGAAGGGTAGAGAGTGGGAAAGCATATATCACAAATTATCGGAGCTCTGCAGCCCCACAGGAAGAAGCAAAGATGGCAGACAGAGTGAGGTGCTCAAGCGAAAGGAGGGGGAGGTGGGGAGAGGCAAGGAAAAAATAAAAAGAAGCAGAAAAAAAGCAACACCAGCAGCCAACAAATGGCACCCAGAGAGCCGCCTACTCAGGTTTGTGGAATCCAAGCAGCTGCTGTTTCCCGGTCAAGAGACTGTGGCCGCGTGAAGCAGAGGAGGCCGAGTTGGGGTGAAGAAGGTTAGGGTGGGGGGAAGCGTATATCGCAAATTACAGGTTGTTTTGTCTCCCGCTGGAAGCTCCGTGAGGCTGCTTTCTCGTACCCCCTGTTTGCTGGTCTCTGATAGGAGTCCAAGATGGCGGATCCACGCTGCGTTAGCTGGTAGGGGACCTCTGCATGAATCTCTCCTCGCTCTCCATTCTCTATCAGTTTTCTCACTCCATTTGGTGCTTGGCTGAGTTCTTTATCTCTTCATTTGATGTTTTAGGGTTTCAGGATTGTTGTATTCTCTGTTCGGCTTAGTTTTTCGGATCTTTGCTGTGGAGGGATGGCGTGGTGCTTCTGCCTAGAGTGCCATTTTACCCGAACTCCTCCTCACTCATGTTTTTAATTCTAATCATGTATTGCAGTGATTAAATGCATTTTGCCTAACTGCAATATTTATTCTTATTAAACTTCATCTGTTTAATCTGACCCATTGCTTCAGTCTGTTGACAATATTTTAGATTTCTATCTAGTGTGTTCTTTCTTCCACCATATCCGAAAACTTAGTAAGAATTTTCTTTATATTTTGATTCGAGTCATTTATATAAATATTGATCAGGATAGGGCTGAAAACAGATCCATATTGCATAACCTTGAAGTTCACATCATTTTATTACCCCTCATCTTTTCCATGTGGTTATTCAGCATGGCTGATCCCCGCCTAATATATCTTTCCATAAGAAATGAAAGATTTCATCAAACATATTGCTGAAATGTAGGCTTATCATGCCTAGTAAATTTGAACATGAATGAATTCTACTTTATTAAAAATAAAGTCATATTTTATATTAGTTTGTTGTCCACTTATATTACTACTTGGTGATTGTTCCTTTTCTAAATGCTACCAAACAGGCTTAAAATATTTCCTACAATTGTTGAGGACTAGTTTTAGGTTCAAGGCATTGTGATTAATAGAAAGAACTTTCTATTATTAAAAAAAAAAGGGGGGGGTATTTATTAGATAATCCGTAGTCTTCTATAACTCCTCTCCATGATTTCAAAGACTTATCAATAAGTGGGCATATACTTTCTTTTCCTTTTATCATTACATATAATAGAAAAGGTCATTTTCTTTACCTTAGTAGCTTGTGTAAGCCTCAGTTCATTTAGAGCTTTAGAGTTTCTGATCATCATCCTATAGATTTTTGCCACTGTCTCATAGGCACTCTTGTTGATGGATCTTTCTTTTATAAAAGCTAAGGAAGGGAACATTATTTTAAATGTTGATAATGACATGTGGTTACATGAAAAAAGAGCAAGTGGGATAACTGAAGAAAAGATAATTCTGAAAGGAACTAGCCATCTATCTGTTTAGTTTCAGATCTTTTGTATGTGATGATTCTATAAATTAACTTTATTTGTGATGGAGTTGGGCATCTCAGAATTATCTCTGTATTCTTTCAGGAGAAGGTAAAGGAGTAAGTCATGGAAACAGAATTATTGACCACATAATTTTGTTCTAATTTTATTATTTTCTCCAGAGTAGGATAAGAGTGTGGGATCTAGAACAAGGAAAAGATCCATTTCTGTGGTTGAAATGGAATTTGAGATGATTTTTAACATTGTTAAACATCCTATATTGTTAGGAGGAAGAAACAGAAAGAAGTTGAAAATATAGTGCAAAATTTATAGAAGTAGAAAAAGGCAAGAACGAGGATGTAACTTGAAGTGGATTGTTAGAGGAATTTGAGGTTGAAAAGCATTTGGAGTTGATACAGATTTGATTGTAAAACAATGGTCTACATTAATTTTTGTCATGTGTTGTTTAATAGAAATAACTGGGACCAAATGAAAATAGAAGCAACATTAATTAAAACTATGTCATATTTTGATAATATGTTTTGATATTGTGAGTAATTATATCATAGTTACTCTTGGCAACCTTAAGAAAATTTTCTAAATATAAATATATGAGCTCAAAACTACCTACTTATTTGTCTTCTAGCAAAAAGTAAAGTGTTTTTGTCATGTAAAGACTGGAAAAAATTGTCTTGTGTGAGTGTTGATGAATGAAAGATTATTTAGCCAAGAAAAAAAAGATCTGAGATTTATTCCAGAGGTAGATAATACCTAATACCTGTAATGAACATTAATAAATCTTTGCAGAATGTGTCACTGGGTAATGACATATTGTTTTCAATAGATAAATTAGAAGACATCACATGTAAAATTTAAGAGAGAGGAAGAAACATATTTAATTAAATAGAAATATTATGTGGTGTAAGAATTTGGGCAGAAAATTGTAAATATAGGGAACTAGGACACATTCAAGTGCTCTTCTAGGAATACATTATCAGTAAGTATGAGAAGAAAGACATGACTTCAGTTCTCTTGGTTATGAGATTATCTGTGAGATTCTCCAGGATGAAAGGGCACAACTCATAATTGTTATGAGTATTAAAAAAGTTAATATCTGTAAAGAGCTTAAAAACAATGGCATATTGTAAGCACTACATAAGTATTCCATAAACAAATAAGCAAAAGCAAACGTCTCACAAAGGATATCTTTCTGAAGATATATATTTATGTGTCTTCAGAATAAAATCAGTGGTTCTCACAGGGAAAGTATAATATGGGAAGATTTTTCAAAATACAAATAGATATCTCCTCCCAAGTTTCTGACTTTTCCCTGTGGCAGAGACTGCTGGTTGCCTACCAAGAGCTATCCTTTTCTTCTTTCTTGGTAAAGTTCCTTAATTTTATTCCAGGTAGCAAAGTATCTAGCAAAAGGCTGCATTTACTCCCCTCCCCTTTGCAGCTATGAATGGCCAATGAGATGTAAACCAAAATTATTTGAAGGACTCCTGGTAAAGCTACTTAAGACCCATGGCATATGCCCTTTGGTCATTCTCCCTTTCATCCATCCTTCTGCCTGGAATGTAAACATGATGTATGGAGCTCTAGCAGCTGTCTTGACGAGAAAACCTAGAGAGCAGAAGCCATGAAGATCCCTAGGATAGCTATGAAAAAGAAAGTTCAAAGGAACAGGGGACCCTGATGACCTTCATATCAGTCCTGGATGGAATGCCTACCTCCAGACTTTTTGTATATAATGTGACAGACAATTTTATCTTTGGCTGGTTTAAGTTACTTATTTGTGTTTTTATTTATATGCAGAGAAAACAGTTTCTAAAACCAACTGCACTATCCCCCTTGTGAACCACTCATTTGAAATTAGTTGAAGCCATGGTGAGAGTGTTGAAATGTAAGGATAGAACACTGGAACATACCAACAATTAATAGATAGGCAAAGGAAGAGACAAATCAAATATGAGGGAATAGTGACAGATGTTGAAAAGGAACTGAGGGAGAGTGGTATCAAGGAAGAAGACAATTTCAAGCAAGGAGGAGCAATGGTAAAAATGTTCTAGAAAGAATAAAATATGGCTCAAACAAAATCTTTTGGATTGTACCAATGGCATATCATTATTGGTAGAGCAATTTCAGGGAATGTTGTGGGTACAGTTGGATGAATAGTGAATAGAAAGTGAAAATAATAGGAATTGCTACCATTTAGGTTGAGTATATATATATATATATATATATATATATATATATATATGTATTAAGGCAGTGTACTATAGCTGTCTAGGAAATTTTACTCTATTTTGCAGGTGAGGACATAGACACAGAAAGGTTTAATGATACAAATTGATTTGCTCCAAAAATGAGATTTGGAAGCATCACATTGTTACTCCACAACCTGACATCCTCACTATATCATGAATTGAAGAGACTTGCTGTGAAGAGAAAGAGAGATAACACAGTATTATTATACCATTCCCAACCAGTTTACAAACATTATGCAGTTTACATCTTACAGTGCCTCTACTCCCCAGGAAGCTCCCCTTCACTATTCTACTTGTTTTTCCTCCCACACATTTCTGGTCCATTTGTACTATTAAGGCTTGTGATAATGCTGTTCCCATTTGTCTCTCCCTTTCTTCCTGTGTTACTGCCATTTAGTGTTCTGTGAAATAATTTTGTCCCTCCCTTTCTTATTACCAGTCTTCATTCAGGCTTTCTGGGCAACGGTATCTTATCTCTCTGTTTATTCCTTATTACTCCTCTTTTCCTTGTTCCTTTTGTTATGGCACCCACTTGCAAGTCCCCCTTTTCCCTCAATCTGTTTTAGAACATTTTCCAAACCATGTAATTAATGTTATAGAAAGATGATCTATCAAAATCATACACAATAGAGATCTTTTATATCTTTTCCTAATCCTGCCTACCTCACAGGTTTTTGTTGTTGTTTTTAAATTATAATGAGTCATGATAATTCATAATGCTTGTGAGAGCTCTTTGAGAACTCTAAAAAATACATGAGATATCATCGTCATTGTTTTTATTTTGTTTCCACAGAATATACATTCTCCAGTTGATTTTAAATGTTCTGGTGAACAGAGAAATATTTCCTCTGTTTTATCTGAATTAAAAACAAAAGATATTGGCATAAAATCAAAAAAATCAAGATATCTAATTCACAAAGGTTAGTATATGAATTTTTCTATTATAGTTAATCAAAGTATTTTAAGGGTAAATAAATACATTAGAAATTGGATGTGTTAATTTTGACTGTAGATATCAGAGTCTATAAAATATATGTTGAGAGTTCTAAATAAAATATCCATATCTCATTCAATGTTTTCTAAATATACATATTTGGAGGGTTGCTTTACGGATATCACGGACCTGATTTTTGGGAGAACTTGGAAATTAGGAGAAATTGGTGTTAGTGAGAACCATATTGAGCTGATAGCTTTGTTACTATGTGGCATGGTCAGGAAATCTGTCAACTATCATAGAAAATCAATCTTATGACATAACATTACATTTTCTTCAGACTTTGAACATAATTATATTCATAATATAAAAATACATCTTATATTATTGTTAATAACATTTGGTTATCGACTATGTACTGCTTTTTTCTCTTTGTAGAAATTTTCTAATAAAATTTCATGTTAAGATGGCTCTTTTTTTTCTTTTTTCTTTTTAACTCCAACTTTCACCAAAAAATCATAAAGTAATTTTTGTAAAATCATTTCAAGGTCTTATCAATTTTTTCAAGGGCTTCTCTTAATTCTTAAATATTTAATTTTTCTTTTTAAAAACCTACAGTAGTTTCTTCATCCTTGTTGATTTTCTCTTCTTTACATACAAACTAGCCTAACTATGCCAGGTTCTCATTTGTCAGTGGCTTTGTGATTTTATTAGTTCTCCATCATTTTCATATACTTCATAAAGCTCTGTATCTTTTATTTAAATGTAGTTTTATTTTTATAAATGTGACTCTTAGACTTTATATTACTCTTAGACTTATAAACTAAAATGAAAGAAAAGGAAAAATAGTAGTCCTATGCTCTATACCTCCCCACTCACTCATCCTGCTACCCAAAGGCATTTCATTTAATAATTTTAACTGATTTTTCTGTTATTTACTTTTATATTTCTAAATGATTTGCTTATTCTGCTAAAATAACTTAAAATTTTAGATATTATCTGCCATTTTCCACTGTGAAAGGTGGAGATTTAATTTTCTTATAAACCTTTCCCAATACACACACTTACACATCCCCTCCTCTATTCTCCCATTAAAATTATTTCACTATTTGGGGTTTAACTAATACTTAATGTTTTAATTATTATGACTGTGTAAATATTACTCACAGCTGAGTTACATACTATATTAAGAATATGTTTGCTTTCTTATATTACTTTTTTTTAAAAAAAGTCTTGTTCGAATATCATTCATTCCATTCAAACACCTCTACGCTCACAGTTTGGTTTTGTTTTTTAATATTCTTCTGAGCCCTTCATCCTGTTTTAATCAGGACTGGATGAGCTCTAAACCTACTCTTACAGCTACTATCCTGGCACTTCTCTTTAATTGTGATCCTGAGAATTCATCTCTCTCTCCTGTATTGGAACCCTTTGTTCCAGAGAATTCCATATTTTCTTTCTTGGTTTATTTATTTATTTATTTATTTTAATGAAATGCTTTCTCTTTTACTTTACTGATAAATTATACATAGGAGGTAAATTTTTTAAAACCTTAAAAACCTAAACATGTCTTTATGCTACCCTTACATTTGGTTGGTAATTTGAATCAGTGTAATTTTCTTCAGAATTTTGCTTCATTATCTTCTAACTCGTGTTACCTTTGAGAAGTCCATTGCCATTTATTTCTCAATCTGAAAAGTTTTCTTGTGTTATGTATTACATATTATTCTCCCTTCGATTTTGTCTTTCTAGAATTCCTGTTGTTCAGATGGACCTCCTAGACTAATCCTCTGATTTTCCTATTTTTATAACTTGTTTTCCCATGTCTTTTTATATTTGTTCCTTTTCTGAGAGATTTACTCAATATTCTAATTCTTTTATTTTTTGAAATTTTTGTAATCATATTTCTAAAACCCAAAATATTTTTTCATTGTTCCTTTCACACACACACACACACAAACACACATCTGAACACTACTATTCTTGGTTTATATATGCACTATATTCTTCATATCTGTGAGGATATTAATACTATTTGGGTTTGTTTAGTTTTTGGGGGGAGTATTTCTGCACCCTGTGTTCCTCTATTCCCCCAAGTTACCTTTTTCTTTGAGATTTTATAAAAAATGCCACTAATCCTTGTTTGTTCACTCTTTATTTAAGAGTGATTTTAAAATGCTACTTGGAAACTGTTTATGTATGTGATTGAGTCGTATTGACTAGCTGGCTTTAATGTAGGTTAATTACATGGGATTTTTTATTGAGGGGCCTGAAATGTGAGGTTTCTGTAAAATAATTTGTCCAAGATCACATAATTCCAAAGTATCAGAGCTGCCCATATTTCCAGGCTGTTATTTCCTGACTCAAAGTCTAGTGCCCTTTCTATTTCACCGTGCTGCCTTCTGAAGATTGCAAATGTACCATTATGTAATAATTTCATCATACACATGGGAAGACAGATATATTAGATTAAATTATCTGAATAAAAGATCCATGAAAGCTAATAAAATCTGTCATTCCCTCTGTCAGGCTAAGTATTATAGAACCACCTCTTTTTATATAAAATCATAGCATATTGTAAAGAAAAAGAAAATTCTTTGAATTATTTCCCAAGTTTATTTTTTTAAATTTCTTATGTTAAAAAAATTCCGTGGGAGTTGAAAAGAGTATCTTATCTAAAATCATTATAATTTGAATATTTACAGTAAACTTAACATTTTAGTTTTCCATATTTCTTTAATAGAATCACAGCCAATTACCATTTGAAAAGCTAGGTCAGAGGAAGCCTTGAAGCTTCTGCTTTGGTCTCTTGGAATATTGGTCCTCTGGATGCTCCTTTTTTGGGTTGCTTAATTTTGGAACCAAGCTGTTTTGCTGTGAGAAGTCCAAGACACATGGGGAAGCCACATGTTAGGTACTCAGGTCAACAGTATCAGCTGAGCCCAGCATTTGTTTGATTAAACGTATCATGATTAAAATAATAATCAGACAAACTGGGATGATTCAATAAAAAAATTCAGCTGGAGATTTTGTGTGCAGTAGCCACAACAGAGCACTCTTTGGTCACTTGTGAGACACATCATACATCAAAATAATGAAGTCAAGACATTTATGGAGTGAGTGGTCAAACATTGTTCTAATATCAACGGTCATAAGTGTTAAATCATAAATAAAAATTTTCAGTTTTTAGTACTATGGTTTATAATCATCAATTGCTCACGACACACCAATAACCCACTATCAGCACATCAGACAGGAAGCCCTCATATAGAGTAACCTGTCTGAAATGGAACAGGAGGTCTGACAACTATAGGAGCATTGTTCACAAGAAAATATAAAACTGATAGATTATCTCATGTGTTTGAACATTTTCAGAGGAACTTTTCATTTCTGCCAGAGGGTTTGGTGATGAGTGAATGATAGATGCACTGAAAACTGAGCAGATGGAAAACACAGGCATTTTTTAACTTGAGAGAAAACAAAAAGCTTATACAAGAATGAAGTGTGATCTTGGTACTCTGTGTGTCTCCACTGTTAATAATATTCACGGTCATACTAACGAAAGCAACATTGATTAAATCCAAAATTATGATGAAACTCTATATATGCAGCAATTGTGTTGAGGGTAGAGTAGTAATAAATTATAATTACTTACAGAAGAAATGTAATAGATAATATCAAAAATATTGAAAAATTAATAAAATGTAGAAGATAAAATTGAGTAAATCTCTGTGGAGTGGTAGATCAGGAATTCCTATTTTTCATTTTATGCTTTATAATATTGCTTATCTTTTAAATTATGTATATATACTATATTTGATAAAAATAACAATTTAAAAACGTGCTATAAGTAAGGAAAGGGGGGAGAAATTTTATGATAAATAAAAGAAGAAATATCCAAAAATTTCACATTGACTCAATGGAGTGGTAACGGGGTCAGGAGTGGTAGATCAGAAATACCTATTTTTCATTTTATGCTTTATAATGCTGCTTGTCTTTTAAAATTATGTATGTATACTATATTTGATAAAAATAGCGATTTAAAAAAGAACAGTGGATTGTTCAACTATATTGACTACTGGCAGAAAATTCTTGGAATATGGGAAAAGAACAGTATATTAAATTTGGAACATGAATGCCCATGGTGACCTTGACAAGAGCAAGTTCAGCAAAGTGGTTGAGATAGGAACCATGTTGGAAGGAGATGAAAAGTGAATGGAAGTAAAGAAGTAATGACAGTGCCAATTATGAACTCTTTTGATGAGTTTTATGGTCTGTTATCTTCATGTTCATATATGAAACCACAGGGCACTAAAGGAAAGAAACCACCCTAAAAGAGAAATCCTAAATTATGATCCAAAGATATTTCTAGTGTTTTGAATGCTTATATATTTATAATACCAAAATTGATCATCTATATATTAATTATATAAGAACACTATAATCAGAATATTTGAATAACCAAACATTATGTGCAGAGGTGATACTGGATATCAGAGAGTTTACAATATATAGGTTGGTAAATAGGGGAGGGACGGTCTGGTAAAAGCAGTGGGTCATATAATTACTCCCCTTTTCTCATAAGATAAAGGGTAGTTGAGTGGATTACTAACAGTTAATATTTCTCAAAATGGTACAGTCTATTAATAGGCACCTAGTTCCTATAAGACCAAAAACCTCTTCATGAATCAGAGCATGGATGTGAGCAATTATTGCCTCATAATATGGGTCATCTCTCAGAGGACCTATCCTCTAGATACTATTCCTCTTATGCAGTGGTTCTTAAATTTTTTGGGGGTTGGGGGAAGGCATCACCAACCCAAATGTGATGAAATCTAAGAATCTGGTGAAAAAAGTACTAGCATCTCCCATTCCCCAAAATACACACAGGAACACATACTCATTTTATTTATTATTTCAAGTGGTTCATGGGTCCTCTGAAACCCTATACATGGACCTTAAATGTATTGATAAAAACAGGAATCACATAATTTAGTTTGCATTCCAGTTTTTATGCTGTCTCTAAAATTTAGGTCAATCCCAGTAGACAGTGATTCCAATAGCATCAGACATCTGGTGTGTTTCTGTATCTTCAAATAAACTCCTAAGCATTAAAAGATTAAGATTCCCTTAAAATATATGAAATGCACTATGATTCTGACAGTAAAAATTAATCTGAGTGCTATTCATATCATCTGCTTACCATAATTTCAGCTTTAAGATATTCTGATAAGCAAACTATCCACAGAATAATATACCATTTCTTAATGTTTAATTCAAAATAACATATAATCATGTTATGTATTTTCTAATCTTTATATTGTTAATATAAGGTCAGATATAATAATCTAGATATTGCTTAATATTGCAACTTCTACTTGGGAGCATACTTCCCTATATATACTTTCTCACTGAGACATTGAAAGTTGGCAAAGCTTTTTAAATATGTATTTATCAATAAGCACATACACTAATGAATGAAGCACTCATGGTTATTTGTACAATAACCGTATGCCCCAGTTTCTTTTTTTTATTTTTATTGAACTTCAGATGAAGATTTACAGAACAAACTAGCTTCTTATTAAACAGTTAGTACACATATTGCTTTATGACATTGGTTAACAACCCCACTACATGTCAAAACACCCCTTTCTCCACCTTGGGTTCCTATTACCAGCTTTCCTGTCCCCTCCTGCCTTCTAGTCCTTGCCCCTGGGCTGGTGTGCCCCTTTAGTCTTGTTTTGTTTTATGGGCCTGTCTAATCTTTGGGTGAAGGGTGAACTTCAGGAGTAACGTCGTTACTGAGCTAAAAGGGTGTCGACGGACCATACTCTCGGGGTTTTTCCAGTCTGTTTCAGGCTAGTAAGTCTGGTCTTTTTTTTGTGAATTAGAATTTTGTTCTACATTTTTCTCCAACTCTGTCCGGGACCCTTTGTTGTGATCCCTGTCAGAGCAATCAGTGGTGGTAGCTGGGCACCATCTAGTTGTACTGGTGAAGGCTGTGGTAGTCGTGGTCCATTAGTACTTTGGACTAATCTTTCCCTTGTATCTTTAGTTTTCTTCATTCTCCCTCGCTTTCAAAGGGATAAGACCAGTAGAGTATCTTAGAGGGCTGCTCATAGACTTTTAAGACCCCAAACGCTAGTCACCAAAGTAGAATGTAGAACATTTTCTTTATAAACTATGTTATGCCAGTTGAGCTGGATGTTCCCTGAGACCATGGTCTCCACAGCCCTCAGCTGAGCAATTTGGTCCCTCAGGGAGTTTGGATGTGTCTATGGAGCTTCCTTGACCTTGCCTTGTACAATTTGTGCTGGCTTCCCAAGTATTGTGAACTGTCTTACCCTTCACCAAAGCTGCCACTTACGTATTGTCTATTTAGTGTTTTTCCATCCTCACCCCTCCCCTCCCTCATAACCATCAAAGATTGTTTCTTTTTGTGTGTAAACTTTTTCATGAGGTTTTACAGCGGTGGTCTCACGCAATATTTGTCCTTTTGTGATTGACTTATTTCACTCAGCATAATGCCCTCCAGATTCATCCATGTTGTGAGATGCTTCGCAGATTCATCATTGTTCTTTATCGGTGTATAGTACTCCATTGTGTGTATGTACCATAGTTTGTTTCTCTATTCATCTGTTGATGGGCATCTAGGTTGTTTCCATCTTTTTGCTATTGTGAACAATGCTGCAATGAACATCGGTATGCATATGTCTATTCATGTGACGACTCTTATTTCTCTAGGATATATTCCTCGTAGTAGGAATGCTGGATCATATGGTATTTCTATTTCTAGCTTTCTAAGGAAGCATCATATTCTTTTCCAAAATGGTTATATCATTTTGCATTCCTACCAGCAATGCGTAAGAGTTCTGATCTCCCTGTAGCCTCTCCAAAATATTTATTTTCTGTTTTTTGATTCGTGCCAGTAATGCCTGGGTGAGATGGTATCTCATTGTGGTTTTGATTTGCATTTGTCTAATGGCTAGTGATGGCGAGCATTTCCTCATGTGTCTGTTAGCTGCTTGAACGTTTTCTTTGGTGAAGTGTCTGTTCCTATCCTTTGCCCATTTTTTAATTGGATTATTTGTCTTTTTGTTGTAGAGGTGTTGGATTTTCTTGTAGATTTTAGATTAGACCTTTGTCAGATTTGTAATAGCCAAAATTTTTTTCCCAGTCTGTAGGTTCTCTTTTTACTCTTTTGATGAAGTCTTTTGATGAGCATAAGTGTTTAATTTTTAGAAGATTCTGGTTAGCTTATCTACTGGAGTTTTTGTGTTGTTAGTTATGGTTTGTATCCTGTTAATGCTGTGTATTAGGGCCTCTAGCATTGATCCTATTTTTTCTTCTATGATCTTTATAGTTTTTGGCTTTATATTTAGGCCTTTGGTCCATTTTGAATTAGTTTTTGTGTATGGTGTGAGGTATGGGTCCTGTTTCATTTTTTTGCAGTTGGACTTCCAGTTTTGCCAGAACCATTTGTTAAAAAGACTGTCTTTTCCCCATTTGATGGACGTTGGGCCCTTGTCGAAGATCAGGTGACCGTAGGTGGATGGATTTACATCTGGATTCTCAATTGTGTTCCATTGGTCAATGTGTCTGTCCTTGTACAAGTACCAGGCTGTTTTGACTACCATAGCTGTATAGTAGTTTCTGAGGTCAGGTAGTACGAGTCCTCATACTTTATTCTTCTTCTTCAGTAGTGCTTTACTTATCTGGGGCTTCTACCCTTTCCATATAAAGTTAATGGTTAGTTTTTCCATCTCTTTAAAGAATGTTGTTGGTATTTGGATTGGGATTGCATTGTATTTGTAAACTGCTTTGGGTGGAATTGTCATTTTCACAATGTTGAGTCTACCTATCCATGAGCATGGTATATTTTTCCATTTATGTAGATCTCTTTTGGTTTCTTCCAGTAGTGTTTTGTAGTTTTCTTTGTATAGGTCTTTTACATCCCTGGTTAGATTTATTCCTAATTATTTTATTTTTTTAGAGGCCATTATAAATGGTATTGTTTTCCTGGTTTCCTTTTCATGCTTCTCTTTATTGGTATATAGGAATCCAACTGATTTTTGTATGCTTAGCTTGTATCCTGCTACTCTGCTAAATCTTTCTGTTAGTTCCAGTAGTTTTCTCATGGAGTCTTTTGGGTTTTTTATGTATAGTATATCATCCACAAAAAGGGACGGTTTAACTTCTTCATTACCAATTTGGATGCCTTGTATTTCTTTTTTCTTGTCTTATTTCTCTAGCTAGGACTTCCAGAACAATGTTAAATAGGAATGGTGATAAATGGCATCCTTGTCTTGTTTCTATTCTTAAGGGGAATTTTTTCAGCCTCTCTGCATTAAGAAATATGTTTGTATGCCCCAGTTTTGCTGTGGAAAGTCACAGTTAATGTCTGTTGTAAATATTAATAACAGTGTTTCTCATTCTCAAAGGTGTCCCAATTTGGATGATATATGGCTACACAGTTTATGTGCTATTCTCACTTTCTCTTATCCATAGGTCAATTTAACATGATTGGATTGTCAAATTAGACTTACAGAAATCAGGGATATTATCCTGGTATCAAACTATACTAAAAATTTCAAGGATACAGATAATCAAGAGGCTCAGCTGAAGCAGGGAGCTATATGTGACATCAAGTGTGGCTGGCTCTGCAGATCCTTCCCTTGAAGAACCTGTACCTTTCACCCAGAAAAATAAATGAAATCTCTAGTGAGGTTCATGGTTTTTCCTTACACAGAAGTAACTGTTTAAATTATGAAGTATTTCTTTTTTTATTCCAGAGAGTTGTATAGTTTATATGACATTCTCCAGGGAATGTACCTCATAAGCAATCCTTTAGCCAGGGACCATCCTGCTAAAGGCATTCAGTAGATAATGGTCCCTTCCTCCTAGCAAATATCATTGTCTATTTTTCTGGAGTTCCAAGTTGACAAGGAGATTACATTAGATCACCTGCCTTCTTTCCTTTTCCCAGTAACATCCACCATATAAAAGAATAAACAAATCACAGGCCAGATACTTTAACTTCTTCCTGTTACCCTAACAACAGCTTTTTCAAGTTAGAGAGTATTTATTTATACTCGGATTTCTTTTGACTACATTTTAGGTTATTACTTTCTCTCTGTCTCTCTTGCTCTCACTTTTTCTGTCTCTCTTTCTATTTATACTATCAGTTTGAGGCATTACAAAGTCAACAGTAAACAAGACATATAAAGCCCTACCCTCATGGAACTGGCATAGTTAATGGTAGTTATGATACTACAGAATTCATTGGAGCTTCGTAGGAATATGAAGCTAAAAAGCCCCATGCATCTACTGTTAACTTGTGAATAAGGATAGGTATTATATCTTTTCATTTAGCTTATCAAATAAATCATTTAATGGGATTACTCATGACATGTTAGTTGCTGATAGTTTTCATTGTAAGTAGTATCCAAAATTCCTATTTTACTAATTAGTTAACTGGTAATAAAATACATGATTTTATTTTCTTTAATTTAAGACTACTATCCCTTCTAGATTCTATTTTATATTACCTAATCAAATATTTTAGTTTTTCTTTATGAAAATGATCTATCACTTCAGGTCAGATGTTTTAAAGGAACATGATACTTCATGAATATCTACTCTATGTTATGCTTTGATAAGTTTTTTTCAGTATAAGTAATTAAATATACAAATTCCTTGATTTATATTGAAAGGATATGGCATACCAGATTGACACTGTAACCTTAATGTTATCGTAGTTTTTTTTAACAATTTATAGTAAGTAAAGCTAGAGTATAGGCCAATACTCTACAGTTATTTCAGAGAAGCATTTATATTTCAGACACATATATGAAGAAATAAATTCAAATCCTTTATGAAAACTGCCAGCTGTTACATAAAAGACATTTCTGAGAGTAAAACTACCACTTCTTATACAGAATATAAGGTTAAGGGGTTAATTATTTGAGGGTCATTATATCGAAGTGCCTGTGATCAGATTTATACAATCTTTAGTTATTTTACCTCCATTACATACTTTGTCTTGCTCCAAATCCACTTATGAGTCTGAAATGAAGACTCTAAAGGAGATTTTATGGTTTGCATTGAAACGCATTACATTTTCTGCCTCCAACATTTTTCTTCTAAATTCATCCAATTTATCATATCTTGCTGATTTCAGTCTACTTCTGCTTTAGGCAATGTTAACAGTGTTTTTTTTTTTTTTTTAATTCTTCTAAATTGTTTGCTGGAATGACTGAATTTTAGTCCAGGATATAAAATAGTATCAACTAAATTACTTCAGATGAGCAATTAAAGCATACGCATGCATGTAAAACTAGAAATCTTTGCTGCCAGATTTAAAATTAAACACGCAAACAAAAAATATATTTTGTTTTTATATATGTATAATAATTCAAATTGCTTTTAAAATAATTGTAATATCTTTACTACTAAGAACAGAGAGGCAGAAAGTTAAATTCAAACAAACGTATAACTTGGTGGAAATAAAATAAGCTCTTGAGTCGGATGTATTTGGATTTATTTTTTGATTCTAAGCACTAATGCCTCAGTCCCCCCTGCATTACCCAGCTTCCCCTGCAGCTAGGTAGGGATTTTATGATCAGTTCTGTCCACCTTACTGTGAGCAACAGTGAAATGTGTCACTTCCAAATGAAAGTAGTTAAGAGCACTATTCTTTTCCACTGCCATGGAGATCTTAGATACTATTTGTTTCATTAACATAGCTACAAGATGATGAAGGTCATCCTAACACACATTGGTTCTTAGAGGAGAAATAAATTTTTGTTGTGCTAAGCTGTTGAGACTTCAGTGTTTACCTGTTATGGAAGTTAGCATTATTTATGCTGATAAACACAGAAATTGGTACAGAGTAACAAAAACCTAAAATATGGTCTCAGTTTAGTGAGGCAAGAAAACTGATATCAGAGGCTAGAAAGATGGCAATTCAAGTTTTGTAGTGGCAAAGCATTTCCTTATGATAACTTGGAAGATAAACTATATGTCTAACTTATGGCTCTAGTGGAAGAAATAGGAAAACTCAGTATGGGTATTCTGTGTTGGTTGTACATAACTACATTGTTGTGTTGTTAGGTGCCATCAAGACAGTTCCAACTCATAGTGACCCTATGTACAACAGAACAAAACACTGCCTGGTCCTGTGCCATCCTCACAGTCGTTGTTATCCTTGAACTCGTTGTTGTAGCCACTGTGTCAATCCATCTCATTGAGGGTCTTCCACTTTTTCTCTCTACTTTACCAAACATGATGTCCTTCTCCAAGAACTGATCCCTCCTGATAACATGTCCAAAGTATGTGAGATGTAGTCTCGCCATCCTTGCTTATAAGGAGCATTCTGGTTGTACTTCTTTCAAGACAGATTTGTTCGTCCTTTTGGCAGTCCACGGTATATTCAATATTCTTCACCAACACCACAATTCAAAGTCATCAATTCTTCTTTGGCTATGTTGGGAAGATAAAAGAAGAGCTCAGGAAAAATAACTGATTTGCAAGACAAAATAATAGGGAATGAAGAGTTCAGAAATTTAGGGCCTTGCAGAGTTGGAAAAGCTGTCTGCTTCTAAATTCTAAATAGTAAGATACGAAATTTAACAAGGCTTTGAAACAAAGGTTCAAGCCTCTTAGTTTAAAAAAAAAAAAAAGACTCAGAGCAAAGTTTAGATTGTGTGTGGTCTTCTTACCTATTGTTTCAGATAGCTTCATAGTTTGTTGTTGCCATCAAATTGATTCCATCTAAGGGCAACCCCACATGTGCAGAGTAGAACTGCTCTATAGGGTTTCCAAGGCTGTGACCTTGCAGAAGCAGATCACCAGGCTTGTCTCCCGAGATAACTCTGGGAAAATTAGAATCGCCAACCTTTCAGCTAGCAGTTGAGTGCTTAACCTTTTGATCCACCTAGGGATTCATTAAATTGCTAGACAGAGATTTATTAGATGAAAGTAAAGATATAAAGCATATCTGAGAACTACATGTCACTCCAAAAGCATTTTGGATGTGCCTATTGGCACATGGAAATTATAGAAGAAAATAGATTAAAAGTCTACAGTTTTAAGGAAAGGATAACTGTAATCTCTAACCTGTTGCCATAGAGTCAATTCTGACTCATAGCGACCTGATATGACAGGGTAGAACTACCCTATACAGCTTCCTTGGCTGTAATCTTTACAGGAGCAGATCACCAAGTCTTTTTCTCCCATGGAGAAGCTGGTGGGTTCGAACCTTTGACCTTTCTGTTAGCAGACAAGCACTTAACCACTGTGCAACCGGGGCTCCTTATGGAAAGGGTATTACCAGATAATTTTAGTATAAAATACCATTTGACCATTCAGACTTACATATGTACTTGAGTCCTCAATCTTCAGCAAACAGAAACTGCAATGAGAAAACTTTTGTAGCCTCCAAAGTGAGCAATCCTACCCCTCCTCTCCCGAGATATGGCTAAGGAAGGAAATGGAAAAGGAAGGACCTCCAGAAGGCATAACTTCTCTCTGAGAGTAGAATCAAGGACGAATCCAGGAACCACCTACACTTGAAGGTAGGAGAACTTCACAACATAAGCCAGTGACTAGTGTGTGCCTCCTATTTTCCCATTTGTAATTAGTTTTTCCCCATTCTAACGTAGTATGTGCAATATGTATATGGATGGATGATGCAGGAGGCAGATGACTTGTATTTTTATTTTATTAGTCTTGAGACTAAAAGGAATCTTATTCAGACCTGATGGAGAGACTACTGCACACATCTGATGATTCTGGACTTGATTGGACTTTGAGTTGTCAGCCTTCAGGAGTATGTTCTGTGTTTTGGGGGAAAAAAAAAGAATCAAAAGATCTTTGGTGATCTATGGCACAGAGTTTATGCTCAAAAAAATATTTTCCTTGTTTCTCTACATTTCTCAGCTTCTCTTCAAGTGAGCATAATTTAGTTCTGTCAATGGATTGTGACTTGAAGTGTGTCACTTCTAGGGTAAGGTAGTTAAGTGCTCCATTCTCCTCTCCCCCTTGCTTCAGAGTCCTTGGAGATCTCATGTTTCATACAGTCTAGCACAAAGTGGAAGAGGGATGCCCGATCCACTTTAAATTTACATGAGCAAGAAATAATCTTTGTTATGGTTTGCCACTGTGATTTTAGATTCTGTCTGCTTAAAAATCAACAAACTGAAGTTGGTTCTTTGAAAATATCAGCAAAATTTAAAAACCTTTAGATAGACTAACCAATAAAAAAAGAGAGAGAGAAAAGAATCAACTACTGATAATAAGAATAAAATATGGGACATCATTACTATTATTGTGGAGAAAAAAAAAAGACTGTAAAGGAATAGTATGAATAACAGTATGCCAACAAATTAGATAACTTAGATGAAATGGACAAATTCCTAGAAATACGCAAATTACCTATACACACTCAAGAAGAAATAGAAAATCTGAATAATCCTATAACAAGTAAAAACAATTGAATTAGTAATTAAAATTTTTTTCATTAATAAAAGCCCAGGCTCAGATGGTAGATTAGTTTCCTGTGACTGGCATAACAAATTACCACAGCTTTGGTGGCTTAAAACAACAGAAATTCTCTCACAATTCTGGAAGCCAGAAGCTCAGCATAAGTTTCACTGGATCAAAATCAAGGTGTCAGTCGGGCTGCACTCTTCTGGAGGTTCTAGGGGAGAATTCATTCCTCGCTTCTTCCATCTTCAGGTTGCTGTCAACGTTTTTTGGCTTATGGCACATCCCTTCTATCTCAGCCTCTCTCTTTAGATCTCCCTATTCTCTTCTGTGTGTTTGTGGAATCTACCTCTGCCTCTCTCTTTAAAGGACTCTTGTGATGGCACTCTCGCCCACCTGGATAATCCAGGAATATCTCTTTACCTCAAGATCCTTAAGTTAATCACACCTACAAAGACTTTTCTTCCAAAAAAGGTAATATTTATAGGTTCCAAGCAATAGGACCTGATATCTTTGGGACCACTGTTCAGCCCACTGCAAATGGCTTCACTGGTGAATTGTACCAAACATTTAAAGAAGAACTGAAATCAGTTCTTCACAACCTCTTCCAAAATAAATAAATAAATAAGAGGTAGGAACACTTTCTGACTCATTCTATGAAGCTAGTATTACCCTGATACTAAAACCAAACAAAAACAACAAAAGAAAACTACAGACCAATGTCCTTTATGAATATAAACACAAAAATCTTTTAACAAAATACTAGTACACCAAATCTAGCCATATATTAAAGCTTTAAACATTATGAATAAGTTGAATTTATCCTAGGAATGCAAAGTTTGTTTAATATCCAAAAATTAATTAATGTAATACACTGTATTAATAGAATAAAAGACAGAAACTGCATGATGTTCTCAATATGTGAAGGAAAAACAGTTGACAAATTCTAACAACTGATGATTTACCAAACTCAGAATAGAAGGAACTGCCTCAGTGTGATAAAGAGCATCTATGAAAAACCTGTATATAACATCATACTTAGTGGTGAGAGACTGAATGCTTTCTCCCTAAGATCAGGAACAAGATAAGGGTATCCACTCTTGCCACTTCTATTCGTACTGGAAGTTCTTTCTAGTCAGTGCACTTAGGCAAGAAAAAGAAATAAAAGGCGTCCAAATCAGAGGCGTCCAAATCAGAAAGGAAGAAATAAAACTACCTCCATTTGCAGGTGACATGATGTTCTACATGGAAAATCCTAAGGAATCCACTAAAAAATTATTAGAACTCATAAACGAGTTCAACAAGGTTTCAGGGTATAAGATCAATATTCAAAAATCAATTTCTATATACTAGCAATGAACAATTCAAACAAGACATTAAGAAAACAAATACTTTTATAATAGCATTAAAAAGAATAAAATACTTAGGAATAAATTTAATGAAAGAAGTGCTAGACTTGTACACTGAAACTGAAAAAAAATGTTGAAAGAATTAAAGATTAAATAAATGGAAAAATATCTCATGTTCTTGGATTAGAAGGCTTAATATTGTTAAAACAGGTTTGCTACCCAAAGCAATCTATAAATTCAATGTAATCCCTATCAAAATCCCAACTACCTTTTTCACAGAAATGGAAAAGCAGACCCTAAAATTCATACAGAATTACAAAGGAGCTCAGATAGCCAAAAAATCTTTAAAAAGAAAGAGTTGAAGGACTAAAATATCTTGATTTCAAAATTTACCCCAAAATTACAGTAGTTAAGACAGTGCAATGCTAGGATATAGACATAAAGATTAATATAATAGAATTGAGAGTCTAGAAATAAACCCATTTATGGTCAAGTGATTTTTTTTTTTAACTGTAGTGCTTAATTGTAGACACAGCAAAACATACACCAGCTGAGCAGGTCACTTGATTTTTGATAAGGATCTCAAGGCTTTTATCAAGGTGGAAAGAATAGTCTACAACAAATGCTGCTGGAACGACTAGATAGCTACATTTGAAAGAATGGAGTTGGACACCTGCATCACACCCTGTACACAAATTAACTCAAATGGATCTTAGACCTAAATGTAAGAACTAAAACTCTACATCTGTAGAAGAAAACATAGGAGTAAATCTTGCTACCCTTTGGTTGAGCAAGGGCTTCTTACCTATGCCACCAAATTGCAAGCCAAAATAATGATAGTAATAAATAAGAGAGAAAATAGGACTACATCAAAATTAAAATGTGCTTCAAAGGATACCATCAAGAAAATGAAAAAACACCCCACAAAATATTACACTGAGAGAAATGCCATATCTCAAAGAGGGATTTGTAATTACTGGATAATAAAAGTTCATAAACGTTTACTATCTCAGATAAAGATGGCAAATGGGTATTGGCTCATAGTCTACTCTGATTAATTGAAGCTTTCTTCCTAGAGCACTGTTAGATTCTGAGGCTACATCTGGTAGTGTGAGAAAGACTTTTGGGTAGATTTAGACATGTCTGCTATTGTCAAGGAGATGAAAATTTATAGAGCTCGAAAGGAAATTAATAGTTCAGGTAAGAATAGCTAAATACATTGAATTATTCCTATATGTGAAACATTTCCACTCAAGCCTCATAGCAAATCTATGAGATTGGCACTTTCTGTTCGCTGAATTTCTAGATGAGGAAACTGAAGAATTGTGGAATTAAATAATAACTTGCCTAAGATTACTTTCTGAAATGCTAGAACATGACATTTCAGAGATTCAAGTGATTTTGCTCCTGGTTCTTCTACCCACTATGTAACAGTGCTTCTAACTGTTTAATGACTCAGAAACAACAGAAGGGTAGAGACAAATCATTATTTCATTGGGCATTAGGCTAATGTGATGCATGAGTCAGAGTAGTCCAGCTGGATGGCACAGATTTGGCTCTGGCTATCAGTTATAGAGGCTTATATCTTTAAATTAAGATCCTAGTGTGGAGGAGTAAAGACTGAGCATCACAATCCTTAGACGATTACAGAAATGGTGAAGCTGGATAAACAGAAATAATATGCTCATCAAGAGACTGGTTTGTAGTAATTTCAGAAACTAGGAAGCGTGATCTTAATATTGAGCCAACACTTGCCCGAACAGTTCATTTTTTGCTCACTGTTCATGGCCAGGCATGGAATTGGTTTGAATATGTTGTTCTGTCTATTACCAGACAAGTAGAACTTGGAGTAGGGCAGGTAGAGGTGGGGGTAGAGGAAAATTGTATAAAAGGCAAAATTGAAAGGGGAAGAATCTAAAGCTACAATTGACTGCCCTTGAATAATGAAGCCAGCCACAAAAGATCACATATCGTATGAATCCGTTTACATGAAATGTGCAGAGTAGACAAATCTATAGAGACATAAAGTAGATTAGTGGTTGCCTAAGTTTGGAGCCCTGGTGGTGCAGTGGTTAAGAGCTTGGCTGCTGACCTTACAGTTCAAATCTACCAGCCGCTCCTTAGAAACCTTATGGGGCAGTTCTACTCTGTCCTATAGGATAGCAATGAATTGGAACCGACTTGACAGCTCCTAACAACAAGAAGTTTGGAGAGAGAACGGGGGTCAGGGGATGATTTGTGACTCCATGGGTATGAGGTGTAATTTTAGAGTGATGAAAATGTTCTAAACTTAGATTGTGGTGAAAGTTACACAACTCTGTGAATATAGTAAAACTATTGAATTTTGCAACTTAAATGGATAATTTTATGGGATAAGTATATCTCAAACATGTTTTAAAAAAATCACACGTACAGATGTATTTTTAAAAGAATGCAATACTCAAGGGTGACAATCTTTATTTTTTGAACTAAACTGTTACTTAGTTTAAAGGAGACTTCAGGGGATAGTTTCGATTTAAAGTTTGAAGAGTAACTCAGGGCAATAGCCTCGGGGACTCCTCCATCCTCAGTAGCTGCAGTAAGTCTGGATTCTTTAAGAACTCGAAGTCGGTACCCTATTTTTCTCCCTTTCTATAAAGATCCATCTATTGCATCCCTAATCAGAACCATTGGTAGTGGTAGCCAGGCACTGTCTAGTTCTTCTGGACTCAAGGTAGAGGAGGCAGTTGTTCATGAGATTAGGGGTGGGGAGTTTAAATAAATGCAAGTGAAAGAACTAGAACAGAAATAATGAGAATGTTGAAACAATGGGAAGAATGAAACCAATGTCACTGATAATTATGTCTAGAAATTGTTGAATGGGAGTAGTTTTGCTGTGTATATTTTCACCAAAAATAAAATAAAAATAAATAAACAATTACAACGGGAGGGAGAGGGAAAAAGACAGTCATTGCATGTAGGGCACTGAGCTTCTGTTAAACATGATAGAAAAATCTGGAAACGTATAGTGGTGATGCTTGCACATGATGAATGTAATTAATGTCACTGAATTGCACATGTTAAATTTTTTTGAAATGGCATAATATTTGTAATATATATACTTACCACAGTTAAAAAAAAGAATAAGAAAAAATCACATGTAGACATTTGAAAGCATGCTGGATATCAACAGTGGGGATGTTTATCTGAGATATTGAAGTCACTAAAAGAAGCCATATCATTGCATGAAAAACAACTATTTGTAAAGAAACTTATCAATTGATGATCAAGAAGCAATGTTTTAAGTTTCTTTTTTATTCCCATGCAAAAATTTATGCATACATTGTTATGTGACTCCAACTGCTCTCCCCATACTGTGACAGCACACTCCTCCTTTCCACCGCTGATTCCCCATGCCCTTTCAGCCAGCTCCTAACTCTCTCTGCCTTCCCATCTCACCTCTGGACAGAAGCTGCCCATTTAGTCTCTTGTATCTACTTGAGCTGAGAGGCAAACTCCTCACGAGTATCATTTTATGTCCCACAGTTCCTCCAATCCCTTTCTGAAGAGTTGGCCTTGGAAATTGTTTTATTTCTCGGCTGATAGAGAATCCAGCACCATGCTTTCCAGGGTTCCTCCAGTCTCAGTCAGATCATTAAGTCTGGTCTTCTTACTAGAATTTGAGTTATGCATCCACCTTACTCCTGCTCCATCCGCAACTCTCTGTTGTGTTCCCTGTCAGGGTGGTCGTTGGTGGTAGCCGGGCACCATCTAGTTCTTCTGGTCTCTGGCAGATGAAGTCTCTGGTTTATGTGGCCCTTTCTGTCTCTTGGGCAAATACTTTCCTTGTGTCTTTGGTGTTCTTCATTCTCCTTTACTTCAGGTGGTTGGGACCAATTGATGCATCTTAGATGGGCACTTGCAAGCTTTTAAGACCCCAGATGCCACTCACCAAAGTATGATGCAGAACATTTTCTTAATAGGTTTTGTTATGCAAGTTGACCTAGATGTCCCCTGAAAGCATGATCCCCAGGCCCCTACCCCTGCTACTCTATCCCTCCAAGTGTTTGATTGTATTCAGGAAACTTCTTAGCTTTTGTTTAGTCCAGTTATGCTGACTTCCTCTGTAGTATGTGCTGTCCTTCCCTTCACCTAAGATAATTCTTATCCAGTATCTAGTTAGTAAATAACCCTCACCCTCCCTCCCCACCCTTGTAACCATCAAAGAATGTTTTATTCTGTTTTTAAACATTTTCTTGGGTCCTTATAATAGTGGTCTTATACAATATTTGACCTTCTGTGACTGACTAAATTCACTCAGCATAATGCCCTCCAAATTCTTCCACATTATAAGATGTTTCACAGCTTCATTGTTGTTCTTTATCGTTGCATAGTATTCCATTGTGTGGATATACCATGATTTGTTTATCTATTCGTCCTTTAATGGGCACCTAGGTTGTTTCCATCTTTTTGCTGCTGTGAACAGTGCTGCAATGAACATGAGTGTGCATATATATATTCATGTGACGGCTCTTATTTCTCTAGGATATATTCCAAGGAGCGGGATAACTGGATCATATGGTACTTCTATTTCTAGCTTTTTAAGGAAGTGTCAAATCGATTTCCAAAGTGGTTACCATTTTACAGTCCCACCAACAGTATGTAAGTGTTCCAGTCTCTCCACAACCTCTCCATCATTTATTATTTTGTGTTTTTTGGATTAATGCTAGCCTTGTTGGGGTGAGATGATAACTCATTGTAGTTTTGATCTGCATTTCTGTAACGGCTAATGATTGTGAGCGTTTCCTCATATGTCCATTAGCTGCCTGAATATTTTCTTTGGCAAAGTGCCTGTTCATATCCTTTGCCCATTTTTTAATCGGGTTATTCATCTTTTTCTTGTTGAGGTTTTGCAATATCTTGTAGATTTTAGAGATTAGATGCTCATTGGATTTGTTGTAGCCAAAAATTTTTTCCCAGTCTGTAGGTCGTCTTCTGACTTTTTTGGTGAAGTCTTTTGATGAGCATAAGTGTTTGATTTTTAGGAGCTCCCATTTATCTAGTCTCTCTTCTGGTGCTTGTGCATTGTTACTTATGGTTTGTATTGTGTTTACACCATGGATTAGGGCTTCTAGTGTTGTCTCTATTTTTTCTTCCGTAATCTTTATAGTTTTCAATTTTATGTTTAACTCTTTGATACATTTTGAGTTAGTTTTTGTGCGTGGTGTGAGGTATGGATCTTTTATCAGTTTTTTGCAGATGGATATCCAGCTATGCCAGCACCATTTGTTAAAGAACTGTCTTTTCCCCAGTTAATGGACTTTGGGCCTTTGTCAAGTATCAGCTGCTCATAGGTGGATGAATTTACATCTGGATTCTCAATTCTGTTCCATTGGTCTATGTATCTGTTGTTGTACCAGTACCAGGCTGTTTTGACTACTGTGGCAGTTTCATAGTTTCTAAAATCAGGTAGTGTGATGCCTCCAAGTTTGTTCTTCTTGAATAATGCTTTACTTATTCGGGGCCTCTTCCCTTTCCATATGAAGTTGGTGATTTGTTTCTCCATTTCATTAAAGAATGTCATTGGAATTTGGAGGAGTATTGCATTGTATCTGTAGATCACTTTGGGTAGAATTGACATTTTCACAATGTTAAGTCTGCCTATCCATGAGCACAGTATGTTTTTCCACTTATGCAGGTCTCTTTTGGTTTCTTACAGTAGTGTCTTTTAGTTTTCAATGTATAGGTCTTTTACATCTCTGGTTAGGTTTATTCCTAAGTATTTTATCTTCTTGGGGGCTATTGTAAATGGTACTGATTTGGTGATTTCCTCTTCAAGGTTGTCTTTGTTGGTATAAAGGAATCCAACTGATTTTTGTATGTTTATCTTGTATCCTGAAACTTTGCTGAAATCTTCTACCAGTTCCAGTAGTTTTCTTGTGGATTCTTTGGGGTTTTCTGTGTATAAGATCATATCATCTGCAAACAGAGATACTTTGACTTCTTCCCTCCCAATGTTGATGCCCTTTATTTCTTTTTCTATCCTAATTGCTCTGGCTAGGACCTCCAGCACAGTGTTGAATGAGAGTGGTGATAAATGGCATCCTTGTCTGGTTCCCGTTCTCAAGGAGAATGCTTTCAAAGTCTATCCATTTAGGATGATGTTGGCTGTTGACTTTGTATAAATGCCCTTAATTATATTGAGGAATTTTCCTTCTATTCCTATTTTGTTGAGAGTTTTTATCATGAATGGGTGTTAGACTGTCAAATGCCTTTTCTGCATCGATTGATAAGATCATGTAGTTCTTGTCTTTTGTTTTATTTATGCGATGGATTCCATTAATTGTTTTTCTAATGTTGAAGCATCCCTGCATTCCTGGTGTAAATCCCACTTGATCATGGTGAATTATTTTTTTGTTATGTTGCTGAAATCTATTGGCTAGAATTTTGTTGAGGATTTTTGTGTCAATATTCATGAGCGATATTGGTCTGTAATTTTCTTTTTTTTTGTGGTTTCTTTACCTCGTTTTGGTATCAGTGTTATGCTGGCTTCATAGAATGAGTTTGGGAGTATTCCATCCTTTTCTATGCTCTGAAATACCTTTAGTGGTAGTACTGTTAACTCTTCTCTGAAAGTTTGGTAGAATTCTCCAGTG
>NW_004443939.1:22152414-22177436 GCF_000243295.1 Trichechus manatus latirostris | reverse complement strand
GAGAGACAGTTTTGCTGGATATATAATTCTTGGCTGGCAGTTTTTTTCCTTCAAGGCTTTATATATGTCATCCCATTGCCTTCTTGCCTGAACAGTTTCTGCTGAGTAGTCCGAGCTTATTCTTATTGACTCTCCTTTGTAGATGACTTTTTGCTTATCTCTAGCTGCTCTTAAAATTCTCTGTTTATCTTTAGTTTTGGCAAGTTTGTTTATAATAGGTCTTGGTGACTTTCTTTTGGGATCTGCCTTATGTGGGTTTCAATGAGCACCTTGGATAGATATCTTGTCATCTTTCATGATATCAGGGAAGTTTTCTGCCAACAAATCTTCAATAATTCTCTCTGTATTTTCTGTTATCCCCCCCATTCTGGTACTCCAATCATTCGTAGGTTATTCCTCTTGATAGAGTCCCACATAATTCTTAGGGTTTCTTCATTTTTTTTAATCCTTTAATCTGATTTTTCCTCAAATAAGTTTGTGTCAAGTGCTTTATCTTCAGTCTCACTAATTCTTACTTCCGTTGCCTCAATTCTGCTGCTATGACTTTCTATTGAGTTGTCTAATTCTGAAATCTGATTGTTAATGTTCTGGATTTCTGACTTCTGTCTCTCTATGGATTCTTGCAGCCTGTTAAATTTATCATTATGTTCTTCTCTAATCTTTTTAATTTCCTGTATTGTGTGTTCTGCATTTTGCTTAATTTCCTTCCTAATTTCTTGAAGAGTTCTGTACATTAATCTTTTGTATTCTGCCTCTGATAATTCCAAGAAATTTTCCTCCTCTGGAAAATTCCTGGATTCTTTATTTTGGGAGCTTGCTGAAGCTGTCATGTATTGCCTCTTTATGTGATTTGATGTTGACTGTTTTCTCAGAGCCATCAATAAGTTATTATATTTATTTATTTTGTGTTTGCTTACTGTGTCCTAGCATCTTGTTTTGTTTTGATATGCTCAGATAGTCTGCTTATATGAGCTAGTTTGATTATTGGCACCTTTGAAGCTCTAATGTCCCGTCACCAGGTGGTTAGATCTGTTACTAGTTATGTGAGCACAAGAGTCCACCCACTCCTCTTGTATGGATTCAGCTCAGGTGCCCAGATAGAGAGCCACCAAGTGTGTGGTGTAGGCTTGCACTTACAGTCCTAGACAGGCATGGGTGTTTGGCATAGGCACAGGCATCTGGCTGCAGCAAAGGGACACACTCTGAGCAAGGCAGGGGGCTGATGGCCTCCCTGAGTGTCCAGGAGGAAGGTGTGTCCCTGTTTCTTAGAGCGTGTAGGTGGGTGGTTTTGCAGCCATACTATGAACAGCTAATGTTGTTGGCTGTAAGGACTAAGGGGCACCTTTTATCCATGGGCCCCTATTGCATGTGGCTAGGTGGAGTGAGTGAAGTCACCAGTCCTCAGGCCCCTGATGTGGGTAGGTGAAGACCCTGCTTAATGGGCAGAGCAGTGTCAAATATCAAGAACCTGCCACTTCACAGCTGAAACTGTTGAAGTTAGAGTTCCGGTATATACCCTGTTGTACTGCGGTAATGAGGGCATACACTGTTGAGATGGACCCACACAAGTCTATGCAGGGGGAAAGGCACTCAAAGTCCATGGATCCCATATGCTTGTGTGTAGGCAAAGGAGCTGTGCCTACCCTGGGTTCCTGGCTTAGGGGAGCTGGCAGATTATTTTTTCCCATTTGTTAATTTGTTCACGCTCCAAGGCAGGGAGAATGGCTCCAGGTGTGTGACGGATCCTACTTTTGGCCCAGGGGACTCAGCAGTTGCTGAAGCCGGTCCGGGACCCAGTGAAGAGCAGAGAGCCGGAAGGTAAATGGGAGATAGGTTTTTCCCTAAGTGGGGTGTTTTTGATCTGCACAGTAAGCCATATGCCAAGTACTTATCTTTTGTGGAGGGTTGCCTCTAACTGGTTCTGGGTGGCTGTGTAGAGTCTCTGGCAGTGGATGTCTCCCGGTTTGGAAAACGCACCTCCCAAGCACGTCTGCTTGCCTGCCTCACTGCTCACCCCGCAAGCTGCTCAGGCCTGAAGGGCTCAGGCTCTGGCTGTGTCAGGTCTGGCAACTCCTCGCTGCTTCCAAACCATCTTTTCCTCCCCTGGTCACTCCGTCTGGTTTCTCAACTCTGCCTTTGATGTTTAGGGCTCCCAGATTGCCATATATAATCGAATCACTTGTTTTTTCAGGTCTTTGTTGTAAGAGTGTCCACTGGAAGCATCTGATTACTCAGCCATCTTGGCCTTACCTTTGATTTAAATATTCTTATGTTAATGTGTTTTAGTTTTATCTTTGGAAATTGGATAGGGTTTTGTGGTTAACATTCAATGCATTATAATTTTTTCCATATAGAACATACAGAAATAGGTTCCTGGATAGCTTTTCCATACAGAATATCCAATTTCAAGAAATGGATTAATACTATTAAGAAGGGAGATACTTTCTCTGTAACTCTATAACTTTCTATCTTATTGCAATCATTCCCTAATATAACTGTTTTATGTAAGATGTGCAACTGAGTTTTACAAACTTTAATCTTCATTGTGATGGTACTTAGATCATATCTTAAATAAGCCATGTATATCACAAGATGTGTGTATGTGTAAGGGAGTGAGGTGGGAAACCTTTTTCAGTCACTTGTATATCATTATTAGGAAAGTAAGTCTCAAGGGAAAAAAATTTCAACTGTGTCACCATAATTTCAATGGCATTTATGTCCCTAACAAATCAGGGAAAACTAGGTATGTGAAAGAGATTGATGTTACTGTTTTTTTCCTTGTATTTCCTTTCCTTTTCCCTTCCCTCCAATTCTTTGCTTCACCTGAACTCAAAACTTCCTTACCTCCTATGTACCACAGAAGGCCATCTGCTTTTGCTAAGATGTTAGGCAGGTTTGCTGAAAACAGCTACTGCTTTGAACCCATTTGTGAACATTCAGAACATAGCAACACTTGTTTTAAATAGGCTTAGACCATTTGTTTCTTCACAGATGGTTCATAAATCTGCAATACGTTTAGAACCAACAAGCTCTGGCTGACCACAAATGGTACTGGCTTCTCTGTTCCTGTGAGTTCTAAAAGATCCATGTAACAGTTAAAACTATCTGTGCAGACAACTGAAAATAAATTGAGTGTGATGTGGTCCAATTGTTTTGCTCCTATATAAAGAAGTGCATATAAGGTACAAATACAAGGATATTTGTTCTTTAGAAAACATTTTATTTCCTAAGGTAAATGTATCTGAAAAAAAAATCATTGTGTTGCCATATGTCTAAAAATTCAGTTTGTTGAAATTATGGCTTGAGAAATGAGAACCTGTCACCTCAAAAATCATCTGATATTACTAATGAAAATTATACAAAAGTGTCATTTTCCTCAGCCTTTACCTGAGTATTATTTGTAATCTTGTAAACAGAAACAAATAATGTTAGTTTTAAATGATTTTCTAATTTTAAGGTTAAAATACTTTAAAATGATGTTATATTTATGATAGTTTAAAATATTTTTTAAAAAATGAAGAATTTAAATATGACATTAATGTTAGCTTATGTGTTCAAATATGAAAATTATGTGCTGTAAAGATAGTAATTCTTAATAAGAACATTTAACTTAGTCCACCAGATCTGCTTCTCCTTCAGTTTTTCCCGTCTTGGCAAATGGCATCACGATCTACCTGATACTGTGAGCCAGAATGCTAGGATTCATCTTGACTGTTCTTTTCCTCACCCCTGTGATGTTATTCATCAGCAAGCCATGGCTATACAAGTAAAACATATACAAAATCTTTGTACTTCTCTGTAACTTCATTGTTTTCACCTTGGTCCTACCTGTCATCAAATCTTACCTGGGCCACTACAGTTCCCTACAATGTTCCACATAATCTGGGACCCGCCTTAACTTTCTGTGCACATCCCATACCATCTTCCTTTTGCTCACTAGTTCCATAGAAAATGGCTTTCTGTATATCCCTCACAGGCTCCTGCCTAGTGCCTTTCTCCTGGAATGTTCTTTTCCCCAGATTTTCCACTGCTTGGTCCTTCTTGTCTTTCAGATCTGAGATTAAGTGGAATTTCCTTTAAACGGTCTTTTCTGTCTACCCAATCTAATTACCAAACCATCTTGCTGTCGTATTTTCATCAGAGCATTTAATACTATTCGATGTTTTCTTGTTTATGTGCTTGTTATTTGTCTCCCTCCACTAAAATATAAGTTCCATGTGAGCGGGGATCCTGCCCTTCTTAGTCAGTGCATATATCCTTCGCCTAGAAAAGTGCCTTATACATAGCAAATGCTCGACGTTACATATGCATTTCCCACATGTATTATATTTGTTATCTGATCACTATATTTAGCAGAGAAAACACATTTTATATAAAAAAGATTACTAATATTCATATAAACCAAATGATTCTCAAACAGAGAGGACAGAAAAGTTCAGAGAAAAAAATTAAGAACTAGAGGAAGTTTCATTAAGATGTTTCTTGTTTGTGAGTCGTGAATTTTAATTGAATTTGCAAGCTACTAGAAAGTATGAATGGATAGAAGAAGGATGGATAGGTAGGTGTATTAATAGATGAATGAATCAAATGATTCTAGGAAGCTAGAAGCTATTTAGTTCTGCATTGAGACCATATATAATTTTACATAGCTGCCATCAGGGGAAATAGGTGTCTGTTACATTAGTAAAACCCTGAAATTAAGATTTGAGACCTGAGACTGGATAAATGTTCACAGAGCTTTGGACATTCTAGGTGGATCATCCAGAAAGGAATTAAAATAGAAGAATCATTAACACATCAGGATGAATTACAACTGAAATAAAATAGAAATGAATAATTTAGAACTGTGAGAAAAATTAACTCTAATATGACCACAATTGCAATTAAAAATCCTAAATATCTATTTTATAGTTGACTCTACATGGTCCCTGAAAGTTCTGTGAGGCTTCTGCTACTTTTATTTGTTATTTTCTACTTTGAAGCTTGTGTCAGTGAGATTTCTCATTGGACCCTTTAGATGTTGGTATTCTAAATATTATTTAAAGGGACTTTATAACACTTAGTGTCTAGATATTCTGGCTACTGCAGTTGCTGAAACTGAAGATTCACGCATCCTTTTTCTTTTTCCAGAACATTAAAAAAAAAATTTGGTGTAAATATACACAACAAAACATATACCAATTCAACAATTTCTACATGTACAATTCAGTGACATTGGTTACATTCTTCAAGTTGTGCCACCTTTCTTGATATCCTTTTCCAAATTATTTCACCATCATTGACATAAACTCCTGCCTCCTAAGCTTCTCATCTAATCTTTCAAATTGCCCTTGTCAATTTGATCATATTTAGATAATTTTTTAAAAGAACACAATATTCAAGGCAAACATTCTTCAGGGATCTTTAAATTTTGGTTTAAGATTTAAAGATTTCCCCAAAACAATAGTTTCAGGGTGTAGGGAATTCACCTAGTGTCAATGACTTCAGAAAGTCTGGATTCCTTGAGAATTTTAAATTCTGTTCCACATTTATCCCTCTTTTGATCAGAAGTCTCCTACTGTATCTTTGATCAAAACATTCAGCAAGGTAGATGGGTACCATCCAATTCTTCTTGTCTCATTGCAAAGTAGGCAGGTGTTCTTGGAGGCACTTAGACATGCATTCTAGTTTCTCCTCCGCACAATATTTTTTAATCTCTGCATAGGTAAACTAAAGAAAAAATTCAAAAGAAAATAAGGGAGAAAATGGGGAGTGAGATGCGTCAAAAGGCCATCTTACTGCCCCTTTATTATCTACCAAACAGTATTAAATAATATTTCATCATTTTCTTTTTACATACACTATTTTCAGTCCTCTGCTTAAGAAACAGAAAAAAAAAAGCAACAAACAGAAAATTCTCTGAGCATATCTGGACTCTATCTTTTTTAGGGGGAAAAAGGTGTGGTAGATACAAAGGCTTTCCTTGCAATAGAGGTTCTGTTTCCAAGCATGGAGGTCTTCAGTCCCTTTTATTACTTATTCGGGGACAGATTTAAATTGTTTGACATGCCATTCAATCATGGCTCCATTATTTTACTCACGGAAAAGTTAATGGGCATAACCCTTTCTAATTTTTGGTAGTGACATTACAAAACAAGCAGGGGTGAATTTTGCATGGGGAAGATTCAGATTTTCATGTTATTTGCTTAATAGTTATAATTTGATAATTATCTCTATTTATTGCCAAGAGGCAGGAGGAATCATTAATTTTATAGTGAGTGTTAGGGGACTTATGGTCTATTAAGAATTCCATCAAGGGTCTCTGAGAACACTTATGCATGTTCCCAATTCTCCATCATACTTTTGATAGCCTACTCTGGTTTTTCAGCCTAAGTGTGCAGGTAGAAGCTACTTTAATACCTTATTTAAATACGATGTCATGGTTACTCTTTAAATCAGTGGCCAAATAATTATTAATTCTAAGCCTACAATTTAATAAATTCTAATTTTTTCTGAAAATTAAAATAAAGAGGTACGTTTAAGTAAAAAGAAGAATGTTTAAGTAAAATGTATATAATTCATTTTCTCATGTGATTCAGTAATTAGGTAAGGACTAATTCCATATCAGTGTAAGCAATGTCTGGAAAATATATGTCATTCTATTTCTAGGCATTTTTCTACTGTAAGCTTGGGTCAGAGATGCGGTACCAAAACTACTTTATGCCACTATTTTCCCCTTATTTATTTGAACTGCTACTTGACAGTTTGTTTGCATTATTTTATGTCAATGCCCTTTATTTCCAAAGGTTTGCCACTTATAATATTGCTTTCATTGTATATATAGATAGGTGACCCTCAGCCCTTTTCACTTGGATTATATTTATTGTCAATTCCCTAATTCAAAAGTATGAATATAATTTTGAGACCTATTGCTATTGAAAAGTTTTACTGTATATTGAGCCACTCCAGGTCATACAGAAGCTGCTAATAAATCAGATCACCTATCTACCTCACAGATTTGAACATGTGTATGTGTGACTGTTGCAGCATCAGGATTGGAGAAAGACTCATTAACAACCTGCGATTAGCAGATGACATAACGTTGCTTGCTGAAAGTGAAGAGGACTTGAAGTGCTTACTGAAGAAGATCAAAGACCACAGCCTTCAGTATGGATTATACCTCAACATAAAGAAAACAAAAATCCTCACAACTGGACCAATAAGCAACATCATAACAAGCAGATAAAAGGTTGAAGTTGTCAAGGATTTCATTTTTACTTGGATCCACAATCAATGCCCTTGGAAGCAGCAGTCAAGAAATCAAACAGTGTATTTCATTGAGCAAATCTGCTGCAAAAAAGACCTCTTAAAAGTGTTCAAACGCAAAGGTGTTACTTTGAGGACTAAGGTGAGCCTGACTCAAGCTATGGTATTTTCAATCATCTTATACGCATGCAAAAGCTGGACAATGAATAAGGAAGACCAAAGAACTGATGCCTTTGAATTATGGTGTTGGTGAAGAATATTGAATATACCATGGACTGCCAGAAAAACAAACAAATCTGTCTTGGAAGAAGAAAAGTCAGAATGCTCCTTAGAAGCAAGGATGGCAAGACTTTGTCTCACATACTTTGGACATGTTATCAGGAGGGACCAGTCCCTGGAGAGGGTCATCATGCTTGGTAAAGCAGAGGGTCAGTGAAAAAGAGGAAGACCCTCAATGAGGTGGATTGGCCCAGTGTCTACAACAATGAACTCAAACATAGCAAGGATTGTGAGGATGGTGCTGGACCAGGCAGTGTTTTGTTCTGTTGTGCATAAGGTCACTATGATTCAAAACCAACTCCTCTAACAACAATAACAACGTGCGTGACTGTTACTATTTACCTGTTACTTTGTGATTATTATTCTTAACTTATGTATAAGGTAAAAAAAAAAAAAAAACATGGAAAATGTCATTGATACAAAACTGTTACACGTGTAGACCTTATACTTGCTTGTATATAGAAAGTTCACTTTGCAACCTTTTGGCTTAATATATAGTCACTGTTTTAGCCCTTAAAGTTTGCAGTAGGATCTAATAAAGACCTTATATCATTGTCAGGATTAAGACATAGGCCAGGGCAAGGAAAAAGGCCAGAGGAACAATAAGCAGGTGAAAGGTATCATAAGAATGGAAAGGGAGAAGGAAGAATGAGTAGATGGGATAAGGAAAGAAGTATATATAAAATACTTCATGTTATTCATTCTTCTTCTGTGTTTGTATCCTGTAGTGGGATTTTGATTGTCCTTATAAATACAAAATATCTTTGAGAAAAAGTAATATATTTGAAAATACAGCATGTGTTTTAAAAATTCTAGTTTTGAATATAAATATTCATATTCAATAAAGTTTTTTCATTGAATACTAAAAATGCAGAATGCTATGCTAATTGTAGTAAAGTATACAAAGATATATAACATGTTTCCTATCCTCCAAAAACTGAAATTTGTCTGAAGAGTTAAGATGGGCAGCTACAGTATAGGCAACATCCTCTACAAACCACATGAGTGAGTTTTATCCCACTACTATAGGACAAACTTCCAAACTTTTTGAGTTATAGCACTAATAAATAATAATAATAATTCCAAACTGTCCTGGATTAAAATGGAAGTTGATAATTAGTAAAACAAGCATATATTTGTATTCTATTTATATTATATTATTATAGTAATAAAACAATATAAATTGTTAGAGACAATATTAAGTATTGAATTTATATAAAACTTCTAAATAACCTTTACAACTATTTCACTGATGATATCCACAAATCCTTTGATACTTCTGCTTTCAAAAAGTTGAGCCTAATTCTTCTTTCCTTGAGTTCAGACTGTATTTAATGATTTACTTTTAATGAATAGAATATAGCAGAAATAGAATTTGGCAGATGGTATATGTCTTAGTCATCTAGTGCTGCTATAACAGAAATACCACAAGTAGAAGTCTAAAAAACAGAAGTTTATTCTCTCACCGTCTTGTGGGCTGGAAGTCCGAATTTAGAGCGTAATCTCCAGGAGAAGGCTTTCTCTCTCTGTTGGCTCTGGAAGAAGGTTCTTGTCATCAGTCTTCTCCTGGACTAGGAAAGTCTCAGCACAGGGACCCTGGGTCCAAAGAATGCTCTATTCTCTTGGCTCTTGTTTCTTGTTGGTATGAAGTCCCCCTGTCTCTCTGCTTGCTTCTCTCTTTTATATCTCAAAAGAGATTAGGTTAAAACACTACCTAATTTTGTAGATTGAGTCCTGCCTCATTAACATAACTGCCACTAATCCCATCTCATTAACATAATAGAGATAGGATTTACAACACATAGGAAAATCACATCAGATAACAAAATGGTGGACAATCACACAATATTGGGAATCATGGACTAGCCAAGTTGACGTACATTTTTGGGGACACAATTTAATCCATAACATGTATAACTCCTCAGACTAGATCATGAAAGGCATTGAATCCTGCTCAAGGCTCTGTTAGATCACTTGCTCTGGGGGAAGTCAGCTGCCAGTGTTATAAGCACATTTAAACAGTCTTCTTGAAAGACTCACATGGCAAGGATCTGAGGCCTTCTACCAATGACCAGCAAGGTCATAGGGCTCTTCCAATAGCCATGTGAGTCAGCCATTTTGGACGTGACTACTTCGGCTTCAGTCAAGCCTTTGAATGACTGCAACCCCAGCTGACAACCTGATGGCAACATCGTGGGAAACTCAGAGCCACAACCACCTACTCCGGAATTCCTAGCCCAAAGTAAATCTGAAATAATAATTCTTTAAGCCACTAAGTTTTGTGGTAATTTGCCAAGCAGCAATAGGTAACTAATAGATAAAGCTTTAATAATAACCTTTATCAAGTCTTGATAGTCTCTGATAACAAGTAACTTTGGCTGAGTAACTGATAAAAATATAACATAATCTTTACAGGCATTCAGAAATTTTCAACAGTTGAAATATTCTGTACATGAATTTTTTTTCTTTTCCATTTCTTTCATTGATAAATGTAATGTTGATTTGTGTGTGTGTGAAAATGTAAACAGACTTCAAATTCAGCTGAATTTTTTATATCATTCTGTATTTTATAATAATAATGAAGAAACTCTACTTTGCAGAAGAGCAACTACCCTGACACTAGGTAGGAAATCAACTAAAAAAGATATCAACCAAAAATAGATAAAAGTATTTGATATATGTGCAGTTCGGTTTTGGGAGACCCACCTCAGATGGGTTGCACCTTGAGCTTTGTGTCATACTTTTCAAGCAACTACTTTATGAGTCTTTTGTCCATGGTAGATAGCTGCACACATTATTACTCACTGCTTAAGTGCATTTTTAAGTGATAGAATACCTCCTTAGCCCCTCTCTGTCACCATTGAGAAAAAATTCAAGACTTGGCAATATTGAGGGATTCTATGGGCAAAATACTGAATGATGCAGGAAGCAGCAAAAGAAAATGGAAGGAATACATGGAGTCACTGTACCAAAAAGAATTCATTGACGTTCAGTCATTTCAGGACGTAGCATATGATCAAAAACCGATGGTGCTGAAGGAAGAAGTCCAAGCTGCACTGAAGACATTGGCGAAAAACAAGGTTCCAGGAATTGACAGAATACCAACTGAGATGTATCAACAAACGGATGCAACGCTGGAAGTGCTCACTCGTCTATGCCAAGAAATTTGGAGGACAGTTACCTGGCCAACCAACTAGAAGAGCTCCATATTTATGCTTGTTCCAGAGAAAGGTGATCCAAACGAATGTGAGAAATTATTGAATAATATCATTAATATTACACATAAGTAAAATTTTGCTGAAGATCATTCAAAAGCGACTGCAGCAGTACATCGACAGGGAACTGCCAGAAATTCAAGCTGGATTCAGAAGAGGACTTGGAAAGAGGAATATCATTGCTGATGTCAGATGGATCCTGGCTGAAAGCAGAGAATATCAGAAAGATGTTTACCTGTGTTTTATTGACTACGCAAAGGGATTCAACTGTGTGGATCACAACAAATTATGGATAACATGTGAAGAATGGAAATTCCAGAACACTTAACTGTGCTCATGGGGAACCTGTACATAGAGCAAGAGACAGCCTTTCGAACAGAACAAGGGGATACTTCATGGTTTAAAGTTAAGAAAGGTGTGAGTCAGGGTTCTATCCTTTCACCATACTTAGTCTGTATGCTGAGGAAATAATCCAAAAAGCTGGATTATAGGAAGAAGAACATGGCATCAGGATTGGAGGAAGACTATTAACAACCTGCATTATGCAGATGACACAAGCTTGCTTGCTGAAAATGAAGAGAACTTGAAGCACTTTCTGATGAAGATCAAAGACAATAGTCTTCAGTATAGATTACACCTCAACATAAAGAAAACAAAAATCCTCACAACTGGACAATAAGCAATATCATGATAAATGGAGAAAAGTTTGAAGTTGTCAAGGATTTCATTTTACTTGGATCCACAATCAACACCTGTGGAAGCAGCAGTCAAGAAATCAAAAGACACATTGCGTTGCGCAAATCTACTGCAAAAGACTTCTTTAAAGTGTTGAAAAGCAAAGATGTCACCCTGAAGACTAAGATGTGCTTACCCAAGCCATGGTGTTTTCAATCACCTCATATACATGCAAAAACTGGGCAATGAGTAAGGAAGACCAAAGAAGATTGATGCCTTTGAATCGTGTTGTTGGCAAAATATATTGACTGTACCATGGAATGCCAAATTAACGAACAAAACTGTCTTGGAAGAAGTACAGCCAGAATTCTCCTTAGAAGCAAGGATGGTGAGACTTCATCTCATATACTTTGGACATGTTATCAGGAGGGATCAGTCCCTGGCAAAGGACATCATGCTTGGTAAAGTAGAGGGTCAGTGAAAAAGAGGAAGACCCTCAATGAGATGGATTGACACAGTGTTTGCAATGATGGCTCAAGCATAGAAATGATCATGAAGATGGCGCAGGACTGGGCGGTTTTTCGTTCAGTTGTACATAGGGTCACTATGAGTTGGAACTGACTGGATGGCATCTAACAACATCAACCACCATCCTTTATGAAATAATTGTCATTTATATCACATATTTTTATCGTATTGTTGGTATTGAAAATGTTGCACTGTGATATTCTAGATTCTATTACAAGAATGTTGGTGTTTTTGTTTTAGTAGACCATTAAAATGTACTTGCTTTATTTTATTATTACCTTTTTTTTATTCTCCAGATCCTCAGACTTTTTTTTTTTTTGTCTGCATCTTGGGCTCTTACTCCAGTGTGCAGGCTACTTGACTCGATAGCACCTAAGAACATATCAAGAATACTTAAGGTGGTATTCTGTTTCTCGTGGACTTGTTTTAATTTTCTTCAGCTTCAACTTAAACTTGAATATGAGTAATTGATGATCTGTTCAGCAGTCTGCCTTTGGCCTTGTTCTGACTGATGTTATTAAGCTTTTCCATTGTCTCTTTCCACAAATGTAGTTGATTTGATTCCTGTGTTTTCCATCTGGTGAGGTCCACATATATAGTTGCCATTTATGTTGTTAGAAAAAAAGAAATTTGCAATGAAAAGTCGTTGGTCTTGCAAAATTCTATCATGTGATCTCCTGCATCATTTCTATCACCAAGACCGTAGTTTCAAACTACATATACTTCTTCTTTGTTTCCAACTTTTGCGTTCTGTTGTTGTTAGGTGTGGTCGAGTCAGTTCCGACTCTTAGTGACCCTATGTACAACAGAACAAAACACTGCCCAGTCCTGCGCCATCCTCACAATCGTTGTTATGCTTGAGCCCATTGTTGCAGCCACTCTGTCAATCCATCTTGTTGAGGGTCTTCCTCTTTTTCACCAACCCTCTATTTTACCAAGCATGATGCCCTTCTCCAGGGACTGATCCCTCCTGATAACATGCCCAAAATATGTGAGATGAAATCTCCCCATCCTTGCTTCTAAGGAGAATTCTGGCTGTACTTCTTTCAAGACAGATTTGTTGGTTCTTTTGGCAGTCCATAGTATATTCAATATATTTCACCAACAACACAATTCAAAGGCATCAATTCTTCTTCATTCTTCCTTATTTCATTCTCCAGTTTTCACATGCATATGAGGTGATTGAAAACACCATGGCTTGGGTCAGGCCCACCTTAGTCTTCAAGGTGACATCTTTGCTTTTCAACACTTTAAAGAAGTCTTTTGCAGCAGATTTGCCCAATGCAATGCCTCATTTGATTTCTCGACTGCTACTTCCATGGGTGTTGATTGTGGATCCAAGTAAAATGAAATCCTTGACAACTTCAATCTTTTCTCCATTTATCATGATGTTGCTTATTGGTCCAGTTGTGAAGATTTTTGTTTTATGTTGAGGCGTAATCCATACTGAAGGCTGTAGTCTTTGATCTTCTTCAGTAATGCTTCAAGTCCTCTTTACTTGCAGCAAGCAAGGTTGTATCATTTGCATAATGCAGGTTGTTAATGAGTCTTCCCCTAATCCTAATGCCCGGTTCTTCTTCATATAGTCCAGCTTCTCAGAATAGTTGCTCAGCATACAGATTGAGTAAGAATGGTGAAAGGATAGAACCCTTACTCACACCTTTCTTGACTTTAAACCATGAAGTATCCCCTGGTTCTGTTTGAAAGACTGCCTCTTGATCTATGTACAGGTTCCCCATGAGCACGATTAAGTGTTCTGGAATTTCCATTCTTCACAATGTTATCCATAATTTGTTGTGATCCACACAGTTGAATCCCTTTGCGTAGTCAATAAAACACAGGTAAACATCTTTCTGATATTCTCTGCTGTCAGCCAAGATCCATCTGACATCAGCAATGATATTCCTCTTTCCAAGTCCTCTTCTGAATCCAGCTTGAATTTCTGGCAGTTCCCTGTCGATGTACTGCTGCAGTCGCTTTTGAATGATCTTCAGCAAAATTTTACTTATGTGTAATATTAATGATATTATTCAATAATTTCTCACATTCGTTTGGATCACCTTTCTATGGAATAAGCATAAATACGGAGCTCTTCCAGTTGGTTGGCCAGGTAGCTGTCCTCCAAATTTCTTGGCATAGACGAGTGAGCACTTCCAGCGTTGCATCCGTTTGTTGATACATCTCAGTTGGTATTCCATCAATTCCTGGAACCTTGTTTTTTGCCAATGTCTTCAGTGCAGCTTGGACTTCTTCCTTCAGTACCATTGGTTCCTGATCATATGCTACCTCCTGAAATGGTTCAACGTCCACCAATTCTTTTTGGTATAGTGATTCTGTGTATTCCTTCCGTCTTTTAATGCTTCCTGTGTCATCTATCAGTTTGTCGTACTGTGGGGGCTTGTGTGGTTCTGTGATGCTGGAAGCTATGCCACTGGTATTCAAATACCAGCGGGGTCACCCGTGGTGGGCAGGTTTCAGCTGAACTTCTAGACTAAGACAGACTAGGAAGAAAGGCCCGGCAGTCTACTTCCGAAAAGACTTAACCAGTGAAAACTTTTGCATTCTTATCACCAGTAATTATCAATGCATCTTCATCATGTGTTTGTTCAATTTCAGACTGCAGAATTTGGTAAAAATGTATAACTTTCTCATCTTTGGCATTAGTGGTTAGTGCATAAATTTGAATAATAGTTGTATTAATTGTCTTCTTTGTGGGCATGTAGATATTATCCTATCACTGACAGTGTTGGACTTCAGGATAGATCTTCAAATGTTCTTTTTGGTGATGAATGTGAAGAGGAAGAAATTTCCTCTTCAGTTTGTCATTCCCAGCATAGTAGATCACAATTGTCCAATTCAAAATGACAAATACCAGTCCATTTCAGCTCACTAATGCCTAGGATATCGATGTTTATGTGTTCTATTTCATTTTTGACGACTTCCAATTTTCCTAGATTCATACTTTGTACATTCCACGTTCCTATTATTAATGGATGTTTGCAGCTGTTTCTTCTCATTTTGAGTCGTTCCACATCGGCAGATGAAGGTCGCAAAAGCTTTACTCCATGCAGGTCATTAAGGTCAACTCTACTTTGAGGAGGCAACTGTTCCCCAGTCGTATTTTGAGTGCCTTCCATCTTGAAGGAGTCATCTTCTGGCACTATATCAGACAATATTCCTCTGCTATTTGTAAGGTTCACTGGCCGATTTTTTCAGAAGTAGACTGCCAGGTCCTTCTTCCTAGTCTGTCTTAGTCTGGAAGCTCTCCTGAAAGCTGTCCACTGTGGGTGATCCTGCTAGTATATGAAATACTAATGGAATAGCTTCCAGCGTTACAGCAACAGGAAAGCCACCATAGTCGACAAACTGACAGATGAGTAGTTGATAAAGGAGAGAGATGAGGTAATTGCAGGAGCAAAAGTAAAAGGGAATTGAGCCAAAGCACATGTGAAGAATTTGACCGCTGCTGAAAGCAAGTGTGCTTCCCTCATTGTAAGAGGGTAAAAGGAGAAGATGATGAAAATACAAATGGGTTTGTTAATTTGGTTATGGAAAGATAAGGGCATTTCCATCGGTTGATTTCTATTTTTAATATAAAGAATGTGACATAATATAAAGTCTTGAAGCAGAAAAAGAATACCAAGAATATTCTCCTGCATGTTCCATGCTTCATTTTCCTGTGGAAATTGAGGGGTATGACCAAAGTGCTTTGCTATGTTTTCCCCCTTCAGTTCTAAAATATACTGCTATTTGAACATTATGTATGTGATTGATGGAATTAAAGAGATAAGATGTTCATTTTACATATCAAATAAAATGAAAAAAAATAACATACAGGACTTACTATTTTTTTCATTTTATTTGATATGGATTGTATTATTTTGATTTGTCAGGCACTGTTCTAATACTTGGAAACCCTGATGGCGTAGTGATTAAGAGCTACAGTTGCTAACCAAAAAGTCAGGAGTTCGAATTCACCAGGCAGTCCTTGGGAACTCTATGGGGCATTTCTACTCTGTCCTATAGGGTGACTATGAGTCGGAATCGACTCAATGGCAATGAGTGTTTGGTTTGGTTCTAATACTTACATACAAACTTTGTCAGGCATTTTATATTTTATTATCTCATTTAATTCTATAGGAACCCTATAATTTAGGCATTATTATCTATATCTTATAGTAAGGAAACTGATGCTCAGAGAGTTAAATAACTTGCCTAGACCACACAGTTAGTAAGTGATTAGAGCTATGATTTGAACCCAACCAAGCTAGCTCCAAATTCTAGATTTTTAGCCACAACGTAAAGGATATTGTTCTTAAGCAACAAAATCACCCATTCATTCATTCATCTATTTACTCTTTCTCCAACAAATACATACTTATTGGCCATCTACTATTTAATTAATCCTCTCCTTCCCCTTCCCAAACACACACACACTGTCACACACAAGAAACAAAATCCTAATCTGGGCCACATACTAGGCTGGGAGTTAGGAATGTGAGATCAAAGGAAACATGATCCCTACACCTAGGAGCTTATATCCAATTTGGTTCTATAGTTAAGCTAAAAACTACTGGAACTTTAATATAAGTGGAATGTGATAAGTTCTATATGGAAGGAACTGATATGAGAATTCAGAAAAAAAATAAGTCAATTCTTGTTTATAGAATAAGGAATGGTGATGTGTGAAGAGACCTTGAAGAATGGATAGAATTTGAATAGGTGCAGGTGGCAAAAACAATATACTAGATAAAACATAAAATAACATCAGCAAAGGCCCAAAGATGGTAAGATACTGTGCATGTATAGGGAACAAAATGAAGCTATTTTCGTGTAATATAGGATACTACGTTAAATTTGGAACTCTCCTTCATCCTATAGGTGGAGAACCATGAAGGTTTTATTTTGCTTTGTTTGGTTAGAAGGCCATGACATGATGAAAACCCTATTTTAGGAAGATAAATCTTATAGCACTGAGTGAGTGTCTTGAAGCAGAGATCCTGGAAGTAGAAGGAAATTAGGAGACTTATAAAATTGCTAATGGTGCTATGTTCAACCTATCAATAAGAGACATCTCAATAATCAGCAACAAAATATGTGGAGTTAGTATACATAATTAAGTTGAGCCTCTGTCCTCAAAAAGCTTTCAGTTTCACTGAGGGGGCAAGATTTACATATATTAAAACATTCAGCTATGAGACCAGAAGAACTAGATGGTACCCACCTACCACTACTGACCCTTCTGATCAGGGCCACAGTAGATGGACCAGGATAGAATGGGAGAAAATTGTGGAACAGAACTCAAATTCTTAAAAAGTCCAGACTTAACTGCACCAGTTGAGACTGCAGGACTCCCTGAGACTATTGCCCTAAGATACCTTTAAAACTTGAACTGAAACCATCCCCTGAGGTCACCTTTTAGGGAAATAACAAATTGCAACACAAAAAACTCCATAAAAAACCATCTATATGAGACCAAAAGGTCAACAGTTACTCTAAAGCAAAGATAAGAAGACAAGGAGGCAGGGAAACTAGAGCACTGAAAATGGAACCACTGACACATTGTGAAAAATGTAACTCATGTCACTGAGCAATTTGTGTAGAAATTGTCAAATTGGAAGCTAATTTTCTGTGTTTATTTAGCACGATAAAATATTATTTTAAAAAATATTCAGGAGCAAACATGTTTATACTGGTCACTTGTTGGTATTGTGTTTTCTACCCTTGAACTTTTATTCTTGTTACACAAGAGTACCTTTTCTAGTCACTGCTCTAGACCACTCCCTACCTACTCTAGACCTGAAACTGTCTTTTGTCCCTCTGTATCTCCAATGTCTTGCTTTGGACCCAAACTCCTATTACTTACTCTTGTCCACTTTGACTTTGATTTCCTACTTATCTTTAGATTCTGCTTACTTTTCTAATGTTGATACACCTGTGGCCTCTAGTGAAAATCTTGCTACTCATTCCTTTCCTACCTGCATGGATCACAGGCCCAGCTCTCCTTCGTGACTGCCTTAACTTTCATAAAATCTCCACATTAGATTTGGCATTTTGACGTACAAAAACATTACAGGAATCTTCTATTAGAGAAGATTAAAATCATTGTACATTAGAGTTGTTTTTGTTGTTGGCTGCTGTTAAATTAGCCCCCAACTCATGGCAACCCCATGTGTTACAGAGTAGAACTGCACCATGGGATTTTCTTGGTTGTAATCTTTATGGAAGCAGTTCACCAGACCTTTCTTCCATGTAGCCACTGGGTGGGTTCAAATCACTGACCTTTAGAATAGCAGCTGATCACAAACTGTTTCTGCCACCTGGGTTTCTTAGATTAGAGATAGCAGATTGTAATTTTAATAGGTAGAGGGGGAACAGTTAAACATGAGAAACATCTTTTCCTAAGATTTATAAGCACAACTTTTTTAACCATATTTTTCACCTGATCCTGAATTCATCAGTCAAAAAAACCTGTATTAATGTCCAGTCAATTCCGACTCATAGCAACCTTATAGGACAAAGTAGAACTGCCCCATATGGTTTCCAAAGCTATAAACTTTACAGAAGCAGACTGCTGCATCTTTCTCCTGTGGAGCGGCTGGTGAATTAGAACTGCTAACCTTTTGGTTAGCAGCTGAGCACTTAACCACTGCATCATCAGGGCTCTTTTGAATTCATCAGTAGGTTCTTCAAAAACTAAACATGTGAACAACAACGTGATTCAAGTTACTGTATTAGTTAGGTTGGCTATGGTAATGAATAAACCCAGAAATATATATTGACTCAAACATAATTACCATTTATTTTTGGCTTCCTTAAGAGTCCAAGGTGGATAATCCTGGTCAGCGAGTAGTTTTTCAAGCAGTGATTCAGAGAGTCAGGCTCCTTCCACATTGGGGGTCTACCATCTTTTAGGGCCTCAGCCTCACCTCTGTGTAATGGTGAGAATAAGAAAGAGAACATAGAGAAGACACATTTGTTTCTTAAAAGTATTAGATCAGATACACTAGAATTAAGCTAGATAACTGGGATCTTCTAAAAATTAAACACTTATGCTCATCAAAAGACAAAAAAGTAAAAAGAGAACCTACAGACTGGGAAAAAATTTTTGGCTATGACAAATCTGGCAAAGGTCTAATCTCTAAAATCTATAGGAAAATCCAACACCTCTACCACAAAGAGACAAATTATCCAATTAAAAAATGAGCAAAGGATATGAACATACACTTCACCAAAGAAGCATTCAGGTGGCCAACAGACACATGAGGAAATGCTCACAATCACTAGCCATTAGAGAAATGCAAATCAAAACTACAATGAGATACCATCTCACCCCGACATTTCTGGAATGAATCCAAAAAAAAAACCCAGAAAATAACATTTGTTGAAGAGGCTGTGGGAGCTTGGAACTCTTATGCACTGCTGGTGGGAATGCAAATGGTACAACCATTTTGGAAAATGATATGGCACTTCCTTAAAAAGCTAGAAATAAAAATACCATAGGATCCAGTAATCCCACTCATAGGAATATATCCTGGAGAAATAAGAGCCGTCACACGAATAGACATATGCACACCCATGTTCATTGTAGCATTATTCACAATAGCAAAAAGACGGAAATAACCTAGTCTATCTACAGATGAATGTATAAACAAACTGCAGTACATACACACAATGGAATACTATGCAATGATAAAGAACAATGATGAATCTGTGAAACATCTTACTACATGAGTGAATCTGGAGGGCATTATGCTGAGTGAAATAAGTCAATCACAAAAGGACAAATATTGTATGAGACCACTATTATAAAAACTCATGAAAAGGTTTACACACAAAAAGAAACAATCTTTGATGGTTACGGGAGAGGGGAGGGGTAGGGAGGGAAGAACATTAAATAGACAATAAATAAGTGGTAACTTTGGTGAAGGATAAGACAGAACACAATACTGGGGAAGCCAGCATAACTTGACCAGGCAAGGCCATGGAAGCTTCATAGACACATCCAAACTTCCCGAGGGACAAAATTACTGGGCTGAGGGCTAGGGACCATGGTCTTGGGGAACATGTAGCTCAATTGGCATAACATAGTTTACAAAGAAAATGTTCTACATCCTACTTAGGTGGGTAGCATTGAGGGCCTAAAAAGCTTGTGAGTGGCCATCTAAGATACTCCACTGGTGCCACCCTGTGTAGAGCAAGGGAGAATAAAGAACACCAAAAACACAAGGGAAAGATTAGTCTAAAGGACTAATGGACTACAACTACCATCCTCCAGCAGACTGAGTCTAGCACAACTAGATGGTGCCCGGCTATCACCCCCAACTGCTCTGACAGGGATCACAGTAGAGGCTCCTGGACAGAGCTGGAGAAAAATGTAGAACAAAATTCTAACTCACAAAAAAAAGACCAGACTTACTGGTCTGTCAGATACTGAAGAAACCCAGAGAGTATGGCCCCCAGACACCCTTTTAACTCAGTACTGAAGTCACTCCTGAGGTTCACCCTTCAGCCAAAGATTACACAGGTCCATAAAAGAAAACGAGACTAAATAGGCACACCAGCCCAGAGGCAAGGTCAAGAAGGCAGGAGGGGACAGGAAGGCTGATAATGGATTCCCCAGCATCCAGAAGGCGAGAATGTTGATGTGTCGTGGGGTTGGCAACCAATGTCACAAACAATATGTGTATTAATTGTTAATGAGAAACTAATTTGCTCTGTAAACCTTCATCTAAAGCACAATAAAAAAATATTAAAAAAACAAAAAAGAAAAACCAACCTTAGACCAGAAATGACATGTATTGCTTCTACTTACACTCCTCTGGGGAAGACTTAGGTACATGGCCACACATAACAACAAAGGAAGTTGAGATTGAGTTTCTTTATGTGTCCAAAGCAGGGAAAATCAATTTTAACTAAAGCTAAAAAAAAAAAAAAAAATAAGTAAAACTGATTACAAAGTCCCTTTGCAAATATAAGTGTATGAAAAAATAATATATATGACTTAAGTACTATGTAGAGATAAGATGCTGTTATTGAATCAGAACAAGTTAAATAATTGTGAGAGATACTGCAGGAAATATAGGAATCAGATGCAATGCGTTTCTGTGTTAAAATGTTTCAATAGTAATTTTTTCCCCCAAAATCATTATTAAATCACAACCTGAAAAGGAATATGAGGTGGGAAAAAATGCTTAAGAAAGCAAATAATAGGTTTTTATCAGCTTTATTAATGTGGCTTTCAAAAAAAATTGGGACAGAAAATAAACTGTGCTTAGCTCTTGAAAATGTGTAATATTTATCTACTGTGTGATGCAGGTCAGAGGGAATCTGAAGATGAAATTGAGGATGAAGAATTGGATGCCAGTTTTAGGATAACAGTGTCCAAACTACCCATATATACTTCCGATTCATTGAAGGATGCTGCAGTATTGAAAGAGCAAAAGCAAGATCCTTTTCCTACATATGTCCAGCCATTTTCTGCCATTCATCAAAAACCAATAATTAAAAGTGACACAGAGTCGCAGAGGAAAGTAAGAAAAGGGTTTTTTATAACACACAGACGTGGTATAAAACTCCAAACGCTCTGTGATATTGATAAATATTACTCAGAACAAAAGAAGCATGAAAGTCATAAAGAAAAATTAGCAGCCGTAGCCAAGGCACAAGTTGCCAAAGGAATAGTCAGACGAACCGTTAACGAAACTCTACGTAAGAAAAAATGTGCTGCACAGCAACAAGATGATAAAGATACTGAGACAATTCAGAAGGGTTTACAGCATCTTTGGCAGAACAGATACAACTACATTGAAAAAGTTAGAGAGAGGAGAACTCAGTTTCTAGAAGTAAAGAAACGAAAAGCTGCAGACCGTTTATTAATTCAGGAATTAAGTAATGAGCACACTCTTTTCACCCAAGGAATAATTAAAGCAGACAAATTGAGAAAGGATGCAGCTGTTTTAAGAGAGAAAAGCCAGATTGTTCAGCAAAAACTAAACATGGAAAAATATCAAAAAGAATTACTTAAACAAATGAAGGAAATTAGGTAGGTACCGTTTTGATACAGTAGAAGTTTTATTTTATATCTGAATATTGCATGGCAGATGTTGAGATCTAATAAGCAGTGTTTTGATTACAGCATGATACAGTCTAGTTTGGAAAAAGAAAACAAAGGAGAAATTATGTACTAATATTTTACCAAAGATTAGACAACAAAATGACTCTATCTGCCCCACTGCTACCCTCATCCAAGAAAACCTGCTTCTTCTTAATGATCGTTCTTATTGTAGTAAATGACATCATCATCAGTCTCTTGATAAGTGTTAGAAACCTCAGTCTTCTACAATTCTGTCTCCCTCATTGCCAATATCTAATATGCTTCCCTATTCTATTCATTTTATTTCTGTTCTTCCTTTACAATCCCACCTCTCCTATTCTAATTTAGATTCTCGTAATTGCTCACAGTATCCTTCCAACTGAGATCTGCATCTCCATTCTCCATTGTTTCTTCAATCCATAGTCTTTTAAAATAAAGGGCCAATCGTGTCATTTCCACTTAAATATGTTGATAGCTTGAAATTGCCCACAGGATAAAATCTAATCTCCTCTGAATGGCATTCCAGACATCATGGTCTGTTGTAGTCTATCTTTTTAGACTCATGTCACACTAAATTTTTCTGCTGTAACCTCCTCCCTCTTCCCCTAATAGCACTGTCTCTTTGCTTCAGACCAACTAAATTATTCACCATTCCCTACCCTCAAATTTGCACTTTCTTATTCCTATGATTTAACCGATACTATCCCCTTTTTCCTCAAATATGCACTCCACAAGGGCACTACAAGCGTATAATGTTACTGTTATTTTCCTCATATAATTATATAACACAAGCCTCCATATTATTGTGTAAATTAGAATGACCGTAGGTATTTATACTGGTGAGGGAGTGGTGCCTTTATCTGAAGGAAAAGGATGCTTTCCTTCTAAGGAAGATATGCTGCTAGCCCCAACGCTTAACTGAGTGTGGTTGGGGTTCACCCCGTTTTGCCCCATCATGCAATGTGTGAACTGCACAATCACTGTCGAAATCTTATTATCCATCCTTTAGTAACCAACTCAAATGTCACCCCCATTTTATTCTCTCTCCAACTGCTCTTCCAGTCTGAATTAGTCCCTTTTGTTTGGAAGCGTTCCCATAGCACTTTACTTAAACATCAATTCTAACAGTTATCACAAGAGGAACTATATCGTGGTTAGCTTGTTAGATTCTTTATAAAACAATTTGGCCTATATTTCTATTTTAGCTCCTATTGCAGAACTTAGTTAACTATATTCAATAAGTAAATATTTATCAAGAGATATAGATAGAAATACCAGTTTTAAAATTAGTAATGTTTGTTTATAAGCCCATTTAGTTATATAACAGCCTTAAGCCATTGGAATGAGGAATAATGCATGTTTTTCTAAGTATTTGTATAATGAAGGTATATAATCAGAATTATTAAATGCATAGACAAATATAATTAATCAAGCTATGAAAATAGCTTTACTAGTCATTAAAAGAGGTATCCATCTTAAAACAAGTGCTTATTTTATCCCACTGAATTTATTCTGCACATTTTTTTTTTCTTTCTCTCTGCAATCATTGGTATTTCTACTAAGAAAGACTTACCTTCAATTCATATAATTCAAGTGGTAATTTACTCGCAGCTATTGAAGATTACTATGGCAGATGATGTGAGGATATAAAGATCATTTGGCCTCAAGAAACTGAAAATCTACTAGAAAGATAAGGCATTGAAGCACTAAGATTACCAGTGTTAAATAATAACACAAACAATAATTAAGAACTATCAAGAAACAGAATTGAAAATTCCAGTAAAATGGTAGATAATAAATAGGTGACAGCAATCTAGGAAACCTTCAAAAAGAGGGCTTAACTAAACACCAAAGTGTTAATTCATTTCATTTATCCCCTGTCCCCCATTCAAAGATAAATAAAATATTCTTGATTCTGTAAGCAGTCACAGTCCAGTGGGAAAGATAAGCAAATATCTGAATTATTAGAAAAAGTAGGATAAGTGCAATTGCTGATTAGAATTTGGGAAAGCAGAGAGATGAGGGGAGAGCATTAGAGGAAGGGAGAAGAGGATGAGCAAAATTGGAGAGTTCAGAGTCAACAATGGAGTGGGCAGAAAGGGATAGTGAATATTGCTTTAACTATAGTGGAAGGTTTATGAAGGAGAGTAGTTTTAAGTATGATTGCTTAATAAACATAAAACCAGATTGTTGTTGTTGTTAGGTGCCGTCAAGTCGGTTCCCACTCATAGCGACCCTGTGCACCACAGAATGAAAAACACTGCCTGGTCCTGCGCCATGCTCACAATTGTTATGCTTGAGCCCATTGTTGCAACCACTATGTCAATCCATCTCATTGAGGGTCTTCCTGTTTTTTGTTGACCCTGTACTTTACCAAGCATGATATCCTTCTCCAGGGACTGATCCCTCCTGACAACATGTCCAAGGTATGTAAGACATAGTCTCTCCATCCTTCCAAGAAGCATTCTAGTTGTACTTCTTCTAAGACAGATTTGTTCATTCTTCTGGCAGTCCATGGTATATTCAATATTCTTCACCAACAACACAATTCAAAGACGTCAATTCTTCTTCGGTCTTCCTTAGTCATTGTCCAGCTTTCTCATGCATGTGATGCAATTGAAAACATCATGGCTTGGGTTAGGCGCACTTTAGTCTTCAAGGTTAAATCTATGCTTTTCAACATTTTAAAGAGGTCTTTTGCAGCAGATTTGCCCAGTGCAATGTGTCTTTTGATTCCCTGACTGCTGCTTCCATGGGTGTTGATTGTGGATCCAAGTAAAATGAAATCCTTGACAGCTTCAATCTTTTCTCCGTTTATCGTGATGTTGCTTAGTTGTGAGGATTTTTGTTTCTTTATGTTGAGGTGTGGTCTTTGATCTTCACCAGTAAGTGCTTCAAGTCCTCTTTACTTTCAGCAAGCAAGGTTGTGTCATCTGCATATCACAGGTTGTTAATGAGTCTTCCTCCAATCTTTTTTTTTTTTT
>NW_004443939.1:22118080-22150530 GCF_000243295.1 Trichechus manatus latirostris | reverse complement strand
GTCTTTTGAAGAGCATAGGTGTTTGATTTTTAGAAGATCCCAGTTATCTAGCTTATCTGTTGGGTTTTGTGTGTTGATGGTTATTCTTCCTCCAATCTTGATGCCCTGTTCTTCATATAGTCCAGTTTCTCAGATTATTTGTTCAGCATACAGATTAAAAAGGTATGGTGAAAGGATACAACCCTGACACACACCTTTCCTGACTTTAAACCACGCAGTATCCCTTGTTCTGTCAGAACAACTGCCTCTTGATCTGTGTACAGGTTCCTCATGAGTGCAATTAAGTGTTCTGGAATTCCCATTCTTCACAATGTTTTCCATAATTTGTTGTGATCCACACAGTCGAATCCCTTTGTGTAGTCAATAAAACACAGGTAAACATCTTTCTGAAATTCTCTGCTGTCAGCCAAGATCCATCTGACATCAGCAATGATATCCCTGGTTCCACATCCTCTTCTGAATCAGGCCTGAATTTCTGGCAGTTCCCTGTCGATGTACTGCTGCAGCCGCTTTGGAATGATCTTCAGCAAAATTTTACTTACATGTGATAATAATGATATTGTTCAATAATTTCCACATTTGGTTGGACTACCTTTCTTGGGAATAGGCATAAATATGGATCTCTTCCATTCGGTTGGCCAGGTAGCTGTCTTCCAAATATCTTGGCATAGACGAGTGAGCACTTCCAGCACTGCATCCATTTGTTGAAACATCTCAATTGATATTCCATCAATTCCTGGAGACTTGTTTTTCACCAATGCCTTCAGTGCAGCTTGGACTTCTTCCTTCAGTACCATTGGTACCTGATCATATGCTACCTCTTGAAATAGTTGAATGTCGACCAATTCTTTTTGGTATAATGACTCTGTGTATTCCTTCCATCTTCTTTTGATGTTTCCTGCATTGTTTAATATTTTCCCCACAGAATCCTTCACTATTACAACTTGAGGCTTGAATTTTTTTCTTCAATTCTTTCACCTTGAGGAATGCCGAGTGTGTTCTTCTCTTTTGGTTTTTTAACTTCAGTTCTTTGAACATGTCATTATTTTACTTTATCTTCTCGAATCGCCCTTTGAAATCTTCTGTTCAATTCTTTTACTTCGTCATTTCTTCCTTTTGCTTTAGCTACTCAATGTTCAAGAGCAAGTTTCGGAGTCTTTTCTGACATCCATTTTGGTCTTTTCTTTCTTTCCTGTCTTTTTAATGACCTCTTTCTTCATGTATGATGTCCTTGATGTCATTGCACAACTCATCTGGTCTTTCGTCATTAGTGTTTACTGTGTCAAATCTATTCTTGAGATGGTCTCTAAATTCAGGTGGAATATACTTTGGCTCTCGTGGACTTCTTCTAATTTTCTTCAGTTTCAGCTTGAACTTGCATATGAGCAATTGATGATCTCTTCTGCAGTCAGCCCCTGGCTTTGTTCTGACTAATGATACGGAGTTTTTCCATCGTCTCTTTCTACAGATGTAGTCAATTTGATACCTGTGTATTCCATCTGGTGAGGTCCTTGTGTATAGCTGCTGTTTATGTTGGTGAAAAAAGGTATTCGCAGTGAAGAAGTTAGTGGTCTTGCAAAATTCTAGCATGCGATCTCTGGCATCATTTCTGTCACCAAGGCCATATTTTGCAACTACCGATCCTTCTTTGTTTCCAATTTTTGCATTCCAATCACCAGTAATTATCAATGGTCCTGACTGCATGTTCGATCAATTTCAGACTGAAGAAGTTGGTAAAAATCTTCAGTTTCTTCATCTTTGACCTTAGTGGTTGGTGCATAAATTTGAATAACAGTCGTATTAACTGGTCTTCCTTGTAGGTGTATGGATATTATCCTATCACTGACAGCGTTGTACTTCAGGATAGATCTTGAAATGTTCTTTTTGATGATGAATGCAACGCCATTCCTCTTCAAGTTGTCATTCCCGGCATAGTAGACCATATTGTTGTCCGATTCAAAATGGCCAGTACCAGTCCATTTCAGCTCACTAATGCCTAGGATATCGGTGTGTATGCGTTCCATTTCATTTTTCACGATTTCCAATTTTCCTAGATTCATACTTCATACATTCCACGTTCCGATTATTAACGGATATTTGCAGCTGTTTCTTCTTATTTTGATTTGTGCCACATCAGCAAATGAAGGTCCTGAAAGCTTCACTCCATCTGCGTCATTAAGGTCGACTCTACTTTAAGGAGGCAGTTCTTCCCCAGTTGTCTTTTGAGTGCCTTCTAACCTGGGGGGGCTCATCATCAGGCACTATATCAGACAGTGTTCCGCTGCTATTTATAAGGTTTTCACTGGCTAATTCTTTTCAGAAGTAGACTGCCCTGTCCTTCTTCCTAGTCTGTCTTAGTCTGGAAACTCAGCTGAAACCTGTCTGCCATGGATGACCCTGCTGTTATCTGAATACCTGTGGCATAGCTTCCAGCATCACAGCAACACGCAAGCCCCCACAGTACAACAAACTGACAGACAAATGGGGGAAAACCAGATTAGAGAAGGCCTTTAAGTCTCAGTAAACAATCTCATGGTAAAGACCATTAAGAATCCTTCCAGAAAGAAATGTTGCATTTTAAACACGTATTTAACCACTGAAACTAATTCTCAAGAAAGATCTCAGAAAATTAATATTCCTCAGAAAGCACTTTGGGCAAAGCTGTCTCAAACAAATACAGTAATTTTTTGATTGTTTCATGATGAAATTTATTTTTATTTTAAACTAAACTTAGTGAGGAGGTGAAAGCTCTGAAAATTAATATTGATTCTTAAAATATTCTAGCCTACATATAGAAAATTTAAATTCCATTAGTTGTCAAAATATATTGTTTCAAGAAGGTAAAACCATGACTTACACAAATATAAAATGAACACATATCGAAGATTTTATTTAACTCATTAGTTAATAAGGGAACCAGTAAGATGTTACAACCAGTTCAGATGAGAATTCAAAGAGCACAAATATATAGGTAGTCCCCAACTTATGACAGGGTTCCATTCCAGCGACTCCTTCATAAGTATTTCTGACGTAAGTTGAATACCTCATTTTTTTTCTTTAGTTTTTCTTATTATTGTCTTTTATTATCAGTATCTTTATAAATCTGATCTTTATTTGTCTCTGGGGATTTGAAACATTACATATAAACTTACAGATATATGTTAATACATACATAAAAATACACAAATCTTGAAAATTTACTGTGACAATGAAGAGGTGGACGATGTTGGCATTTTGTCAGTTTCAGTAATAACTTCACTTGTGGAAGGTTCTGGATCATCTGGATTATCCCTGGGAATGGGAATGGTGTATCTAATTGGAAAATTAGTGAGAGTTGTCTATACGGTTCTTATCTCGTTTTCTTCATATATTTCCCAGTAACATCTTGCCAAATCTATTGAATTTAACAAAGCGATCAGTGTTTTGATCCTTGTTTTCAAGCAACTGAAGCGCCTGACTTCTTAGTTTAGAAAAAAACTTCAGCTGATCCTTTCATTGTAAAAGTTTTTTGACAACTTCTGTCTTTCCTCTTCCTATTATTTCTCTCATTATTTCTTTTTTTCAGCACTTTTTTTCTCTTCAAAATCCATTAAGTCCTGATCTGTCAATTTCCCTTCTTTGTGATCTATGAGCTGTTCTACATCAGCGATGTCAAGTCCTAAGCTCAGCGTTCTTACCATACGGAAGTTTTTTCCACCGGTCTCTTCCATCATATTATCCTGATCAAATGCTTGGAGCGTGTTCACATAACTCAGCAATTTTTTACATATCCTCTGTCTGCATTTTCCCATAACTTTGTCCCAGGAAGACGCAATGTTCAGGATACACTGAAGAATACTATAATTCTTCCAGAAATCGAGTAGTGTTACCGTCGTACCTCCATCTGTTGCAGCTACTGTCTGAGCAAACGTAGTCGTCCGTAGGTAGAATGCTTTGAAGGTGGCAACTGCACCTTGATCCATAGGCTGAATCACAGCTGTCATGTTGGGAGGTAGACACACTACTTTCACATCTTGATTTAGATCATCTACGTGAGAAGGATATCCTGAGGCATTATCAAGTAGCAGAATCTTGAAGGGAATGCTCTTTTCAAGGCAGTAGAAGCACACTTCTGGGATGAAACAATTTAAAAACCAGCCTTTGAATAATCCAGGCCTTGGAGTTACTTCTGTAGTAGACTGACAGTTTATTTTTGTCAATGTTTTTGAATTCTCGAGGATTTTCAGAACGTTAAACAAAAAAATGGTTTTAATTTAAATCCAGCAGCATTTCATCCAAGCAGCAGCATGGCTCTGTCTTTAAATGCCTTGAAACCAGGCATCGACTTCGCCTCTGTGTGAATATAGGTCCATTCTGGCATCCTTTTCCAAAACAAACCTGTCTCATCCATGTTGAAAGTCTGCTCTGGTGGATATTCTTCATCTTATATTATCTGGTCCATTCTTGAAATTTCCGGCAGCTTCAACATAGGTGCTTACTGCTTCTCCAGTTATACACAAGTTACGTAAGCCAAATCTGCGTGTGAAGTGATGAAACCAGCCCTTGTTTGCATTAAAGTACTCACGGTAGTCTTCTCTTTGCTGTTCCTTCAGGTTTTCAAAAAGGCTGTGTGCTATCATTTGAACTCGTAAGAATCTTCTTCTGAATTTGGTCTTCTATCCAGATCATCAACAGCTTCTCCATCTCATGGATTGGCACATCCCTCTTATTTGTTAAAATTGTCTATTTTATACCAATCACTCCTTTAACTGTCTCCAAAATCCTATTCTTATCTTTAATGATTGTTGAAATGGTCGAATGAGACAGTCCTTCCTCATGTACTATTTTGCTGGCTTTGTTTTCATTATCAGAGGCCTTAATGACCTTCATCTTTATATCTATGTCTAGAGCATTCCTCACCTATTTTTGAATTAGAATTTATAGTGGCATGACTTCTTTTGCTAGACACATTATTGGGGGTACAAGCAGTGCAGGTGTTACAGTGTGAGAAACTTCAACAACTTGGCTTCACATTAACAACTGATGCTTCTGATGGTATGAAGTGCTGAATAAGATCACGCTATAAGCCTAGTCTACAATGAAGTCGGAGTCAGTGTCATAACAATGAAGTCGGAGTTGTAACAGCTGCTGGGTGTGTGTGCAGTTCAATTGTCATGTGTTATTAGAATTGAATATTGCCCAACTTTCTATATGCTATGACTAGTGACACCTCACACTGACTTTATTATAGACCAGCGAGTGAACATCTGAGAATGATAATATCTGCAAATTACGTGCTGCAACATTGTATGTAGTACATATTACTAACAATAAAATGTCCAAAAAAAAAAAAACCAGTCATCATGTTGGTTCGTAGTAACTCGAATACATTGTAAGTCAGGGACTATCTGTATAGAGGCAATCAGAAATGCTAAAATAAATTTACAAATATGTGAAAAGCTAGTCAATATATACTGGGCAATAATCAATTGTAGCTCCACTGGACAAAATTTGTTTAGATTTCTATAGACAGGAATCGTTTACATTATTAGTAGTTTTCCTCAATTTACATGGTTTTTAAATAGCTCAAAGAGATTGAAAGGCACAGTAACTATGAAGGGTGCACTAGACATGACCTGCAATAATGTTTTTCTTTTCCTTTTAACCTTTCGAAGTTTTTGTGACAGTATTTTCTGATATTAGACTGAAGTTTATCAACCATAGTTTTATCCTGGTGATATTTTAAGTGTTGAAACTATGTAAATATATGTACTTAAGGTTCATACAGAAATATTTTACCCACTTGTCTGTCTGTCAGTCATACTGTGGTGGCTTGCATGTTGCTGTGATGCTGGAAGCTATGCGTCTTAGTTACCTAGTGCTGCTATAACAGAAACACCACAAGTGAGTGTCTTTAACAAGCAGAAATTTATTTTTTCACAATTTAAGAGACTAGAAGTCCAAATTCAGGATGCTGGTTCTAGGGGTAGGCCTTTTCTCTCTGCCAGCTCTGGAGGAAGGTCCTCGTCTCTGAGGTTCTACTCCTGGATGATCTTCATGTGTCTTGGCATCTCTCTTCCCCATCTCTGCTTCTCCTTGCTTGTTTAATCAGTTTTATATCTCAAGAGAGATTGGCTCAAGATACACTCTACACTAATCCTGTTTCATTAACATGCTAAAGACAACGTATTCCCAAATGGGATTATAACCAGGAGGCATAAACCCATTGCCTTCAAGTTGATTCTGACTCATAGCGATCCTATAGGACGGAGTAGAACTGCCTCATAGGGTTTCCAAGGCTGTAATCTTTACGGAAGTAGACTGTCACATCTTTCTCCTGCAAAGCCACTGGTGGGTTTGAATTGCTGACTTTTCGGTTAGCAGCCAAGCACCTAACCACTGCACCATCAGGGCTCCTTAACCACAGGCATAGGGGTTAGGATTTACAACACATATTTTTGGGGAACACAATTTAATCCATAACACTATGCTACTGATATTTCAAATACCAGCAGGTTCACCCATGGTGGACAGGTTTTAGCAGAGCTTCCAGGCTAAGACCAGGAAGAAAGGCCTGGTGATGTACTTCTGAAAGTTAGCCAATGAAACCCTATAGATAACAACAAAATATTGTCCAATATTTGGAGGATGAACTGGAAGATGAGACCATTGTCATGGATTGAATTATGTCCCCCAAAAAATGTGTGTATCAGTTTGGCTAGGTCATGATTCCCAGTATTGTATAGTTGTATACATTTTGTAATCTGATGTGATTTCCTAATGTGTTGTAAATTCAATCACTATGATCTAATAAGATGGATTAGCAGCAGTTATACTGATGAGGTATACAAGATTTGATAGTGTCTTAAGCCAATCTCTTCTGAGATATAAAAGAGAGAAGCGAGCAGAGACACACAGGAGCCTCATACCACCAAGAAAGTAGTGCCGAGAGCAGAGCGCACCCTTTGGACCTGAGGTTCCTGCGTAGAGAAGCTCCCAGACCAAGGGAAGATTGAGGACATGGACCTTCCTCCAGAGCCAACAGAGAAAGTGTTCCCTTGGAGCTGATGCCTACTGGACTGTGAGAGAATAAAATTCTCATTGTTAAAAGCATCCACTTGTGGTACTTCTGTTATAGCAACACTAGATGACTAAGACACCCCTTAAGTTAGAAGGCACTCAAAACACAGCTAGAGAAGAGCTGCCTGCTCAAAGTAGAGTTGACCTTAATAATATAAATGGAGTCAAGACTTCAGGACCCTTCTTTGCTGATGTGTCATGATTCAAATTGTGTCAAACATCCATTACTAATTAGAATATGGAATGTACAAAGTATGAATCAAGGAAAATTGGAAACTCAAAAATGAAACAGAGTGATTGAAGATGGATATCCTAGATATTAGTGAGCTAAAATGGGCTAGTATTGGCCACTTTGAATCTGACAGTCAAATGATCTACTTTCCTGGGAACAGCAAGTTGAAGAAGAACAACACTGCATTCATCGTCAAAAAGAATATTTCAAGATCTGTCTTGAAGTACAACACTGTCGGTAGAAGTTACTATCCATAAGCCTATAAAGAAGAATAGTAAATATGATTATTATTCAAAGTTACACACTAACCACACATACCAAAGAAGAAGAAATTGAAGATTTTTTTTTGAATTCTGCAGTCTGAAATTGATCAAACATGCAACACCCAAGATATATTGATAATTACTTGTGATTAGAATATGAAAGTTGGCAACAAAAAAGAAGGAACAGTACACTTACTCTCCACTTATTGACTGTCTCATTATCTGACATCTCACATTTATGACAATAGTGACACATACATTATCTGACTATTTTTTGCATTATCGACGTACATCTGGCAGTAATGAACACTGAGATGCAAGGCAAGAGTAACACTGGCTATGATGATTAAGATTATGTGTCATATTGGCTAGGCCATGATTCTCAGTGATTTGGCAGTTATGTAATGATGTAATTTGACAGTTATCTAGTGAAGTAGTCATCCTCCATTTTGTGATCTGATGTGGTCATCCTCCATTTTCACATAATGCCAGTTTTTGCATAAGGACCTGGTTTTTGTAACCTAACCATGTTAATATTTAAGGAATGAGTGTAGTTAAAAAATATGGCCTTGGTGATAGAAATGATGCTGGAGCACATGATAGAATTCTGCAAGATCAATGGCTTATTCACTGGAAATACTTTTTTTCAACAACATTATTTATGATTTTATATGTGCACCTCACCTTATGGATTGTACAGAAATCAAATTGACTACATCTGTGGAAAGAGATGATGCAGAAGCTCAATATCATCAGTCAAGACAATGCTGAGAGTCAATGGCAGAACCAACCATAAGTACTCATGGGCAAGTTCAATTTGAAACTGAAGAAAATTAAAGCAAGTCTAGGAGGGACAAAGTATGATATTGCATACACTGCACCTGAATTTAGAGATCTTCTCAAGAATAGATTTAACATACTAAACACTAATGAACAAAACCCATAAGAATTGTGGAAAGACATCAAGGGTATCATATATGAAGAAAGTGAAAGATAATTAAAAAGACAGGAAACAAGGAAAAGACTAATATAGATGTCAGAAGTGACTCTGAAACTTGCTTTTAAGCACAGAGTAGCTAAAGCAAATGAAAGAAATTATGAAGTAAAAGACAAAATAGCAGAACAGTGATTTCAAAGAGCAGCTCTAGAAAACAAGGTAAAATATTATAATTAAATGTGTAAATATCTGAAGTTAGAAAACCAAAAGGGAAAAATACGATTGGTATTTCTAAAGCTGAAAGAACTAAATAGAAGATTCAAACCTCACGTTGCAATACTGAAGGACCCCATGAGCAAAGAACAAAACAAAGCAAGAACCTAAACGATCTAAATGATGCAGGAGGCATCAAAAGAAGATGGAAGGAATACCCAGAATCACTGTACCAAAAAGAATTAATTGACATTCAACTATTTTAGGAGGTTGCATATGATCAAAAACTGCTGGTACTGAAGGAATAAATTCAAGCTGCACTGAAGGTATTGGAGAAAAGCAAGGCTCCAGAAATTAACTGAATACCAATTGAGATGCTTCAACAAATTGGTGCAGCGCTGGAAGCACTTATTAGTCTATGTCAAGAAATTTGGAAGACAGCTCCTTGGCCAACTGACTGGAAGAGATCCATATTTGTGCCCATTCTAAAAAGGTGATCAAATGGGATGTGAAAATTAGCAAACAATATCATTAATATGACAAAAAAAAAAAAATCCATTGTAGTCGAGTCGATTCTGACTCATAGCAACCCTCTAGGACAGAGAAAAACTGCCCCATAGGGTTTCCAAGGACCAGCTGGTGGATTTGAACTGCTGACCTTTTTGGTTAGCAGCTGAGCTCTTAACCACTTTGCCACCAGGGCTCCATTAATATGACACACTGGCAAAACTCTGCTGAAGATAATTGAAAATCAACTAAAGCCATACAACAGGGAACTTCCAGAAGTTACAGCTGAATTCAGAAGAAGATGTGGAATGTGGGCTATCATTGCTGTTGTCAGATGGATCTTAGCCATAAGCAGACAATACCAGAAAGATGTTTACCTGTGTTTTATCAACTACACAAAGGTATTTGACTGTGTAGATCATAACAAATTATGGATAATATTGCACAGAATGGGAATTTCAGAACACTTAATTGTGCTCATGCAGAACCTAGACATGGATCATGAGGCATTCATTCGAACAGAACAAGGGGATACTGTGTGGTTCAAAATAGGAAAAGGTGTGTGACAGAATTGTATCCTTTCACCTTACTTATTCAATCTGTATGCTGAATAAATAATCTGAGAAATTGGACTATAGGAATAAGAATGAGGCATCAGGATTAGAAGAAGACTTACTAACAACCTGAGATATGCAGGTGAAACAACCTTGCTTGCCAAAAATGAAGACGACTTGAAGCATGTACTAATGAAGGTCAGGGAATACAGTCTTCAGTATGGATTACACCTGAATATTAAGAAAGCAAAAATTCTCACAACTAAACTGATAAACAGCATCATAATACATAGAGAAATAATTGTCAACAATTTCATCCTACTTGGAATAACAATCAGTGTCCATAGAAGTTGTTGTTGTTAGATGCCATTGAGTCAATTATGACTCATAATGACCCTGTGTGCAACAGAACCAAATACTGCCAGGTCTTGCGCATCCTCACAGACATTGCTATGCTTGAGCCCATTGTTGCAGCCACTGTATCAATCCATCTCCTTGAAGGTCTTCCTCTTTTTTGCTGACCCTCTACTTTACCAACCAGGATGTCCTTCTCCAGGATCTAGTCCCTTCTGACAACATGTCTGAAGTACATGAGACAAAGTCTTGCCATCCTTGCTTCTAAGGAGCATTCTGGCTGTACTTCTTCCAAGAAAGATTTGTTCATTCTTCTGGCAGTCCATGGCATGTGCAATAGTCTTCACCAACACCATAATTTAAAGGCGTCAGTTCTTGTTTCATAGAAGTACTAGTCAAGAAATCAAACAACATGTTGCATTGGGAAAATCTACTACAAAAGACCTCTCTAAAGTTTTAAAAAGTGAAGATGTTACTTTGATGATTAAGGTCCATCTAGCTCAAGCCATGATCTTTTCAATTGCCTCATGTGCATGAATAATGAAAAAGGAAGACAGAAGAAGAATTGATGAATTCAAATTGTGGTGTTGGCAAAAAATATTGAATATATATCATGGACTGCCAGAAGCATAAACAAATCAATCTTAGAAGAAATACAACTAGAAGCAAGGATGGTGAGTCTTTGGCTCACTTTCTTTGGACACCTCATCAGGAAGGACAAATAGCTAGACAAAGACATCATGTTTTATAAAGAACACCAACAAAAATGAGGGAAACCCTCAATGAGATGGATTGACACAATATCTGCAACAATGTACTCAGACATACCAAGGATCATGAAGATGGGATAGGACTAGGCAACATTTTGCTCTGTTATACATTAGTCTGCTATGAGTCGGAGCCAACTCTATTGAAATTAAAACAACATAGAAAATTTTAAGAGATCTTTATAGCTGTTCATTTTATTTACATTCTTAAATGCTTTGATTAAAAAGTTATATTAGAAAGCTTAAAATAATAAGAAAGCATCTGCTTCTCCAGTCATAATTTTTAAACTATTTAATGAGATATGTTATATAATGTCTTCTTAAATATGAAATATTTTTATATTTTCTCTCAAAATCGGAAAATAGTTTCCTCCAGTGTACTTCATATATATATGTATGTATATATATATATATATATATATTCTGTCAAATACATATAAAGACAGAATTCAGTTAAGATCCATTTGGAGGCTCACTTAACTCTGTATCCTCTACAAATTATATATAATTTGTATATAATTTTGGAAATATTTTTTGTACTTTAGTATAAAATATATTTTGGAACAAGGAATGAAAGATATAGATATATGCCCCTGGGTGGTGCAGATGGTTAATATTCTCGTGCTTAGCTGCTAACTGAAAGACTGAGATTTGATTCCACCCAGAGGTGCCTCAGAAGAAAAGTTGGGCAATCTAATTCCAAAAAAAATCAGCCATTAAAAACCCTATGGAGTGTAGTTCTACTCTGATACACATGGGATCACCATGAGCTGGACTGGACTCAGTAGCAACTGGTATATGTGTGTGTGTGTGTGTGTGTGTGTGTATACGTAGACACATAAATACATACATATATACCCAAGCCAAACCCATTGCCGTCAAGTCGATTCCAACTCATAGCGACCGTATAGAGCAGAGTAGAACTGCCCTGTAGGGTTTCCAAGGAGCAGCTGGTGGATTCCTACTGCCGACATTTTGGTTAGCAGCTGAGTTCTTAACTACTGTGCCACCAGGGCTCCACAAATCCTAGTGCAAGTTAATGTTAGATAAATTTAATTAGCTTAGTTTTTTTCACAGAAAATTGAATGTCTGGCCATCATTAATTTGTAGAGGATACAGAGTTAAATGAGCCTCCAAATGGATCTTAACTGAATTATTTTCTCTTTTAAGCAGCTGCAAATATATTATTCTTGAAATCACAGAGGAATGAGGCAATATTTGTGTTATATCAGTAACATGTCTTAAAAGGCATTATTGAGTTTTACTATAAATGTTTTCAAATATAGTGGGTATTATTAACATGCAGAAAGGAGCTGCAACTCAAGAAAGTAAAGTCTGTCCAGAGACTTCAGAAGTTTTTAAATTCCAATACTTGTTCTGTTATTGATCCTTCATTAATATATCAATCACTTGACCAAAACCATTCTGATGAATCTCAACATCTAGTGAAGTCATTACTGAGAATGTAGCTTCCTGATTCTGCTCTGTGGGATGATGAAGAATAAAAGAAGAAAAGGGAACGTTAAAGCTCTAATTCATATATTTGATAAAATACCCACAGGGGTACCTAGGGTCCCTTTACCAAAAAAAAAAAAACAAGCCCGTTGCCGTTGAGTGGATTCCGATTCATAGCAACCCCAAAGGGCAGAGTCAGCTGCTCCATATTGTCCCTCTAAGCATGGGTTAAAGAGAGACTTTGAATGGAAAGAACTATATATCAGATAAAAGGTGATCATGGGTTTCCCAAAATATTCTTTTCCCTATTGTGAGAAAGTAATGATACTACTAAGAGCAGAATAGCAGGATATCAATTTGAAGTAGAATGTTGATTAGCATGGAAGTTCTGACACATCATCTTCTGCTTGTTCTTATTTTGGTCAGGGATTGACTTCCTGGACTACCTTTTTATTCCTTGTGGTCTTTGTAACCTGATTTATAGGAAGCCCTTCTCCATCGAGCTTCTGCCATAATAACAGTTAACTTCCAAATTCCTAAGAACAACCATCCCAACTGCCTAAGCTCAATGTTTTTAGATTCCAACAACATTTATTCCACCTAACTTTAATAAGCTATGGAGCCCTGGTGGCACAGTGGTTAAGCGCTCAGCTGCCAACCAAAAGATCAGTGGTTTGAATCCACCAGCCGCTACACGGGAGAAAAATGTAGCAGTCCGCTTCTATAAAGATTTACAGCCTTGGAACCCCTATGGGGCAGTTCTGTTCTGTCCTACAGGGTCTCTGTGAGTCGAAATCAACTCAAGGGCAGTGAGTTAACTTTAATAAACTCATTTCCATAGACCCATATAGGACCCATCCTCACTGGGAACTGTCTCACCTCTTGAAATTTAAACTCTTATATATTTATTTATAGCTAAAACCTTCTATCTTTGTAACTCTTTTCTTCTTTACTTTCACCACACCAATTCTTCAAATATGTTGTTGTAACACTGCTCATCAAATAACCCTCCTTATAGAATTTTTTTTTCTTTCTAGTGTAGGCTGCAACCAAAAAACCAAACCCATTGCTGTCGAGTCGATTCCTACTCATAGGGACTTGTAGGGCTCCTTGTGGTGCAGTTGTTAAGAGCTTGGCTGCTAACCAAAAAGTCGGCGGTTCTAATCCACCAGCCACTCCATGGAAACCCTATGGGGCAGTTCTACTCTGTCCAATAGGGTTGCTATGAGTCGGAATCGACTCTATAGCAACAGGAGTATAGGCTCCAGGATTCTTCAATTCAACTATTCTTTTGTCCATTCTGTCCAGTGTCTCTGAAGTCCTTTCCATTGCTTCCACCATGCTAACACTAGTGCTCCAGACTCATAACAGTAGTAGCTAACTAGCATTGAGTGGTTATTCAATGTCAGGCACTCCTCTGAAGATTTTAAATGTATTGGCTCATTTACTCCTTACTAAACTCTATGAGTTAGATTGTCTTCTTTCTAAAAATAAAGAAAATTAGGTAAAGATAACTTAAATAACTTGTCCAAAATCACAGTCAATAAGTTACAGAGCTGGATTTCAAACCCAAACAGTATGACTTCACTACCTGTACTCTCAACCACAAGCTATTGCTTCTCTATACTCAACTCACTGGGTATTACTAGATGGATAGCCAGGCTCTTCAAACTCACCATAACCAAAACAGAACTCTAATCTTTTACCCCATGTTGTTGCTCTTCCCACATGTCCTATCCTGGTGAATGCCACTATTATCCAGTATCAGGGACCAGAAGCTACACATCTTTCTAGACTTAGGCCTCTCTTTCATTCCCCAAGTCCAGATTTTGGAGTATACATCCATACATGTAAAGCGCTCCATGATCTGGCCTAAGTCTGTTTCTCCAGCTTATCTGTTCTCTGTTCTCCTTTCTAGAACTGTATTACTCAGATTATTAGAATATTGTCAGTTCTCAGAACATACCAAGCTGTACTACCCTGTCTTTGTTTTGGCGTTTCTTGCTACATAAAATATACCATCCCACCCCTCACACACTTTCTGCCTGAAAATACTCATCTTTAAAGGCTCAGCTATAGGGTTGTATTATTTCAGTTCTGAAGCTTTTCTTTTTCTACCTAACCCTTCCCTCTATGTAATATTTACTAGTTTTTCCTCATGCCTCACTCTGTCTTGTTACATAATGCTCTTATTATAGTATAATACTTCATTTATATATTTATATGCCTTTCTTTGTCTTTCTTTTCTATTAGCTTCTCACATTATAGATCATGTCATATTTATCTTTATGTTTCCAGCAGTGAGGGATAGTGCCAAACATACATACATATTTTATGTTTAATTGCTGAATGAAAGGATGAGGATGAATGAATGATTTCTCTTATGGCCTGTGGCATTTCTCAGGTTTAGCAGAGTAACCTGGTGCAGCATTCTCTAACATAGAGTCCTAGGAGAAGCTTGGATTTATTGAAACTTAAGTAGAAATTTTGCAAGTCATGACATGCTGAGTTAGATACATCTTTGGGGTTCTAATCCAGGAATTGTGAGAATTCTGAGCTCCAGCCAATAAAAATCTTAAAAATATTAGTCCAATATGAACATTATTGATTGACACAGGAAAATTCCATACAATAAATTAAGTTTTGTCTTTTTTCCCACGTGCGTATGTCTATTTTGAAGGCCAGATAAGCACTCCACTATGAACTGAAAGGTTGGTGGTTCGAACCCACCCAGAGGCACCTTGGAAGACAGACTTGGTGATCTGCTTCCAAAAGGTCACAGCCTTGAAAACACTATGGAGCAGTTCTACTCTGCACACATGGTGTCTCCATGAGTCTGAATCAACTCAACAGCAACTAACAACAACATTTTGAAGGCGCCTAAATATTAATAACAATTTCATTGGATGCTGTGCTTTTAGTCATTTAAAAGTATTTCTTTTTCCTTTTTTCCTTTAGGGCTCAAGAAATACATAGAAAACACTGTGAAGAAAAATTTGTGTTTGATATGATCACCTTTCAAAAAGCCTGGGAAAGATTTCAAGAAGCGAAAACAAGAGTTGCAGTTGCAAAAACAAATTGTGTCTCCAATCTTTTCAGGGAAATGACAAAATGATCCAATGCCAGATCATAAGCTATGATCATTGTAAATTACAGCCATAAATTTTAGTTGAAGGACATTGAAATAATACTCTGAAAGAGGAAATATTCTATGTCACAATATGTATTTATACATAAATCTCATAGAAATATAAACAGTAGTTAAAATGTTTCTCTTATTGATTATATTTAACTTAAACCACATTGACTTGGCACCCCCAAAAGGTTCCTTATATATCCAGATTTCCAAAGCATAATTAAAACCAAGTTCATCTATTGCAGGCAATATTGCAAAGGCATTGCTTATATTTTGTTTCAGATATTCTCTGAGTATAGCAATTCGTAAGCTATTTTCAGTTTCTCTGGCAAGTTCAGCATAGTAATTTCTGTACCAGCTGCTGACTTTTATTAAGACGCTGTGTACTGTGGTTAGTTTCATTACCTGTTTTCATATATTTAATTATATCTCTTGTTTATTTTGTTCAAAAATTTCTGGGTTTTTTTCCAAAATAAAAGTCTTCACCATTATATCAGTGATTCATGCTCATTATAAGAATTCAGGAAATGTTCTATAAGAAGCAATTTAAACATTCCCATAATTATTCTAGTTGGAGATTTTTGTATACTTACTTTTGATCCATATGCCTTTTTTTGCATGTGTGTGTGAGTGTGTGTGAGGGAGAGAGAGACACAGAGACACAGAGAGAGAATGCACATATAATTATGTAACTGTGACCATAAAATATACAGAAATCGCATATATTAATTTTAACCCTATTTAGTAAACATTCATGATAGGAAATTTGAAATCTAGAGACTAATATTAAGAATATATACATTTCTTTATAAAGTTTGAATCAGTTTTCAGTAGTACTCATATCTAGAAAGAAAAATTTTACTGTATTTATGACATTGCTTACTTAATACAGTGTTACTAATAGTCAGAATTTCTCTTTAATACACATCAGTATATATGCAATTTTAAAAAACGTGTTGCTTTTTGAAATTCTCTAATTTAATAGTTGTTGTTATTAGGTGCCATCAAGTCAGTTCTGTCTCGTAGGGACGCTATGTACAATAGAACGAGACACTGTCTGGTCCTGCACCATCCTCACAATCATTGCCATTTTTGAGCCCGTTGTTGAAGCCACTGTGTCAGTCCATCACATTGAGGGTCTTCACCTTTTTCACTGACCCTCTACTTTACCAAGTATGATGTCCTTCTCCAGGGACTGGTCCCTCCTAATAACCTGTCCAAAGTATGTGAGATGAAGTCTTGCCATCTTTGCTTTTAAGGAGCATTCTGGCTGTACTTCTTCCAAGACAGGTTTGTTAGTTTTTCTGGCAGTCCATGGTGTATTCAATGTTCTCTGCCAACACCATAATTCAATTAATTTTAATTAATTAACCTATCGTAAATTTCTAAAACGTATTTTACAAGAGTGAATTTCAGTTGTAGTTCTATGCTGTACTGCTAACAAATACTAGTAGTATTTTCCTACTTTTCTGTAAAGTAATAGCTGCCTCTTTAAATCCATAGCAGCAGCTCTTACTTTGCTGTTAATTAGCGGATAACTAATAAACAAGTTATATCAGCATTTCTAATTATTCCGCAAAAAGTACAAAGGGAGATACTGTGGGGTGGTTAAAACTGTGACAGACCTAGGTTCCTACAGCAAGTTAGCTAACCTGTATCCCCAGTTTTCTCTTCTGTATTTGGAAATAATATATATCTTTTGGGGAGTTAATGAAGATAACCCCTGTCGTATGGCATCGTTGTGCGATTCAAATAGCATATGAAACAGCACATTACTGGATGCAGAGTAAGGACTTAATAAAGTTAAATATGCAGTAGCGAAGGCAGAAGTCTTCTCTGTGTAGTTATAGGAAGACTAGTCAACTCTCAATGTGAGAAGATTTGAAGAGTATCGTTAAAGAATAATAGGCTTATTTGTAAAGGAGCCCTGGTGGCACAGTCGTTAAGCACTCAGATAGTAACCAAAAGGTTGGCAGTTCGAACCTACCAGCCGCTCTGCGGGAGAAAGTTGTGGCAGTCTGCTTCCGTAAAGATTACAGCGTTAGAAAACCTATGGGGGCAGTTCTACTCTGTCCTATAGAGTCCCTATGAGTTGGAATCAACTTGACAGCAACGGGTTTACAGAGGCTTGTTTGTGTAATGTATTTGGATATGATTCATTCAGTCAGTAAATGCATTTACTGAATGTTTGTTGCCCTCTATGCTCCCATTACATACTGTGAATCTCTTACAGCTTTTATCACACAGCAGGTAAAGAATCAAGTTTCTTCATTTCTTGATTTTTTACACCAGACTGTGAGGGCCTTGAAGACAAAGACCATTTTACTCATCTCTGTATCTCTATTACCTTTTGCAAAAGCAGATGTTATGTTACACACAATGCTCCTCTTTCACTATTTATGTGATGTCCCAGATTAAGTCTTATGACCTTTACTACCAAGTACTGTCTATGTTTTAAAGAATCCAAAATCTGTTTCTCTAGGTTATATCCCTATCCTGATATATCTTGTATATTTGTAAATGTATGCTATATACCTCTACTTTGAAGACCTGAAAGATTTTTTAAATCAAATATTAAAATAGAATTTCTTATCGCTTTCTTATTATCCCCCCAGAAAACTTGTTTCTCCTTCTATACCAACTCCCATAGATTCATAACCCTCTCCCTGGTTTCTCATATTAAAAGTTTAGAAAATATCCTTGACTCCTTCTCTTACTCCACTATATTCTACTAAATATTAAGCACTGTGAATTCTATCTGTAGGTCTCTATAGCAGAGACTGGATAGCTTTTCACCAAAACCATTTTCTCTTCATCCAAGGCATAGCTAACCTATATTTCCCAGTTTTCCTTACAGTTAATTGAGGCTCATGTCTGAGTTTGACCAATGTCATCTGGGCAGCCCTTCTAGGTATGTCCTGTGCACTATCGTCTATGGTCTTTCTTCTTCTTTGGCCACCTTGGAAAATACATGTTGAAGAAGGCTGAATCACAAGATTGAAGGAGCTTAGAATAACGGTTTAGAGAACATCAAATTACAAAAGAAACTTCAGTTACTTTAAAGGCTTTGTAACCCTATCAATAAGGAGCCCTGGTGGTGCAATGTTTAAGCTGCTAACTGAAAGCTTAGGGGTTCGAACCTACCCAGCAGCTCTGCCAGGGAAGGATCTGGCAATCTGCTCCTAAAGATTATAGCCTAGAAAACCCTATGAGACAGTTGTACTCTGTCACATGGTGTAACTATGAGTCAAAACCAACTTGGCAGCACCTAACAACTACCCTATCAATTACATTAAACCAGTAGGTAATAGTGATTTAATCAGTACAGAAATTGGTACCAAAAGTGAGGGTGCTGCCATCACAAAAAAAAAAAAAAAAAAAAAATGTGGTGCTGGCTTTCCTGGATAGTGAGGAAAATAATATTGAGGATAGAGACACAGAGACACAAGTCTACTGATGGTGTAGACCAGAAATCGACAAACTTTTTCTATAAAGACCAGATAGTAAACATTTTAGGCTTTATGGACGATATGGTCTCTTTTGCAGCTATTCTGCTCTTGTGGCATAAAAGCTGTGTTGTACTGACATTTTATTTATATAAACAAGCATGAGACTAGATTTGGCCCACAGGCCATAGCTTTCCAATCCCTGATGTAGAGAGTTAGGCTTGCGATTTTTTACATCTTATACGTGCTATTGCTAGTTCCTCTCTTCTAACCTAAATACAAATTATAAACAAAAGAAATTCCTCGATTAAATAACTACTTATAAACTTTTTAATGCCATTAAAGCCACCCCAAAGTGTTGCTAAGGAGCCCTGGTGGCATAGTGGTCAAGTGCTTGGCTACTAACTGAAAGGTCAGTGGTTTGAACCCAGCAGCTGCTCTGTGGGAGAAAGGTGCGGCAGTCTGCTTCCTTAAAGACTACAGCCTTGGAAACCCTATGGGGCAGTTCGACTCTGTTCTATAGCATCACTACAGTCTTATATTGTAATTTGAAGAGAATGTTTCCTAAAAGTCACATATTTCTATGTCAACAGGAATGAGTCATGGAATTGCTGAAGATAACAAGGTCAATCTAAAGTTATTGGTGAGGATGGCGGGTGAATGGACAACAGCAAGCGAAAGCGGTCATTATGCAGATATGTGATTATTCAAGCAATTATGCAAAGAAAAGCATAGGCAGAGACTTTAAAAAGGTTCCCAGGTTTGGCGGTTTATTATTTACTAACAGATATCAGTGTTTACAATTTCTCCACAAAATGGATAAGCCCATGCCCAAATCTCCACTCCAGGTAAAATTTATTTATTTTCACCACAAGATTTTTTTGTTAGCCTTAGAACTCTACTTTTTATTGTCTTCAGAAACATTTTGTATCGGATTCCTTTTGCTTGGAATATAGAAGTCACAGTATCCACATAACTAGGCAAAAATGGACAAATAAGGTCAGTTTGTCTATTGATGGATTGATCTGTCTGTCTGTCTTTCTCTCTGTCTGTTTATCTAATCTATCTATCTGACAACTGAAGAGCTGAAAATGGAAAGAAATCTAAAGGAACTAAATTCTTTAGAGAGAGAAACCTTTTCTAGATGAGCGAAGATGCCAAATTAGGTTACGGGTGAGCTGAAGCTTGGCCTGTCAAACAGAGGGATTTTTTTTTTTAGTTAATTTACAATTTATAAATTTAAATTTTTCATAATTTATGAATTTATAAAGATTATTCATGCTGGTGTGATGGATTAGAATCTGCAGAAACCTCAGATGCAAAGCTTACTCTCCTTGCTGAGTCTCCCCTGTAGAACTTTGGCTGAATTTGTAGTGATGCAGGAAGCCGGACAGCTGTGCTGTAAAGTGAAGTGAAAGATCTTTGTAATCTTAAAATCCAAACCTTTGCTAGAGGGAGGGATTTATAATATACATAAGGCAGGTTTCACCCTGAAAATGGTTTAAGCTCCAAGTGAACAGAAACCTGCTGAAGTTTCAATGGAGCCCCAATCGGGCTCAACTCCTGATGGGATAAATGCAATCAGTTTCCTACTCCAGCAGCCTGGAAGGGTTTGCACTCTCTAAGGTAAAACCAAATTTACTACACGCTCTTCAGTTCTTTTAAACACCATGTCTTACCTACAATAAAGAAAGCTATAAGACACATGAGCAAGCAGGAAAAGTATGGCCCATTATGAAGAGGAAATACAGTTAGTAGGGACATTCCACATATGCCCAGGATGTTGAAATTAGTAGAAAAGAACTGTAAAATAAAATTTTTAAATATGTTAAAGGAATTAGAGCGAAAATGAGCCAAATGGATTAAAATATGGAGAATTATAACAGAGAAATGAAATAGCTAAAAGAGAACAAACGTGATACTCTAGAACTTAAAAATACTACATCAGAAGTTAAGAATTTATTGGATTAGTTTAATAACAAACTGAACAAAGCAGAGGAAAGAATCAGTATATTTGAAGACAGCTGATAGAAATTAGAAATTATCCAAACTAGAGCACAGAGGGAAAAATAATAAAAGAAAATTTGTAGGCTTTCACACTTCAAGTCACTTCAAGGTGAAAGAAAAATATTGAGAAATGGAGAATTTGTGACAAATATCTGTTTCATATTTGTCATACAAATAACTATTGAGAGCCATATAAGGTTTTGAATGTTACTGGTGTTAGTCCCTTCCACTGCTTTGATCTTAAGTATTTTCAGAAAGCTTATGTCTAAAATCAATGGGAAGTTTCTTTTACAAATAATTTAAAAGAGTAATACGTGTATTGTTGGTTAATTTGTTTCCGTACTTCTACCCTCTCAGCCAGTTCATTTTCAAATGATTCTTAGAATTCTCTTGCACTCTTTCATAGTATAACTTTTGTTTCAATGCACATTCTAGACTCGTGTAGGATGACTTTTTATTTCATATACCCATACAGACAAAGATCACGTACATGTGCATGTACACATAGAGTAAAAATATCTAAAGAACAATACCGGATGTCTACACAAAATTCTCTCTTTAGGAGAGCTAACATCTTCCTTGATTTATTTTTACTATCTTCTATAAGCAGTTTGCTTTATCTGTGCCCTAATCAAATTGAAACACCAATGGCTTCTTGAAAACACCATGATTTTCTGCCTTCCTCCTTGAATCCAGTATTTCTTCCTCCCAGCTGGTGTGCTCCATACCACAAATATCATCCTAACTAATATTTCAAGATACCTAACAGTATTATGTCCCTGGGTGGCAGAAATGATTTGTGCTTATCTGCTAACCTAAAGGAAACCCTGGTGGTGTAGTGGTTAAGTGCTACTGGTGTTAACCTAAAGGTTGGTGGTTCGAATCCACCCAGTGGCACCATGAAAGAAAGGCCTGACAAACTGTTTCCATAAAGATTACGGCCGAGAAAATGCTATGGAGCAGTTTCACTCTGTAACACATGAGATTGCCAAGATTCAGAATCAACTTGATGGCAACGGGTGTATTTATTTATTTATTTTGGTAACACCCCAACTATGTGGTAAACTAAATTTGACTAATCTTCCCCACTAGATGTATTCTATACTTCTTATGAATCACTATAGCACTTTAAAATAATGTGTTTCAGTCATAAAAGCAACATGAATATATTTGTATAGTTTAACTGATGCCTATTTTCCTCCCTCTCCATTTCCCATAGTCCTTATCTGTGTAATATCAAGATGGGATCATATTTAGAACTAGAAAGTAATGGTCATCACACAGTGATCCTAGACTCCAAGTTGGATGTTAAGACTGATGAGTCTTTACTTTTCTTCAGAAGTAGATGTATGCTTTTTTTGGTTATGTAATGAATAGGAATACTTATGTGAGAACTGAGCCACTTTGGTGGGGAGCAAGAAGTGTTAGTATCAGAAAAACGTATAGATGGACATTTGTCAGAGTCTTTGTTTTTGTCTCTACATCATCTGAATGTCCTCTTTTGAGAATACCCTTTGGGCAAGTCATATTTTGAAGTAGGGACCTATGTCCCACTATAAAATTCAGAGAGATCAAATACTTTTCACCCCAACTTCTGGCATAGGGTCAGCCTTTCAGATTCTCATGCTAGGACTTTTAATCCTAAATGAGTAACACAAAGATCGAAGACAACTGAGAAGTCACTCACAGTGGTGTTAAGAGTTTGATGGTGGCAGCAGCAAATGTCCAGAGATAGCAATCCAAGAGGTGGTCATCTCTGTGACATCATCCAGCCTGGGCTCCTGCTGCCTATCTTCCATTGGTTTCTGCCCATTTTCTGAACTTGCTCCCCAGATTTCTTCCTGTGGATTCTATGAGTTACCCAGCTACATGCAGGAAGAATCCTAATACACTTAGTTGGTCTCAATAAACCATACTCTTCTATTGTAAATGATGCTTCTGAAATTCACACAGTAGGCTTTTGTCTTAATTACCTGTCAAATGGATATGATAACTTATGGTCTCTATCTATCATGAAGATTTTAAGTTAGTGAATATAAAATATCTAGAACAGTGCCTGGGCCATAGTAAGTGCTAGATAAGTATTAGTCCTTTTCAGTGCTGTGAATTTTCAACTTTTTGGAAAATTGGAATGGAGTACATCAGAAGCTGGTAATCAGAAACCACATTTAAATTGAAATTCAGTCATGGTACTTTAAGTGTACAGCCCTTCCAGCACTCATTTTACCCTATCTTGTATTCTGATCATCAATCTACTTATTAATTACCCCAGTTAGATTATAAAATCCTTGAGATCAGAAAATGTGTGTTACCATCTTTCTGTTCCCAATAGTCTCTAGCAGTGTTCTGTATAGAATATAGGTAATGTTACCCAGAGCAGGTCCTGCACTGTACAGCTTCTCATCAATAAATATACACCTAGGTGAGGAGGGAGGAAGAACATTTATTGCAAGCATGCAGGGAAGGAGTAAGGAGGCATATACCTGAAATCAAGCTCTCTGAACAAAGGGAGGCAGAACTTTTTATACTGTCCTTCACAAGGAAGTACATACAAACATCAGGGACTACATAGGTTACTGTGGCACGCAGGTGCAGTAAGACAAATTGCATTTTTTTCCCCTAGTGCAGAAAATGGCAGATAAATCCCACCCTGGGTGGAGATTTTAATATTCAATTAGATCTTAATGGGGCTTAGGTTACTTTACGACACTTTTGAGGCTAGTAAACTGATTTTGACTGGTTTTGGCTGATTTAAGGAAGAAGCTGAGTTACAAGCAGTGCTCAAGGACCTGATGATAATGGACAGGAGGAGCATATCTTGCTTGATAGTGGCTAAGCAGCTGCTGGCTGTGATTGTAATCAGTAATATCAAAATATGGATCCTGTATACCATCAGAATGAGACAGTTTTGAGAGCAATGAGGTAAAAGGATGGGCAAGATTTGGTTATATAGGTGATGAAGTATAGATGATAAGAGGTGATCCTCAATGAATGTTCATTGGTATCTGCCTTGACTGTGATTTAGTGAGGACTCCCTTGGGTAACTAAGCTGAAAGACCTTTCTTAGTGCCTCCATCCAAAAAGAAGAACTGTTCATGTATTTTTGACATTTTTACTACATATATATGTATAAAAATGATTAAATGCATATTCCTTCTTTTCTGTGGTTTCTGTCTGTCACTTTTGTCCTTTTTATTGATTCCTTGTCTGCAATATACAAATTTTCTCGGGCCACTCAAATTTTATTTAAATATGCAAACACTCTTGTCTTATGTTTTACATATCAATTTTATAGAACTATACTTCCATTTGCTCCTATGGCACTCCAATGAAAACACCTTCAACAAAATCCCTAACAACCTCCTGTTTGCAAAATCAAATCAGCACCTTTCAGTCCTTACTTTTTGAAACATTGGCTAGTATTGATTTCTTCCTCTCTGACATATGGTCTCCCACCTCAGCTTCCACAGCACCTCATGCTGTTCTTCATAATCTTCCTTACCCTTCTGATTTTTTTTTTCTGACTCCTGCTTCTTCTTTCCTTAAATGTTGGTGCTACTTATACTTCCACCTGTATGTTTCTGTACAGTCAGTATGGATTGACATTTTCACAGAGCTACAGTTTTTGATATTGCCTACATTCTGATGTGAACTAACAACATCTTTCCTGATCTCCAGGTGTATGTCTAACCATCCAGTGCACATGTTTACTTAGATGTCACACACAGCGTGAAAGCTCAACACACTACAAAATAAAGTCATTATCTTTTCTTTCAAAACCTATCCTGTGGGTCATTGTTAACATCCCTTTTCTACTCCACCACTTATATGACCAAATCTTGTCCATCCTCTTACCTCATTGCTCTCAAAGCTTTCTCTTTCTCTAAATCTCCAATGACAATGTCTAGTTAAGTTCTTGCTATTTCTTACCTCAAATAGATATCCTGAAATCTTTCTAAAATGCAAACCTACTCTTTGGTTGTGTCCTCACTGCTATAGGATAAAGTCAAAACTCTTTTCACTTAGCAAAAGAAAATAAATCATTAATGATCTTACTACTGCTTACCTTTCCAGCTGTTACACATCATTAGGACTCTCATGCCCAATGTTTCAGCTATCAGACTATTTATTATTATCAAATTCTTTGGCTTAGAGTATCTTTACTCCCCTTGTCTGCTTGGAGAACTTCTGATTGTCCTTCTAGAGTCAAGGCATTTGCTCTGTAAAAGTTTTCTGACTGTGCCTCTGTTCGTGCCTCCATTATGTAGTTATTACATGCATTACAGCAAATTGATAACATACTGCTTCATCCGTTTGACTGTGGGTTCCCTGTATCTTATTTATTTTTGTATCACCAGTGCTAAATAAATCAAAAAGAATATTTTGCTTACTTTCTTTGCACATTATGTAGCCTTTGGAATAGTTTTAAGAAAAAAAGAATTACCCTTTAAAATATTTAAAAATTGTTGCTATTAAAATCGTCTGACCTACGTAATGGCAACAGATGCTGACATAGACTTCACAGACTGAAAAAACTGAAATACAGGCATTGAGTACAACTACAGTTTCAAGAAGAAATCTCTCCTCTGCCTTATTCTTTGAATTAACTCCCTCAACTGTTCTGCTGAGGAATCAAAGTTTAGGTTAAATCCCTATTTATAGTAATTTCAAAAACCTCCTACACTCCCTGCTTTCCCACATTTAGAGGGGAAAAAAAAACTTGAAAGCTGACTTTTTTTTTTTCGAATTTTGCTTCTTCTAAAAATGTGGTTCTATAGATAAAGAAGAAGAGTGATTATGAGAGTTAAATAAGGAATGAAGTACTTTATCATCGCTTTGGAAAGAGTTCCTAACGCGCTACCTGCATGCATAATTGTTAACCAGACTTCTCCTAGCTTCCCTTCTCCCCTCCTGCTGCTGGCGTCCCAGCCAGAAGGCAGAGTACAATTAGGCTCCCACAAAAATGTCAGCTACTCTTATGCCACAATCCTCATGATTCACAAAATAAAGTACTTTGGTGAGAAGAAAGCCACATGATTTTCATACAGACATTTTATTTCTTCCATTTGAAGGTCCAGGGAGTGCTAGCTCCAAAAAAAAAAGAAAAGAAAAGAAAAGCCATCAGCACAGGTTTTAAGCTACTTAGCTAATTTACCTCATAGTACACCATGTGGCCTCTGAGATGAACTGGACCACGTAAAAATGGTTGACCTACCTGTGAGGCAGAAATCTAGTGGCACTGCCTCTATTGCAAAGTCAGAGTTTCATTTCCTGGGTGGTGCAAATAGTTAAAGCACTCAGCTGTTAATGGAAAGATTGGCACTTTGAGTCCACTCAGAGTCTTTTGGGAAGAAAGACGTGGTGATGTACTTCTGACAAACCAGCCATTGAAAACACCAGGGAGCACGGTTCTACTCTGACACACGTGGGGCCTCCATGAGTCAGAGTGGACTGGAAAGCAACTGGTTTGGTTTGATTTTTGTATTGGTTTCCTAGGACTGCCATAACAAGGTACCACAAAGTGAGTGGCTCACAAGAACAGGAATTTATTGCTTTACAGTTCTAGAGGCTGAAAGTTCAAATTCAGGGTGTCATCAGAGTCATGCTGCCTCAGAAGACGCTAGGAGAAGACCTCAAAAGATTCTAGGGGAAGATCCTTTCTTGCTTCTCCCAGCTTTGATAACCTCCGTGTTGCCTGGCTTGCAGGGGCATCATAAGTCAATAGTTAAATGGCCATCTTCCCTCTGTTTGCCTCTCTGTGTCTCTTCTTTTCTTTCATAGGACAGCACTCAGATTGGATTAGGACCCGCCCTACTCCAATATTACCTCATGTTAGCTGATAACATCTTCAAAGACCCTATTTTCAAACTAAGTAAACTTCATAGCTACTAGAAATTAGGACTTCAACATATCTTTTTTGGGAGACACAATTCAGTCTCTAGCACTCATCTTAATACTTGGGAAAAACACACAAAACATAAAATAGTGCTTACTGCACGTGTTTGTAAGCTGTGGGTGTGTGCGTGTGTTTCCATGTGTCCATGAAAACGCAGATGCCAATGTGTGTGTGCAAATGAGCACTAATGAAAAAAATGGAAGCTAACCAAAGAAGTGGCTTAAACATCCAGCAAAAGGAAACAACTCTTGGGTGAAATAGCCTAAGGGGGGAAAAGATACATAATCATTGTCCACACCATGAAAAAATAAAAACTTTTATTCAGTTTATTTTTGATGAGTGAGATAAATAACTGGTAAAAATGGAAAAATAAGGCCTAGTGCAAGATAAGAGCTAGAATATTAAAAGACAGGTAGGACTAGATCCAGGTTTTTGTGCTGTCTAAAGCTTATACAATTTGGCGGAATTCTGTTTAAGAAAAATTATATAAAATTGTAAGTACGAAGTCTGGTACACAACCTTGGAAGGAGCCCATACAATGAGGGCTATTGAACCTTAAGCCTCATTATCTTTACTATAAATCTACTTCTAGAGCCTGGAAACATGGACATCTTATGAAGAGATAGAAAAGAATCCTTGAGAAAATCTGTCAGAGCTGCAGAACTATCTTACATCTTTTCATGTGTAGAGTTGGTTACCAAATCAGGCAAGAACTGAATGGTTAGACTTGTATAATACAGAATATTTCTGAATGGATATGCACGATTTCTGGAAGTCAAGAAATGTTTGAACTGATGTATTACAATCCCTAAACTTAATATCAACACTTCCTATATTGTTTCAGGAAAACCCCATTATGCTTAATAGTCTAAAACAGTCAGGCTGAAGTAACAAATAACTGCCAATTTCAGTGGCTTAGCCCAGCAAAGTTCATGTCTCACTGATACCACACGTCCAATGTGACTGAGGAAGACTTGACAGCTTATAGCTTCAGCCTCTGTTACACATGGCCCTCCAAGATTGCTATGGCAAGAAAAGAGAGCATGTGGAGGAGACAAAACAGCCCTTAAATGCCTTGACTCCAAAATGACATATGTCGTTCCTGCTCAAGCCTATTGGCTGGAACTATTCATGTGACCTTGCTAATACAAAGGATTTAGGAAATGCAGAGGAGCAGATGATATGTTTTGGGTGCATGAACAGCAAAACTCTTAAAGAATAAAGAAAAGAAAAACAGGTGTTCTCAAGGTGACTCTGATTCATAGTGACCCTATGTGTGTCAGAGTAGAACTGTGCTCCATATGGTTATCAATGGCTGATTTCTGAACTAGAATTCCAGGCCTTTCTTCTGAGGTGCCTCTGGTTAGACTCTAACAGCCAACCTTTTGTCTAGCAGCTGAGTGCGTAACCATTTGCACCACCCAGGGATGCCAAACTCATCTCTAGTACAGAGAAAATTGGAAGCATTCTCTTTGACCAGTGATCTCAAGAAGATTTCATGTGTAATTATTACTTCTAGAAACTTAAGATCCATGCTATCTATATGTAGTAATTAGCATAGTGACTGGTGTATAGTGAGCACTTCAAAATGTTGAATCAACGAGTGAATAAGGGAATAAATGAATAAATATATACAATTCACAATGACTAATTTCCATAAAGAGTTTAAAACAAAACAAAACAAAAAAAAAAACCAAGGCATGTGTTCCTAAAGTATCCAACAAGAAAGTCCTGCTACTACAACCCAACTCTGTGTTTTTGTTTTTGTAGCTCTTCTCAGGCCTAATTGTGGTTTTTATTAAATAAAATTATGTGCATTTCAAAAGTCATCTTCTGTCAAGTGAGCCAGGTTAAGCAAATAATTTGGATTCAGAATTCTTAGTAGAACTGATATATGTATTAAACAAACAAAACTGACCTTGAGGAATGAAATCTAAAGAAAAATAAAAGTAGCCCAGGAGAAATTTGACTGTCAGCTATAGATTTAAATGACTCTTACTTCAGAAGGAGCAAGTAGGATCTAAAAAATTCTTACTTATATTTTCTTTGCCACAACGACCTACAGTTTTCTTTAGGGAGGAGAATTATTTAATTCTAGTGAGTAGATGTCCATGATTACTTTATGAATGATACATGTTTTGGATGATATATACATTTATTCATTTCTTACAATTGTTTTCAAATATATTTTTTTCTCATTCTGTATTTTTTTCATTTGTAATATTGCAATACAATTTCTTTGTCATGCAAGTTTATGAAGAATCACTATTTAAGTGAAGGTATTTCTACCAGAATACATTTTTTAATGGTACAATGTAGAATTTCACTTATTGCATTACAGCACTGTTTGAGGGATTTATATCTTTTACCTCCCACTGGCTGAAATCTGGTATCATCCTAAAAATGTTGTGTATGGGGTTTTTTGCCCTTCATTTTCACTACTGCTTTCCAACGAATTACAAGACCCAGCGGAGTTCACCTGAGTTTGCCTTTCTCTTTCCACATATAAATTACAGGCAATATCACTGTTCCGAAGTACTGGCTTTTCTTTGAAAAAGACTAGCTTGCACCCTTATTTCTTGGTGACTGAGCCCATCACCAAATAAGAGCCTTGGGGAACCATTCCCAGTAATGGACTCTGCACTCCCCAGTGCAGTTCATTTCACCCTTGTGGTCAGAAAGAGTTAATGTTCTTTGCTACCAGGGTGTAATGGAGACACCGGGGAGAAGATGATACCCTGTGTTTTTCCAAAATGGACGTCTTTCCAAGTCATTAACAATTTTATCTCTCAGAAGTTTTCTGTTAGTTTGTTGTTGTCTTGTTTTTTCTTTCCTTCCCATCCAGAAACTTTAAACTTATACAATATGCAACCATAATTCTTTGGAAAGGGCATTTTGACAGATTTGATTTTCTTATATATTTTTGCCTTTCAAACAACTTGATGAGTTGCTTCATTAATCTCTTGGTCTCCCTGCCTTTCCTCCATCTGGCATCACTAGCAGATGGAGGCAGAACTGCTCAGACAGAAAGGGACAGACTCTAACTCCAAATATATCACAAAGATAGCAAACAAAGATACTTTGTAATTATTGGACAGTAAAAATTATGTAAACTCCACCTATTACTTCATGTAGCTCTTATTAAATGTGGGCTTTCACAGTTTGATTTGGTATATAACTGTGACCTAGTGATTGCCGTTCATGCATTCAACAGTCTTTCGTTGAATACCTACTATGTGCTAGGCACCATGAAAGTAACAGGAAATAAAATGAAGTGCAAGATCAGACAATCTTTGTTCTTGAAATTATATAAATAATAATAACAGTATCCAAGATACTGAGTATTTAGGGTACAAATAAAAAATACTTAAGGCAAGTTTTTCATAAATGCACTATGTTGCTGCCCTTCTAAACTTCACATATTAAACATTTTGAAGCCTTCTCAGGCAAACTTTATCCAACTTTACTCAGTATGCATTTTAGACAACCTACAGCAATCAATCAATCCATTTGTCAAGAAACAAATCCTCACCGATTTCACAATATATTGTTCTGGGCCTGTGATGAATACAAAGGGTTATAAGGCAACACTCTTCTTCTCTCAAAAAACTGTATAAAAAATGCGCCTGATGAGTTCCGGCAAAATGGAGCTCTAGGCAGAAGCATCACGCTGTCCCTCCACAGCAAAGATCTGAAAAACTAAGCCGAATAAAGAATACAACAATCCTGAAACCCTAAAACATCAAATGAAGAGATAAGGAACTCAGCCAAGCACCAAATGGAATGAGAAAACTGACAGAGAACGGAGAGCAAGGAGAGATTCATGCAGAGGTCCCCTACCAGCTAACGCAGTGCGGATCCACCATCTTGGACTCCTATCGGAGACCAGCAAACGGGGTATGAGAAAGCAGCCTCACAGAGCACCCAGCGGGAGACAAAACAACCAGTAATTTGCGGTGTGTGCTTTCCCACCCCCGACCCCTCTTCGCCCTGGCTCAGCCTACTCTGCTTCCCGCGGCCACAGTCTCTTGACTGGGAAGAGCCGGCTGCTTGGATTCCACACATCCGAGCGGGCGGCTCTCTGGGTGCCATTTGTTGGCTGCCGGTGTTGCTTTTTTCTGCTTCTTTTGATTTCTTCCTTGACTCTCACCATCTCCCCCTCCTTTCGCTCGAGTGCCTCACTCCATGCGCCATCTTTGCTTCTTCCTGAGGGGCTGCAGAGTGCAGGTAATTTGTGATATACGCTTTCCCACTCTTTACCCTTCTTCACCCACACTTGGCCCCCTCTGCTTCCCACAAACACAGTCTCTTGTCCAGAAACACCAGCCCGCACTAGCTGGCTCTCTGAGTGCCATTTGTTGGCTGCTAGTGTTGCTTTTTTTTTCTGCTTCTTTTGATTTCTCACTTGCCTCTCCCCACTTCCCCTTCCTTTCACTCAAGTGCCTGGATCCGTGCGCCATCTTTCCTTCTTCCTGAGGGGCTGCGGAGCTCCATTCGGGTGTGGAGCTGCTTCCTGGAATGGGCTAGGCACTGGTGGGATTCCAGGGCTTTTGTTCGTTTGTTTGTTTTGAATTGTTTGTTTGTTTTCTTTTCCTTTTCTTGAGTTGGGAGCCCTTTCTGGCCAGGCGGAGCTGTGGGGAAAGGAGACTCCCCTTCGGCTTGCACAGACTGCAGAGGGATCCCTGAGGGCATTTCTTTTTTCGTTGGTTTTTCTTTTCTGTTTTTTTGGGGAGCCTTTCATGTTCTTTTTTTTTTTAAATTTGTTTTGTTTTCTTTTCCTTCTTTTTCCCTTTTAGTCTTTCTTCATTACTCAGTTTCTCATCTCTCTATATCTTCCTTCTCTTTCTCTTCCCTGAATACCTGGTGTTGTATACCTCTACGCCTTCTAGCCAGACTGTACTGCAACACCTGAGAGCAACCTCCCCAGACCTCATAGCTGCACCGGTGGGATCCCTGGGAACTTCGCGGTTCTTTAACCTTTCCAATTTTTATTTATTCATTCTTTTCTTTTCTTCCTCGTCCCCTTTCTGATTTTCTCCATTTCATAGTCTCTCATCTGTCCACTCCAATGGCAAGCTCCCCTAGCATTCTTTTTTATTTGTTTGTATGTTTTTGGCTCCTGTTCCTCTCTCCTCTCTCCCGTATCCATCTAAGCTCCACATATAACAATCTCCGCACTGCATCCTGCCTACCTGCACCATGCGCTTGGCATCACACCACCAAGCAGCACAGGCATGGCCTACTGGAACCTGCCCTGCACTGATTACTGACCCACTCTGGTGGCTATAGTAAGTGCCACAAACAACCCATCCCAGTAACTCCACTTCAGCTAGACCTGCCCTGCTGTACCATATCTGAGTGACTGAGTCTGCCAACTGGAGAAGGAGGTGAAAAGTATTGTGCCAACAGACGAGCAAACAACAAAGAACGCACAGTCTGCCTGCTCAGACATAATCAAATTTTTTTTAAAAAAAGGGACGAAACAAACAAATCTACAATCAATAAATGAGAAAAATAACAACTGAATGCCCCGAAGACAGCAGACAATATCAAAACATTTACAAAAACAGGACAGGATGGTTCCAGTAGGCGTCCAAAATAAAACACCAGATGACTCTCCAGTG
>NW_004443939.1:22110840-22112393 GCF_000243295.1 Trichechus manatus latirostris | reverse complement strand
AAAAAAAAAAAGGTTGAGAAGTTAGAGGGTTGATATGTTGTGGGGTTGTTAACCAATGTCATAAAACAACATGTACTACTGTTTCATGAGAAACTATTTGCTCTGTAAGCCTTCACCTGAAGGAGAATTAAAAAAAAAAATGCACCGGAAAAGGTAAATGACAATGAAAGAAAACATGTGCTACATCCCAACTGACTCAGACAAAAATATCTAGTGGGTATCTCCATTTGAATATTTGGTAGGCACCTCAAGCTACAACCAAATGCACCCTTCTTTTCTCCTCCATCCTAACAATGCTGCTCTCTCAGGGTTCCACCATCCAAGTAGACACCGAAGCATCATTCCGGACTCCACTGTACTACTGTCCCTCTCTTTTATCGTCATCTAAGAATCTATAGTCTCTTTCCATTTTAAATCTTTAAAATCTGTTTCTTAAACCAAAGTACTTTTTGCCATCACTAGCTCAGACCATCATCATCTTGCATCTGGATGGGCTGTAATGCAGCCCCTTTATTCCTTTTGCACTTCTAGCTTTTCTGTCTCCACACCTCAGGCACAGAGACCTTTCTAAAATACAAATCTTTTGCTGGAAGATAAACCCTTAATGCCTCTCCATTGCTTTCAATTTAAAATCCATGCAATTTTGCATGGCACATAAAGCTCTTTAAGATTTTCGCTCCGTCTTCTGGTTCCACTTGGCATTTATTACACTGTGTCCTAGTCACACAGCACTCTGAAAATGGTGCTCTCTTTGTCTGGAATGTTGTAACCTCATCACCCACTTGTCTTGGCTTACTCATACTTGTAATTAAGAGTCCGCCCCTCAAAATGCTCACGATCACTAGCCATTAGAGGAATGCAAATTAAAACCACAATGAGATACCATCTCACCCCGGCATTACTGGCATGAATCAAAAACACTGGAAATAACAAATGTTGGAGAGGCTGTGGGGAGATTGGAACTCTTATGCACTGCTTGTGGAAATGCATAATGATACAACAATTTTGGAAAATGATATGGTGTTTCCTCAGAAAGCTAGAAATAGAAATACCACATGATCCAGCAATCCCACCCCTAGGAATATATCCTAGAGAAATAAGAGTCATCACTCGAATAGACATATGCACACCCATGTTCATGCCAGCACTGTTCACAATAGCAAAACTATGGAAACAACCTAAATGCCCATCAATGGATGAACGGATAAACAAACTATGGTACATACACACAATGGAGTACTACACAATGATAAAGAACAGTGATGAATCTGAAGCATCTCATAACATGGATGAAACTGGAAGACATTATGCTGAGTGAAATAAGTCAATCACAAAAGGACAAATATTCTATGAGACCTCTATTGTAAAAGCTCATGAAAAAGTTCACACACAAAAAGTAACAATCTTTGTTGGTTATGAGGGATGGGAGGGGTGGGGGTGAAATACTAAATAGGCAATAGATAAGTGGTATCTTTGGTGAACGGTGAGACAGTACACAATACTGGGGAAGGCAGCACAACTTGTACAAGGAAAGGTCATGGAAGCCCCATAGA
>NW_004443939.1:22052869-22109932 GCF_000243295.1 Trichechus manatus latirostris | reverse complement strand
GGTTGTTAACCAATGTCATAAAACAATATGTGTACTACTGTTTCATGAGAAACTATTTGTTCTGTAAGCCTTCACCTGAAGTACAATAAAAAGAAAAAAAAAAAAGAGTCTGCCCCTCAAATACCTCCTTTGAAAAATCTTCTTTAACACTCACTCCACACTTGCCACTCTAATCCTGGGTTTGGTATCCCTCCATATGTGCATATAGCCGTGTACATCATATGTCATTACTGTTATCAGACAGTGATATATTTTCCCGTCTACTTCTTTCCCCATAGTCTGTAAAGTTCTTGAGGGTAGAGATCCTACTCTTCCATCACTTTCTCGTCAGCAGTCCACACAGTGTCTGATATATAATGAACACTTCGTCAGCGTTTGCTGAATTGAGTCTGTAAACACCACAGAAACTCAGAAGAGTGAGAAAGGACCTTAGATATAAACTTACTGAAATAAAATCAGTTAAGGTGCAAAGGACCTAGGACACTGTCAGGTACAGAAGCTGCTTGATAAATGCTAGTTCCCTTTCCCATGAACTATCTTTTGAAAACTGATTGCAGTTAGTGGATGAGCTGAGAAAGAAGAGCTTTATAGATTGGGAAATGTGTCCGTCTAGGCTTGGTAAGGTATTTTGGAAATAAAGGGAGTTTATTATAAGGTTTAGGTTTTAAGGAATGCGTGAGGAGCTGAGGGAGAGAAAGCCTGAAAGGTGCAGCTACAGGATTACACAGCCAGTCACTGACTACTTCAGTCAGATACTAGGTGGATAGGCTGGTGCCGGCACAGAAGTTCAGGAAGTCACAGTACTGTCCTGGTGGCGGTGAGAATAAGGAAGGTTGGGCTTCACTTCCAGCTTCCAAATTGTTCTGGAGTTCTTCTCAATAGCAACTCTACCGGCACCTTTCTGGAAAGCACATTCTGGGAAATATAATTCTCAGTCCTCAGGGTGTGGTTGCGGTGCCCAGTTAATAACAGACAGTGCAACACAGGAAGGAGCTCTGGTGGTACAATGGCTAAGAGCACTGCTGCTAACTGAAAGGTCGCTGGTTCAAACCTACCAACCCCTCAGTGGGAGAAAAGATCAGGAGATTTGCTCTTATAAAGATTACAGGTTAGAAAACCCTACGGGGCAGTTCTACTTTGTCCTGCAGGGTCACTGTGAGTCAGAGTCCAGAGCACACAACAACAGCACAGGGAGAAAAGTCCAAAAGAAAGGGGAAGAGATAAAAATATTGGGCAGAGGTCAGAGGTTAGATATAGGCAGATACAACAGGGAGAAATCAGTTCAGAAAAGTACATTGGTCAGACGAAGAAACTTGAGAGACTGCGCGGTGAAATAGGAAAAGCCTGGACTTTGGAATGATTTACGTTTGAATCCCAACTCTCCCATTATTAGCTATATGACCTGACTATTCATTCTCTCTGAGCCTTGGTTTGCTCATGCAGAAAATGGGAATAAAAACACCATCCTTTAGGCAGAGTTGTTGTGAGAGTTAATTGAGATAATCTGTATAAAGCTCCAGGGCTTGGCACTCATAAGGCAAGATGTTACCATTATATATACCTGGGTCTTTCATGTCCCTTTTGAAATCTGTTGTTCCTAGTATTATTAGCAATGGAATCTCAATGAATTTTTTTTTTTTTTTTTAGCAAAGAAATAATGACGTTTTACGAAGACTCTATCTGGCATTTGAGCATATCATTGTTTACATATTTGTAATGGGTTTCTCTAGGGTATCATATGTTCCCATGAGTATCTGTGGATTTCATTAGATTGCATGTTCACTGAGGGCAGAAAAAAATCTCTCTCTTTATGTCTTTCCACAGTGCCTAATGCAATCCCATACTGTGGAAACAGTTGACAATGGATCAATGTTGTTCACAGCAGCAAATGTATCAATTTCTGTCTCATACCAGGTGTGATAAGTTGCCCAAACTGGAAATGAGCAAAACAAAAAATGGAGAGGGAAGCATTTTCTGTATTTGAGATGAATTGACCAACAATGAAAAATAACTAAAACAGGTAAACAATATGAAGTAAATTTATCAACTCAAGTGTGAGAAGGCAGCACTTGAATAAACATAAAATAACTTGGTATTGTCTAGTTTTAACCTTAGCTAAATGGCTAGGCTAGAAATTATCACAAGACCATTTTTTTCAGATGACCTTGTCCTACTTAAAATTGTTTAAGTGTCTATGGATATTTTCATTTTGAGAAGGTCACTGCAGCACATTTTTCATACAGGTTTAAAAAAGACAACAATCTTATTGTTAAAAGTAAATCTGTAAGGCTTAGATAACGATCTGCTTTCTGACAATTGTTTTTACTCCATTGTGTGCAAAAACAGATCATTGCCAGGGGTCTCATTTATCTTGAACTTTTGGCATAGTTGGCTAAATATCCACAGAAGCTTTAGCTCAGACTTCCAAATAAAAATGTGAAGGCATATTTAAAATGTAATACCAACAGCACAATGATAAGTAAGTTTAAAATTTTTCTCAATTTTAATGGTGTAAAAAAAGTTCTATGAGTAAAGAATTGATTTGTTTGAGAACTGTGCAAAAATAGAGAAAGGAAAGAATTGAATCCTGAGAGCGACTAAGGGTAAGATTAGTCACTGCTGCAATGTACTGCATCATCCATATAATGCTTATTTGTTCCTTCTGTAAGTAAGAAAATATGGACATATACCAATGATTTTACTTTGTTCATTTCTGGTGTCTTGAACTATAGTGGACTTACTTTAACTTTGGCATGTTGTCATTGAATCAGTAAACTAGTAGCTATTAAGATTTAATTGACCTATTTAAGATATAGATTCATCTATATCAAATACAAGAAAATAAAGAAAGCATAGAATTACCTCCCAGAAAAGTAGCAAAAAGGAACTACAACACGAAAATAAAAAATAATTTCCACTGAATCGTATTAATACATAATATATAACATATATTAATATATATATATAGCTTCTTAACTTTACTTGTAATATTTAGCCACTTTAAAAATCCTGTTTAACTAAATAGACAAGTGGTAACTTTGGTGAAAGGCAAAACAGTACACAATACTGTGGAAGTCAGCACACCTTGTACAAGGCAAGGTCATAGAAATTCCATAGACACATCCAAACTCCCTAAGGAACTGAATAGTTAGGCTGAAGGCTGTGGGGACCATGGTCTCAGGGAACATGTAGCTCAATAGACATAACATAGTCTATAAAGAAAATGTTCTACATTCTACCTTGGTGAGTAACATCTGGAGTCTTAAAAGCCTGTGAGCAGCCATCTAAGATACTCCACTGGTCTCACCCCTTCGGGAGCAAGGGAAAATAAAGAAAACAAGATACAAGGGAAAGATCAGTCCAAAGGACTAATGGACCACAACTACCACGGCCTCCACCAGACTGAGTCCAGTACAGCTAGATGGTGCCCAGCTACCACCACTGACTGCTCTGATAGGGATCACAACAGAGGGTCCTGAACAGAGCTGGAGGAAAATGTAGAACAAAATTCTAACTCACAAAAGAAGACCAGACTTACTGGCCTGACAGAGACTGGAGAAATCCCAAGAGTATGGTCCCCGGACACCCTTTTAGCTCAGTAATGAAGTCACTCCCGAGATTCACCCTTCAGCCAAAGATTAGACAGACACATGAAACCAAATGAGATGAATGGGGCACAACAGCCCAGGGACAAGGACTAGAGGGTAGGAGGGGACAGGAAAGCTGGTAATAGGGAACCCCAAGGTCGAGAAGGGAGAGTGTTGACGTGTCGTGGGGTTGTTAACCAATGTCATAAAACAACTTGTGTACTGTTTAATGAGAAACTGTTTGTTCTGTAAACCTTCAACTAAAGTACAATTAAAAAAATCTTGTTTAAAATAAGATACATCAACAAATGTAGACCATCTTAGGGTTCTCTAGAGAAACAGAACCAGTCAGCTATATGTATACATATATATAGAGAGAGAGAGATTACAAGGAATTGGCTCACATGATTGTAAGGGAAGGCAAGTCCAAAATCTGTAGGTCAGGTGATAGGCTGGGGACTTCTGCCGACTCATAGGATTGTGAGGAGTTGGCAAGTCCAAAATTCATAGGTCAGGCTGCAGGCTGGAGACTTCTGCAAGCTTGTGTCTCAAGATCCATAGGTCAAGCAACCGGAAGAGTATAGACTGGAGAGAGAGAACGAGTTCTGCCAAAATATTTCTTTATAGTTTGGAGGCAGACCACACCCTAAGGAAATTCCCTTCAAGTGATTGATTATATTAGATTGCCTTATGGAAAGTCATTACTTTATATTACATTAGACATTACATTACAGAACAGCAACTAGTCTAGTGTTTGGCCAAACCACTGGGAATCATAGCCTAACCAAGCTGACACATGAAATTAACCATCATATAGGCCATAGCTTCCATGGCATCTGCTCTGCATAGCAGATGATTGATAGAGGGTCTCAGTGCATCAAGTGAGGTTCTCAGCACCTGTAAGTTATGTGATTTGGAAAGCAACAATCTTATTTCTCCTCAAGAGACTCCTTTCCTCCCTTGTTCTCTGGCCTTTGCAACTCAGCACTTCAAGTAAAATTTCATTAACACTTTGAAGATTATCTCATTAATAGTGAGAGTATAATAATAGTATGGTAGATAAGATTGTGGGTTCAAATCCTAGGCCCACCACTTGCTGAGCGTAGCCTCCAGCAATTTACAAAAACCTCTCTGAACTGTATAGCCAGAGTATGGAAAATGTGACTGGCATAAAATGTTTTTTGAATGACAATAAATGAATGAACTTTCTCATTTATAAATTGATAACTACATTCGTCATAGATTTGTTGGAAAAGTGAAATGGGGTAATGTAAATATTTCACTCAGAATCTGCCACATAGTAAGCCCTTAATAAGTGGTAGTTGTTATTGTTGTGATGACAGTGGTGAACTTCATTGTCATCTACCTAGGAAGGCTGTCACGTTCTTTCTTAAAAGAAAGGAGCAAGCAGTAACCTGATCACTGAGATTCACTTGACCAATTATCAATACAGTCACGTACTGCATAACATCCTTTCGGGCACTGTCTGGCCTCATATACATCCTTGGCCTCATAAGCTTATACTAGAGTTCAGAAATCCTGATCAGAGGACAGGACACAGCGGACGTAACCGGATGTAGCGAATGCAACAGTTCCCACAGGCAACACGTGTATGTTTCTTGTATACATAGTGATTGCACTTGCCAGGTGTATAATGGTACAGTACATATATAACCTATAATACATACGTCTCGATAGCCATAATAAACACCTATGTTACTGGCTTATGTATATACTGTACTGTACTTTCTGTTGTTATTTTAATGTGAACGTATCCCATTTACAAATAAAGTTTACCTTAAAACAGTATATGATTCGACTTGTAGGCAGCCCCATCCAATCTCATGTATCTCACGTTTCTTGAGTGTTGTAGCGTTATCTCTCTGTTTAACTTTCTTTCAAAAATATTGCTGTGGAATACATCATAGCCCTCAGACGCAGCAAAACCAGTTCTAGTGATGGCAGCACTATCCCATCTAGCTTTGCTAAGTATGTAATATGGTGTTTGTGTGATATCCAAATCATATCACGTCCTATTTCACAGAGCGTATCGCGGACGCTAAGTGACACACGACTGTACTACTTTGCATGGGTACTCATTACCAGTCAGTTAATTGAAGTACCATACATCTAGTATTGTTAGATTTATGGAGCTTGGGATTTCTACTCATATAAAGTCTAATAAAAAGTCTGACATGTTTCTACCATGTTTACTTAATGAAAGTGCATGAGCTAAGAGTAATATTAATTCAACCTATTGTATAAAGAGACATGAAATGGAAGTTTTTGGAACCAATAGAATTTGAGACCGATGTCCCCAAATCATTGTTGTTCTTAGGTGCCGTCGAGTAGATTTCTAACCAAAGCAACTCCGTGTGACGGTAGAACTGCCCCATCGTGTTTTCTTAACAGCCCGGTAATTACCTGTGGCACGCTAGAAAGCTGAGCATTTCTTTGTAGGATCTAGTCTTGGAAGTGTGTTGTGACTATTCTCTCTTTAGCAATACTGTGTACAGGGTGCCAGCAGTTCATTCAACCTTTAAACCTTCAGCTGGTCTTGGGAACCCATTTAACAGTATGCCTTTTACATTGTCATTCAGATGATCTGTTTGGTGTCTACCTACAAATTCATTCAATTAATCTTATCCAGAAAATAAAGTAATAGTAATTTCCCCTCCTCTGATATTTCTAAAATTTATCACTACTTCTCTTAGGTGGCAACACTTTCTACTTCCTATTAGAATTATTTGTGTTGACTTATCACTCCTTCATTGTATGATCACATCTTATTGTTAGAAAGAGAAGGGCTTTATACATGCAAAAGTAAGTACAGTAAAACCTATGAAAGCCGAAACCTGTGTAAGGCGAAAACCTGTCAGAAAAGGAAAACTTCAATATTTTGCACTAATAGAGAGTGATAGAAAAGTGGTAAGACTGAACCCTGTCAAAGGCAGAAAACTTTGAGATCCAGAAAAACAAGGCAGTCCTGTGGAGTTCTAACTCTCAGAAGTTTTGCTGTACAAAGTTTGGAAAAGTACCTTACATGCAGCATATGCTCAATATAAACCCGATGCCTGCTGTCCAGTCGATTCTGACTCATAGGATAGGGCAGAACTGCTCCATAGGGTTTCCAAGGAGCAGATGGTGGATTCAAACTGCTGACCTTTTGGTTAGCAGCTGAACACTTAACCACTGCACCACCAGGGCTTCATGCTCAATATATATTTGTTAAATTGAATTACCCCCTAGTGATCTTTAAATTTCACTTCTTTAGAGAATCCTTCTCTCTCAAACTGTCAAAGCTTGTTCTGTGTTTTCATAGCAACCTTTATTTCCTCATAGACTTTTCACACTCTTAAATAATTAATTGATTATTTAGTTGTAATCATTTACTTATTATCTGTTTTCCTGGTAGATTCTTGAAGACAGGCACTGTACCTGTCTTATTCACCTCTATTCCAGCCCCTAGCATATTACTTGTAGGCACTCGGGGAATACTTTTTAAATAGCTGAATAAATGCTTAACTTACTGCCTCCTTCCACAGTTATAGAAACTAAATTTTTATTCCACTGTCCCATAGGCGTGTTCAGGGCTGAAGGAAGATATTTTCCCGCCCCGGGCAGAGGGTGTCAGTGAAGCCCTTTAATACAATAACACCAGAAAGAAAAGCCGATTTAGTCATTTATTTCAAATAACAAATTAACAAATTCAGGGGAAATAACATAATAAAATATCATTTTTATTAAGTAACAAAGTAAAAAGTAAACACTGCACACAGACTACATCAAATACAAAAATCAAATATTCTTTAGTGATAACATCATTATTACTATTATTGAAATTATTATGGAATAAAAAATAAACACAGGGGCTGTCTCTTCCGATTACAACTGATACATACAAAAAAAGACAGTAATTTTTGTTAAAAACATAGTAATCAAAGCAATAAAATACAAAACTGTATAATTATATAAGTAATTACGTATTTAGAAACTCTTTTAAAAGACAGTTTTCTGAAGAAAGGAGAAAAACCTTTCTTTGCTTTCAAGTCTGCAAAAAAATGAATAGTTTACTTTAAGATCTATTTTTTTCTTTTTCTTTTTATTGTGTTTTAACTGAAAGTTTACAATTCAAGTTCTTTTCTCATACAAAACTTTATACACACACCGCTGTGTGACCCTAGTTGCACTCCGCATACTGTGACCGCACATTCTGCCTTTCCATGCCAGATTTCCCGTGTCCATTCAACCAGCTCCTGACCCTCTCTGACTTCTTATCTCACCTCTGAACAGTAGCTGCCCATTTAGTCTGATGTATCTACTTGAGCTAAGAAGCACTCTCTTCACAAGTAGAATAGTTTTCACTAAGATCTATTTTCTAGACCACACTGTTTTCAGTTGCTACGATTGCAAGATAATTCAAGAGATTATTTGTCATATTAGATCTCAAATACATTTCATTAAGTGTTAGTTTACTAAAACTTCTTTGGCAACTAGTGACTGTCACCTGGACAGTAAGTAAAATTTTTACAAATTTGGTATCACATTTTATAGTTTATTTCCTTTTATGTATTTCAAAATTTTGAGAGGAGTACTTATATTTTCAGAAATCAAACTATTTAGGGATTTAATTTCATCAAATAATTCTCTACCATTAATGTTTGAACGATTTTTGTCTTGAAAAATTAATTCAAAACTTGTGTAGCACTTATTTAACTTAAGTGTGCCTGGTAATTATTTTAAATTAAATAAAAATCCCCATTTTTTTTGACAGTTATGCATTTGATCGACCTGTTCTTTAATCAATGACAACATCACATCCAAAATTTTATTAAAGCTTTGATTTCACAATTTCTTCCTGGATTGGAGGTGATGACTAATACGGACCTTGGAACACGTGGACCTTGTCAATGAATGCTTCCAGATAGCTTCAGTGTCTGACTGGCAAAGCAGTCTGCTGACGTACCTGCTTCTGTCCTAGTTGCTTTCAGGTCCCCTCACAGGGCTCCCACTGGTGATGCACGCCTTGTGAGTTGTCTGGAGTCGTCCTAGCATAGTGGGGAACTTCTCACACGAGAGTAAAACAGTAACTGGTTTCTTAAATATGAGTGTATTTTCTTCAGTGGGGTTTTGCACTCCCTGCTTATGCCCTGGGCCACAGTGCATAGTTTGGGAACATCTATATAAACTTATGTTAACTACTTGATAGTTAATTTGTTTTGATAATAGTTTAGTCAAATTCATTTTTGAGACATATTAAATTTGATGCCCTGTTAAGCCTAGTGAACTAGTGCCCTGTAATCAGGTCCCTTAATCAGGCACTGAACATGTTCATTTTTCTCTATCTACATCTCATAATATATTAGACCTAAATGTATGTATGGAGCCCTGGTGGCACAGTGGCTAAGAGTTTGACTGCTAACCAAAAGCCTGGCAGTTCGAATCGACCAGCTGCTCCTTAGAAACCCTACGGGACAGTTCTACTCTGTCCTGTAGGATCGCTATGAGTTGGAATCGACTGGACGACAGTGGGTGTATGTGTGTGTTACTTACACTCAGCAGGACAAACCTTGGTCTGCGTTTTACTCAATGGAATAACACTCTTCCCCCTCTCTACTATTTCTGAGAGTTAATCATGCGGTTAACACATTTTCCAAATTCCTTATTTCTGTTTTTTTTTTTTTCCTCTTTTGTTACTCACCTTTTGCTCATTTACCAGTTCATTAACATACCAACTTGAGGTGAAGTTGCTCTGTGGTATTTGTTAGAAGAAAAAGTTTAGACAAAGGAGTGATTTGTGGATTTAGTTGTCTTTGCTATTTCCCACAATCTGCTGTCTTAGATAATCAAGAATTGAGTGTACATCTGGGAGAGCTATTCCAAATAAATCTCATGAGTTTTCCTAATGGTAGGCTCATATTGAACTAAAAAGCTAGTAATCGCAACCATAAAAGCTATTTGATTCATTTAGTTAGATCAATATTTTTCTGGTTGTTATTGTCACATCTCTAAATTGGAAACCAAAACCTAAGAAACTGTTTTTTGAGTGGAAAACATTCAACTTTATATAAAGTGGAGATATTAGATAAGTTATACAGACATCTATTGCAACTTGCATGCCTTATTTATATACATAAGCAATTTACATGCCTTATTAATAAAAAGTGTTATATTAATTACGTTACCTTAAATGAAATCTGTCCCCCTCCATGCCACCCATGCCAGGACCAGGATTTCTTTTTCCTCCCATTTGCTGTGGAGAGTCACCAACAGAGATGAATCCCCTTAGAAAGCTGGATTTCTTCAAAGGGCAGTTTCTTTATCTTCGCCATCTCTCTACCTGATGCAAACAATTGGCTTGTCCCTAAGCAATCGTGTTGCAATAAGTCAATAATGACAGTAAGCAAGGGTCTTGCTCTCCCTATAATACTTTACTCCTACAACAAAGTAATTTGCAGAGTTAGTTTAATGGAGAGTTGTCACCAGATTAATGGCCCGGCTTTGAAACGATATCAACCCCTTGACTGGACATATTTTTGAAAGGTGTTCTGACATATATCTACAAGGAGGAACCCATTAGCTTGTAACAATGTTGTATTTCTCTGAAACATTCACGATGCATACTATGTGTGCAGTAATACACCAAATTATCCTATTTATGCTTCTTTATTTTACAAAAATGTACTGGATTTTTTTTTTTTTTCCCCCTTTCTTGAAAGGTGACATAAATTGTTCTGGAGAGCTTGCAGTTTTATGATTCCAGTTTGACAAGGTAAGTGAATAAGATTCTTTAAAGTACAGTGTTTTTCTCTCCTTTTATTATTATTTTTTAATTGTTTGCACTTTTTTTTCCAGCGAGTGAAGGATATATGTGTGTGTGTGTGTGTGTGTGTGTGTGTGTGTGTCTGGGAATACAGCTTGATTTATAAAACAAAAGAAAAAAGTTTATGAAAAAATCCTCACTTCTTTACTTTTTAAAAAATATCTCAAAATACCTGTTGTATTTCACTCATTCTCTTTGTGTGTCAAACATTTCTGTGTTTTGAGGCAAAGCACAGAAGATTGCTTGTGCTGGGAAGGCTTACCTTCTGAAGGAGACATCTGTTTCTGTCATGCATCCTTGGCATCCAAACCATTTAAGACTGGCCACCTTATAATGAAGTGATTCGGGACATCAGCAACTAACCCTATTTGGACGGAGACCAACATGAATGTATCTTACATAAAGTGTAACTTCTTTGTATCTGACAGCTTTGTAGCAATGGTTCATAGTATTGCAATTACTGAAACTTATGCTCTAAAAATAAGTTTGGGGACCTTTCTCTTCACAGAAAAAAAAATTGGCAACCAAATGTCTTTTTTCAAAAAAATAATTTGGTTGTTTTACTAATTTCTCCATTCAGATAATTTTACTGAATACTTACTATGTATAAGGCACACTGCTAGGCATTAAGATTTGAACAGTGAACAAGATATAATGCTGGCCTCAAGGAACACAGAGAGTAACGGGGAAACAGGGATATACAGGCAATTATAATAGAGTGATATGTGATATAATAATGGTGAAGTACTGGGTACTCCAGGCAGAAACAATAGGAAGCACAATGGCCTCAAGGACAGAGGGACAGGGTGAATTAAAGAATTAAAATGCTCTTAAATGAAGGCCTGAAAAGCATGATGGGAACTTTTCCTGAGGGCAGCTATAAGCCAATATAGGGTTTGGGGTGGGGGGCAGGAAGGGAATGCTATAATCAAATGACGTCTTTGGAAAGAACATTCTGGGACTAAAGTAGAGAATGGATTTGTTGGGGACAAGACTGGGCAGGAAGTGCATTTTAGGAGGTTGTTGAAATAATCCAGGCAGAAAATGATGAGGCTTGCATTTATGTAATGGAACTGGGTGTGAGTGAGGTAGACTGTTCAGGAGACAATACCGTGTCAGTTTCTGTCTCCCCACCTCCCTTTGTGTAATGTGGATGTTATGACTGGATTATGTTCCCCAAAAAGATATGTTGGAATGCTAACCCCTGTACCTCTGAATGTGACCCTGCTTGGAAATAGAATCTTTGAAGATGTTATCAGTTAGATTAACATGAGATCATACTGGAGTAGGCGGATCCTAAGCCTATATGACTGGTGTCCTTATAAAGGAGGAGAAGATACAGAGACAGGAGACAGAGGAAGGATGTTCATATGAAACAGGCAGATTCAGCTGCAAGCCAAGGAGCTCCAAGGATTGCTGGGAGTCACCAGATGCTAGGACAGAGACGTGGAACAGTTTCTCTCTTCGAGCCAACTCCCTGATCTGGGACTCCCAGCCTCCAGAATTGTGAGACAATCAATTTCTGGTTTTATAAGCAACCCAGTTGGTGATATTTTGTTATGGCAGCCCTGGGAAACGAACACAGTGGGTAAACCAGAGGTTTTGCTTATATTTATGCTGTGATGGAGTGCAGGGATTTCTTGATGCCTTAGAACCCTGGTATTAGAAAGTGACTCTTTGCTATGAACTTTATGAATGATTACTGAAACAACTGCTAGCTGCCTTAAAGAGCATGGACAGATTTATTTGTGCCTGTAAATGGTTAATCTCCAGCTGGCCACAAAAGGGAGCACAAAGGAAATCCTAGGAAGGACGCCTTGGTTTTGGACACTAAACTAAGAACACGATTACAAGGATATTACAGGATCTCCACTGAGGTGGAGGACACTGGAGACTAAAAAGAGGAAAGCCTCCCACTGTGCACAGAGTGCATTTGCTAGATGTCAGAGTTGTTTAGGAGAGGGAAGTCGCACTGGTCTTCCAGGCAACTGTTTCCCAGGAACTGGACCACTCTACCACATCAGGGCAGAACAATGTTCCAGCACTGTGCCTGTGAATACTCAGTGTGTCTTTCCCACATCACTTTACTGACTTGTGGAATAAAGCTATGTTAAATCTAGCGAGGCCCAAGATGGTGAGAGAGAGCATTGATTTAACAGGGCTCCTAACTCTCCTTCCAAGGACTCATGCTTTCAACAATACCAGTTCTCGTTGTGGTCAGTTGATTCCAACTCAAGGTGACCCCATGTGTGTGAGAATAGAAACAACTGTGCCCCGTAGGGTTTTCAATGATTGCCTTTTTTTGAAGTAGATTACCAGGCCTTTCTACTGAGGGTCCACCAGGTAGACTTGAGCCTCCAAACTTTTGGTTGGCAGCTGAGCATGTCAACTGTTTGGACCACCCTCATTGCCATCTAGTAGGTTCTGATGCATAGTGACCTCAGAGGACAGAATAGAACTGCTCCATGGAGTTTTCAAGGCTGTTATCTTTAAGCAAGCAGACTGCTACATTTTTTCTCACGTGGATTGGCTGGTGAGTTTGAACCACTGACCTTTCAGTTAGCAGCCCAGCGCTTAACCACTGTGTAACCAGGGCTCCTTGTTTGGCCCAGCCAGGGACTTCGAATTCGACATTATCATCTCCCTTTTATGTCTTACATAGGGTCACTATGAGATGGAATCCACTTGAGACAACGGGTTTGGTTTTTTGGTTTATGGCTTATCCTCTTTCTCTCTCCCTCTTCCGAGTTCCCCACTCCCATGTACCTTGTCTAGCAGCTCCACTTCTGTCAGTGAGTTGAAAGTAGCTGAAAACAGTGAGTAAAACTAGAAGGTGAGGCTGCACAAATCTTAAGTGTACAGCTTAATGAATTTTTACACTTGTGTACTCCTGACGTGGATTGAATTGTGTCCTTCAGAAACATGTGTTGGAATCCTAACCCCTATATGTGTGGATGTAATCCCATTTGGGAATAGGATCTTCTTTGTTATGTTAATGAAGGCATATCAGTGTATTATGTGGCTTAAACCTGATCGTTTTTGAGATATAAAAAGAACAAATTCAACACAAAATAACAGATTAGGCCAGGGCTTTGAACCAGTTCTTCCTGGTTAACTCATGGCAGAGAAAATGAAACTGTGACAGATCTGAATTTTTAAAATTTGGGTGAACTGGCATGATAACCCAAATAGGAAAAATTATGGTTGAAGCCCTGCTAGAAACTTGGTCTCCATCCGAGAAATCAAGGGCAGAGTACTTGTTGCATAGCAGCTAAATCTCTTGCCCGAGGGATTTTCAGCAGAGGAGGAAACAGCTGTGCCCCACTCAAAGATGGTGGCCTGCTGTGCTGCTCTAAATGTGTGTCTCTCTCCACATTCCTGCTAACAGTACAGTCTCATGAATCAGGCTCCTGAAAGGGTTCACTATTCCTCTCCCAAGTCTCCAATTCCAGGGATTCAACCCATAATTTTTCCTGTTGCGGTTAACCCAAATTTTAAAAATTTGTCTTTGTTCTAGTTTTGTTTCATCAGCCATGAGTGAACCGGTTCAAACCCTTTTGAAGCCCTGGCTTAGGCCCAGATTAAGCACCCCCAACAAATGGGGAAAGATAGATGTCATATGGAGATTGCCGAGTAACTGAGAAATGTCAGGGCCAGAAACACTGAGACAAGGGTTTTTCTCCACAACCGACAAAAAGAGAGCCTTTCCCTAGAGCTGGGGCCCTGAATTTGGACAGCTAGCTTCCTAAACTGTGAGAAAATAAGTTCCTGTTGTTAAAGCCACCCACTTGTGGTACTTCTGTGACAGCAGCACTAAGAAACTAAGACAATTCCCATGAAACCACAACTCAGATCAAGATGATGAACATTTCCAGTAACCCAGAGGCTTCCTTGTGGCTCTTCCCAGTCAGTACTCACCATCAAGGGTAACTACTATTTTGACTTCTACCACCACAGATTAATTTTGTCTTTTGTTGAATTTTCCCATTAAATAAGCGAACACAAGGTTTACTCTCTTGTTTCTGACTTCTTTCCTTCAGAATTATTTTGTAAGACTTATTCATGTTGTTACTGTATCCTCAGCTTGTTCTTTTTCACTGCTGTGAAAAATACCCCATGTAAATTATTGGTGGACATTGAGTTATTTCCAGTTCTTAGCTATTATGAATAAAGCTGTTGTGAACATTCTTGTACATGTCTTTCATTGAACATTTTTGTTGGGTATATACTCAAAAGCAGAATTTTTGGAACATAAGGTATACACATATTTAGATTAAGTACATATTGCCAGACATTTTTCCAAAATAATTGAACCAATTTACACTCCCACCAGCAATGTAGAAGAGTTCATGTTGTGCTATAAACTCAACTCGCTAGGTATTATCAATCTTTTTAATTTAATCATTTCTGGTGGTCATACAGTGGTATCTCAGTATGGCTTTGATTTACATTTATCTGGTTACATATGTATATTTTAGGTTTGTTTCTTGCAAATAGCTAATGTCTGAATTATTCCAATATGACAGTTACTGATTTTCATCCATTTATAATTATTGTGATTACTGAAATGTTTAGCTGACTCTACCATGTTATTTTATAGTTTCTGAGCAAACCATAATGAAAAGAAAGTTGTCGTTAGCTGCCATCGAGTCAGCCCCTGGCTTAAGGTAGTGTCAGTATTAAATAATACAGAATTTTAAATGAAAAGCATTTTTAAGAATGAGAGAGTCACCATATAATAATAAAATAATAAATGTATGAGGAAAACATAAACAGTCTAGTAAAATATCCCTAAAACATATAAGCAAAAACTGCTAGAACAAGAACAATTAAAAAAATTCATTATCATAGTGGGAGATATCAGTCTACTTGTTACTAATTGATAGGTCAAGCAGGAAAAAATATTATTAAGAATGCAGACGTTATGAACAACATAATTAACAATTACCAACTTTGAAATACCTATTTACTTAGCACCCAACAATAAGAAAATGCACAATCTCAAGCACTTACAAAATATGTTAAAAATTTGACCGTGTCCTAAATTATAAAAAAGGTCTCAATAAATTTCAAAGAAATGGTATCATATAGATTGTATATATATATATATATATATATGTATGTATATACATTTGCATATATACATCATATACATAGAAAACATCTGTATGAAAAACTGAGATTGTGCTCTTTATTCTGCAGGATGTACATTTTTATCTGTGTTCCCTTTTCAGGTAAGAGACATCAGTACACTGAGCAAAATTGTTTGAGGCAGTGGCACTGTCATGGATTGAATTATGTCCCCCAAAAAATGTGTGGATCTATTTGGCTGGGCCATGATTCCCAGTACTGTGTGGTTGTTCTCCATTTTGTGATTGTAATTTTATGTTAAAAAGGATTAGGGTGGATTTGTAACACCCTTACTAAGGTTACATCCCTTATCCAACGTAAAGGGAGATTCCCTGGGGAGTGGCCTGCACCACCTTTTATCTTACAAGAGATAAAAAGAAAGGGAAGCAAGCAGGTTGTTGAGGACCTCATACCACCAAGAAAGCAGTGCCGGGAGCAGAGCTCATCCTTTGGACCTGAGGTTCCTGTGCTGAGATGCTCCCAGACCAAGGGAAGACTGAGGCATAACAAGGACCTTCCTCCAGAGCCGACAGAGAGCGAAAGCCTTTTCCCGAAGGTGACACCCTGAATTTGGACTTGTAGCCTCCTGGACTTTGAGAGAATAAATTTCTCTTTGTTAGTGCCATCCACTTGTGGTATTTCTGTTATAGCAGCACTAGATGACTAAGACAGGCACCCCTTCTAATACAGGTGATGGCGGGATCTCTGGAAGACCAGGGATCTATTATAATTTTTCTCCTGTTGTCTGTCAACTTGATAACAGGGGATCAATCATCTATGTGTGTGTGTGTGTGTGTGTGTGTGTGTGTGTGTGTGTGTGTGGTGTGTTGTGTGAGTGCATGTCTATGTATGTGCATACACGTGTGTGTGATTTACTATTTTAAATCGACCTTACTCTCAACTCCTACTCCTTAGTTTATGTCTTCTTCTGACTATCCCTTGACTTTCTTGGGAGGCTGCTGACACAGCTGTCTCAGTAATTAATTTTATGGAAAAATCTCACCGATGATGCTGAAGAGAAAAATGAATCCCAGTATGCACAAATATATAATACTAACATATAGCTTGAGGGTATTGTTTTTTAACTGTCTTTCTTTAACAGAAGTATGATTTATTTCAAGACTGCTTCAATTGATCTTACAGTGATTCAAAAATTTTAAATGCAGGAAAGAAGTCCATTCTGAAGATTGCAAGATGAAAAACGGTTCTGGGACTGTGACAACAATCTTGAGAGCTTCTCTTTCTTTGCTTTGTTTGCTTGTTTGTTTTTCATTCTTCTTACTAGCATTTTTACCTATGCAGTGCTGTGCAATACTGTGTCCTAGTGCTTCCCGAACTTTAATGTGCGTGCATATCACCTCAGGATATTGTTAAAATGCAGATTTTCCTGAAGTGGATCTGGAATGAGGCCTGAGATTCTGCATTTCTAACAAGCTTCCAGATGACAATGGTACTGCTGGTCTGCAGATCACACTTTGTGTAACAAAGCTCTGTACTATACCGAACTGTTCTATCCTATTCAATATTAGTAATGATTAAGATTATTCAGATATTTAACCCTGAATCGGTTAAAAAATATTTTAGCAACCAAAAAATGTTCTTGAAAATAACAGAAAAAAAGGATATTTAAGCAGGGTGGGTCAATAAATCAATTATGTATACAGAACATAAACATTTGTTGTTAAGTCTGGTATGTATTTGAAAACACTATCTTTTTAACCAATGTGTTCACATGTTTGTGTAGGAGAAAGAAGCGTGATTGTTTTAACTTGATTTTGTAGTAGTTACCAGGAGATGGCAGTACATAGTCAATCTTCTAAGAAGAGAATGTGTGTAGCAAAAACAGAGCAGCCTCTAACTCAGGAAGGAGGTCTTTCTGTAAGTGCTCTCCAGACACTGAAACAGTCCAGAACTTATTTGTAAAAACATCTTTGTTTGATACTGGTTCTAAATATCTGCCTTTATTGAACTTGAATGTTAATGAACATTTTCATTTCAATGAATCAGAAAACCACACCCTAAGAGCGCAGATGAAGATTAAAGTTTTCATCTAGTAGATATTTAGCCTACATTCATACTTTCAATGGGGAAGGAGGGGAGAAGGTTTGCTTAATTCTTTTTTAAAGTAGGTGTCAAAAAAAAAAAAAATCCAGACTTTATTTATGCAAGAGAGGGGAAAGGGACTGTTTTGAGAGGGAGACCCCTCCAACCATTATGCAAATGTGGTGATCATCCTCAGCATTTCCAGGATTGGGGAAAATGAGTGTTTCTTTTACAGAAAGGAGTAAACAAGGCTTGAGTCCCTGTGTGTTGGAAACGGTTAACATGCTCCACTGCTAACCGAAAGACTAGAGGTTTGACTCTACCCAGAAGTGACTTGGAAGGAAGGCCTGGCAGTCTACTTCCAAAAAATCAGCCATTGAAAACCCTGTGAAGTGCAGTTGTACTCTGACACACATGGGGTTGCCATGAGTGAGAGTCCATTTGAAAGCAACTGGCAAACAAAGCTAGAAAGAACAGCGTATGGGAAAGTGAGATGACTAAGCCAAACCTATTGTGTCGAGTGGATTCTGACTCATGGTGGCCCCGTGTGTTACAGAGTAGAGCTGCTCCATAGTGTTTTCTTGCCTATAATCTTTATGAAAGCAGATTGCTGGACCTTTCTACCACAGTGCCACTGGGTAGGTTTGAACCGCCAACTGTTAGGTTAGTTGTTGTTGTTATTGTTAGCTGCCATCAAGTCAATTCCTACTCATGGTAACCCCATGAGTGCTGAGTAGAACTACCTCATAGGATTTTCAGGGCTGTGACCTTTCAGAAGCAGATCCCCAGCCCTGTCTTCCCAGGCACCTTTAGGTGGTTTTGAACCTCCAACTTTAGGCTAGTAGTATAGTGCTTAACAGAGGAGCACAAACACTTTGCTGAACTGTATAGTAGATCAGAGGATGTTTTACCCCGAGGCCAACCTATTCTCTGGAGGGACTGTTAAAGAGAGATTGTATGCTAGCTCTGGTTGAGAGTGGATCAAAGTTCAGGGGTCTGAGGGAATAATAGAAGCTTCACCAAAGTTTGGTTAAGAAGCATTTTGTTCTGGCTGAGGAGTCTGATCAGTGGGGACGAGGTCTGCTAATTATTTATGAGGCAAAGGATAGGAATTTGGAGGTAAGGTCGCTGTGAGTTGCAATTGGCTATATGACAATGGATTTAGTTTGGTTTGGTTTAGGTTAGTTACTAGCCTTTTCATAGGTAAACAAGCGAGAGCATCCTTAAATCTTAAAATCATAGGGAGAAGAATGTTCCTCTTCAGTAACCTTTTTACTGAATACAGTGGGTGGGTGGATTTCTTTAACCATTGCTGTTTTCCGAGGTCACAGGGATGCGGTAAACTTCAATACTGTTATCTACAAAAAGCCTGGAAAAGGGATTGAAGGAAGCAGAAAAAACTGAGAAAGGATTTTTCTTTTTGCAGTGTTTATTGCATTTACTTTAAAAGTATTTACTGGTAATTTGAGCAATGGGTAGGTGTGGGCTCTTGTCCTTAAAAAGCCCACATGCTATTTAAAAAATGCTCCCCCACAGCCTTGCTGCATAGCCAGTGCAGGGGATTCTACAATTATTCAGGTAATTTTGGAAAATAGTTTAATTTTTCCCTAAACAATCTATGTTGATAAGCCAAAGGTGACACTTGATAACTCATGTTTGTTGAATAAATGAATGAATATATGGTCTGCATTAAACGTACAATTATATATACATATTTGGCCTGAACTAAGACCTGACCTAAGAGTTATTTTTTCCAAAATAGTTCATGGACAAAATCTTCTCAAGTGTTTTCTATAAAGTCTGAACGCTGCTGAAAGGGATCCGAAACGTAGAGAGAGATCACAGAGAAAAGCTAAGGGATTCGATGTTAATGCCACATGCCACATGGTAATGGAAGCTATTGTCTTAGTTACCTAGTGCTGCTATAACAAAAATACCACAAGTGGGTGTCTTTAATGAACAGAAATTTCTTCTCACAGAAGTCTGAATCCAGGGTGCCAGCTTTAGGGGAAGGTTTTCTCTCTCTCTGTGTCCGCTCTGTGGCTCTTTTCAGCTTCTGCTCCTCGGTTCCTTGGTGATCATCATGTGGCATGGCATCTGTTTGTCCCCATCTGTGCTTGCTTAGTCTCCTTTTTTATATCTCAAAAAAGAATGACTTAAAACATATGCTACACTAGCACTTCCACATTAGTATAACAAAGAAAACTCATTCCCAAGTGAGATTATAACCACAGGTATAGGGATTTACAATTTTACAACGCATCCATAACAGCTACTATGGGATTTTAAGCAAGGAAAGTAACAATAAGATTTATTTTTTATTAAATGATCTCTGATAAATGTTTTGAAGCTGGATTAAAATAAGGAGTAACTAGTAAGTGGGAACTCATGCAGACCCAAACAGAAGCTGGCTTCTGCATTTGTGGCCTCTGGCAAAATTTGCACAGGAATATTTGTGGAATAAAATGATGAGGCAATGATAAGGACCTAAGCTACCTTAGTGAGATGTTTAGCATTAAAATAAATAGTACTTGGACCACTGATTGGATATGGGATGAAAATAAGAAGAGAAATTTTAACATGACCTAGATTTCTGGCTTGGATGAATTCTGATGCCTTTAATTGAAAAAGGGAAATCACAGGTAAAATAATTCCACCTAATAGAAGATTTAACTTTATTTATTGAAATGAGGAAGATAAACTAGGAAGTCTTCTAAGTTGTCATCTGACCCCAACAGTTGATGATTTGATGATCCTAAAGCATTTAGTAGGAGAAAATGCACTGCTATGCAAGAATAGTTATTATTGGTAGAAATATTGGCTTCCAACAACGCAGTATAACAAGGGCCCAGTTAGTGCTGAATAAAGAAAGATGATTATTTACAGGGCTCTTGCTTGACCTTTTCTTTCTTAACACAGTCTAGTATCTTGCTCATTGTTTGTTTGTTTTTAGAGAGCATTATAGAGCTTACACATCTGCTTAGCTTATGAACTACTATGATCTCATTCCATTTTTTCTGATTTTGTTTTCTTCATAATGTATTCCCTCATATTGTCATATGCTCCCACCTGTGTTTTGATCCTGATTTTATTTCTATCTCCTTTTTGTTACCTTTGAATTCTTTACCTACTCGTAAGATGTTAGTAATTCTACATAGCTTGGCATAAATTCATAAAATTCAGTGTTTTTATTCTTAATTACATAAAGACAAATACCAATTTCTCCCACCAGAAAGAGAAATAATAATAATCAGAAAGAAAAATACTAATAATGAAACTCCATTCATAGTAACCACCAATATAAAAAACCTAGGAATAAGTTTAATAAGAAATGTGTGAGATATTTTATAGAGGGGCATAAAAGAAAGCTTGAGTAAATGAAGCAATATACCATATTTCTGGATGAGAAGCCTGAATATTTTTAAAATGTGAATTTGTTTAAACTTATATTGTAGGTTTAGTGTAATTAAAATCAAACTCCCAATTGGAATTATTTTTTATCTTGACCAATAATAATAATAATAAAAATTTTCAGGACAATGCTCAGATATAAGTAGTAAAGACAAGGTAAAAGGCAGAACTTATATTACAATTATTAAATACCATGTAACTAGAGAAAAATGTAAGATATCTTAGGCTGGGTCCTCTAGAAGTAGAGTCTGTGATGAGGAGTCATGTGGAAATGATTTATTAAGAGGATGCTCTTAGGAGAAATCTGTGAGAGAGGGTAGCAAAATAAAAGGGAAGAAAGTAAGCAAGGGTGTAGTTTTAGATCATGCATTCTCAAGAGGACAGTATCAGCCCCCAAGGGAGTGAAAACTAGTTCTTGGGGATGAAAAAAATCTTAGAGATCACAATGGTTTGTAGCCCTTTATCTTAGTTATCTAGTGCTACTGTAACAAAAATACCTCAAGTGGGTGGCTTTAACAAATAGAAATTTATTTTCTCACAGTTTAAAAGGTTAAAAGTTCGAATTCAGGGCACCAGCTCTAGGGGAAGGCTTTCTGTCTGTGTGAGCTCTGGAGGAAGGGCCTTGTCTCTTTGCGCTTCTGTTCCTGGGTGATCATCAAGTGGCTTGGCATCGCTCTTCCCCCATCTCTACTTCTTGCTTGCTTGTTTAATCTCTTTTGTGTCTTAAAAGATATTGACTCGAGACACATCCTACGTTAATCCTGTCTCATTAACAAAGACAACCTATTCCCAAATGGGATTATAATCACAGGCATAGAAGCTAGGATATAAAATACATAATTTTGGGGGACACAATTCTTTCCATAACACCCTCCAAAGGATCATGGTACATAAACAGATATACAGTCTATCTGTGGTATCAAATTTTCATGGGAATGGGTAATTAGAAAAAACAAACACCTATAAAGTCTCCTTAGGGAGTCATGTGGAAAAAAGGGGGCAGTGAGAAACATTATTTTAGATGAAGTTTAATCTCCATCTGAACCAAGGAGGAGTTTTAGAGTTTGTTCTGCCTTAAGGCAAGGGAGTTTCACACCATCAATCCTTAGGTATGAGCCACCTTCAGATGGACAGGGCGAAACTCTCAGGTACCTCCTGGTGAAGCAGCTCCAATGACTGAAGATACATCCTATGAAGGAGGTGGTCTGTGTGAGCCATTATCAATGGCATCCATAGCAACTAAGGAATGGGTACATTGAACAGTGTCTACTACAGAAAGAAGAGATTAAGTAGTCATTATTTGTACACAGAGTAATACTCTGCACAGAAACTCATGAAATTCTACAAACTATTAGTAATAAGAAGAGAGTACCTCAAGGTTGCTGAATATAAGATTAATATATAGAAATAATAGTGTTCCTCTATACCAATCAAAAGCAACTAGAAAACCTAATAGAAAATAAGATTCTGTTTTCAAAATCAACAAAAATTCTAAAGTACCTAGACAGAAATTTAAGAAATAATGCATACAATATTTATGGGAAAACATTTCAAATCCTAGTTAAGGACATTGAAAGAGACCTAGAGAAAAGATATTCATGGGTGGTACGACTTAACATTGTTAAGATTTTAATTCTTCAGAAATAAATCAATACATTCAATGTTATTCTAATCAAAATCCTTGTAGGGTTTCAGGGGAAGAATTAATAAATCTATTTTAAAATTAGTGTGGAAATACTTGTGTAAGTTCTCAAGTAGTGCATTTCCAAATGCCCATTGTAGCACTGCTTAGAATAGCGTAAACACCTAAACACCTATCAATATGGGCCTCTAAGTAAATGAGGACACAATAATATAACAGAATAGTCCATACAGCTATGAAAAACAATGAGTTAGATCTAAATAACTACAATGGTAAGATATCTAATGTATATACAGTGAATAAAGCAAATTGTAGAATACACTTGTATGGGGTAATGGCTTTGAAACGTGATGGACAGAGGCTAGAAGAGTTTTGGAAAGCAGGATAGGAAAAGCCTGGGTTGCCTTAAAAATAGTGTTAGTAGAAATATGTATATTAAAGACTCTGCTGGTGAAGGCTCAGAAGGAAATGGGGAGCACAGTAGGCAAAATCTGTATAATCTTAGAGAATATCTAAATAGTCATAAACAGACTACTGGTAGGAATATGGATGTTAAAAGTGCTGCTGATGAGGGCTCAGAAGGAAGTGAAGAATATGTTATTGGAAACTGGAGGAAACGGGATCCTTGTCAACAGTGGCAGAAAGCTTAGAGGAGTTGTGTCCTATAGCTGTGTGGACAGCATGATTTGCAAGAGATGCCCTTGGATATGTAGCTGTGGACATTTTCAAGCAAAATATTGAAGGTGAGGACTGGTTTCTTCTCGCTGTTTGTAGTAAAATGTAAGATGAGGAAATAAATTAAAGGAATAGCTATTAAGCAAAAAGGGCATCAGGACTTAATGATTTTGGAAATTCCCAGCCTATCCAGATTGGAAAAGATGCTAAAATTAGAGATTCTCTCTCAGAAATCTGTGCTCTGAGGAGAAAGCCAAGCGTGTGGCTGGATAAACTTTTGTTAGAGCCTCAGAAGGAAAAAAGTTCACTGTTTCAGTCACATAGAAGGCTCCTTAGGGAGATTAGGTGCGTGACTCATGGAGAGACACAGCCATCTCAGCAGAGCGAAAAATAGTTGGAATTATCTAGGAAAGATCTGTGGAGGAGACTCTTGTCTGATGGAGTAAATCTCCATGATATGTTGAAGGTGAAACTTGATTTCTTCTTGCTTCTATAATAAAATGCAGGAGAAGGCAATGTGATGACAGAAAAAGAGATTTGAAGATGCTGCAGTTTTAAGATAGAGGAAGTGGTCACAAGCCAAGGACTAAAAATAGCCTCTGGAAGCTGAACTAGGCAAGGAAAAGGATTATCTGCCCAGAACCTCCAGAAGGAACCAGCTTTGCCAACACCTTGACTTTAATCCTGGGAGACTTGATTTTGGACCTCCAACTCAGAGAATAAATTTGTGTTGTCTTATGCCATTAAGTTTGTGGTAATTTGTTATGGGAGCATTAGAAGATACACACACACACACACACACAAACACACAAACACACACTATATCCTGGTGATACAATGGTTAAGCACTCAGCCGCTAACTGAAAAGTTGGTGATTCCCTCCCAGCAGCTCCACAGGAAAAAAAAAACAAAAAAACCTGATAATCTGCTCCCATGAAAATTACAGCCTAGGAAACCTTATGGGGAAGTTCTACTGTCATATAGGGTTGCTATGAGTCAGAATCAACCTGACGAAACATGACAACAACAAATAGATAAATATATAACCAAAACGATTGTTGTTGAGTCGATTCCAACTCATAGCAACTCCAGGTGTTTCAGAGTAAAACTGTGCTCCACGGGGTTTTCAGTGGCTGTGATCTTTCTGAAGTAGAGTGCCAGATCTTTCTTCCAAGGCATCTATGGGTGGATTCAAACTGCCAATCTTTCGGTTAGTAGTTGAACACTTAACCATTTGCACCACCAGGAACATACACATGTATATACACACACACACCCACACACAGTATATACAAAATAATACTATTTCCATGAAAATACATTTATGTGATGCTTAATATGTCCCAGGCACTATGCTAAATATTTTGTATAAATAGTCTTATTCGATCCTAACAAACACCTTATCTGGTTTGTATTATAATTATTATCTGTATAATAAATAAGAAATCTAAAACTTATGATAAATAACCAGTATTTGACCCAAGTGGTCCTTCTTAGGAGACCATGCCCCTAACCATGAAGTAAATATGTAATCTGGATTTTTTTTTTAAATATAAAAAGGAAGAGAAGCCTGGAAATAAATACAACAAAATGTTAAGCAGTGTTATTATGGGGATTGGAATCAGTGGACATATTTTTTTTTCTTCTTTTTTACCTTTTTGTATTTCATTTTGTATCAGGAATATGTTGCTTTCATGCAGAAAAATAAAATGAACATAATACAAAATTTTAGTTCTGTGTAGCACTGAATTTTACAGACTTTAATAAGATGTCATTGTTCCTTACAAGGTGACTTTATATGAGTCATTTTCCAGGTGAATAAAGGATCTGGCTAGTGACATTTTTCCAGAATGTCAACGGATTAGAAACTGATGCCTAAGATTCTTTGAATCAGATTGTGCAGAATGATGTGACTAGTACCTGTGGAAGCACCTAGGTTCACAAAGAGATCTTAATGGATAAAAAGTTCACTTCTTTCTGACTCTGAATAAGAGCCCAGTGCAGTCAACGCCTTGATTTTGGCCTTAGAAGGTCCTGAGCTGAGAATCCAGCTGAGTCCACCTGGACTTCTGATCTGCAGAACTGTGAGATAATAAACGGGGGTTATTTTAAGCCACTAAATTTATGGTAATTTGTTATGGGAGTAATAGAAAACTCATACAAGAGGTATTGAAATGTGGTCTCTAGCTATGATGCCATGCCAAATTTCAGGGGATTCTATTACTTTAAAAGGAAGAAGGAGAGGATTTGGGGTGAGGGTGATGAGTAGACTACCACAGCCACTGTTTGCATGATTGTGGCCTCAGCGTACTCATCTGGTGGAGGGTTGGCTTAACCAGAGGATCTACATCTTTCTTTTTGCTATGATATTATACTATGATTATACTAAGGCTGATCTTTCTATGCAGACTGCCCTACACAGAATATCTGAGCCCCCGTCTCACCTCCTTTTTGCACCGTATTTCCCACAGAGAAGCCTACTCACTCTGGCCTGTTTGATTCTCCTCCCTTTGCTTCACCATTCCACAAATCAGCTTATGTGAAAATAAAAATAACAACATTAATAATAATCACTAAAACAATGGGATATATTTCTGAGTTGAGTGAGTTGGCATCATTTTTATGGATTTAAGGGTGCTCCATGGTCGCTGGGTGGCGCAAATGATTTTTGCTTAACTACTACCCTAAAAGTTGGCGGTTTGAACCTACTCAGTGGTGCCAAGGAAGAAAGCCCTAATGATCTGCTTCCTTAAAGATTACAGCCAAGAGAACCCTGTGAAGCAGTTCTACTCTTTGTAACACATGTAGGCTTGATGGCAACAGGTTAAAGGTACTCCATTTCTAAAGACGAAGATAGAATTCAGGTAGATGTTTTAAATCTGAGGTTGATTCCACGTAAGCATAGCCTTTGTGGCTGATTGCTGGCTCCTGTGGCATGGTCCCTAGAGACAGTAGTGGAAACGGGAGGCAAATCCAAAGGGGAAAGCAGGAGAGGAAGGAAAAAGAGAAGAAGCTGCCTTAGGCTTTTGGTCAATTGTTCTTTTCACAAAAAAGAGAAGAAAAAAGTAAAATGTTTTGCATGCATACAGAAGAGAAAAGTAGAAATTACAATTGCCAAGAGAAAAAACGTAATTTAGTCAGCCTCATTCCTTCTTTCCACTTCTCCCTTCAAGACTAAAGTACAATGTTCATCTCCATCAAAGGCAAAAAAAAAAGGAGACTAAATTAAGAATGGCAGAATATAATAAATTTATTACAAAACCTGATTAATATTTGACTCCAAAGCATATGAGTCATTTGCTTATTTTTGGGCCCAAATAAATTTGTTTTCAATAGTTGCAACCCCAGGTATAATGGATCTCTAGCATATGGTGGCAAATGATTAGACTATTATGGCTAAGGTTATGACCTTCCCTACCTCTAGCTTTTGTTTTTGTTCCCTTTAAAATCTTGTGACACCTTTATTTCCTCCAATAAATGTTTACTTAAAAAATAAAACTCATTAAACTTTCAAAGCACTCATAAAAATTCAGGTTTATCTTCCCTCTGAAATGTTACCCAAATTTCAAGTAATGCAATAAAATAAAATTAAACTTTTTTATTTTTAAATACCTTGGTAGCTGAGAGATTTGGTCCCTCCCTCCTCGTCCCTGAAAGAATCTGAAGAGTTAGAAATTTCTTTAAGAAAACATAGTTCTCTATAGTTTTAAGCTGAACTCATCATTTAAGAATTGTGAAGAGCTTCAGGTTTAGGCAAGTTTAACTTCCTAATTATCTTTAATGTCTCTCCTTAAAAATGACCTGGGATTTAGTTAAAAGGTAGTAGAATTACAAAAGATAAAAAAGAAATTATACTCCATATTTTTATTAGAGCCGGGACTGGATATTTGTGTAAAAAAACACTGAAGAGGCCCAAGGCAACTTGCTTACAGTAATGTGGCCTGTCGCCTATTACATAATATATATAAGTATATATGTATATATGGGGCCCTGGTGGCGCAGTGATTAAGAGCGCCACTGCTAACCAAAAGGTCGGCAGTTCGAATCCACCAGCGGCTCCTTGGAAACCTTCCGGAGGGAGTCTACTCTGTCCTCTGGGGTCGCTTTGAGTAGGAATCAACTCCATAGCAAAGGATTTGGTTTGGTTTGGTTTGAATATGGAAGTGCCTACTCCCAATGACCCAGAAGTTCTCAATTTGAGAACACCAGTGGAGTTTCTCCAATAGCTTTTGCAACGGGTATGAGCTCCATATTGACATTCAAATAGAGTCTATTGTTTTGAAAGTGACTAGATTCTCTTCCTTTCTTGTACTCTACACCCCCTTTACCCCTTCGCCATTCTTCTGCACATGCACACACAAAGCATCAACATAGGGCATGAATTAAGTTTCATCCTTAGAAGAAGGTACTTTTACTTATTTCCTCATATGCTCTTGACAATTTAGCTATCCTCAGAAAACAATCCTATGTTAAGTAATAAACAAATAAACAAACAAAAAAACCCGTTGCTCTCCAGTTGATTCTGACTCATAGGACCCTATATGACAGGGTAGAACAACCCCATGGAGTTTCCAAAGAGTGGCTGGTGGATTCGAACTGTGACCTCTTTGTTAGCGTCTGTAGCTTGTAACCATTACGCTACCAGGGCTCCACGTTAAGTAATAGGGGATCCAATTTACCTCAACAGATGCTTTCCTCTGTCCCATTATAAATATTCAATAAAAGCAGGCATAAAAAATGGAAAAAACTAATGTATCCTTGAAATAGGCCTACTAAAAATCAAAAGACATCAATTGTCCCTAAGCTAATTCATAAATACAGCACCGGTTTTGTTTCTGGAACTATAAAAACTGATTCTAAAAAACTCATATAAAAAAAAAAACCTAAACAAGTAAAAATAGTCAGAGACATTGAAAAAGAAGAGCAATAAGGAGACATTAGCCTTACCGGATATTAAAACATGATTATATTAAAATTCATACTATTATATTTTAATTTATTAATTAAGTGTAATTCTTTAGTTATATTAAAATTCATGCTACTTGCCCATGAATAGACACTATGGCAATGGGACAGAATAGAAAGTCAAGAATCAGACCCAAATACATATGGGAATTCAATATTTGTTAAGGGGCATCTCATATTGGGGCAGTAAAATTGAACATTTTAATAAATGGCGTTAGGATGGCTGAGTATCCATCTGTAAAACTACAAAATTGAACCCATAAACACCAAATGGATCAAATATTTAAATGTAAGAACACAAAATCATACAAGTACTAGAAAAAAAGCATGGGAAAATTTCAGTATTATAACGTTGGAGTATGGGAGATTTTTTTAATGACAATTTAAAATCCAGAAGCCTGAAAAAGATTAATAATTTTGATTTCCTTAAACTCAAACACTTCTACATAGCAAAACACACCATAATCAAAGTCAAAGTTTAATAAACTCAGAAAAAATATTTGCAACTCTTATTAACAATGTAGAGCTGATGTCCCTAACATGCAAAAAGGTTCTAGAAAGCTCTAAGACCAAAAATTCAATTGAAAAATCAGTAAAGCACATGAACAGATAATTCTTAGAAAAATAAATAGGAATAGCCCACAATAAGTGATATGCAAATTAAAAATTACAATTGTTGTTGTTAGGTGCCATCGAGTCTGTTCCAACTCATAGCGACCCTGTTACAATGGCATACCAGTTTTAATTTATCATATGTAGGTACATATGTCAAAGTTTTCACTGGAACAACAGGCACTCTCATACACTGCTAGTAGGAGTGCAAAAATATTACTGCCCTATGGAGGACAAATACTATCTTTTAGAATTTCAAATGCATTTACTATTGCCCCAGCAATGCCATATCTGAGAATTTATCCTACAGAAATGCCTGAACAAATATTAAATAAACATAAATTCATTTCTATTGCTGTGTAACAAATCACCACAAACTAATTGGTTTAAAACAACACAAATTTATTATCTCAGTTTCTGTATGTCAGAAATCCAGGTGTAAGTCTAGCTGGGTTTTCTGCTTTGGGACTCACAGGCTGAAATCAAAGTGTGAACTGAGCTATAAGCTTATCTGTAACTTGGAGTCCTCTTCCAGCTCCTCCAGGTTGGAAAATTTCAGTTTCCTGTGGTTTTATGACTGAGTTTTTTTTTTTTTTTTTTTTTTGCTGACTGCTGGCTGGGTGTCTCTCAGCTTCTAGAGGTCACACACATTCTTTGTCATATTGTCATCTCCATCTTCAAAGCCAATCATGGAGAATCTCCTCCTGCTCTGAATCCTTTTCAAAGAGCTCAGACATTTTTAAGGACTCATCTGATTAGATCAAGCCAATCTAAAACAATCTCTCTTTCATAAGGTCAACTATACCACATAACATAACCTAATTAAGGGGGTGATATCCCATCATATTCACAGGTGCTTCCCACATTCAAGGGAGAGGGGATTATATAAGGTTTAAGTCATTGATAGTCATCTTAGAATTCTATCTACCACAAAACACAAGATTATTAATTATAATACAGTTCAGGATGACAGAAGCCATAGCCACACAGTGGAATACTATGCAACTATAGAAAAGAGTATAAAGACATTCTTTGTGTACTGATATGAAAGCATATATTATTAAATTAAAAAAAATCAGGAGCAAAACAGCATATAGGATGTGTTTATTATTGTGCAAGAATTGGAGAAAATAAGGGTTTACGGTAATGTATTTGTACTTGATTACATTTTCATAAAGAAACAATGAAAGCCATGTCCAAGAAAATGGTTAATTGTTGGGCATAGGAGGTAGGGCAATGTGGGAATAGGTAGATAGAGACAGGAGTGGAAGTAAGAAATCTCAATGTATACTATATATATCACTTTGATTGTCAAAAAATCAAATATGTTATCAATTACAATTAGATATGAAGAAAGATTAAATGCAGCAAACGTTTATTTACACCTAATGTGTGTAGGTCCCTGCTGGGTGGGCGGGGAGTAAATCTGTGATTAAAGCACAGCTCACGGTCTAAAGTAGTCGACAGTGTGACATCAGTTAAAAGGCATATCTAGAATTGACTATAATTCAGATAAGTAAATAATATAACAGATGGATAAGCAAACTATTTTGAGGGTTTTAAAAGAGGAGGCAGGTGCCTGTATAACCTAATTCTTTAGTTGTATATACCCTCCTGCCTAGCAAGGTTGCCTGCCAGGAAGGGCAGTTTGGGCATTGTCTACTGATTTATGTAACTTCAAACTTTAGCATTTAAAGAACTAGGAGAAGCATTACATCCCTCAAATCTCATTAGACATCATTGGACCATTGATTTCCATATATTGATTAGAAGGCAATATATATAATTTGCATGATTTAAAAAATTGCTTTTTGTAAACCATTAGCCTGTGTGAAAGTCAAAAAATTGAATACATGTATCCTTCATACCCTACACAAAGAAGAGTGGTTAGTAAAATGTAAACAAGAAATGCTTCTTAGATAATTAGACTATCCAAACTCTCCTTTTCCACTTTAGACTATCAGTATTATAACCTGAATTTCTTCTTTAGTTATTTTAATGTTCCTGTATTCATTCCTTATTTGAGAAATAGCAAAATCTTTCCCCTGGATTTTCATCAGGGTTGCTTCCACATTTCACTCAAATCTTAACTCAAATATCAGCTCTACAGTGAGGCCTTCTCTAAAATAATCCCATCTAGAACCAGTCTCATCCCTCTACCCCAACTCTTTGTCCATTTTCCCTGTTTTTTGTTCTTTATAGAACTGTAATGGTTAAGTTTATGTGTTACCTTGACTAGGATATGGTACCCGGTTGTTTGGTCAAACACTATAATAGATGCTACTAAAAACACAAACAAACCCATTGCCATGGACTTGATTCCGTCTCATAGCGACCCTATAGGACAGAGTTGCACTGTCCCACAGGGTTTCCAAGGAGTGGGTGGTGGATTTGAACTGCCAACCTTTTGGTTAGCAGCTGAACTCTTATTTTGTAGATGTGATTAACATTTACAATCAGTAGACTTTAACTAAAGGAGATTATCCTAGATAATGTGGATGGACCTCATCCAATCAGTTGAAGGCCCTAAGAGAGTAAACCGAAGTTTCCTGGAGAAGAAGGATTTCTGCCTCAAGACTACAACATAGAAATCCTGTCTGAGTTTCCAGCCTGCATCTTAGCCTATGGATTTAGAACTCAAGGCTGCAACATCAGCTGTTGCCTGAGTTTCCAACCTGCTGGCTGCCCTACAGATTTCAGATTTGCCAGCCCCCAAAGCTGTGTGAACCAATTACTTAAAATATATCTCTGTGTGTGTGTATGTGTGTGTGTGTGTATTTGTTGCTCTATTTCTCTGGAGAAAGCTTACTGATTGAAGCACTTACCACTGAAACTATGACATGTATTTGAGTATCTTTGCTCACTTGTTTGTCTTCTCCATCAGAACATAGCCCCAATAACAAGAACAGGGACTTTGTCCAGCTCACAGTTGTGTTCCCAGTGACCAGGACTGTGTCTGGCCTAATGGACCTTCAAAACACTTACTGAATGAATAAATAACCTATTTATTAAGAATAAACCATATTCACTGCCCTCAATAGAGCTATTACTTCTCTCTTTCAGAGAAAATCTTTGGCAAGTATTAGAAGAACAAAAGCTTAGTGCATCCTCTCTGCTATGCCAGAAGGAGCATAGGCTGCCCCTTTCTGGAACTAGCATGGAGGCAGGTCATTAGGCCCACTGCCTCACAGACATCCAAAGGTGAGGAAGGTGCCAGGCTCCCCAACCTGCAGGCAACCCCAATCTCTGTGAGTGATTTCTCTTGGAACATCTCCTCTCCTGCCTGGGGAGGCAACCCCTTCTCATAGATTCTTTCTCTAAGTGCATAATTCCTACTTAGAGGAATTCCTCAGAACTCTCTCTAGGCTTCTACTTGAATAGGTCAGATAAAGTGGTTGTTTAGGGGTGATGGCTGCATAATTCCTGGGACATATTTTTGATGACTTTGTTTTGAATGAGTTTTGAGGCTTTAGCTCCAATTCCAAGGCAACAGAAAAAGTCCTCATCTTCATCTTGAAACAAAGGAATAATTATTTAAACTTCTCATTGCATATATTTGGTTAATTTTAATTTGTGGGTCCTGAAGGACCTTTACTCAGGATTTACCTCTAGACTCAAATGTTTTTCTTCCCAATTTTGTCTAGTTCTGTAAGCCCCAATGAGAAGTACATATCCAAGAAAGTTGAAATTCAGCCTACAGTCAACCAGACTTCTATCCGATGTCTGAAATTTCGGCTCTTAGATTCCCTAATTGTCGTCTTTGAAATTTTGGAATTGACTATAAAACAGAATTAAATAACAATCAAACACAAATACACACTATTGTTAAAAATGATTACAAAAATAAAACCCACTGACAGTTGTCTTAGGCTGGGTTCCCTACAGAAGCAAAACCAGTAAAGTGTATAAATATATATATATAGAGAGAGATTATATCAAGGAAACAGCTCACGTGATTGTAGAGGCTAGAACGTCCCAAGTCTGTGGATCAGGGTAGAGGCCTCTCCCAAGTCACACAGCTGCAGAAGCTGGCAAACCCAAGATCGGCAGGTCAGAGAGCAGGGATCCCGCTCAGAGGCTGTGCAGATCGACGAATCCCAGGTTTGGCAGATAAACTGACAGCTCAAGTCCCAAGAATGGGAGATGAGATGACAGAAGGCAGCCACAGGATCCAGAGAGAGCAAAAAGCCAGAACACCTGCTTATATACAGATGTGGGCCACTCCCCCAAGGAGACTCCCTTTCATCTGCTTGGCTACTCACAGTATATTCAATCATGGGAGTGATTCCATTAAAACACTGAGAATCATGGCCCAGCCAAGTTGACACACAATCTTAACCATCACAACAGTGTAGAGCTATAACCAAAATTGGGATTATATAGTTACTCTACTTGAATATTAAATTGAGCTTTTGTCACTTTGGAAACATGTAAAGTGGGTAAGCATAATATGTTGCTTAAATCTTTTTGTCTTAATAATAAAAGCTTACTTTGTTTCATCAGAATTGATAAATACCTTAATGGAATTTTTAGCCTAGTGTCTTTTATAAGAGACACTAAAGATCATGATAAAAAGATTCTTCATAGTACTTTCACAGAAGGTACAGAGAATAATAATAATAACAATGGTTACCACAATTAAGTGTGTAATATATTCTAGGCATTATTCAAGACATTTTATATATGTGATCAAATTTGACATTCATAGAAACACTATGAGATAGTAGTTGTTATCACATTGTACAGATGTAGTTATTATCACATTTTACTCAACTATCTCATTTTGCAGAAGTTCATGGAAGTTATACAACTGGCCCAAGATTATCTAGTTGGTAGTTTTCAGATCCAGGATTCAGGCCAGGTACTTTTGACTTCTATGTCCATGCTGTAACCCAGTGTTATAGATTGAATTCTGCCCTCCCCAAAAAGCTATGTTGAAGTCCTAACCCCCTGGTATCTGTGAATATGGCCTTGTTTGAGAACAGAGTCTTTGAAGATGTTATTAATTAACATGACATCATACTGCAGCACAGTGAGTCCTAAACCAATATGAGTGGTGTTCTTAGAAAAAGGAGAAAAACAGAGACACACACAAAGGAAAGATAGCCATGTGCAGATGGAGGCAGAGATTTGGAAAAATGCATCCACAAGCCAAGGAACACAAAAGATTACCAGCTGTCATCAGAAGTTAAGAGAGAATCATGGAACAGATTCTTCCTCAGAGCCTACAGAAGGAATCAACACGGCCAATACCCTGATTTCAGCTCCTAGCCTCCAGGACTGTGAGACTTAGAAAGTCTGTTCTTATAAGCCACCAAATTTGTTTATTTTGTTATGGCAACCCTAGGAAACCGATGTATCTGGTCAGTGACACTGTGCTGGTCCATGAACAAATTTTCAGTCAGTAATAAAAAAGAAAAAGGACAACACTGTGAGTTTTCCAGAAAACTAAATTGATTGAAATTAATTCAGTTTAAAAGGCTTTTCCTTTATTTTGAAGTTGCATCCTTTCTACTCTTTGGTATTTATTTTTTGGTATGAAATGATGATGTAATAAATGAAGGTTTTTGATTTTTTAATGTCTTTACTTGGAAAGAGAAAAGTGAAAGAAAATTAATGTGATTCACCAATACTAAAAGGAAAAGTATTGTTATCTGTAAAATCTAAATGTCTGGAAATTAAAGCACTACATATTGTTGGTAGGTGCCGTCAAGTCGATTTTCAACTCACAGCGATCCCATGTGACAGAGTAGAACTGTCCCACTGGGTTTTCTTGGTTGTAATCTGTGTGGGAGCAGATTGCCAGATCTTTCTCTCACAGGGCTTCTGGGTGGGTTCAGAACCTCCAACCTTTCGGTTAGCAGCAGTGCGCTTAATCGTTGTATATCATAGTCTCTTGTTAATGAAAATTCTTTATATCTTATATTGACCCTCCAAAAAAGTTCAGTCCGTTGAAAACATCTTAAATTCTCCTACTTGCTCCTCTAGCAAAAGCCTAATCTTGGTTAAGTCATCTGTCTGTTTGGTGTCTATACCAGAGGAGCTAAACTTCACTGGAAAAAAAGAAAACAAAACATCCCACAAGCATTCACTTCAAACTGATGGTCACAAAATTCAAATAGACTTCCAATATTGTCTAGCGGCCCTGTTGCTTTCCCTTTTCCTCTCTTCAGGTGACTATTTTATAGCTTCAACTCTTTACTCAAACATCCCACACCCTTCTTGCATTGTTAGTCTTAAGGAATGTCACTGCCTCATGCTTCATGGCAAAAACTGTAGAAGCTATTAGGAGGGAACGCCTTTTTATTCTCAGTATCAATCTTACAGTTTATCTGAGTCTATTCCTCTCCTCCCACCTGCATCCCTGGAAACCAATCTCTATATAGTACGCATAGGAACTTTTGAAATCAAATTCTCTCTCTCAACTCCTTAAAATTCTCCAGTGACGCACAATTAACATTAAAATAAAATCTGAACTGCTTAGCTGTCAAAAACTGATCTCATTTCATTTTATCCTTCCTGAACTCACTATCTAGGACCTTAGACTGTTGAATGCTTTCCCTAGATTTTTGAAAGACTGATTTCTCCTTAATTCTCAGTCTTGTTTTAAATGTCTTCTCCTCAGAAAAATGTTTTCTGTTTGTGGTCACTCCATGTCACAATGCACTTTTATATTCATGATAGTACTTGTCACTCCTCATTTTCTATTTCTATTTTCTATTTCTCCAGTGGACTGTAAACTCCATGAGAAGAAGGATCATATTTTTTTGTCTTTCACTACACTCACCATGCTTAGAGGAGGTCTTGGAAAATGGGTTCTCAATAAATGCTCATTGAGTAAACAAATGAATGAAAAGATGCTTGATTATCATTTATGTGTATTGTGGAAAAAAAGATCCAGAAGTTCTGGAAATAGATAGAAGGACAGTTTGAATTATTAAAAGTTAAAATAATACTTTTAAAAACTAGCTTCATTACTTTCAGGTAACCTAATCTAGGTTAACAAAGTATTGCATAGAAAACCTGCCAGGGAACCTGCTCTAAGGAACAAAAGACAATAAATTACAATTATACTATTGATTACTTTCATGTAGATAAATGCTTCTAAAGAGGTTTAAGTAATTATTTTAAATCAGACATATATTTCCCCTGCAGTTCTTTTTCATACCATTCATTGACTTGAAAACTTGATTCTTTTTTTAAATCTTTGAAATTCACAAGGTGAATTTCACCCTAGTCTATTACTGAATAATCATACATTTTTAATTAGTGGAGTCTGAAATAATGTGATTCAAGTAGTAAAGCTAAAATTTTAAAATACTTGGTATATAAAACTGTTCTCTGAGTGCTTTAGTTCATTTTCTATCTTGTTTCTTTTAAATTTTTAATGTGTTAATCATACAATAATAAAAATAGAGTTTAAAAAGGTGAATATCAATTGGCCTAGAAATACAGCAAGTCTTTAAGATCCAGGTCATGGATATCTACTACTATATTTTGATATCCACATGCTAGTTTTTTAGTTCATAATTTGCCTTCTTTCCAGAAATGTGTATTGATCACCTATTATGTGCCAGGTCCTATGTTTGGTGCTGTGTATATAAAATGATGAGCTAGACAGAGTCCTAAGCTTAAAAAACCAGTGCTTTAGTGGGGGACAAACGATAAGTAAACAGACAGTAACTAGTATGGTGAAGGATATAACAGGCCTAAATAAAAGTGCTGTATAAAAGGGACTTCAATCTTGAAGGGTCCCTGGGTGGCACAAATAGGTTAAGTGCTTGACTACTTAAGATTGGCGGGTCAAACTCACTCAGAGGTGCCTTGGAAGACATGCCTGGGGATCTGCTTCCAAAAGGTCACAGCCTTGAAAACTCTATGGAGTACTTCTACTCTGCACACATGGGGTCGCCATGGATCAGAACTGACTCGATGGCAGCTAAAAACAACAATCTTGAAGAAGAGGGAAGTCATAGACGTCTTCCTAGAAGAAATGACACCTATTTTGAGACTTGAATGTTTAAAATATGTTTGCCAGGTAAGATGGAAGGGGAAGAATATTTTTGACAGATATTCAAATTACAAAGTTCAAAGGCTTAGAAGTCAGAGAGAATAAGAGAACATGGACCGTTTGGGGGAACTCAAGGCGATTTAGCATGAGGCTGCAATTTAGAATAGAGTAGGATGTTAGCCATAGATAAGGCTGCAGATTTTAGTAGAGGTCAAATCATCAAGACCTTACAAGTATCTCTGGATTGGATGTTGTTAGCTGCTGTTGAGTCACCTCTGACTCATGGCGAGCCCATGCACAATGGAACGAAATGCTGCCTAGTCTTGTGTCACCCCCATGATCAATTGTGGATTGAACCATTTTGATCCATAGAGTTTCATTGGCTGATTTTCACAAGTAGATCATCAGGGCTTTCTTCCTAGTCCATTTCCATTTGGAAGCTCTGCTGAAGTTTAATCAACACCATAGCAACACAAAAGCCTCCACTGACAGGTGGGTGGTGACTGCCCTTCAGGTATTGGTCAGGAATTGAACCTAGATCTCCTGCATGGAAGGTGAGAATTCTACCAGTGAATGACCCCTGAGTCTACTGGGCTGGATATGTAGTGATTAAAGACTCTAGCGGTTAAAGACTGAGGTTCCAATCCTGGCTCTGTCATCTGCTGGCTGTGATTTTTTGCAACTTACAAAACAAGCTGACTCATTTTCATCATCTGCATAATGTTAATAATACAGTAGAAGCTCTCTTAAAAAGTCAGTTAAAGTGGGCAGTAATAAACAGTGAAGCATACATATTTTAAGCATTTGATTATAGCTTAAACACATACTCATCTGCCAATATTTTGATGAAGGGTGAAAAACGTTTCTTTGAGTGTGTGCCTGCTGATTGGACTTCAACGTTTGGCTTTACATAAACCACACCCATTATGTATCATCTACAATTTTCAGTTTTAATTTCTTTAAAACGGAGTGAGAACTTAGAAACTTGTGAAGCAATCTGTCCAGTCTTTCTTAATTTTTATTATTGCTCCTAGGTCTTTATAGCTGCTGCACAAACATAGCACAACAGCGATTCCTTTTATTGACCCATCTTTATTAAGCTCCCCAAATATTTTACTTAATGATCGCAGAAAACAAATTTCTATCTCTATGAACTTCCATCTTATTTGTTTACAAATTACTTAAATTACATGATTTCAAAACAAGTACAGACAACATTAAAATGTTTCAGGTTCAACTCAACTGATTCTTGGTAGGGTAAAACTCAATCTTTGGATGGAGAAATAGGCACTCATACTAATGAGTAACTTCATGGCTACAAGTGTTCTGTGTGTGATGAGCATTGCTTAGAATGTTTCACTGAGGGGGTGGAGAATGTTGATCAGTCTAGGGAGTCCTTTAAGTGAAAGATGTTTAAGAGGGTTCTTTGAAATAGCATTTATTTTATAAAGTTTATGGAAGGGTTTAATGAGATTGCATGAAACAACTAACTGAATAGCGCAGAGAAAATGTTTAAGACATTATATTCCTTCAAGTTATATTTAGTATTGTTTTACACCTTAATAAAAACTGATTCCAGCTTATAGCAACCCTATAGGACAGAGTAGAACTGTCCCGTAGGGTTTCCAAGGAGTGGCAACAGGAGAGGTTAAATAGCTCTTCTTTGGCATTTGTTTTTAGGCCGATGCTAGCCCATATCAAGCTTCTGTGGGAAATAGTAAAAAATATCTGTCAGAGCAGGTGTGTTCCTTCAGGCCCATGAGAGGACTGATTTTTGTGTCAATTATAAAAAAAGTGTACTTATTCCAAAAGCGTGTCCTAGAACCTGGCTTGTACCCCCACTTGTCCTCTTAGATGGGTGCCATTATGTGTGAAGGAGCGGCAAAACCATACTTTGCAAGTCTAGAACATGGCCCCAGGAAGGGTGAAATGAAGACACTCATGTTCCAGGCCGTCTCAGGACATGTGAACTGACCTGCTGAAGTCCGGGGTGGTGTGGCCTGTCCTAGTTCCAGAGAGAGAAAACCTTGTTCCCTTCAGGTCATCATATCTATCCTTCCCCTTTCATACCTGTGCATCTAGTTTGTGAATCTCCATCAACAGATCAACTGGAAGTGCACATTGGTGAAGGAAGTTGTTTTGTATTTCTGCCTAGATTGAAAGGTGGAGATTGGGTGTTTATGAGGATTCTCCAGCTAACAAAAAAGTACATCCGTAATGCATGATGTTTCTCCTTCAAACTGGATGACAGAAGAACAGAAAAATTTTCCGTAACTTAAACTTGGGAATTCAGCCATCCTGCCCTTTGGATTTCCTGCCGGCATTCAATACAAGCTTGTAGAATAATTGTGTGGGGTATTTTTATCACTTGGAAATAGCATACATATGAAATGGTAGGTTAGTTGAAGTTTTACTTGTGCTTAAATAACTTTTTTCTAGTACTGGGGTATAAACAAATGTCCTCCAGTGGGAGACATGCCTTTCTTCCTTGAGCATTTCCTGTGCTGAACAAATTTAAGTCATAATGGGGTTTTATTCACCAGGGCTTATTTATGACCAGGGCATATGCAGGGCAGGCAGTTATTGATCCTGTAAAATTTTCGAAGAGACCGCAGGCCTAGCAACAAGTTCTACAAGTCCTGGTCAAAGAGGAGAGATATGTTGACTCTGAAAGGACTGCCCTGCCTTATCACTGACTGTGGAAAGATTTTTTATTAGATTAGGGAAGGCTATGGGCAAATATGAAAATAACATGGTATTTGCTGATAAATGCAGGATTACTAAAAAAAAACTAAAGCAATTGGTAAATAATAAATATATATTTTAGCTGAAGTTAAAATTAAATACATGTTATTTGAATTTAAAAAGGACAAAGAAAATAAATAATCTGTGCACCATTTTTTCAGTGCTTACTTTTATCTTTGTTTAATGTGATTCCGATTTTTTGATTTCTCAAAACATTTCCTAATCTGCTTATCCAGAAGTAAAAATTTCTGGGTCTTTCGAATGCTGTCTCTTAAGCTACTTCTGTTTTACAGTTTACATTAGATTAATTTGTATTCAGCCACTACTCTCCTTAGCTCTCTTACTAAGTTGTTAGATTCTTGAAGACAGGACAAGTGCCTGACAAAATACATCGCCTTCAGAGGATGCTCAAAAATTTTTGGAGTATATATGAATGAATGACTATCTCTGTTGTGGAACACTGTCTCAGCGTTTTAGATGCCAGCTGCTGAGTGCTAGGATGATAAAATGCTCCAGGGCAAGTATGTCATGTCTGACATAAAATTTTAGGAAACCTTAAAAATGTCACTGAAAAAAGCAATGATAAATAGAACCTAAGGTTTATGTTTTAGCAAAAACATGACGACAACTGAAACTCATTAAGCTCAATGTCAGTGTAAAATGACAGAACTTGGGATGGAGCTATTAAACCATTCCTTTGTTAAGGTTTTTAAGGTGTTCTAGTCTCTGCCTAGATGTGTTGCATTGGGCAAATCTGATGCAAAAGACCTCTTTAAAGTGTTAAAAAGCAAAGATGTCACTTTGAGAACTAAGGTGTACCTGACTCAAGCCATGATATTTTCAGTAGTCTTACATGTGTGCGAAAGCTGGGCAATGAATAAGGAAGACTGAAGAACTGATTCATGCATTATGGTGTTGGCAAACCATACTGAATGTACCATGGATTGCCGGAAGAACAAACAAATCTGTGGTGGAAGAAGTACAGCCAGAATGCTCCTTAGAATTAACTTGTGAGACTTCATCTCACGTGCTTTGGACGTGTTATCAGGAGGGGCCAGTCCCTGGAGAAGAACATCATGCTTAGTAAAGTAGAAGGTCAGTGAAAAAAGGGAAAACCCTCTACCAGATGGATTGACACGATGGCTGCAGCAATGGACTCGAGCATAACAATGATTGTGAGGATGGCTCAGGACCAGGTAGTGTTTCATTCTGTTGTACGTAGGGTCTCTATGAGTCGGAGCTGACTCGACAGCACCTAACAACAACAATAACAACAAGTTTCTGGCAGGAGGTAGAACCAAGTAGGTAGATGTTAGAAAAGAATTAAAAATGTATCGCAGGCACATATGAAATAGTTTCATTTGCAGTGTACCAAAATAGAGGCTTTGCCTTGAGTTTATCAACTCTGTTTGGTAAGGAATGTGTATTTTCCCTGAAAATGGATAGGAGACAAAGTGCGTAAGTCAATTTGATAACTTATGATCATGAATAATCTGATTTCTCAGATGATTAAAATATTATAGTTCAGCCATCTATAGACAACCATTGCTGGTCAGATAACTTTCATAGGAGGTCCAAGAAAGTCCTTCCTGCCAATGATTTGGCATCAGTTCAACTATCAAATGGTGAAAGGGTCTAATTGAATTTTATCTTAGTGAAGGCTAATTAGTTGTAAAAGTAGAAATAAATCAAACTAACATGCTGTTGTGGATTGAATTGTGTCCCCCAAAAAGATATGTTGAAGTCTGAACCTCTGTACCTGGGAATGTGACTTTGTTTGGTGAAATTAGGTTTTTCTTTGCAGATGTTATCAGTTAACAATATCATAAAGGAGTAGGGCAGTTCCTAATCCTATGTGAATTGTGTCTTATAAAATGAAGAGGACATATATGGAAACAGACACACACAGTGGGGATATAGCATGTGAGGATCCGTCCCCAAGAAATATCCAGGGCTACAGAAGCTGAAAGGAGACAAGGAAGGGTCATCCCCTAGAGCTGCAGAGAAAGACAGAATAGCCCTGCCGAAGCCCTGAGTTTGGACTTCTAGCCTCCAGAACTGTGAGAAAATAAATTTCTGTTCTTTAAAGTGACCCACTTTGTGGTGTTTTGTTATGACAGACCTGAAAGACTAAGATACATACAAAACGTGGGAGGTAAAGGGGTTATTATCTGGATACGGGGCTATCCCATGGACTCCAAAGGCAGAAAGTATACTTAAAATTCCAAAAGAGAGACATGAATTGGCAGGCTCCAAGTTAACCACTGTCTTGCTCCTTCTCTGTGAAATTCATGGTCTCTTATCTCTGCTTCTTCATTCAGGTAAGTTTGATCTTTCTCCTTCTGCTTCTCTGGGCATATGATGGAAAATGGTTTCCTTACAGCTCTCACACTTAGATGTTCTCAGATCAGTTGTCTGGCAGAAACTAGCATCTCTGTCTCTCATAAGCACAAACTTTGGGGACAGTGTTATTGGTTGGTCCTATTTGGTGGACTTCTTGTTCAATCAAATATGACTGAGGATTAATTATCAAGTATTGCAAACTTGGCTGCTAAGATTCATTCCTTTGGAGAAAAGGGGAATTCTTAATGAAGGGAGGAGCTCATTTTTTGGACAGAATCCTTAAATATTTTCCACTCCTATTCACCTTCTGATGAGGGCACCATCAAGTAGTGGGACGGTAGACACTGTGAACTATTGAATGTGTAAGACTTGAGTGCATGGAGAATATAAATGTCTACTGGCTGCCTATATACAGACATCTGAGAAATGTAATATGATATCCCTTAGCTTCCAAGATCTACCAGCCTCATTGGTCTATATTTTTTGAAAATTAATCCAAAGGAAAGTTGTCAGGAATATTGAAATTCAAAGTATAAAGTGGCCCTGTCAAAAACAGCAAGGTGATAGAATAGATGATGATTTTCCTTCTCCACCCACTAAACTGCCATCAACTTATCGTCCAATCTTAGTATCTTATCTTTTTTTGTTAATTTCCTCAAGTACTTATTGAATTAACATCAATAAACCACCTCCCTAATTCCAAGGCCTCCCAAACAGTACTATGGACATTTGCCAAGGCCTCCCTTTAATAGATAAAACAGTGCCCAATTATCAACAATAGTATAATCAATTGTTTCACATTTTAACTAGTCAATGAAAAGCCAAACTTCTTGACTTCTCTTGAAACATCTGCAAGCAAAAATAAAAAATAATGTTAAATATAATTGATGATGTTATTAACTAATCTTCAATTGTTAAGAAAAACTTTTAGGCAAATAATAGTAAGATGCACATGCATATATACAGATATGCATACACATATTCATGCATATAAATGTGCTTACACATGTATATTCATATAACATTGTTAATCATTAACAGTTACTATTTATTAGTCTCTAACTAAACATCAGCTATTGTGCTAAGTTGCCGACATATATTATCTCATTTGATCCTCAGAGTCAGATTTGAAGATTAAGTGATTGCAATTTAGAAAGATTTAATAACTTGCGCAGAATTACATTGCAGAGTTGTGATTACTACTGTAATTGAGGGAGAAAAAATGCTATTTAAAATCATAGCTGCATTCTACAGATAGGGATGGGTGGGATATAGTTTATACTATTACTGCAGCTGCCACTACTGCAACTACTATAACCTATTATAGGAAAGAAAAGAATGTCAGAGTCATTACTTGCTCTGTGTGATCATTTGTTAGATGTATACCTTGAGGGGTGGTTTTAGACATACTACTTTTCATAGTAGAATGAAAAAAATTTAGATTGGGAATGGCAGTCTTGGGACATGGGATGAGGAAATAGAATGGGAGATGGCAGGGAGTGAAAAGAACCAGCAAGACTGTAAGAGGTTGAGGAGGCTGGAGATTGGGAGGAAGGAGGCTAAGCCAGAAGACAGTGCAGGTGGCAGTTTTAGGAGTTAGGTGTCTAACATGTGGTTTAAATTTGTTTGGTCTATGGTGTGCTATGGAACCTCTCCCCATGTTTCACAACCTTCAGTAAAAATTCTACTGCAGACCATGTTGTGTGTCGTGGAGTCGATTATGACTCATAGTGACCCTATAGGATAAAGTAGAACTGCCCTCTAGGGTTTCCAAGGCTGTAATCTTTATGAAAGCAGACTGCCCCATCTTTCTCCTGCCAAGTGGCTGGTGGGTTCAACCACTGAACTTTTGGTTAGCAGCCAAGCACTAACTATTGCACCACTAGAGTTCCTTCCTGTATTTCATTGGCTTGTATTTATGGTTCATACTATGCTGATGAGTAGAAGAGGAGGGTGGAGACAAGATGAAGAATCCCAGGTTTTGTCAGATGTCAGAGCTATGATAAGGGAATAGTCTTAAGAAAGAGAAATCAAAGTTAAGGAGAACAGGAAATCTGAGCTGGAGGTAGACCATGTAAGTTTCCATAAGTTCATAGATATTTTGAGGAGCATATGGTCTTCTACAAGATGTTGAATGGGATTTGAGATAATTGTCACTAGATGTCAAGTAGCTGGCCTTGAGTTAGGAGTCCAGATCTGTCTCACTCCTCATGCCTGGGTTCATTACCACTACAAAACTAGTTCAAGTTTTAAAATTGATTCACCTTGAAAACTTAGCCCAGGCATCAATTATGCCAAAAACCTGTTTTTGTCTGGACTATTCTAATCTGCATGGCAGGCATTTTACTACTATCATAACATGTACCACACTGTATAATAATTCTTGTGTACAGGTCTCATTCTTTATTTAAACCATAAGTAACTTGAAAATTATTATTTTCTTCATTGCCTCATTATTTTCTTTCTTGCATCAACTCCTTATTCAAATGATCCCTTAAGAAGATATCTATTGTTCTGAAGTCAATGAGTGCAGTGATTGAGAGCTCAGGTTCTGGAGTTAGCAATCCTTGTATTTGAGTCTCAGTTATGTGACTTCGGACAGATTACTTAAGTCTCAGAGTCTCAGTTTCCTCATCCGTAATGTATGGACAGCATTAATGTCTATCTTAGAGGGTTGTGAGTATTACATGATGTACATGATGTCTCTTGCATTGTGTCCAGCACATAATATCATATTACTCAATAAATAATGACAACATAAGACAACTAGTAGTATTTGCAAAAACTAGGGGAACTTAGTTGAAGCTCTGATGAATTAAGGAGCCTTGGTGGAGCAGTGGTTAAGTGCTCAGCTGCTAACCAAAAGGTCAGTGGTTCAAACCCACTAGCCACTCTGCAGTAGAAAGATATGGCAGTCTGCTTCCATAAAGATTATGGCCTTGGAAACCCTATGGGGCAGTTCTACTCTGTCCTATACTGTCACTATGAGTCATAATCAACTTGATGCCAATGGGTTTTGAGTAATGAATTACGTCACCTGAAGAGTGAAGGGTGGAATAAGATCCAACACAATACAGCAGACCTTATAGAGAAAAGAATCCACATATAAGCTAAAAGTATTCTGTGAAGCCCTTCTATAACTGCCTTCAGTCACTGCGCCTTTTGTCCCCAGAAACAGCACGTACTCTTTGCCTTGATACTTAAGAGCATATTATTGGCACATGAGTTTCCAAGGAGCCTTTGATAACTGCTGAGCACTCTGCTATCCACATATAAGGAAGGAACAAGAAGAGAGAATGCAGCAATATTTCTGTTAGAAGGTTCTGGCTAGTATAGAATTTCTGTTGTTGTAAATCTCTGTTCAAATGGCAGTGTTTCATTTATTTTTAATTCAGTTATTTATTCGAGAAACATATGAGTGCCTACCTTGTGTCAATCACTGTTCTAGACACTGAAAATGCATTAGTGAATAGACTGACAAGGTCCCCATACTTATGGAGTTCACAGCTCAATTGATTAGTCTGACAATAAGCATACAAACAAGGTAAATAAGAGTGACAGATAGGTATAGGCAGTGCAGCCCTAGCTAGGATGTTTAGGGAAGGCCTCGCTAAGGAGATGAATTTTGAACTAGAACCTGAAAGATAAGAAGAAGGTAGCCATACAAAGACACACACATAAGATCAATTCTGGCAGTGAGGGCAGCAAGGGTAACTATTGTGAAGGAGAAACAGCTTGGTGTGTTCCAGGGACAGAATGAAGGCCAGTGTGGCTAAAGTGTAGTGAAAAAGTGGTGGTGGTGGGGGCGGGAAAGTAGGAGTTGAATTCAAAGAAATAGGTGGAAGCTAGGTCATGTAGAACATTCTAGACTGACAAGAAGCAATTTAGAATAGTTGTGTAATGTTTTGGTGTTACCAGCTATATATGGGCCATCTAACTCTGCAGATAGGCAACCCATAAAAGTCTGTACGGAGCTAGTTAAAAAGGTATGGCTCTGACTAAAATTCTTCTTCAAGCTATCCTTGTTAGTCTGATCCCTCCTGTAAACGAACCTCCTTGCCAGATAATTACCACTACAGGGTAGAAGCGCTTCCTTCAACCTCAGTAGCGTCCCAAAACCTTGACAGTGTTAGTGAACTTCAGGACTGAGCCCTCCCAGGGTGAAAGGACCCACAACTCTCTCAATCCCAGGGAATAAAAGCTCTTTTTTTTTTTTTTTTTAATTTTAATGTTCCAAATGCTCAATCACCAAAGCATCTACACTTCCTCTAAGGTGAAGCTAATAAAAGTTTTCAGTCTGCTTGTTTTATCTTTTTCTTTTCCTGTAAACTACTTCTTTGTCTCCTCCTCTTCCTCCTTTCTGTCTACCTCTTCCTCTTCCTTATTTTTCTAAGTTATCCTCTTTGCTAATGTGCTAGATGGGCATAGTTCTGCAACAGTGGGGCACAGTACTTAAACTGATCACACATTTTGTTGGTCCCAATGAGCAAATTATGCATTTCTGTTCTCAAATGGAGCTTTTGGCACAAGTTCTACATCTCTTAGGCTCTGAGACATGTTATTGAAATTGTTTAGCTTCACTTGTACCTATACCTCGTCAGTTGGATTTTTGTTTGTCTCTGAATCAAGATGTGCTAGAAGGCCTTGTAGAGTAGGGGTTAGGGAGGGGTAGAGACACCTTCAAGGCATTAGCCCTAATGATGCCTCACTGATTATCAGACCCAAAGTTTTTAGTGGAGTCCCTGGCTGGTACAAATGGTTAAAACTTGCTGACAATTGAAAGGATGAAGGTTCGTGTCCACATAGAGGTTCCTTGGAAGAAAGTTCTGGCAATCTACTTCTAAAAAATTAACCATTAAAAACCTTATGAAGCACAGTCCTCCGACACACATAAGGTTGCAATGAGTCAGAGTTGACTTGAAGGCAACCAGTAGCAGTTAATGTCTTTGACAGAACACCCTATGTGCTCTCCAGCAGACACTTGTAATTCTCCACTGTGGTATTTTCCAAAACATGTAGCATGTTCTTCAGAACATATTGTATAAGAAATGATCCTATGGCCAATGTTTTTAGAAAATGCTGGGTTAAATGAGTTTCTTTACTGTATGAATTAACTTTTAACTTCCTTAAATTACATTTTAAATTAAAATAACTTCTAATAGGTCAAAGTACTTCTTCAATTTTCAAATTTTTAGAATTCTCATGTTGTAAGAGAAACCCCTTTAAGAAATATCGCATGGGATAAGTATTCTATTCCCTGCTGTGCACGACTATTGAGCTTCCTGTGTGTCTGTGGGAAAGCAATTTTGAGGATACACAAAGAGCAGTAGTGAGGCCAATGGAAGCCACTTAGACAGTTGATTACTGTCTTCACTGTGGGTGGGCAAACTACCACTCCTTGCCGAGTCCATTCCAACTTACAGCTGCCCTACAGGACAGAGTAGAATGCCCCATAGGGTTTCCAAGGCTGTAAATCTTTACAGAAGCAGACTGTCATATTTCTCTCCAATGGGAAGGCTGGTGAGTTTGAACTGCCAACTTTTCGGTTAGCAGCTGAAGGCTTTAACCACTGTGCCACGAAGTCTCCTCGGATAGGCACAATGGGTTCAAAACGAAATATTCTCTCCTGAGGGTTATATTCTTTTAAGCCAATTTTTAAAAGAAGTCTAACAAAAATGGGTTCCCTAAATGGAAAAATTTGACCCTGAGTGAGAACAAGTTTTATGGGTGGTTGGTAATTGCCCAAGCTTCAGACTCTGATTATGGCTTCCTTTGATTCCAGTCCTGTTATTCTCATACTGCAGGGAAAATGACTTAATTTCTTTAGTCTCTTTGCATCCTTAATAAATCTATTGCGATGATACTGAGAACTGTTCTCTCTCTGGGACATACTGAGAATTAAAGTGAGACATCACAAGAGGTTGTCTAGAAACAAAAATTCAGCATTTATTAAGTTTGTACTAGTTGTTCCCTATAGGTCCTGACTTATTCTGGTCACTATTTATTGTGTTAAGCTACAAAAGTTCTTGTGCCTGAGGACTTGCTGCAGATAAAATATAGGAACAGAGCCAAATATGTACTACAGCTGTGTGAAGGAAGTGAATAGAACTAATAATCTTATCGGATTTTCAAAAAGAATGCCTTCTACAATCAAGCTTTAGGCAAAGGGAAATATAATAATAAGGGATAAATCTGTCATACAATTGACTTTACAATGATTGCTTGCTCTAAGAAGAAGCATCTTAGCCTGTGACTCAGGGGTCCTATTGGATCTTAGATGATACTCTGACTTCCCCTCACTTGATAGGCTTTCTTATCCAGGAACACTGAGATCCCTGTAGACAACTATGAGCTTTATTTGATTTTTGCCAACCACTGTGAGGTTGTCTTGAGATAGTTTCTTCCACTGTCTATAAAGTCCAGTCAGCAAGGCTACAGTATTCTAGAAATCTGTGAAAAGTTGTAAGTTACCAGAGAAAGTGTTTCTTTATTTTTCAAATTATCAAACAAGTTTTTATTAAGTGCTTCTGTGTGCAGGCATTGTTTTAGGTGCTTGGGATCCAGAGAAACCAGGGACCTCTTAATGCCATTGACTGACCTCATAATACATCTACACAAATAGCTTTAACTTCTGTCATAGACTGGCTTCAGTTAGAGGGTCATTAAAGCAAACACTGACCTCAAAAAGTCAAGGGGAGGTAAGGGAAATCTACCGGTTTAATCTTAGTCATCTGGGAGATTCTGTGCTGGTACAGTAGTCGCTTCATTCGCTTGGCTTTGAGCTTGGATTTGGCTTCTGCCTACAACAAAATGTTATTTTCACATCTGTATTCAACCACTAACTGTTAGAAGATATACCAGCCACTTCTTTGGGATGATTTAGTGCACATCGATGCTCCTTCTTCTGGATCAGATGAACTTGACATACTGGCCATAGTTAATTGATCCAGGGGAAGATATTTGACTCATGGAGCTGTGTAAAGTTAATGGCAGTTTCCAAGAATAAAGGTCCGTGAATTCTTGCTATCATGGTTCCTGGGCCTGCCTGCTGCTTCTTCATCCTAAGTCTTAGTTATTCAGATCTTTTTAACAAATTTGATTTTTTTAAATAATTCAGAGGGGTTTTTTTTTTCCTTAATACGAAAAGAATCAATAGATGTTATAGAAAGTTGTCCAAACAAATTCTCTAACCTTAAATCAGTCCAATAGACTAATCAACAATAATCACAATTTTGGTGACATTTCAGTTCCATTCAGAACAGTTTGGAACACTTCTTATGTTGCTTCTAAACTTTCTTTTAGAAGAAAAATTTCTAAGCAACTTTTACTGTTGTCTTAGTCTATGGTTTTTGACCTTGAACCTTCCCTTTGGACTCTTTGACTGATCCTTGTTTTCTGGTTTGGCCCTCATGCTCTGTAGGGACTTTAGCTCATACTTACTACCCTGACTGTCTCCACTCTTGGCCATCTCATGTAGGAACAATTACTCCAGCTTTGGCCCTTTAGTATCTAAACTCTGTCTTTAGCCTGCTTGGTCAGTTCAATGAATGGATCAGCCCTGGTTCTCCACAGGCAGGAATGGGGTAGGGGGGAAGGGATGTTGTCCAGGTGATAGTGAAGTATCAGTAGTTAAATATTATGGTTTATAATTTGGAATCTTGATATTACTTTTCTAGCTTCTTCCAATATATTCAAACCAGTTTAAAATAGTGATCAATAGGTTCAAATTTGTGTGTTTTTAGAACACAAAAAAGTGGACTTGAAATGTGGAGCAGTAAAATATCCAAGATCAGAGATTTAATTTAATTAATTTTAATTATACACTTCAAATGTAAGCAGCTAGGTTTATGGAACAGCACTCCCCTTGAGTTCAAAATTTTCAAAGGATGGTGTCATGGATTGAATTGTATCCCCCCAAATATGTGTCAACTTGGTTAGGCCATGATTCACAGTATTGTGTGGTTGTCCTCCATTTTGCGATTGCTGTAATTTTTCTATAGGTTTAAATCCTAATCTCTGCCTGTGGTTAATGAGGCAAGATTAGATTATGATAAAGAGGATTAGGGTGGGATGTAACACCCTTACTCAGGTCACATCCTTGATCCAGTGTAAAGGGAGTTTCCTAGGGGTGTGGCCTGCATCAACTTTTATCTTACAAAAGATAAAAGGAAAGGGAAGCAAGCAGAGAGTTGGGGACCTCATACTACCAAGAAAGCAGTGCCAGGAGCAGAGCACTTCCTTTGGACCCAGGGTTCCTGTGCCTGAGAAGCTCCTAAACCAATGGAAGATTGATGACAAGGACTTTCCTCCAGAGCTGACAGAGAGAAAGCCTTCCCCTGAAATTGGCACCCTGAATTCAGATTTCTAGCCTCCTGGACTATGAGAGAATAAACTTATCTTTGCTAAAGCCATCTACTTGTGGTATTTCTGTTATAGCAGTACTAGATAACTAAGACAGATGGACATCTGTTCATCTTTTAAGACTGGTCTTATATTACTTTCCATGAAGCTTTTCCTGAGTACTCAGGTAGAATTGACCATTCCACCCTGTACCTGGAACATACATCCACCTCATCACCTCTGACACTAAACTGCATGTGCTTATTAACATGTCTGCCACTCATTAGCACTAAGGAATATATTCCTAAGGTTAATGGTCATATCCAATGTGTTCCTCTCTCCTGAGGATCTGATACAAGAGAGGAAATTTAATAAAATTTGAAAAATCAATTCTGGGGAATGTTGGAAGATCAATCAGAAAAATATCTTCTGATTAAATTGACTTTTTACTGTCCACTAATCATAGGGTAATTAACCATTAAATCATTAACTCAGCTCACCTTTATGAAATTATTTGACTATCATTCTTCCATTCTTATCTATTCTATAATTGAGGCCAACTATAACTTGGGCTGGTAAGGTTGAAATTTATATTAAATATCTTGATTAATTATCTACATTTAACCTATGGAGAACTTTCAAGTCTTAGATGTTGTTATAGGTGGAATTGTGTACTCCCCCAGAAAGATATGTTGAAGTCCTAACCCTCAGTTCCTGTGAATGTGATCTTATTTGGAAATAGGGTCTTTGCAGATGTAAGTATTTAGTTAAACTAACATTAGGTCATACTGGAATAGGGTGGCACCTAATCCAGTATGACTGGTATCCTAATAAGAAATGAGACACAGACATGGAGGTGAAGATTGGTGTGATGCATCTACAAGCCAAGGAAAGCCAAGGATTGCAAGCCCTCATCAGAAGGTAGGAGAAAGCTATGGAACAGATTCTCCTTCAGACCCCTCAGAAGAAATCAACACTGCCAACACCCTGATTTTGAACTTCCAGCCTCTGAAACTATGAGAGAATAAATTTGTTATTTTAAGCCACCCAGTTTGTGGTACTTTGCTATAGTAGTCCTAAGAAGTTAATGGAGTCCCTAGGTGGCACAAACATTTAAGCACTTGACTACTAACCGAAAGGTTAGTGGTTCAAACCTACCCCAAGGAGCCTTGGAAGAAAGGCCTGATGATCTGCTTCAGAAAGGTCACAGCCTTAAAATCCCTATAGAGCGCAGTTCTACTTTGTCACACATGGGGTTGCCAATCGTCAAAATGGACTAACTGCAATTGGTTTACTGGTCTGGTAGAAAGCTAATACAGACGTATACTTAGCATTTTTAGAAAACCCTGATATTTTGAGACTAATCATTAAGAAGATGGTACTACATCTTAGAAATGAAGTTAAAAGCAGTTGAAGTCTTGATTTTGAAGCTTGGAAGAACTTTCTAGCAAGTTTTAAGAAATACGTTTCTTGTGTACAAATGAATACACTTAAGAACATGACCCAAAGTTGGAAATATAGTTGATGTGATCGATGGCATGTTTGGTAGGCTAAAACTGCTGGTGCAAAAAGAGTAAGAAAAAACTTTTCAGGAATAAACTTGGGTCATAGATTTCATGAGAACAGTTCGGGGAAGAAATGTCTTCATATCAGTCTGTTAAAAAAATTCTGAAAATTTTTATTAATATAAAATGGTGACATGACTGACAAAATATCAGATATGACCCTAAGCTGATCTGACTCTAATAATAAAATGTAGTTTCAATTCAGTGCCAAGCATTTAATTGCCAAAGAGATCCGTCATCTCTCTCTTTCTGTCTTCTGCAATGACCAGCCAACAGAGAGTGATTGCTCTGTTAGCTTGGGTCCCAGAGCGAACATGGAGTGGAGCAAAGCTACATCTGATGTTTGATATACATGTGTGAGTGCACAATAAATTGTTGTTACTTACAGCACTGCAGCATAGCCTATCCTGACAGGTCCTGTAAGATTGCGGAATAGGCAGGTTTGGAGTAGAAATGAGAAGTTTCGTTTTGAATAAGTTCAAATTATGTATTTCAGGAGGTTTGATCAATTCATAACTCATTGGTAAACGTGGTACCAATTGTAAATGTGATGGGATTCACACATTTTAAGTTTTAGAGGTTTGGACTAAATTAGTTTACTAAGAAGGTTCTGAATTGGCTTGTCCATGTAAATGTAAGGTGGAAAGATGCTCATAAACTATTTGATATTGATAATGAGCATCTCAATTTTACATGTCAGCTGCATGGTTCCATTCTATAGTGTCAGCATATGCACGTACTCAGTCACATGTATATAGACACACACCCCTCTCAAAAAATTTCCAAGGATTCCTTCAATCATTTTTGGCAATAGGCTTTTAGAAATTGTTTTCAAGTTCAGGTCTTTCACATTCTCTTCAAAAGTAATTTTTTGGTTGATACTTACTTGTTTTGTTGGATGACAGAGCATGAAGGGAACCTTTTATTGAGCTCAATGGCAGTTTGATCAAAGTAATATGTAATTTGGATGCACTGACTCTGAACATTTTCTGGGAAGTGGAGATGTGCCAGACATCCCCAGAACTGCTCACATGTAAAGTTTGATCAACAGGATTAATGTTGAAAGACTGGACTCTAAAATTTGGATACCTGGACCAAAGAATTGCCATTTTCCTGGGCTGATTAGCAAGTGCTCACAACAAAACATTTTTTGTGTGTCACTAATTCACCTTACTATAGTGAATTTCTCACTGCATTCCCTCTTTGTAGTCGAAGTGTCATACTTCTGTTCTCCATCCTCCCAGGATGCTATACATTCATACCTCCAACCTTTTGCTTATACTGTTACCTTACAATGCTTGTTCCCTCTGTTATTTGTCCACTTCTCAAGGTCTTATTCATCCTTTATAGCTGCTAAAAAAATTCTCCTCCATGCTTTTACTAATGTCTCAAAGAATTTATTTGAGCCTTTTCAGTTACACACTATTTCTTTCCTTTAGTTTTTAAGTTTCTTTGAATACTCAAGGTCCATGTGTTTACCTTAGTATTTTCTGTTCCCTGTAGGAGCCATCACAATGTTCTGTACATACAGATAGGCTGTCAATAAATATTTATTAAATTTAAATAGAGCCATAACACCATTTTAAATTTCTTTGGCTTCAAAATATCCCTTACCTAAGGAATCAGGACCTCAGGAAACTTTGTGCATGCTCTGCCCTCTGTGTCATTCACTAGTTATGTAAGGGGATGGAAGAAAAAAATACATTTCACACCAATATAGATTTTCAATTTTTCAACATGCTGTCATGTATAGAGTCCCTTTTGAGGTTCAGGCAGTCCTTTGAGATGGGAAGGGGAAGTGTCATTATTCCTAGGTGTGAGATTAGAAAACTGCTCAGGTTCCCACTGATGGTCAGCAGCCACAGTAGGTTCAAACACTGGTCTCCTAGCTGCTGCGGTACTGCCCTTTGTTTATTCCTTTATAGTACTCCATTCCCATACAAGAATTCCTCACGGTTCCTGCACATTCCCAGGCTGGGAAGGGCTTCTCTAGCACATACAGATTTACTGGGCAGTGATTTGTCCAGCAGCTGCTCTGTTGCTATTGGGGGAGGCCCTTTGCACTGTTCTGCTTTTCTCCTTTCAAAATGCATGCATTTATTACCTATTATGTTTTACATGTCAACACAAATGGGGTTGCCGTCTAGACGGTTTGACTTCATCAACAGCTACTTCTATGAAATGACTTCATTTCATCCAAAGTCATTTGAATCTTTTTCAGATAAATAGCCACATGCGTGACTAAGTCAACTGGCCCAAACGAATGGAGAGTTTGTTGAAGAACCTGCTGAGCTTGGAGTACTATGTAAAGTAGTCCTTTCACGCACCTATTATTTTCTGCTTTGAATTTTTTGTTGATTCCATGCATTTTCATTAATGGAAGTATGCTGAATCATTGAGAGTGTCTGAATTTTTGGTAGGTAGTATGGATTTTTTTTTGTTGTACCCTCCCCCAAGCCTACCCTAAGTGGTTAGTGGTACATATGAAGTATCACTACTTATACCCTAGAGTCTCCACAGGGGTCTACTGGTATATATGTGGAACAAATAAAATTTTTCAAAATTTCTATTTTTGCTACCAAAAATTCAGACACTTCATGCAATACCCTGTAAAAACAGTAATTTGTGGCATATGTCCGTTTCTTCAGTTTCAAGTGGTCATAAAGGTCCCTGCCTTGCGGCAGCATGCACTGTCAGTGATACAGCAGATTCCCAATAAACCTTCAGTGGCAGAAAATGTACTTGGTCACTAGAGGTACCTGTGAGCATGTACGGATTAGTATATGGTGAAAAGCAGCATAGTTAACCGAACACATGGTAAATTAAATATGAGCACTGTATTTTCAAAAGGAAAAATTAGTAAAAATAGGTTGAAAGCAGATATTTAGTTAACAAAACATCCAGCTTCTGAAGCATCCTGGAAATTAGTACACATTAGTAAAATCTATAATAACATTACACTTGTAAAACTAAACAATGAGAAGAGATGATCTTTAATCCAAAATGTTACAATTAAGTTATAATTATCTTCATGATTTATAGACTATTGCATCATATTTACTCCATTACCTATATTGAACAAACGCAGATTGGAAACAATCATAAGAGCATCCCACCCACTCTGTAAACATTTTAGTTAATTAAGAATGTATAGTGGTATTGCTGAATATTTAGGCAGAGTTAGACAGATTAGATAGAGTAGAGCTCTTGTGGAGTTCCTTTGATCAAGATTTCAATTTTACTGCTGGACAATAAAAGTGCTTAATTATTCAAATTTAGTTTTAGTCCTCAAAACTTGTTTTAGTCAGACCATTACTCTCAATTGGTGTGGAATGTGTGGGTTGAGGGGAGTTATAATTTTAATACATAAATTAAATTACTGTGCATAATAGGATATGAGTTTTGATATGGAATAAAGTATATATGAATCAGTGTATTGATATGTGTGTTATCTTCAACATATGACTGAGCTATTGAACATCTAAGAAACAGTAAAAGTTGAGGGAAATGAATGACAAAAGATTGCACCACACACTGAAGAAATAAACACCCAACCAAATAGGGGGAATCCATTTCATTATTTAAAAAGAAAGCATCAACATTATATTCAAGAATCATAAAAATAACATCATCTAGGGTTCCGGAAAAATGGCTCTCTAGGTAGAAGCACCACGCCGTCCCTCCACAGCAAAGATCCGAAAAACTAAGCCGAACAGAGAATACAACAATCCTGAAACCCTAAAACATCAAATGAAGAGACAAAGAACTCAGCAGAGCACCAAATGGAGTGAGAAAACTGACAGAGAACGCAGAGCGAGGAGAGATTCATGCAGAGGTCCCCTACCAGCTAACACAGTGCAGATCCACCATCATGGACTCCTATCAGAGACCAGCAAACGGGGTATGAGAAAGCAGCCTCACCGAGCGTCCAGCAGTAGACAAAACAACCGGTAATTTGCTATATACATTTTCCAAACCCCACCCTTCTTCACCCCGACTCGGCCTCCTCGCTTCCTGCGGCCACAATCTTTTGACTGGGAAACACCGGCTGCTTGGATTCCACACATGCTAATGGGCCGGCTCTCTGAGTGCCATTTGTTGGCTGCTGGTGTTGCTTTTTTTCCCCTTCTTTTGATTTCTCCCTTACCTCTCACCACCTCCCCGTCCTTTCGCTCAAATACCTGGCTCCATGCGCCATCTTTGCTTCTTCCTGAGGCGCTGCAGAGCTCCGGTAATTTGTGATATACGCTTTCCCACTCCCTAACCTTCTTAACCCACACTCGGCTCCCTCTGTTTCCCGTGGACACAGTCTCTTCACCAAGAAACACCAGCCAGCACTAGCTGACTCTCTGAGTGCCATTTGTGGGCGGCTACTGTTGCTTTTCTTTTCTGCTTCTTTTGATTTCTTCCTTATCTCTCACCACCTCCCGCTCCTTTCTCTCAAATACCTGGCTCCACGTGCCATCTTTGCTTCTTCCTCAGGGGCTGTGGAGCTCCCTGCGAGTGTGGAGCTGCTTCCCAGTCTGGGCTGCCGTGCTGGTGGGATCCTGGGGCTTTTGTTCATTGGTTTGTTTGGAATTGTTTGTTTGTTTTCTTTTCCTTTTCTTGAGTTGGGAGCCCTTTCTGGCCAGGCGGTGCTGCGTGGCAAGGAGACTTCCCCTCAGCTTGCACAGATGTGCAGAGGGATCCCTGAGGGCATTTCTTTTTTTGTTTTTGTTTTTTTTTTTTTTTTCCTGTTTTTTTGGGGGCTTACTTGTTCTTATTTTTTTTTTAATTTATTTTTTTCTTTCCCCTCCTTTTCCCTTTTTGTCTTTCTTCATTGCTCAGTTTCTCGTCTCTCTATATCTTCCTTCTCTTTCTGTTCCCTGAATAACTGGAGTTGTATACCTCTACACCTTCTAGCCAGGCTGTAATGCAACACTTGAGAGTGACTTCCCCAGACTTCATAGCTGCACTGGTGGGATCCCTGGGAACTTTGTGATTCTTTAACCTTTCCGATTTTTATTTATTCATTCTTTTCTTTTCTTCCTCTTCCCCTTTCTGTTTTTCTACATTTCATAGTCTCTCATCTCTCCACTCCAACGGCAAGCTCCCCTAGCATTCTTTTTGTTTGTTTGTATGTTTTTGGCTCCTGTTCCTCTCTCCTCTCTCCCATATCCATCTTAGCTCCA
>NW_004443939.1:22013546-22049822 GCF_000243295.1 Trichechus manatus latirostris | reverse complement strand
AATTGGAAGAGTGTAGTCAATGTCACTGAACTGTGCATGTAGAAATTTTTGAAATGGTGTATCTTTGGCTATGTGTATTTTCACCAAAAAAAAAGGTTGAGAAGTTAGAAGGTTGACATGTCATGGGGTTGTTAACCAATGTCATAAAACAACATGTATACTACTGCTTCATGAGAAACTATTTGTTCTGTAAGCCTTCACCTGAAGTACAATAAAAAAAAGTGTCCTTAAAGATAGTAATTTAAAAAAAGAAAAGTCATCTACCAGTAAAGTCCACATTGATTTATAATGCACTTGTACATACATTGTTTCATTAGATTCTTAGAACCAAGTACCATAGTAAGTAGATTTTCCCATTTACATATGTGGAAATTGAAGTTTAGAACAATAAGTAACACTTCAACTCACTCTAAGCCCAGATCATAGGTGTTCTGGTTCCCTGTCAACAGCGCTTTACATCATATTATACAGCCTTAAGTGAGGGCCCATTTTATAATGTATACTATTGATACCAAGAATATCATTGCTCATATGACTAAATAATTTATAATCTAATTAAGTTGACAAGTAAAAGGCAGGACAAACATATGTTTAGAAAAACCTTGATCTAATTAACAAAAAGCCATAAATATTATACAAATTTAGAGAAAAGAACAACACCAAGGACAAAGCTATTAGAAAAATCTTAAAGGATAAGAATGAGAAAGTAGGACATAAAAAATTTGACTGTGTTGGGTTGGGTCCCTCCAGGCAGTCTGACATTGCAGCATAGTGAATTACTAGTATGTGGCCATTTTAGCCACGGTCTTCTAACTCCCACAAAATGATTGTGTGCGGCTATGCAAATAAGGTGCTGTGGCCCACCAAGGGGATTGGACAGCCTGCTAATAATGCAAATAAAGTGCATGGAACTCTTGCAGGGGGTGGGACCATGCAAATAAGTTATATAAAAACCTTGTAGGGGGTTGGTCAGTTCTGCCATCCTACTAGGTTTAAAAAAAGCCAATCCCAGACAGTGGGGGTAGGGACCTCACAGCTATCAAGAAGAAGAGCCAGGAGCAGCACGTTTTTGCACCCAGGGTCTCTGCATTAAGAACCCCCTAGACCCAGGGGACAGAGAGAGCTGTAACACTAGAGTTGATAAGAGATGGGAGAAAAGGCAGTAAGCACAGCAGACTCCAGTGGAAGAGAAATGGTGGCAGCAGAACCAGAAGACTGTCTAGAGACTGCGCGATGGACTTCCTAGCCCATGGAGTGAGGCAACTACAATGGGCATGCTGACCCATGGAGCGAGAGAGAGCTGAGCGCATTTGGGTAGAAGGCTTGCTGGCAGAGTGGAGTGCTTCTGGGCACTTGTCGGTGGAGCTAAAGAACTTTGAAACACTTTCCCAAGTGGGTGGAGGCTGAGGGGCCAAGGGGCCAAGGGCTGAGAGGGCTGGGCCCAGTGGCAGCAGCCAAGAAGAAGCTACCTTAATCAAAGAACTGTATCCTAGGTTGTTCCTGTTACTTCCAAGTTGATCCTGATCTTGAATTGTAACCTGTTAACTTCCTTAATAAACTGCATAACTGTGAATATGGTCTGTGAGTTCTGTGTAGTCATTGCTACAAATTATTGTACCCAGCAGAGAAGTAGAGAGTACTGTGGGAGGGATGACTGGTGTCAGAATTGGTAAAAAGGTTGGAGAGAGGAGGTATATCTGATCTCCACCTCATAGGAATCAGCTTTGGGCTGATGTTGATTTTGATTATCCTCCTGGCTTGTGAAGTTAGAGGACCTCTGATGCCACCACACCATTTTCACAGATATGAACCAAAGAACAGTAACCTCTTTTGTTCCTTTGGATTCTGAAAATGACTAGTGGAGTAGTTTGGCTGTAGCAAAAGTTTGTGTAGAAGAGTTTTGGGAGGTGGAAATGGGGAGTGGAGATTTATGGAAGGGTTACAGTTAGACTGGAAAAAGTAATATGGGACTGAATTGTGATGAACCTTTAAGATTAAATTTTATGTTGTAGACAATGCAGAAGTTTGAAAGTGTTTATTTAGTTTCCTTTTGGTTTGGTAAAGTGCAAAGTAGAATATAGAAGATTTTAATCCAAATAGTTTTAGATTAACCATCAAAAAACATAGTCCATTTTTTATAAGCAAATTATTCAATTATAATTTATGTCCAACAGAATACATACATTAAAATGTACAATTAGTTGAGTGTTGACAGGTTTACATACCTGTGAAACCACAGACACAATCAAGATGCACATTTCCATCACATCCTCACATCCTAAAAATAAGCCATTAATTCTTACTTTGACTGAGTTACTACTTAGCTTTTGATCCTCTATTTGTTACTTAAACTTTCCCAACTTTTACTAAATTATGACCTACCCCTACCCTTCCTAACTCAGGATTGCTGTGGGAAAAAAAAATTAAATAAAGGTAAATGTGCTTTGAAAACTATGAGGTGCAATACAAACGTAAGGCCCTGTTATTACAAGTTAGGTATACTTAGAAGAAGACCAATAGGACAGTGGAATGCAGGGGGGGTTCAAAGATAGCAATTGGAACTAGGAAGAATACCAGTGCAAGTATTATATTATTGCATGTATGAGGTGATTTGGGCTGGTACTAAGACTGGGGCCATAGTGCCTTGATAAGAGGATGCAGAATTGAGCCAGACTCACTCACAGACTCCAGGCTTTCTCACTGGTTGCTTCCACTTCAGTCTCACATGACATGAGTTTCAAGTTCATGCCTCAGAAAAATTACAAATTATTTCAGGTTGTGAATCATTGAGGCTGATCAAAATTAGACAACAGCAAGTGTCTAATCTATGAATGCTGAGAATCAGGCTGCACTGACTCTGTGCACTGTCCTAATCCTGCCAGAGTGGTTTTTCTAAAACACAGTCTGATACTTTTATTCTCTAGACTAAAACCTTTTTAATGGTTCCACACTGCATTTAGATTAAATCAAAACTCTTTAGTATGATAGACAAGATCCTTGAAAATCTGATGCCTGCTTATTTCTTCATAGTCCTCTCTCATCATGCTCCACCTAGCCTAAATAGAATATGGAGGGCATCGTGACTCTCACTCTTCCTCTATCATGCTTGGCAAACTTTAATAATATGCAATGCCACTCATTCTAGACTCAGGATCATCCCCAGACCAACAGTACATACCATCAGACTTATCAGAGATGCTTGGAATTTGAAAATGGAAAAATATGGGCTTGAATCCTTCCTTTGTCACTCATTAACTGTGTGGCCTGTGTTAATAAACCTTGATAAGCCTTGGTTTCCTTATTTGTAAAATGAAAATGGATATAATAGTACTGATGTATTGGGGCTTCTATGAGGATTACATGATGTAGCAGAATAGCTAAGAACATGTCATTTGGACCTAAACTGCCTGAGGTCTTACTCTAGCTCTGCCAACTGTAAGCTGTATGATCTTGGCAAAATTAATCTCACTGTGGCACAGTTTCCTCATATGTAAAAGGGTCTAGAATCTACTTCACAGGATTGTTGTTAGGACTGAATTACTTAACACAAGTAAAACACTTAGAAGATGCCCGGCCTACAACACTCAATAGGTGTAATCCAACATTATCACTATTATAATTAATAGTAATAGCAATAAAGATATTAATGTTCAAGTAATCAAAGTCTCCCCCTGCCCTCAGCCCACACTCCCTTCGGAGGGATGTCTTCTTCTGCATGTGAAGGAAGCTCCAGAGCCGCTTCTTGCAGTGCAGAATCTGGGTAATAGATTGATTTTCCTGAGGAGAACAACCAGAGTGAGAGATCTATAAAACCTCACTTCCAGGGATCAGTATGTTTTCTCAGCAAGAAGAAGGGGTCCTCCACAGGAGCTGTAGAATCACAAGGTCCTGTAGGGTTCTTGGACAGTTTGGCTGAGTATACAGGGGAAGACAGGAACCCAGACAGTCACCTCCACCCAAGGCAGCATGTGTTTCAAATGACAAAGTGAGGTAGGGGATGGAGCAGACACAGCATGGTAGTGAGAAAGCAGCAGAAAGAGAATGAGGAGGATTTTAGTAGCTTCCTGATTGGGAAACTTTGAGGAAAGAATCATCTTAAAGAATTTGTAGAAAGTTGTCTCTATAAGCTGCTATGTAAAACTCCCACTCCTTTAAAGAAATCTTCAGTAAAGATTTGCATCATTCTTTAAGACTATTGTTTCTTAGAAGAGGATATGGTAGACAGACTGGACCATGCGGCACTCCAGACTTCATTCAGATTATACAATTTTGAAGAGAGTTTAGTACAGTTCCTGGCACAACAGTAGACTCCTGATAAATAGTAGATATCACTAATATTGATAAATATCAAATTACTTGCTGTTTCCTGAAATTCCACGTTGTTTTCCACATACCTTCACACATTTTATCTCCTCTACCTAGAACGTCCTCCTTCAATTGTCTATCTCATATATTTATTACATTTCAACTCTTCACTCCGTTGGAGTTGATTGGTTCTTTCTTTGCCCCACCACACATTCTTATATATTCCTCTCTTACCCAACATTGCTATGATTAACTGTAGTCACGGATAGTAAATTTGCTAAACTACGCTCATGATTATTATGGGAAGAATGGCCCCTAACTGGTTGACTCTTTTGACAATTCATGCTCCTTTTTCTCTCACACAGTCTGGTCTTTCTATGTGACAGGTAGCTTTCCATTGATAGCTTCAGATCAACACAACCTGCACCCTGGGAGTGTTTCAAAGGTTTCCAGGGCTCTCTTCTAGGACTTATAGCCAATCTTTGGCCAGCAGAGGGCATAAAGGAGTAACAATTCTTCAGATCTTTACTCGTAGTCTTATTCGTGGGTAAACCAGTTGCCTTGGAGACAATTTTGATTCATGATGACCCCATGTGTGTCAGAGTGGATCTGTGCTTCACAGGGTTTTCAGTGGCTAAGTTTTTGGAAGTAAACTGCTAGGCCTTTCTTCTGAGGTGTCTCTGAGTGAATTCAGACCTTCAAACTTTCAGCTGGCAGCTGAGCATGTTAATCATTTGCATCACTCAGGGACCCCCATTCCTAGGTAGAGAGTAACTAAGTCAATAATCTCTCAGTCATGCCATGCAAAATAGCCAATGTGACCACTTAGGCCTTAGACCACCCATCCCATTAGCCTTGACTCCGGCCAGGATACTTTTAGACAATTGAATTGCTTTTTGATTGTCTGTTGGCCAGTCAAGGGGTGGTCTTCTCCCTGACCAGGCAATATGCTGTATATAGTGTGACAATATATTCTTGTTGTCTCAGTCAGTTCTAGTCTACACCTGTTGAACAGGAGTGTAATGATGAATAAGCACCTTCTTTCACTCTTAAATGTGACCTAATTTGGACAATAAATAGTATGGTTACTCTATATATGGGTGGACAACAGTGGTAAGGAAGATTAATCAGTCTCCCATATATGGCATATACGACAGACTGATTGTCTAAGATGCCCCAGTGAGTAATTGGGATCTCTTCTCTTGTCTAGGTCTTGACTTCTAGGTTTTGAGTCATATGTGTTACTCACATCCTTCCTTTTCCTATTCACTGACTTGAGTTTCCTCGAAGGTTTTCTAAACATGGTCAGTGATTAGCCTCACAGCCATAATGGACAAAAATGATATCAGTGGCTGAAAGATTGGGGTATAATACATAGAGGCCACATTTTGGAATCAGGAGGGTAGCCTGAGAGGTAAAGGTCTTATACAAGGCCGGTCCTTGGTCTGGCCTCCTATAGAAGGAGATGCTTTCTGCAAAGCCAATAAGGAAATTAAGCAATCCATCTTTGGTGTGGAGGTGGCTGAGCAGGGCTGGAAGTTACTGGCATGCCATCTAGTTTCTCCGTTGCTAAAGGGAATCCCCTAAATCTCCTGGTCACGTCCAGGGAAAGACTGGTGATGAATATTGTCAGCAAGGTAGGGTGGAACATCAGATTCTGCCTTGATTCTTCCTGACAGTATATGGCTGTAACTACAAGGTTTGAATCCCAGCCACTGAGCATGACAGAAGAGGAAGTGCTTTATCTTCAGTTACGAAGCTTAAAAGCTCCACAGCCCAAAGGCTAATAGGGTCGCTTTCCCAGAGTCTGATCCTTGGCCCTTTGGATGCCTGACTTTTAAGAATATGCTTGACATACATACAATTTAGATGACTTTTTTATTTTAATCAGCACAAGAATTACATCTGTATCATCAATCATCCCCTAGATCTCAATCCCAAAAATACTATGTACATCCTCATTTTTGACATCATTATTTTCCAACTCCTGGAACACTTATGCTTTGCCTTCTGCAATTCACAGTACTCTTCAGAGAAATCCTTTCTGACCTTACCCTTTTGCTCTATCTGAATTTCAGCTTTTATGTGAGAACACTGCTTCCCCTGAAGCCATTTCAAGTGGTGGCTCTTTTCTTCCTCACTCTTCTTACACCATGTGGTCTGGAGGAGGGCAAAGAGTATGATCGTCTTCCTTTTTCTCTTAGCTGTTTCAGACTATTCTCCCTCCCTCTTACCTAAACTCCTGAGTTTTGAATCTTGTGACATAAGACTCTACCAGTCACTATACCTCTTTGTTACAGTCATCTTCTAATCATCTTCTTTGAAGATGTGCGCTACAGGCTCAAGGTTGCTCTCTTCAATGCCACCACTAACATAATATTGGAGGGTATCATTATCCATGTGGAGTATCCTTTCGATTGTTTGGACTTTCAACTCTTGGAACTTTTCTCCTTTAATTATCTTAAGCTCCACCCACCTCAGCTATTTACTACGATGGGCCGACTCTAGACCTTGTCATAACATAATCTCAAGTTCAAGCATTCAACTCTGTTCATCATCTTCTAGCTTTTTAACTAATGATTTTTAGTACTCCAACCCCAGTAATCACTTTCTATCACCAGTACCTACTACTCGGTGCTTTTATCATCTTTTCTCTGTCCCTTATCTCCTCATGTCTTTACTACTAGCCTTTCCAAGTTTGAATTCCATAAACAATTATTATCATTCTCTGCATGTGCTCCTAAAATCCTTGTCCCTATCTTGCTTCGTCATATTTACTTACCAAAATTTTAACCTTCTTTAATTGCTAATTGCCACTGTATAACCGAATATAGCTAGAGGAAAACATAACCACGCTAAATGGTTTCACTTTAAATTCAGAACCATTAACCTAAAGTGAGCCCTTAATATGGCCTAACAATTATCCTAGATTTTTCAACTTCATTCCCCCTTTAGATCTCTTAGATAATTATTTCACATCATTTCTTCTTTTCTCAAGTTGTTAATACACACTCATCCAACCTCAATCTCAGCTTCAGATCTTGCTTCCTATTTCTTTGAGAAAATTGAATCAATTAGAAGAGAAGTTCAACAAACTTCCATAACCACGTCTAATCATTTAATTGTATCAAGCTTCTGTTACTATGGTTGAATTGTCTGTGCTCTGAGGAAAGACCAACTCCTTCACCTATGGGATAGATCTCATCTTATCCTCTTTGGTCTAATTAAGGATACTGCTCTAGTATTTCTTCTCTCTCTCCTGAATATACATTCTCTCCCCCACATACTTGATGTTTGTTCTCAGCACAAATAGTCTCGTATTTCTCCAATCTTAAAAACTCTTTTAACTCTATTTTCATTTCTAGCTGATTCCCCATTTCTCTCCTTACCTTTGTAGCAGATTGTTCATAATAGTTGTGTGCACTCACTCTCTGATTTCTTTCAAGCAATTATCCCTTGAACACAGTTCAGTAGGCTTTTACTTCTGTTGTTTCCCTGAAACTACTTTTGTAAAGGTCCCCAAAGTTCCCCACCTTGTTAAATCCAGTGGTAGGGTTGTCAGCCCTCACCCTATTTTACTTTTGAGCAGCATTTGACACAACTGATCAATTCCTCCTCCATTAAACACTTTCTTAATTTGACTTTCAGGGTCACATACATTATTGCTAATACCCAGGCCATAGCTTACCAGCGGGTTAAGAACCAAGAAGTATGTCTGGAGCACATTGGCTTACACAAGTTCCTTCCTCTCATCTACTTTTAGCTTCCTTCTTCCTTTGCAAAGTCTGACTAAATCCTGCCCATATTTTAGCCATGTGCTTAGAAATCTTCTGCTGATTTCTCTTCCGCTTTCTTACCCTCGACTTTTCCCCCTTGTCTGTGCTCCCACTGCAACCTTTTGGTCCCCCATCAATTTCCACACTCTATGTTTTCTTATCTGTATATCCCCGGATATGAACTTTTGGGAGCACTGATTTGTTCGCCTTTGGATTCCTAGAGACAAGCACAGTGCCTGGATCATAGTACAGGGAACATTTATCATCCTCTTACTTTGTGTCAGACACTGGGCTAAGAGTTTTACCTCCGTTACTTTAATGATTCTCACAATAACCCTGGGAAGAAATTACTACTATCATGCCATTTTAAAGATAAGAAAACTGAGTCTTACAGTGGTTTAGTGACCTACCCAATGATACACATATTCAGAAAACCCAAACTTGTTGCCATTGAGTTGATTCCAACTCATAGCGATCCTATAGGACAGAGTAGAACTACCCTATAGGGTTTCCAAGGAGCAGTGGGTGGATTGAAACTGCCGACATTTTGGTTATCCAGCCGAGCTCTTAACCACCTGCACCACCAGGGCTCCAACACACACAATGAGCGTGACAAAACCAGCACTAGATCTCAAATCTTTTAGAAAGTCTTCGGATATTCTTAACCTCTTTGCTATAGTCAAATGTTTGTTGAATGCGTGAATCAGCTCTGACAGTAGAAAATAGCTGAGACTCATGGACTATTGATCTCATTCTCATGTACCCCCAAAACCAAGGTTTCCACTTCAAAAGAGCATATTTAAGTTGTGCATTTAATTGGGGATGGTGGGAGACTTCTTACTAACTAAACAGTCATCGATCAGGCTCTCTTCTCAATCTATAACCTGGGGCCTGAAGTGGGAGAAACGAAACTTCCTAGGAAAGCTTTCTAATCTGAAGTATTCAAAAGAAAAATCTATTTTCCTATTGGAAATGAAGCAATCTACTCCAAAGCAGGAAGAAAAAAAGGAATTATATCTATAAGAGTTTGAACGTCAGTTTCCAAACTCTGCTTTCTTGGTGGATAAAAAAGAATGAAAGATAAAGATATATCTCAAGTTTTCAAGTCATACATTTAATAAAAATCAAATGAAACCCTGCCAAATGGGTGAGTGGGAGTCAGATGTATAATTAAATCTCCTTCTGGAATATACACCACTCAGAGATCAAATGGCTAACATCAAATTAGTCTTTCCAAATATGATGTATTGCCTCATGGAAAGCTATCAATAGTTTTTCACCATGGAAATTTAAAGGAAGAGTTTTTTTTTTTTTTTAAGTAAATATTCTAACTCATTTAAGAATCTAAGCACAAATTTAGAGAAAGCGATAAATGAAGAAAGTATTGTAATTAATGATTAGTACAAGTCATGCTTCTGACTGTATGCAGACTGCATGTTGGATTTGTTTTAGACTTGATGTCAGATATGAGATTTTCTCAAGGTTTTTCTTATAAAACCTCTCCCAATAATGATTTACAATAAAAGGATGGATATAGTCATGTGATGAGTGACATTTTATGTGAAAACACTGAGTATTTGAGTTTGCCCTTTTATGACATCTAAGGAAAAAAAAGAGGGGGGCATCAGGAGATATTCACAGCCAGAATAGAGCAGATGCAAATCCACCATTACCTTTAAATACCATTCCATACAGACAGCTCACTCTGTTAGTAAGAAGTAAATAACATTTCAATTTTAGAGAAAAAAAAATGTTTGTACAAACACTTTCTTCTACTCCACAGCCCCAAACAAATGCTATTTTATACCATTGTATCTACAGTAATGATTCGTTAGATACCATTAAGCAGCTATTCTCAAAATCAATGTGCTAAAAATAAATACAGTATTTTAAATGCCATACATGTTTGTGGCATTTTCTTTTCAGAATTTTTTAAAAAGAAGAAGATCTGCTTGAGTGCAACGAACAGTTATTTCTTCTAGAAAAGCGACAGGTTGCAATTGATCTTTTCCAGTGTGGTTAATGAGAAAAAGCAGTTCCCATGGGCACCATGAGGGGAGAAGCAGTTCTATTGTTTGAAATCATATTTAAACACTTAAATTTTTCTGTTTTTCTTACTACTTAACAAAGCACATAGACACTACTTTATTCTGAAGATGGTAACCGATCTTTGTTATTCACGCTTTTTTTCTAGGCAAAATCAGACTGTAATCTTGTACTTTGGGTTAATATATCCTGGATTAATAAATGGTATTAATCCAAGGAAACGGTAAGTGAATCCCCCTATGTTGAAGGGTACAACTTTTAACAAGTTCCTGTTTCTTAGGAGACAGGAGGAGACTAATTCCTGTCTCCTGGGGGTCATGAATAACTTTCTCCCCCTTTTTTCAGTGAATAATGCTACTCTACTGCTCTCATTCTACTAATGTAATAACAGCCTGGCCTCCCTTTGAGTTTTCAGCTGAGAGAAGGGTTATTTCTCCTGCTTCGTGACTAAGGCAGGATTACTGCAGGCTGAGCACATTTGTTGTAGTTCTCTCCCTTGAGGTCAATAGTGGCTGAAGAGATCTTAAGGCAGAACTTAAAGCTCAGTTTGGGCATGGAGGTCTTTGAGTGTCTTCAGGTTGATGGGTTTTGTATAAGGGAAAGGTCATTCCTTCTTCTAAGCAATGATCATTAGTGGCATCATCAGGAGACATTCACATGGCTGTGCTCCCTGTATCTAGCCTCTGGAAGAAGAAAAGCTACAGAGTGGAGTTAAATGGTCCGAATATGGGGTTGGGAATCCTTACACCTCATTTCTGCCATTAACATGTTTAAGCCAGCCACTTTACTTAATTAGACTGTAACCATTCAGAGTTTCTTATGCAAGGAAACATGCATTGTTTATCTTATTTTATTTTGTTTAGTGATTGTCTTCATAGTCATACCCTCCTTATGTTCTTCAGTAATGTTAATGTCCACGTGGAAGCAAGAATAGAATAGTATTAAAGTAAAAAGTTACTGTTGCACCACTAGCTTTATGTAAAAGCACAAGAGTAGTTTTAGCTCTGTAGCTGATATTTTGTAGTGGAAGGGATACATATTTGGTTCACACTTAATATTAATAATAATAATAACAATAATGACAGCAATAATAAAAACAACCACAGTGATCAATCAAGAGTTCAATACAAGCATTAACTACAAATGGACTATCCTACCCAGACAATTTTGAAAAAACAGAATGTTTGGCACAATGTTTAGATTTGTGACACAGTTGCAAAAAGTTAATTCCTTTTGACTTCTGCCAGTTAGTATTAAACTTATGAGGCATGAAATCATCTAATTCTTGATAATAGGTTTTCTATAGGGTTCCTGGTAGAAAACATTTATGCTTTAAACATATGTGCCTAGATCTCACAAACTACAGGCACATTTATTTACAAAAATGCAGACAGTCTTCCCCTTGGTGCTCAGAAACGAAATAATTTTTTAGAAAGACAGGGGAAAATGGGCAATAAATTTGCCCATATCTTTTGTGAAGATTCAACAAATCAACTGAGTTAAAGCCTAAGATATATTACATTTGCATATTTATATATCCAAACTTTTGGCAATTGCTACTTTTTCCTCATCTCTATTTTATTCCAGTTTTCATCATTTTCTTTTTCTTTTTTCTCCTATTGGGGTGGTGTGTTTTATTTTTGTCATCAAGTGGAGAGGTACAGGGTGCCTGATAAGATCAAAACTGAGATGAAAAATTATCCCATTTCATAGTATGAAAGGATCAATTTTAACATATCAAGTTTCATGAAAGGCAGAAGAAATAAATGTGTATTGGACCCTGAACTGTCACTAACCTATTCTCAATCTTATTTTCACCTGATATTGCAGAGTATAGTTGGACCCTTCTGAGAAAACTCTAGGTTGAATCTTGAAATTGTTTAGATTCAAAGTATATCACTAGATTTTAGCCCACCTCGTGATTGTTTAGAACATGCTGACCATTTATAGAAAACACTTGGCTCTCAGTTTTTTATTTTCCTTGAGATTTCCAAACCATATCATTTTTACCTTCTTTCCAAAGGATTATTTTTGTTTTTCTGAATCTCTAAAATCTTGTGGTTTCCACTCTAGCCATCTACTTTAGTCTGATGTTCTGTTTACTAATATTTATTTATTGTCTCTGATTTTAGAAGTAATGTATTTTGTTGCAGAAAATTTAGCAATACAAAAAGGTACAAGACTTTTAAAAAGACTACACATCCATCATCCACAGATGACCATGGTGTTGGTGTCCATCTCTTTTCCTTGCTATGTAGATACATATAAATGCAGATGACCATATACAAAGGCATACACATAAAGTTTGAGCTATGCTTTAAGGTAACATTGACACTATTCATATCTTTCTTTAATATCCTCTGAAAAGTCACATCTCTAAAACCCTTCTGTACATTACAATCCTTGAGGGGGATTTAAAAAATTAAAAATATCTGGACTTCAGCCTCAGAAATTTTAATTAATTTGGTTTCATGCATAGGTATTTTTAAAAAGTTCCCCAGATGCTTCTATTTCTCTACAAAATAAGGTAGAGAATCACTGCTCTAGAAAATTCTCATTTTCCGTGAGTCTTCTTACTTGGAAATAAGTCAGTAGTTACACGTACAGTAAACTCTTCTGAGTCTAGCTCTTCTCCTACTTAACCTGTCTCTAACAGTTGATCACATTCTTTTGTCATAGATTGAATTGGATTATAGTTTTCAACTCTTCAATCTGTTCATATTATAGAATTAGAAACCTTTTCCAAATGTCTGAAAAATCTCTATTACTAATTTAGGTGGAGTATATATCTCTGATCCTTTGATAAGTGGCTCATTTTGGCCAGTGGGATATTAGGAGACAAGATGTGAGCAAAGACTTTAAATAAGCTTGACCTCTCATGCTTCTTCCATATGCTATGAGAAGAACATGCCCAGTGCTGGTCTGGGGTGAATGACGAGCCACGTGGAGGACACATGAAGCATGAAACAGAGCTTCTCCTACTGACCCACAGACCAGTAGGCAAGAAAAATAAATGCATTGTTGTAAACACTGATATATTGTGGGTTTTGTTGTACAGCATCAGTGCAGAAAAACCTGACTGGCTCAGCTAGTTATTGATTTTTTTGTTTCTATGACTCCATACGTCAGTCAGTTTGTCATACTGTGGAGGCTTGAGTGTTACTGTGAAGGTGAAAGCTATGCCACCGGTATTCAAATACCAACAGGTTCACCCATGGCAGACAGCTTTCAGCTAAGCTTTCAGACTAAGATAGACTAGGAAGAAGGACCTGGCCGTCAGCTTCTGAAAAAAAAAATGAGCCAGTGAAAACCTTATGAATAACACCAGAACATTGTCTGATATTGTACTGAAAAATAAGCCCCTCAGGTTGGAAGTCACTCATAATATAACTGGGGAAGAGCAACTTCCTCAGAGTAGAGTCAACCTTAATGATGTGGATGGAGTCAAGCTTCCAGAATCTTCATTTGCTGATGTAGCAAGACTCAAAATAAGAAGAAAAGCGCTGCAAACATCCATTAATAATCGGAATGTGGAATGTACGAAGTATGAATCTAGGAAAACTGGAAATCGTCAAAATGAAATGAATGCACAAACATCCATATCCGAGGCATTAGAGAGCTGAAATAGACTGGTGTTGGCCATTTTGAATCAGACAATCATATGGTGTACTATGTCAGGAATGACAAATTGAAGAGGAATAGTGTCACATTCATCGTCAAAGAGAACATTTCAAAATCTATCCTGAAGTACGACACTGTCGGTCATAGGATAATATCCATATGCCTACAAGGAGGATCAGTTAATATGACTATTATTCAAATTTATGCACCAACCTCTGAGGTCAAAGATGAAGAAATTGAAGACTTTTACCAATTTCTGCAGTCTGAAATTGATTGAACATGCATTCAAGATGCTTTTATAATTATTAGTGATTGGAATGTGAAAGTCAGAAACAAAGAAGAAGGATCAGTAGTTGGAAAAAAATGGCCTTGGAGATAGAAATGATGTCAGAGATCACATGCAGAACTTTGCAAGACCAATGACTTCTTCACTGCAAATACATTTTTTCAACTACATAAATGGTGACTATACACATGGACCTTGTTGGACGGAATACACAGGAATCAAATAGACTACACCTGTGGAAAGAGACGATGGAAAAGCTCAATATCATCAGTTAGAACAAGGCCAGGGGTCAACTGCGGAACATACCATCAATTGCTCATATAGAAGTTCAAGTGGAAGCTGAAGAAAATTAGAACAAGTCCACGAGAGCCAAAGTATGACCTTGAGTGTATGCCACCTGAATTTAGAGACCATCTCAAGAATAGATTTGATGTGTTGAATACTAATGACTGAAGACCAGATGAGTTGTGGAATGACATCAAGGACATCATAATGAAGAAAGCAAGAGGTCATTAAAAAGACAGGAAAGAAAGAAAAGACCAGAATGTATGACAGAAGAGACTCTGAAACTTGCTCTTAAACGTTGAGTAGCTAAAGCAGAAGAAAGAAATGATGAAGTAAAAGAACTGAACAGAAGATTTCAAAGGGTGGCTCGAGAAGACAAAGGAAAGCATTATAATGAAATGTGCAAAGACCTGGAGTTAGAAAACCAAAAGGGAAGGACATGGTCAGCATTTCTCAAGCTGAAAGAACTGAAGAAAAAATTCAAGCCTCTAATTGTGATAGTGAAGGATTCTATAGGCAAAATACCAAAGAACACAGGAAGCATCAAAAGCAGATGGAATACACAGAGTCACTGTACCAAAAAGAACGAGTCGATGTTCAGTCATTTCAGGAGATAGCATATGATCAAAAACTGATGGTACTGAAGGAAGAGGTCCAAGCTTCACTGAAGACACTGGCGAAAAACAAGGCTCCAGGAATTGATGGAATACCAATTGAGATGTTTCAACAAATGAATGCAGCGCTGGAAGTGCTCACCCGTCCATGCCAAGAAATTTGGAAGACCTGCCTAGTCAACCAATTGGAAGAGATCCATATTTATTCCTATTGCAAAGAAAGGTGATCCAACTGAACGTGGAAACTATCGAACAATATCATCAATATCCCATGCAAGTAAAATTTTGCTGAAGATCATTCAAAAACGGTTGCAGCAATACATCGACAGGGAACTTCCGGAAATTCAAGCCACTTTCAGAAGAGGACGTGAAACCAGGGATATCATCGCTGATGTCAGATGGATCTTGGATGAAAGCAGAGAATACCAGAAAGATGTTTACCTGTGTTTTACTATGAAAAGACATTTGACTGGGTGGATCATAACAAATTATGGATAACATTGCAAAGAATGAGAATTCCAGTACATTTAATTGTGCTCATGAGGAAACTTTATATAGATTAAGAGGCAATCATTAGAGCAGAACAAGGGGATACTGGGTGGTTTAAAATCAGGAAAGCTGTGCGTCAGGGTTGTATCCTTTCACCATATTTATTCAAACTATATGCTGAGCAAATAATCTGGGAACCTGGACTATATGAAGAAGATTGGGGCTTCAGGATTGGAAGAGGACTTATTAACAACCTGTGTTATGCAGATAATACAAGCTTGCTTGCAGAAAGTGAAAAGGACTTGAAGCCTTTACTGATGAAGATCAAAGAATATAGCCTTCAGTATGGATTACACCTCAACATGAAGAAAACAAAAATCCTCCCAACTGGACCAATAAGCAACATCATGATAAATGGAGAAAAGATTGAAGTTGTCAAGGATTTCATTTTACTTGGATCCATAATCAAAGCCCATGGGAGCAGCAGTTAAGAAATCAAACTACGCATTGCATTGGGCAAATCAGCTGCAAAAGACCTCTTTAAAGTGTTAAAAAGTAAAGATGTCGCTTTGAGGATTAAGGTGTGCCTGACCCAAGCCATGGTGTTTCCAATCACCTCATATGCATGCGAGACCTGGGCAATGAATAAGGATGGCCAAAGAAAAATTGATGCCTTTGAGTTGTGGTGTTGGTGAAGAATATTGAATATACCATGTACTGCCATAAGAACGAACAAATCTGTCTTGATAGAAGTACAGCCAGAATACTTCTTAGAAACGAGGATGATGAGACTTGGTCTCACGGACTTTGGTCACGTTATCAGGAGGGACCTGTCCCTGGAGAAGGATATCATGCTTGGTAAAGTGGAGGGTTAGCGAAACAGAGGAAAATCATCAATGATATGGATTGGCACAGTGGCTGCAACAATGGGCTCAACACAGCAAAGACCATGGGGAAGGTGCAGGACAGGGCAGCGTTTTGTTCTGTTGTATATAAAGTCCCTACGAGTCAGAACTGACTCAACGGCACCTAACAACAACAACAACATGGCACTATATTCTGCTTCTTTTTATGCTTCTGATCCTTTCTACTTAGGCTACTTTGCTGGCCATTCTCCTTCTTCTCATCAGTTAGATATAAACATTGATCCAGAACTCCATTCTTAGCCCTTGTCTACTCTTACTCAAGACATTCTTCCTGGCTGGCCTTTTTGCTTGCTATTATTTCAATTATATTGATTGTGCCTAGATCAATATCTCCAGAACTTCGACATCAAGCCTCAAATTCAATTATGTACAAATTAAACTCACTACTTTTTCTCCCCAACTTGCTACTCCTTATGAATTAACCATACCGGTTAATGCTATCATCTATATTGCCAGTTCCATGAAAGGAAGAAGGGAAGAGAGAATTCTAGACTCTTTTCTTGAACTCACATAGTCAGTTGGTCACCTGCAAACTTATTGAAATACATTCTTCATGACCCATTTTTTAAAGTTTCCTGGCTACTCCTAATCTCCAGAAAATTAGGTTATTCTGAACTGTATGTTACCGCTTTACTTTTGCAACATGTGTTATAATTTTTCCTCACTTCTTTCTCTAGATCCATTTATGTCAAGGTCTATGCTGTTTTCATGTTTGATTTTATAGTGGCCAGTACAGTGGTGATACATGGTAGATATCCAGTAAATATTTGGTGAAAGTTGTGTCATAATAATATGGACTTTTAAGAAATGGGTGGTATGACCAAGGATAAATTACTTAACATCTATTTTCAGTTTCCATGTCTATCATTTGGGAATGTGCCTGATTATTCATCTTCACCAAAGAAATGTTGAAAGATTAACAAATAGAGTCATTTAAGACAAAGATGAAGTGCTGGAGAAATGATAATGAATTGTATTAGATTATGGGACTTGGCTCGTTGCGTTGTCAGTATTCTGTCTGTCTATTGAAATTGCATTGCCAAATGATGACCTAATTATATCGCATTTGCCAGATGGTTAATTGTGGCAAGCAAAAAAGCTTTGCCATTGTTGTAAATATTGTCTTTTGATAGTAAAACATTTTCCAGAATTACTAATTTATCTTTTAAAATGCTAATTTTCACCTTGCAACTTTGGAAACCTGATTATTTCTGACTTTAGTAAGGTTATTCTAAAAATATAGAGAGAGGATGATGATTCAAAAGGACTAGATTCTAATAAAATAAACAGTACAATTTAATTTAAAACAATGTTGGGCCAGATTTTGTTGAAAGGAGCAGGATGATATAATATGACTCATCAGACATCTTCAACAAAGCCCCAGGCTCTGTGATGGAGGCAGTGCGTGTCCAAATCATAAAAAACACTTCCAACAACCTTGTGAAAAATAAGACTATATAATTCAGGTACTATTTCATCATTCTAATGTGTGGAGTTTTAGTCTGTCTTACAGAATACAAGACAGCTCTTTATTCTTACCTAATAAAGGCAGAGCCTCATGAAAACTTTTAAAGCACCAAATAACATACAGTAGCTCCTAGCTCCCACTTGGCCTGGTGTAATTCAAAACAAAACAATGCAAAATCATTAAATAAGTTTTGGACTGTGCAACACAGTTTTGGTATTTCTTGTAATAACTAGTTCTATTCATTTTACAAAATATAAAAATTTTCCAAAAATGATTCTGGTGCTCTGCTTTGCTAATTCCCTTATTATGTTTCTTTCTTATCTACCTATTGAACAATGCAGGTGTGGATCAAAGATTCTCTGATGTGTCATTATCTATTTGCTTCATTCTTAAATCTGCTATGGATGAGTGAAATGTAAAAATAAAAACAGATATTAGACTTTAAAATATCTGACAAAATTTCTTTTAGAAGGGCTATTTATCTATCTAATTATTACTACAAGGAAAGAGAACAAACAAACAGAAAAAAGAACTGTGATGGTTAAGGTTGTGTGTCTACTTGGCTGGACCATGATTCTCAGTGGTTTGGCAGTTATGATGTAGTTTGGCAGTTGTATGATGCTGTGATCACTTCCATGATGAGATCTGATATAATGTGATCACCTCCATGATAGCATCTGCTGTGAGTAGCCAATCAGTTGAAAGGGAGTTTCCTTGGGCTTGTGGCCTGCATCGAATATAAGTAGACATTCTGGGCAAGGCTTGGGCGGTTTTGCTTGTTCTGGATTCTTCAGCTCGCTCCTGTTTGTCTGACCTCTGGTTCTTGGGACTTAGGATTTGTCGATATTTACAGCCTGTGATCAAGAGCCCTGCTCTCTGACCTGTCGATCTTCGTTCACTAGCTCCTGTGGCTATGTGAATCAGGAGAAGCCTCTATCCTGACCCATGAACTTGGAACATTCCAGACTCTACAACTGTGCGAGCCATTTCCTTGATATAAATCTTTCTCTATACATATTTATATGCTTTACTGGTTTTGCTTCTCTAGACATCCCAGCCTTAAGAAGGAACAACCCAATATAACTTAAATAAGATTAACATGTATTCACTGAGTCTGTACCATTGGAATGAACAGGGATTTCTATCATTTTATTTTCTGAAAATGTTGGCTATACTTCATGTTGTTGTTTATTTGTTGGTCTTAGACAAATGTATTGGCAATCAAGTCACAGCATACAAGTACTAATGCTCCATGACATTCATTTTTTTATTCTCATCACAGTTCAATAAATTCAGAGAAATGAAAAAGTATTCACTATGTAGCACTCATTAGGGTCTGACATTGATTTCCTCTGTACTGTATCATAGTGTTTACTATCAGTCACCTTAATTGTAACATAAATTGCTTAGTCACGTATTTAATAATGAGTAGAATTGGCCATCATAACCACTTCTTTATTATTAGCAAACAGCTATTTACATAGTCACAGGGGAAACCATATCATTATTCCCTGTGAGACAGAGTAACAAACATCAAATTTAATTGCCCTACTAGGCACTGGAGTCATAATCTTTACACAACACTTACGTTTTCATTACTTATCAATTCACTTATCATTATGCTATACTCACAAAAGTTAAGCAGCTAGCAAACAGTAGATCTTTCATTGCTGTTTATGCAGAGATAAACAAATAGATGTAAAATGTGTTAGAGTGAATATATTAACTCTGAGGATTACGTAGGATATTGGTAGTTCCAGTTTAGCTTTATTAATATTGCTGAAACAGTGTCAGCAATGTTTACCTTTTGTGGATAAAGGTTTTATATCCTTTCATTGACTTTATTTATTTTTTAAATAAATGGCTTTTCCCGAGACTTTTCCAGTGTTTGTTGCTGCCATCCGCTAACTCCTTTTTTCTAAAGAAGTGATTCTGAGAGATATGGGCCTATGGTATACAGTATCATTTATTTATTCATTCATTCATTCTTTACATGCATTTTTTTAGTAACACTTATAAACCAGGCACTAAGCTAGGCACTGGGAATACAAAGATCATTAAAAGCAAAAGTTATCCCATCCCAATGCCTAAAGTCTTGCAGAGATATACATGTAAGCTCGGGATTAGCGTGCACACAGTGCTTCTGAAATACCGGTGATGAACAGAGAATGAGGATGTGGGTTAACAGCCTGAATGCTTAGTGTTTGTGTCATTTTTAATTTAAAAAGAATGCAAACTTTGCCTTCTTTTCCAGTAGATTCAAATCCCTTTTCCAGTAGATTCAAATCCCCCAAAGCCATTTAAAAAAAAAAAAATTCAATCCAAAGTCAGCAAGTAAAATATAAAATGCCTGGGAATATGATACCCTACTCCCTGCAGACATGGTTCTGCAGCAGACCTAGGCTTCTTAGGACCATCTGGAAAACCATGGCTCTACTCCGTCTGTGTTTGTTGTATATAAAAATATTTCAAATTCTTTATCAGCACCTAGTGCTCCTGGAAGTTGGGCTATCTTTATTTCATGACTTTGTTTACCCCTGTAGTACGACTGAGTACACCGATAGGTGCGTGCCTTGATTTGAGAAGCAATGTGGTGTCAGTGCAATGAAAACTATAATGTACTTAAGTAGAGGATACTGAGTGGCACAGAGGAGCAATATCAACATCAGAGTAGGAAGGAGTAGGAAGGACACATAGAAAAGGCTTTCTCTAAGAACTGATGATAAATTGACAAGTATTTATCAAACTCCAGGCATTCTCTTGGGTGCTGAAATCCAATGGTAACTAAAAGAACGGACAAAGGCCTTGCTCTCTGAGGTTTATAACCTATCAGGGAAAAAAAGAGAAAATAACTAAGAATTTTCCAAAATTGAGGAAAAACGTCAAGTCACTGGTTCAAGAAGCCCTATTTGCTCCAAGAAGGATTAATAAGAATAAATCCTCATCTGGGTAAACCATACTAAATCAGCTGAAAACCAAAAACAAACAAAAAATTTAAAACAGCCAGAGAAAATAAGGGGCATATTATCTTTATAGATGCAACAATTAGATTAAGAACAGATTTGACAAAGGAACAACAGAAACAGGAAAACAGGAGTGTATCGGTTATAAAATGCCAAAAGAGAATAGCTGCCAAGCAAAAATTCTATGCCTAATGGAAATGCCCCCCAAGAATGAGAATGAAATAAAGATGTATTCAGAAGAACAAAAGCTGAGAGAATTTATTACCAGCAAACTCACCCTAAAGGAAATAATAGAAAATATGCTTCAGGCAGGAAATTGTTCCAGATAGAAGATCAGAAATGCAGAGAGACTGTACAATAATGAAAACTGTAAATATCTGGGTAAATCTAAACTAATATTGACCTTACAAAAGAATAACAATAATGGTATGAAATGTTCTAAAATATATATAGAATTACATGACAACAATGACATGAATGTCAGAAAAGACGTAAGTGAACTTAAAGAGTTTTAAAGTCCTTGCATTGTCTGGATACAAAGCAAAAATGCCAGTTAAGATTAGGCTTGGACCAAAAAGAAACAAAAAAACCACTCATCTTCCAATCTCCAAAGTAACCATTAAGAGAATACTAGAGAAATATATAACTTCCAAGAAATAGAGAGGGAAATGAAATAATAAATGACGCTGAATCACAAAAGAAAGAAGAGATAAAAGAATCTCGAACAGGTAAGACAAAAATCACTTAGGAAGATGCTAGATTTAAACACAAATATGTACCAGTAATTACATCAAATGTAAATTGATTAAATTCCTTGTAAAACACAAAAATTGACAATCAATAAGTAATACAATATAACCATGTATTGTTTTCAGGAAGTTCACCTAAAATATAAGAACACAGAAAAATGAAAATGAAAATACAAAAGAAGTTATATTACTCAACCATTAGCTAACTTCTAACTGGTGTAGATACATTAACATTTAGATCAAATAGACTTTGAGACAAACACAAAGCCTTACTAGAGGCAAAGAGGAAAACAATAATGATAGTTAATTTCACCTAAAAACAAATCTATATTTTTCTGTATCCAGTAATATAGATTTAAAATATATAAAACAAAAATTCATAACTGCAAGGAACAATAGGTAATTCCACAGCAATAGTGGATATTGTAATACCTTCATTTTGTAATTAATCAAATAAGCAATAAGGAAATAGAAGATTTGCTCAGCACAATTAACAAAGTTGCCCTCAGGGGAATATATAGAAAAAGATACTCAAGAACTGCTGAACACACTATCTTTTCAAATGCTTATAAAATCTTAACAAAAATGAACCATTAAGTAAGTCTCTTCAAATTTTTAAGGATAAAAATTATTTATTATATATTCCCTGTTCATAATTGAATGAAGCTAGAGCTCAATAAGAAAAATAAAACTAGAAATATTCCTATGGTCAAAGAAGAAATAATAATAGAAACAAGGAAATATTTTAATTGGAATGATGATTTAATTATTATTATATATCAAAATTTTTCAAAATTAGGTGAAATCATGCTTCAGACTTTTCAAAATCAATGCTCTAATAATATTTCGTTGTTGTTGTTGCAAAAAACAGAGAATAAAATCCAAAGACTATAAGGAGAAATAAATAATAAAGGCAAGCACAGAAATTTAAAAAAAAACTGACAAAGTAAATATGAAATAGAATCAAGAAATCCCGTTTTTTTTTTAAGTCTAATAACACTGATAAACTCTTATGGGCTAAAGAAGGAAAACACATACATGCACCAAATCAGGTAATATCAGGATTGAAAAATAAGAGCATTACTATAGAGCTTAATGATATTAAAATTATAAATACATGATACGAAAAACTTTATGACAACGTTTGATATTTTAGATAAAATTAAAAAATTTTACAAGAAGACAATTTAGACAACTGGAACAATAGCATAGAAAATTTAAGACATTGACTTTATAATTAAAACTTTAAAAACTAATTACAAAGAAAACTCAAGGCACAGATTGCTCGACTGATAAGTAAAGTTAAATGCTTTCAGAAAATAGAAATAGAGCAAAAGATTCCCAATGCCTTTTAACAAGGTTAACCTCTATATAATTTTTTGTTTGTTTTCCTTGTACTATAGGAAGAAAGAAATAATAAAGGCAAGAACAGAAATTTAAAAAAATTAAAACTAAATACAAAAAATTACAGGAAAATATTACCAATGAACACTTACTAAAAAGAAAAAAAAGGCACTTTAAATAGATTAGCAGCAAATCAAATTCAGTGTTATATAAAAAGGATAATATCCCATGGCCAGGTCGTTATTCAGATATGCAAGTTTGTTTATCATTTGAATATACATCAGTATGATACATAATATTAACAAAATAGTGGATAACAGTAATATAGTCAGATAAATAGTTGTAGAAAAGTATTTAATAAAATAATAAAAATATATCCACTGTCTATGATTAGCAAACTAGATATAGAAGAAAACTTGATTAATTAGGTAAAGAGCACCTTCAAAAAATCTGCAGCAAACATCATACCTAACTTTGAAATGTTGAATGCTTTCCCTTTGAAATTGGAACAGACTGCAGATATCAGCTACCTCTCTATCTAGACAACATGGCATCAGGCAACATAGCAGTAAGGCAGGGAAATAAAAATAGAAGTTATAAGTACTGAAGGAAAAAAATGAAACTGTCATCTGCAGACATTATTGTGCATGTAGAAAATCCAAAAAGAATCTACAATAAAACTATACATTAAAAACTGAATCTATTAAGGATGCTAGATATAAAGCAATTAATCACAATTATATATTCTAGCAACAAATAAAAAATAAAATTTAATAACTGACACAGCTTACAGTAGTATATTTAAAAAAAATCTGTGAATAAATCTAACAAAAAATGTACTGGTCGTCTGTACAGAAAATAACAAAACTTCATTACAAGAAATATTAGCCTATGACAGAATTTAACAACTAGAGAAAGTACAACTTGAACTGAGCTTTGAAAGGTGAGTAGAAAATAAGTAAGCCAATATAGGGTAGGAGCAGGATTCCCTGGATAGCACAAAAGGTTAAGTGCTGGACTACTAGCCTAAAAGTTGGCAGTTCGAACACACCCATAGCCATCTTGGAAGATAGACCTGGTTGTGTGCTTCTTAAAAATCACAGTTTAAAAATCCCTATGGAAAGAGCATTTCAGACTGTGAAAAATACGTGCAGAGGCCCAGTAGTGGAGACAAAACAGGGCATTCAAGGAATGAAACAAAGACTTAGTGTGCCTGGAACATGGAAAGGTGCAACAGTAAGGCAAGTTGAGATTTTCATCGTAGACCGAACTTTAGTGAGCCTTGCAGGCCAGGCTAATTTTATGAGCAACAGGTGGCTATTGAATGGTTGGTTTTGAGTACGTTTATTGGGAGTAATGCAACCATATTTGCATTTGAAAAATGGATGCAGTGTGAAGAACGGATGGAAAGACCATAGAGCATATTCCAGGGGCCCAGTTGGTAGGCTATTGAAAAAGTTTAGATGAGCATTGATAGGATGTTGGCCTGTGATGGTGGCAGTGGAGATGGTGAGAAATGAATAGATATGTGGGAGCTCTATTAATTTTGGAGACAAATAAAAAGCTATTGAGACTTGGTTTGTTTCTTGGCAAAATAATGCCTGGTGTAATACCAACTGCTAAATCCATTTTCTTTCAGAGGATCACAAGCTTCAATGAAGGAAATAATAACAATCTTGCTAATACTCAGCTGTATTTCTATCATTAAGACAAACCAGTATTGTATGCACCTATCTCTCCTGCTTTGTTCAAATTAGAACATAGACGTTCAACTTCTTAGTCTGTATCAAGCAATCCAGTTTCTTGGCAGTAAATGTAGTGTGGTCATTATTTTCTCAATACGATTGTGCATAAGTAGATGCTTTGTCCTACGTGACTTACAACACTGAAAAGTGCATAAAGCCGTATATATTGTATTTGCCTTACGCCCACCTCCTTTCACATTTCCTTCCTAAATCACTAACATCTAGCTTCCCACTGCTTAATACCAAAGGGCTTGTTTAATCATGTGCTCATTGTATTGTGTAATGAGTGATCCCACATACTCCTTAGATAGTGAAATTTCATTTGAAAAATCATTACCTTTGGGTCAGAGTTGGCTCAGCAGTTGTCTGGGAATCAAACGTTTTGTGTTCTACTTCCAGGCACACAGTTTCCGTATTCAGTAGAACTGCAGTGATTCATTTCACTCTCCTTTGACTCGGTTTTTACTCGTTTCATCATTTATATTTTACAATGATCTCTGAAAGTATTATAAAGAAATGAGACGTATGATGGTATTAAATGCTCCCTGATCATAATACTCGATTACTATAACTCCCAGCTAGCTGGGGCAGCATGCCATTCTGTGCAAGTGGTTAAAGTGATGCAAAGCAATTTCAGTTGATTCATCAGGCACGTAAAATCAAGTTAGTAAAGCTTGTACCAGATCTTAACTAATTGCAGGGTTTTTATCATGGTATTCTCCTAATCATTTGCATAAGAAAGCTTTTGTTTGTTGCTCATGGTAAAAGCAATCAGATTAAAGTGGTTAGATTAAGGTAATTCAGCACTGCAAATACACTCCTCCAACAAAAACCTGCTGCTATGAGACCCACATCTTGCACCATTTTTTGAACTGAAGTTAGCTATGTGTTTTTAAGATGTGCATTAATGTGGGAAGCACTGAACAATTTATTGAACTCTAAATCTTCCTTTTAAGTTATTGCCTAACCATTATTCACTACATGAACAAATAAGGAAAAGTTAAATAATTCATAAATAATGTCTGAGCGATGCATTGTTCAAAAAGAGCAGAGCTAATTTTCTCAATACATGTAAGAGATTTCTGAAGTATTTTCTTAAAAAACTAAAATATTAACAAGAAATATCGTGATTTACTGACTTCTTTTATTCTAAGTCCTTTGATATTTCTCTCTAGAACTATTTAAAGGTTACTTTTATCACTTTGACACACATTTGCTCTTCTTGTTTTCCTAACCATTCTCTCTGAGCTGTATTTTTTCTGGTCAAATTGAAAAATGTCCTTCTCACCTTCCATTTCTGCTAGCGCAGCTAGTTCGTATAGACTCTTGGATTTTTCCCCTTTCCTCTATATTCAAGTTGTCACAAAGGCATTTTGAGAAATATTTTGCTGTTTTGGTTGACTGCATACAATCTGCCTGATCAAGGCCAAGACTTGCTCCTGTAAGAGGCATGGAGCTTAGCTCATTCTTTCCTTTCCAACACTGTCCACTGTCACAGAAATACATGTCAATAAGTTGTCCATTCTTGGTTGCACGGGGCTATGCAGTCTGCTGTGATCTGGACATTCTTCCCACGGGATAGCTTAAAATCCATAGTGAATTATTAATGATCCAAATCCAGTTTTCAGTTAAACACTTAAAATATATTTTTGTTGCATATTTACTGGCACACAACAACAATCGTCATTTTAGCAGAGTTTTGTACCCACTATCCCTTTGAATCCACCAGCCACTCCTTGGAAGCTCTCTGAGGTAGTTCTACTCTGTGCAATAGGGTCACTATGAGTCGGAATCGACTTGATGGCAATGGGTTTGGTTTTTGGTTATTATCCCTTTAGCAAAAGTGCTCTCCAAAGCCGGATCTGACAAGCAAGTTTGTTTAAAACATTATGTGTTTAGACTCCAATGTATTTATGCATTTTTAATACAGAGTCTAGCATCACATTGTCAGCATACTTATGATGCTATAAAACTATAACAAATTACCAACCTCATTTACTTTGTGATATTGTTTGTTTTGTAATTATAGAATTATGGTAGAGTCTGGCTCATGGGTAACCCATTTCCATCCTGGGAATTTTAAGTACCATTTACTTGAAATTTAAAATTCAGTCATTCAAAAATGTGAAATATGGTTTTATCATTTTTTAAATTCTCTATTGGGTATGAACGTAGTTGCAATGTTACGTTTTCTTTTGCTATTCCTTTCTTCTCTTCTTTGGGCTATAGCTAACCTAATTTTTAAAATACAAATTTATATCAAGCCTGTAACTCTCCTGCTTTCATCTTTGTGCTTCTTGACTTAAAAGCTGATTATTGAATCTTACAAATGTATATGAAAATCATATAGTTTGTAAACAACAATCACAATGCTAGATTTAACTGCATGCTGTAATGAAGCTCTAGATTTTCCAAAATTTTTCTTTTTTTAATTTCAGCACCGAATTTTAGACAAAATTGATGTAATTGGGTTCAAATTTTGGTTAAACAGTGAAGGGTATAAAGAATGACAAGTCATTGTTTTTATTACCATTATCAATAACTGTGAATTTAAACAGTTCATTTTCAAATCAGAAGAATGCTGAGCATTTTGTCTGAAACCTCAAATTCAAAAGTAAGTTCCTTAGGCTTCTCCTCCAATGGGACAAATTGAGTCCTCAGTAATCATTCTGTTCATTTAAAGTCTCTTTTCTTATTCAACATTTGCAAGCAAACTGCAAGAGCAGTGAGTCCTCTCCTGTTCCAGACTAGCTACAGAGGTGAAAGAAAAGTGGGACGTGAGGAAAGAGTGATTTCAGGCAAGCAGCAACACAACACACATTTCCTTCAAAGATAAATTTCAACCAGAGAGTTAGATTTGTGCCTACGTGCTTCAATTTCAGTTCTCTTATTGGAGTCAGTGACTGCCTCACGCTCTCAGCAGTACTTCCAGTTTTGCCTTCTTTTAAATGGAAGATTCATGGAAAAAGACACTATGTATGGATGATTTATTGTGGCCTGGAAAAGGTCACTTTGGGAATAAATTACTAAAACTTTTTATTCCTGAGCTTGCACCATTTAAGCAATTTCAACTAATGTTCAGATAACCATTTAAGAATCTGATTTTAGCAGCCTTTTAGGGAGTACTTATTTCAACAAGAACATGCTTTAATTTGTACTGATTTACATACAAATGTTTTGGTATTCAAGAATTCCGATTTTGTTTCCTAGTTTGAATTCTGCTTCTATACATTCGTTTTGCCAACACTCTTTTTATTTCTTCCTTCTTTCTGACTACTTGGACTTGAACTTTTTGCAAGCAAGGTATGAGCTTCTGCCAGTTCCTCTGGTTATTCTACCTCTCCTACCAATTTGTTTTGCCATAAACTTCTGGATCCAGTTCAGACCACTCAGAATTTCCCTATCCCATCTTCCTTTGGTGTGGATGCTAATTTTAAATAGATGCTGTTCTTTATTGCTGTCTCCTGTGAGAGAATAGCACTTACATGAATAATTTGCCCAGAGAGATACAATTCCCTCCCAGCTCACAAGTATTTTTACATCTGGTGCAATTGTACTTTCTCCCCCAAACTGACTTGAATTATACCTATGATTCTTAATTTTTTGGCCCTCCTATTGCTAATTATATAATAACCATCTCACAAATTAAATTTAGCGTGCTTCTGCTTGTTTCCAATATTATTTTGAACAAATAATGCATCAGTATAAATTAAGCAGACCAGGCACAAACACAGAATTAGTAAGACAACTATTTTCAGGGAAAATTTGGAGGGAAATAGGAGTTCAATACGTCCTTTGTCTTTGTATTATAAAGGATCTGTGTGTGAACTAAAAAATGAACTTGAAATAGCATCTTACAGAGGTAGGTTTTTATAAAAAGGGTTAAAAACAGCAATATCCCTCACACACACACACACACACACACACACAGAGACACACACACATTTTAGATTTTTAAAGTGCTTTTGAGCTTTGTATATTAGGTAGCTGTTCAAGCGGTTTGCCTTACCCCTCCAATCTTGACCTCTGAACCAGGGATAGTTGAGGTCGTATCTCACTCATATCAGACTCATCCAGCTGTCACTTTTCTGATTTTTGTTCACAAATCATCATTCTTGGTACTGTCTGTTCTGTACTTGCATAAGTCTGATCTAATAAGAAAAAAGGCTTCCAATGTGTCCCAGGTAATATGCCTTAAATTTGGTTTCAGCTGACTGGAGAAACAGTGAACACGTTTCCTCTGCATCTCAAGTAACAATTTGGTGCTACTGTACTCCAACATATTTGAGAAGAGACCCCTTTATCTGGACATAAACCATAGACAAGATGGTCTTGTGCCCCTGCAGTCAAGTAAAAGTGGAATCCCTGTCAACACGAATCAGACTTCTCAGCAATACATTAGCCTGCAGTCCTTACTGAAGGGCTCCTTCCAAGCTGCGTGGGGACACCCAAGCAGAAAAAGTAACCACCCCCCCCCTTCAGCCAGGGAGCTTGTGAATGTAACACAGTTTCTGTCCATTCATATGGATGAAATAACCCAGAAGACAGTGCTTGCTGCTGATGGGCATTCTTGTTTAGGGGCTTTGTTTTTCTGTGCTGATAATTCTTGCAGAGCATGGAGCCAGAAGTCCTCTGGATGCAAATGATTTATGAAGGTTAATTCTTTGGAGGAGGGCTGATTCCACAGTGTGTTTTGTGTGAGGTCATCCAACCTCCTTTGAATTCTATGCGTGTGTTAATTGCAGCAATTTGAATTATTTTATTTAAATTGCCAATGAAATTGTACCAATTATAACAGCATGAACTGCTTCTGTTTGCTTTTTTCCTCTGCTGCATATGCCATTTTGGACTCTACCAGGTTAAGTTTATTAGTGCTACAGTTCACTCCCCATCTTTTAAATCTGCAGGTTTTACAGAGGATTGGTGTTAGCAACATGACATTGACTTCTTTTACACCTAACTCAAAGTTACATAAAGCCACAGCTATCTTCCAGAGGTATGGACAGTTTCTTGTCAGTGATCATATGTTAAAATCCCTGTTTTATATTTTAAATGTTAATATTTTACATGAGAGAGATTAATGCACAGATTCCAAATCTCAGTCTTCATTAAGGACAGCTTGATCATCTTGCTTGAAGTGCTGTGCACAATGTTAAGTAGAAGAAACTTGTTAAGGAGATTAGAGTTACTGATACAAAACTACCACAGGAAATTTTCACCCATAGGCTTCTTCCTAGTAAAACTAATTTAGATACAGAAATTAATAAACTACATCTCCCTCTTACCCTTCCCACATACATTAAACTTTCTTTAATCATAGATTTTAGAGTACATTATATCCTCCCATAACTGTGTGTATCTACCTGAGGAAAGAGAAGATTAGAATGACCCCCTTCAAGGACTTCGCCTCTCTACTTGAAAAACTCAATTTTCTTCCTCAAATATAAAAATTATTTTTCTGGTCCGAAGACCAAAAGTTAGTGATTAAAGGAAGACCCAATACAATTTCATCTACAATTGCTTGTCCTTCATAAAAAAAAAAAAAAGACTGCTGTTAAGTCAATTCTGACTCATGGTGACCCTATAGGACAGAGTAGAACTGCCCTGTAGGGTTTCCAAGGAGCAGCTGGTGGATTCGAACTGCAAGCCTTTTGGTTAGCAGCCAAACTCTTAACCACTGTGCCACCAGGGCTCCTTCTTCTTCATACCAGTAGAGAAATATTTCAATACCTCCCTAGTAAGTAAGTGTGAGGAGGGATATCATACATGGCCAAACTCACAAACCATAATTATTCTTGAGAGGTGCTTTGTGTATGATCTAGGAGGTATATTTTGCTTAGAAGAAAGGGAGTGATAGCTAGATTTGCTCTTATAACACCTCTTGCCTTGTCCACCCATATATCCTTCATGACATCTTAAATCTTCCAAATTCTTCCTGACAATATTCTTTCATCTGAGTTCTTTTCATAATACTTCTTGGTGAAGAATATCCTTAGAGCACTTTCTGCATTTTTAAGGTTAAGGACATTATAAGAATATCAGAACATTTGAAATTTAACCTTAATAGGCCAAAAACCATTTCTTACATTGTGACCTTTCAAATATTACCCTAAACTGTAAATGTGATTAATTAACAAACATACAAATATAAGCTAATCTGTTAGACAGAGGCAATCTTCCTTTCCTCACAAACCTGTTGTCCTACCTATTGTAATCTATTTAATTATGTTGGTTGTTCTGAAGATTTTAGCTATTCTAGATGTGAAATCTTGGTTAAGTCTTGTTTTGTAAGGAGATAATGTATTTAATTTTTATGCCAGTTTCCTAATGTCAAGATTATTATCACCAAGATCTCTACCAAACTTTCTATAGCAACAAAGTAGATACAGCTATGAGGACCCAATCTGTGAAATGTGTCACTGTCACTAATCACAGTCTGACACCCAAAAGATTAGTTTACTATGAAAATGAATCTCAGGAGACTAGACCAGACAGAGAATGATTCATGGTTGTGAAATGAAATGCCACATTGTTTCAGGGATTGTAATTAACTTTTTCATGGTGCCAACTATCTACAGCATTTGAGGTCACATGGTACATGGCTATGTCCTTGAAGTAATTGATTACAGTTAGCGGAGCAGAGAATCTCCCTAGTTACTCATGGCCATGCATGTGATTAATCCAGGGGACTCTGAGGAGAACTGCTTATCAACATGAAAGTCTGGAGCTAGCTTTTTCTGGATGCAATGTTGAGTACAATAAAACAGGGCTTTGGGCCATGGAAGTGACTACCTTTATTTCTTGTTAGTGACTTGTTTACAGCTCTGCTCATTTGTTTCCTAAATAAGGAAAACTTAGTTGCACACTTGATCTTGGAGCAGAGATAAAACAGACCCATGTGAAACTGAGATACCCTTGCTGCTACAGATCTCCAGATAATTAAGGAAGGTAATTAAGTATGCCGTGGTTATTTTTTATATGGCACTCTTGCTAGACTGGATCTAGTTTGAGCACAGGAGAACAGGAGAGCTATTACTTTCTTTTTTTTTTTTCAATTCTAATGAAGGAAACTTACGGTTTCTATACTTCAATTTACAACTTCCCACTTGTTTTAAGCGGATCATCCCATGATATTCTCTTCTTTTCTAATTTTCTCCCTGCTGAAAAATTTTTCTTTCTTTAAAATGAGAAATTCCTGTGCACTCTGGAAAAGAATAACTTCTCACAGTACACATATTGAGGGTACTAAATCTAATAGAGATGCTTCATCCTTTTACCTTTATGCCAGTAAACTTTATTCCTTTATCTTTCCTCTAAACTCTTATAAGCTTTATAATTTATGCCACACATTTCACCACTTGATTATAAGCCGCATTTTTTTTTTTTTTTTTAGTATATGTGATGATACTTAAAACGGGGGCTGGTCTAGAGGCTTCTTTCCAATGACCCACAGCTTCTGGACTTCTGCTTGGGCATCTGATGTGCACTTAAATAATACTCGATGGTCTACAACCCAATATTCATCCTTTATTTCTCTGGTTGAAATATAAATATGGAAAATAATAATAAAAATATTTTTATTAATTATTATTAGAAGAACATTTAGAGGTACAGTTAAAAGAATGAAAGATTCGTAGAAGTAGTTTTTACTTTTTGTAGTATTTAGATTATAATACATATACATATCTGATAACTATATATCATTAGATAAATTACATGAGGAAGAAAGAATGATGCTGTTTTCACTTAGAAGATGCTTCTGACAGCAGAGTTCTGGTTTCTGCTGTGTCGAAGTACTGTTTTCATTACCTACTTGAAAAATCAGTCAATCAAAGGGCAAATCCTTGAATAATAGGTTTTGACATTAAGCAGAACTGGGTTTAAGTCCCTGTTTAGTTGCTTGCTATCTCTGTGACCTTGGGAAAGTTGTTTATTTATCCTTTAGTTGAGCCTCACTCTCTTTTTGTGTAAAGAGAAGGAAACGCTTTCTATTGGCGTTGCTAAGCAGATTTGGTGAATAAATATATGTAAAAATGCCTCGCACAGTACATAGCATCTGACTGGGGCTCAGTTAGCTTCCTTACTCTTTAGAGAAATCCCATGGGCACAGAGAAAGAGGATGTTGTCTAATACATTTCACCGTTTGGTACATTATTAGGAGATTTTGCAGTTTTGACAGTAAGCCAGACTTTAATTTGCAGTGTGATATTATTTATTTCTTTATTTCCTCAACTCATGTGTGCTGCAGAAAGCTGCGACTGAGTATAAAATTTTACATAAAGTAATTCCCAAGACAACTTTTGGTAAAAAAAAAAGAAAAGAAAAAAGAAAAGGAAAGAAAAAGTATGTAAATTACCCCCTTATTCCTCTACTTTAATTTTAGACTTTCTCATATATTAATAATTTAATATATTAAAGGTAATGTTTATGACTTTAAAAGTTATATAAATTACTATCATTTTAGTGAATAAATATTATATAATGACCAGTTACAAGGATACACAATTCGTAATGTGTTGAATTTCTTAACACAATAACTCTATTTACTCATAAAATAAATTAGAAAACGATTTTCCAAAAGAAGATCACTTGATTTCATCGTTGTCTCAGTGTCAGTATTAAGACTGAGAGACAGTGGAGGACTGCCATAATAGCAATGTCCTTGGCTGTATATTTTGTAGGGAGATGTGGCATATACGTGATTTCACAAGTCTCCTCCTCTCACTCCTCAGTCCAGGAAATGCAGGGGGAGCAATATGGTAGAGTTATAGGTTAGCTACATAATTCCTTACATTAAAAAGATCTTAAATCAGTACTTTCCTCTTCTCCTTCCCTCTTCCCAGAAATTCTCAGTACTGTCATCTCAGAAAGATCTAGCTTCACATCAGATCCATGACAACTGCAAGGAAGTTGTATACTGACATGAAAAAAATGACCAAATAAAAATAAATTTAAATAAAGATATTTTATTATTTAATTTACTTTTACTTTTTTTTCCCCAATATATTTGTAGTTGTTTTTTTGAACTAAGATTTGGCGTTTTCTAAAATTGAAGTCATTCTGATCATCCTGACTGTGAGGATGAGGTTCCTAAATGGAATAATAATATATTCTATCACTAAAATGTGATTGATTTTGAAAAGACAAAAAAAAAAAAAAAAGTAGATGATAACAAAAAACCTTTCAAACAAGTAAACCTCAGTCATGAAATTTGAGTAAGTGGAGTTGAGCAATTTGTTTCTCTAGTTTAGAGTTTTTGTATGTACAGTCCTTCATTCTGCCTTAATTATATTCCGTAAGTGAACAGGCAATCCTCTACTGTACTGGGTTACATAATCTCTCCTCAAAATTCATGTCCACCAGAACCTGTGAATGTGACCTTGTTTGGAAATAGGGTCTTTGCAGATGCAATTAGTTAAGATGAGATATACTGGATGAGTGCAGGCCCTAAATCCTAGATGACTGGTGTCGTTATGTAGTTGGATGCTGTCAAGTCGATTCTGACTCATAGTCACCACATGTGACAGAGAAGAACTGTCCCCTAGGGTTTTCTAATCTGTAATCTTTATGGGAGCAGATTGCCAGGTCTTTCTCCTGCAAAGTTACTAGGTGGGTTTGAACTGCCAACCTCTCGGTTAGCAGTCAAGAGCTTAATCATTGTGCCACCAGGGCTTCTTGGTTTCTTTATAGAAAAGAGAAATATGGACACAGAGACTAGAGACACATGGGGGAGAAGGCCATGTGAAGACGGAGGCAGAGACTGAAGTTACGCTGCTACAAGCCAAAGAATGCCAAGGATGGCTGAAAATCACCAGAAGCTAGGAAGAGGCAAGGAAGGAGTCTCTCCTAGCACCCTCATAGAGACCACAGCTCTACCAAGACCTTGATTTCAGACTTTAAGTCTTCAGAACTGTGAGACAATAAATTTCTGTTGCTTTAAGCCATCCAAGTTTGTGGTAATTTGTTATGGCACCCCTAGGAAAGTAATACATGCACCAGAAGTCATTTTTAGTTAACCTGAAGCTTTTCCCAATAATTGATTTAGTATTAGGGGGTTTTGTTTGTTTGTTTTGTTTTTATATGGGAAATTTAGTGATAATTAAAACACTTTTGTATACCCTCTGAAGCTTCTATAGGGAGAAAGAAGGAAGGAAGCAAGAAAGGATGGGAAAGAGAAAACCAGACAACCCTATGTGCCAGGTGACACTAATGACATTTGCTGAATTTCACAGAATAGACTTAGATCTCTGAACTTCTCAACTTCAAATCTTGCGAAGTCAAGATTCTGAAGATTGCTGCTACATAGTTCTTTCAACAGCATCAGGTTTCTGTATGTACATTTTTTTCTAGTCATTTATTTAAGAACATTTATTGATTACATCAAATACTGTACTGGAGATTAAGTACAGAAAACTTATTAAGTCACAGTCCCTGACATTGAAGTATTCACAGTCTATAGGGAGAGACAGACATGAAAACAAAGGAATCTTTTAGTTTCAAGTGACCTCATTCCATCTGAAACAGATTTAAGCATCAAAGAAAATGAGTTGGCTCATATAACTAATAGTCCAGGTCCAGCTACAGAGAAGGCTGATGCTTCAGTTATGTAGGCAGGAATCTATCATTCTCCCAGTCTTGGCTTCTGTTGCCTCTGTGTTGCTTGCTTCTCTGATTTGGGCAGATTCCAACTTCATGGAAACAAGATCGTCACCAAAAGCTTCAGATTTGCCAGCAGAGAGTTTCTCTTTCCACATAGTCCTAAGAAAAAATCCAGAAATTACTGTCACTGTCCTGGAGGATGAAATGCTCTCAGTGGAGATCCTTTGCTCATACATCCGTGACTGGAGTCTGAGGGATTAACACTAAAATCTATGGGCAAAGAGAGGCAGAGGGGGATTCTTCAGAGGAAAATCAGGGTGCTGTTCTCACAAGAGGGAGTCCTGAGTTCCAGGCAAGCAAATATAATAGATTCAAATACTCGGGAAACAACAATGCAGATGGCACCTTTACCCTGTCTTTGTAATGAAGGAAGTGGTCCTGGTTCTCAGTCAAAAAATGTTAGTGTTGTGTGTTAGCTACAGATAAAAGATAGCTATATGTTTTTCTCCCAAGTACCGTGCTCTGGCTCATGCCCACTTGCTGTGTCAACCGATGTTCCAATTTCAAGTAGCCAAGATCCTGAAGACCAGCCAATCTCCTGCTAGCAATTAGTAGAATGATCACAGCACACGTGTGAATAAATTTTCAGGGATTGTTAAGAGTCTTAGAGTCATAGCATTTCCCTTTCCATCAACCTGGATAACTCATATTCATCTTTATAAAGGGGTCTCAGTGGGCATCTGCAACAAGGGTTAGTTCTTGATCTCCCCTTCCACAAGTAAAATATACCATTTCTTTCCCTGGGAGCTTGTGTGTGAGGGGAGAGAGATGGGGTGGCGGGGGGAGAGGAAAAGAGGAAAGAGTAACAGAGATTACTTTGTTCTAGAGGAATTGAAAAGGAATTATGAAGATGGTAGTATTATACAGAGGTAGATAGAACAGTGAGTGGGGGGTAGATATGAACAAAATTATGGATGGATTTTTGAAATATTGTGCTATTATTTCACAGCAGTGGCATTAATATCCTCTGTCTCTCTCTCTCTACATATATATATATATA
>NW_004443939.1:21972514-22004788 GCF_000243295.1 Trichechus manatus latirostris | reverse complement strand
TTCAGGATTGTTGATTCTCTGTTTGGCTTAGTTTTTCGGATCTTTGCTGTGGAGGGACGGCGTGGTGCTTCTGCCTAGACCGCCATCTTGCCGGAGTCCCCTTGACACTTTTTTTTAATAAAAACTTTCCAAAATGAGTTTTATAGCACTTTTCTACCTTCTTAAATAAGTATACTGAGCATTAAAAAAAAGAAACAAAACTTTTGCCCTTTGTCCAGAGTCATCTACATCTTGCTGTGATGAACCAAGGGCAGTCAAGGTCAGGGCTTCAAACCAGTTTGTTCTGGTTCAAACCTCTGCTGAGAATTTGCATTTCCACCCCCAGATATACCGAATCAGAATCTACACTTTAACAAGATCCCCAGGTGATTCTTATGTATAATAAATTCTGAGAACCACTGCTCTAGCAGCGGTTCTACTGATCCTTAACCAGCAGCCTTAGCATCATCTGGAGACTTGTTAGAAATACAAATTCTCAGCAGGGGTTCAAGCTGAACTGAACCATTTCCAGGCCCTGGTCAAGGTGCGTACAGCTCATTTCTTAAGCTTATACATTTGAATTCTTGTGGCTGATAGTTACAGCTTGTTTCTTCCTTTACTGTTAGGCTGTCAGCTGCCCCTTTGTCTTATTGCCCCAGTGTTTGTATTAGGTAATGAAGATAAGGCTGAATTTGAAGTACTGAGTAAGCAATAGTGATTGTAAATATTATGAAAAATCAAACAGCTTTTCCTTATTCCTTATGCCACTTTTAAACTACTAAAGAGTAGCAATTTTTTAATAATTACTTGTAAATTAAAACTAATAGTCTCTGTGTAAGGCCTACAGAGTTCTGAGCAAGAGACTCTCAGGTAAGTGCACAGGCTTTAATGATGGGTTATGTTTGGGTACCGTGTGACACTTTACAAAGGACTTCTGGGTACCATGTGTTATTTTGATTTGCAAATAATCAGTGAGGTAGCCAGTGCAAAAGTATTATCATCATTTTACAGGAGAGAAAATTGAGAGTTAGTTAAAAGATTTGCTCGAAGTCAATCAGAGAGGCAGACACTGGCAGAATTGAAAGTGAAACCCCTGTCTTATTCCACATATGGTGGTACTTCCGTTACTGGCTTCTCTGGACAGTGTTCTGGAGGTTTGAAATACCACACTGTGCGAATTCTAGTTAGATTAACTTTATTGATTTTATATGAAAACTAAATGATTATTTTAGTACAAAAAGGCCAGATAACAATCAGCCAGACAATCTGAGGAGAATTTTACTCAATTTGTGCCTCTATTCCCACTCTGTTTTGTAAGATATTTATGGAAATTGATCTGAGAGTAAAAGAGTATATTTGCTTCAGTTATTGACGTTCTTTTAGTTCACTCTGTGAGAGATCAGTCAAAGGAGAAACTGAGGCAACAGTTTCCCAGAGAAGCTACTTAGAGTTGACAACAGGGCTTCAATCTCTTTATAACTCTGTGGAGTAATCTGGGCACTATTCCAACCCCTCCTCCTCTTTAGTCAAGATAAACCTTTTGAGAGGACAAAATTTAGCTTTGGAAAACAGGGAATTTAGAGGTCAGCTATAGTTTCCAGTGGTTAGTCACCAAATTATAATTACCTATTATCCTTGATCAAAATTTTAATGTTGTAGTCAGACTATAGAGATGGGATGGGCCTCCCACACAAAAATTGGTTCACATGTTGAGACTGATGCCACATACACACTAGGAGGATTAGAAAAGATTTCTCACTCATATAAATGAGGCTTTCTTGAGAGAGCAGGGCAGACTTCTAAGCAGGCCCCAAAATGGCTTTAGAAAGCAAGGAGGAGTGAATGGTTTGGGGTTTCATGGTGGTTAGGCGGTGGGACTGATCAAGGGTTTCCAAATGTGGCAGGGGCTGACATGATTTGAATCTCCTGCTGGAGTCAAAAGAATGATCACGTGGTTTTCTTATCAGCTTTCTTAGATGTGGGACAAGAGGGTAAGAGGGAGGGATGGGACTTGAAAGCTGTAAGCAGTCAAACATCAAAAATAGAGTCAGACACTTTATTAAAATTCACCTCTGATGTTTGACTGGTGACTGAAATGAGCCATGTTTCATTTAATTAAATGTCAGTGTGTTTAAGTAAGCTATTTTGGTGCTCTATGAGGCCTGTAACCTGAGGCCATTAAGGGAGATGGGAGTTCTGTTAAATGCCTTGTTCAAGAGCCCAACTTGTGTATTTTGTGAAGTGAAATAAGTGCCTTCGTCCCTATCAATAATGTTTGGAACCGTAATGGGGATAAGGAGTCTTTTGGTGAGGGCTTGTACTGTGGCTTTGGTATGTGCAGAGACGTGTGACTTTGATTTATATTTTGGGTATCCATGAGGCAAAAGGAAACTCTGGTGGCATAGTGGTTAAGAGCTGTGGTTGCCAACCAAAAGGTTGACAGTTCGAATTCACCAGGCGCTGTTTGGAAACACTATGGGGCAGTTCTACTCTGTCCTATAGGGTCGCTATGAGCCGGAACTGACTCGATGGCAACAGGTTTTATAAGACAAGAGGAGCCGTGGTGGTGCAGTGGTTAAGAACTCAGCTGTTAACTAAAAGGTTGGCAGTTCAAATCTATAGCCGCTCCTTGGAAACCTGTCCTATAGGGTCGCTACGAGTCAGAATTGACTCGATGGAAACGGGTTTGGTTTGGTATGAGGCAAGAGATTCCCAAAATTACTTAACCCAAAGGAGGAAACCTTGGATAAGGAATTGTTGTTCTGCTATTGGTCAGACCAGAGGGCCAGACCATTAGCAATGGCCAACAGTCTATAAAAATGTGCAGATGGGCCAATCGTTGGCCATGGCATCTAGTGCTAAGCTGACTGCCTGAAGTTCATCTAATTATGTTAACCTTTGTGTCCCGTCCTTGATCAGTGACAATTCAGTTAAGGGAAGAAAAGCAGCAGCTCTCCAGCAAGCACCGTCTTGCGTGATGGTGGCACTGCTATCCATAAATTATACAAACTTCTTTTGCTGTTCACTCAGTTGATCCCAAAAGACTCCTCAGGTAGCTTGAAGGTCCAGGAGAGGAGTGAGTCTTACAGTATACCATAGCATCTGGAAAGGGACTGAGGATAGGAAAGGCCACCTCCTCCTGTAAGTGGGAAATATCAGAAGACACATATTTGGCTCTATTCCATAGTTGGTTTTTTTTTTTTTCATTTTTATTAAGGACTCATCAGTGGCTGTGCTGAACATACAGGGTACTGCTTCCATGATTCACGGTATAATGGACAGTTGTATATAAAGGGTGTCTCAGTTATCTAGTGCCACTATAACGGAAATACTACAAGTGGATGGCTTTCACAAAGAGAAATTTATTTTCTCACAGTCTAGTAGGCAAGAAGTCCAAATTCAGTGCGTCAGCTCCAGGGGAAGGCTTTCTCTGTCTGTTGGCTCTGGAGGAAGGTCTTTGTCATCAATCTTCCCCTGGACTAGGAGTTTCTCCATGCAGGAACCCCAAGTTTAAAGGACACACTCTGCTCCCAGCACTGCTTCTTGGTCATATGAGGTCCCCTGGTCTCTCTGCTTGCTTCTTTCTTTTACATCTAAAAAGAAATTGGCTCAAAACACTATCCAATCTTGTAGACTAAATCCTGCCTCATTAACATAACTGCTGCCTATCCCACCTAATTAACATCATAGAGGTAGGATTTACAACATATAGGAAAATCATATCAGATGACAAAATGGTGGACAATCACACAATACTGGGAATCATGGCCTAGCCAAATTGATACACATATTTTGGGGGACAAAATTCAATCCATGACAAAGGGTTATAGATTTAGGGCCTGTGAGAGTCTCTTTTGTCAGAAGACCCCAACATGCAGCCAATAATTGCTTCTCTAAGGGAGTATGAGTCCCTGGTGGTGCAGTGGTTAAGAGCTCAGCTGCTAATGAAATGGTTGGCAGTTCAAATCCACCAGCCGCTCCTTGGAAACTCTATCGGGCAGTTCTATTCTGTCCTATAGGGTCTCTACGAGTTATAATCAACTTGATGGCAACGGATTTTTTTTTTTTTTTAATTTTGGCTAAGGGAGTATACCATGGGGCTGAAGTTTCTTGCATCAGAAGCCTGAGAACAACCTATGGTCATCATGGGTGTTCCAGAGACTTAGGAGGCATGGCAGGAGGCTACTAAAGGCTGTATAGTGACAGAGTCCTGAGGGACACTAATGGGAATAGCTGTTATATTGTAATTTGGATAGATTCTGAAGCCTTTTATTGTAGTGAGTCCCATTTAAAATGGGGTGATTTGTAAACAGCATAAATGGTCTAAGTAAAACTTGTAATACGTTGCCTCTAGAATTGAAAAAGTTCTAAAAGATACTGGAGTTGTTAGGACTAAACACTAAATATCGAAACTTCTGAGTTAAGTTGGTTAAATCCGTAAGAGAAGCTTGATAGGAGTCAACAAATGTGGCAGAAGACAGCACAGTTCAAAGCACAAGCATGTCAGCAGGCAGCAACACAGCTCAAAACGCATGCTAGCCAGCAGGCAGCAAAGCCAGTTAACAAGACAGAGGAAGAGAAGAGCGACCCCTGGAGGTGGAGATCATTATCTAGACATCCTAGTCACAGCGACAATTGCTGCTGTCACCCAGCATATACAAGATGGATCCCTCCATGCAAAATTGGTTTGTATGTCGATACAAATGGCACTACATACGTACCAAGAGGGTATGAAAAGTTTTACTACTCACAGAATGAGGCTTTCTGGGAAAAGCAGGGCCGTCTTCCAAGCAGTTCCAAAAATGGCTTCAGATAGCAGGAAAGGGCAACTGGCTTAGGGTTTATGATGATTACGGTGTGGGACCTGGATAGGATACCAGTTGCCGTCAAGTTGATTCTGACTCATGGCGATCCCATGTGTTGCAGAGTAGAACTGTGTGTTACATGAGATTTTCAAGGCTGTGACTCTTCTGAATCAGATCATTAGGCTTTTTTTTCCAAGGGCCTCTGGTTGGGTTCAAATTGCAAGTCTTTTGGTTAGTAGCCAAGCACTTAACTCTTTGCACCACCCAGGGACTCCTGGGACGGGAATGAAGGTTCACTTTTGTGAGGTGGGGCTTATTTAAACTTCCCGCTGCTGCCAAAGGAGGGAGCAAAATGTGGGGCGAAAGGAGAAACGGCAGTGGTGGGCCTTGAAAGCTGTCAGCAGTCAAACATCAAAAATGGAGTCAGACTTTTTACTATATCTAATAAATATTTAAGCAATTGATTTCAAGAAACATTTGCTCTAGGCATCAAGCTTTATTTCCAAGTCCCCTCTTTACCCCAGGCCCACTTCTTTAATGATGAGCTATTCAGACTTCTGGAGTGAAGGTGGTCCTCAAATGGGAATAATTGCTTTCACCAGCTCTCCGTATGAATAAAATGAAACTAACCAACACAAAAAACAAAGGTTTGGGCAAATGTGAACCTAATGCCCAGGAAGGGCTCCTCCCATCATGTATATCTCTCACATAGCGGCTCTTCACAAAAGCTTTGTCTGCTCAGGGGGCCATGTACACTACCCTGTGTGCTGCCGGTGCCCCACAAAAATTAAACAATAGAGGTAAATTGGCCATCTACGGGGAAGGCGCACAGCAGTGCAATCTGGCTGCTTCTGAATGACCATCAACAGAATTTGCTTCCTTTCATCTCATTCAGCTGTGTAGCGGAGTGCTTGAAGTGCCCCCAGGAAGTTCCTTTATCATTGGCAGAAGGGGTTTGTGAATCTTGATTTCAATGCCCTTTTATTCTATTCACTGTCAATGGGGATGCTGTGCAAAGGGTGAATCTGTAACAGAAATGACTGCCATGACAGCCTCATAGAGCCAGTGTCAAAAATATTAGTTAACAATTTAGTAGGCCATCAAGCACATGAATAGCCTGGGCCTTTTGCCATGCACCATCCATCTAGGTGGGAAAATACTGCAGCAGGATTAGAGGGAGGAGGTGGGGGACCATGGCACACTTACTGTTGTCAGAGGAACATTTCTGTTTGCTCAAAAGGCTGATCATCACCAGGTCTGACATGAGGTCATTTTTCTCTAAGAACTTACTAGGGGCTCCATATGGAGCACCAAGGGATTAGTCTCTGGACCCTATTATAGTTTTCATTACAAGATGTACCAAAGTCCCCTCCCCTCATTAAACACATCCCATTTTAGATGCATGATCTCAGCCTCTGTTAATCCTGAAAGTCCATTCCATATCCCCCTTTTTAATATTAGACTTCTATAATGATGTTTGGTCATTTTTGTTATTGCTGTTTTAGCGAAGTAATAGTTCATACAATGGTTTATATTGTAAAAGTTCAATTCTGTTTTCTAGCTTATGAATTTCAAAAATAGATCAATTTTTTTTTTTAACTTTCATTTGCCAGCCTAGGTCTTTGAAAGAGCGTGAACCATGTAGCATTCTAGTATTACCACTCTCCACGTTTCCATGTATGTGTGTGTATGTGTGGATGCTAGATTATTTTCCCCCATTGGTGTCCGTTCAATTCTATTTAATCAACTATTGATATTACCTAACGCTTGGATGATAAAACAGTTAGATTTCTAGAAACATTATGTCAAGTACCAGGCTAGATTATTAGCTCCAGGAGAGCAGAAGCCCCTTCTGTTTTGCTCATCAGCCTGAGTGCGTTTTTTGTTTGTTTTGGTGAAAATATATACAGCAAAGTATACACCAATTCAACAATTTCTACATGTACAATTCAATGACACCGATTACATTCTTCAAATTGTGCAATCTTCTTGCTATCCTTTTCCAAATTATTCTACCACCATTAACATAAACTCACTGCCCCCTAACTTCTCATCTAAACTTTTGAGGTGTTATTGTCAATTTGATCACATATACAAAAAAAACCCAGAAAACAAAAGAAGTTTCCGTCTAATCCATTCCAACTCATAGCAACCCTGTAGGACAGAGTAGAACTGCCCCACAGGGTTTCCAAGGAGCGGCTGGTGGATTCCAACTGGACCTTTTGGTTATCTGCCAAGCTCTTAACCACTTCACCACCAATTCTTTAAAAACACACAATGCTCAAGGCAAACATTTTTTACTAATTAAGCTAAATCGCTGTTTGGCTGAAGTACGACTTCTCAAAATAGTTTTGGTTTAAGATTTAAGGTTTAAAGATTACCTCAGGGCAATAGTTTTGGGGGCTCTGCCAGCCCCAATGGCTATAGAAAGTCTGGACTCCATGAGAATTTGAAATTCTCTTCCATATTTTAGTCACTTTTGATCCGGATTCTTCTATAGAATCCTTGCTCAAAATGTTCAATTATGGAAGCCTCAGAGCTTTGCAAAGAGCTGAATTTAGCATAGTGCTCAGTAAATATTTATTGAATGAATAAATAAATAAATGCTACATTATTTTCCTAAGGTTGTCATAACACAATACCACCAGTGGCTAGCTTTAAAGAACCAAAGTGTATTTTCTCCCAGTTTTGGAGGCTAGAAGTCCAAATCAGGTCATTGGCTCTAGAGGACTACCCTCCTTATTTGTAGCCCCAAGTGTTCCCTGGCATTCTTTGGCTTGTAGATGTTTCCTCACACAGTCTCTTCTCCCCTTGTGTGTTTTTCTGAGTGGCTATTCTCCCTTTTTATAAGATACCATTCAGAAAGGATTATTAGATTGAGGACCCACCCACCCTACTCCATTAGGACCTCATTAACACAGGAAAAGAAAAACCCTTATTTTCAAACAGGGTCACCTTCACAAGTACAGGGGTTAGGAATTCAACATTTTTTTTGGGTGTGTGGAGAGGAGTCAAAATTCAATTTATGACGAATGCTACAGAACTGTTCTTCCTTGTCATCATGTACCAAGGTTGTCTGGATTGCCTGTCACTCTTTTACTTTTAAACTCTTCTCTTTACTTTTTTAATTTTTTGGCCATCGTTTCTTTGTTTTCACAAATAGGCATCAATGATAGTGTAGATGTATTTGAGGAAGACATGATAGGCCCTGATTATTCTGTAGGTTCTAACCTTTTTTTCTGCTCTTTTGTGTGTGTCACGATTATGCCACCAAACATGGATTGGTATTCACATTTGGTCCTGTAAATTTTCTGTCAGTGGCAACTTAGTGCTCTCCCCTGCTCTTCCTAGAAGGGAGTTCGTATTATAGTGCTTTTCCCCAGCTCTCTTAACATATAATGTGCCCTGGGACTCACAGCTGGCAGTTACTTTACACAGGAAAGCCACACTTCTGCCTTATAAACTAGAAATCCTAGATTTAGCTACATAATTATTTAGACTATTGCTTATTTAACTTCTGATTGATTTCCAGCTTAGATATTCCATATCAACTGATATCTACTTTGCCTTAAACCTAGAGTACTATTTGACCTTAACTTCATTTTCCCACTGCCACAATTAGAAGGTGCTGCCCATCCCACCACTGTGCTCAGGCTTGGCTGACCACCACAGATCGTATTTTGAACTTCCTGGAGCACTGAGAATAAGCAAAAACAGAGAAATTTCTCTTTTCTTATCCCTGAAAAAAAAAATTTGGAGCAGATGTTGAACACTCAAAAGCCTATGGGGGCAGAGGGAGGCATGTAATGTGCGTATGTGGATAAGTTGCAAGACAGTAAGGAGTGATAAGTGCTATGGTAAAACAAAAAAGGGCATAGCCTGACTAAAAAGAATCAAATTCTACTATTGTAAAAACTGCAGAGAAAAACACATTTGTGAGCCTTACTTGGACTACAGGCTCCAGTTTTCATCCTCTGATCTCAACACTCCTTGAGGGCTTATTTGTTTCTTTCATATAGAGTCAGCAAGTGGTGTTTGAACTTGGCACAGGGAAAGATACAGACATTCTTGGCTTCTTAGTCTTTTTACTTCAGCGTTAGAAGTTTGAATGTCTTTTCCCTTTTTCCCAAATGGCACATTTAGATCATTATTTTTATATTTATTTGAGGCCCATGATATTTGGCTCTTCTATAATCTCTCTTCTTGCTTCACTGTCATATAACTGACTACCGGATTATTCTTCATTCATGGCATCTGGCTCATAGGTTTATTCCCTGCTCCAAACTCGTGTGATCATCCTAGGTGATTTTGACAAACATGTCAAGAAGCCATCTTTTGAACACTCTGGTCTCTTGAGCCCCTGACTTTCTTATCTTTCAGGAATTATTACTTTCATGCCATTTTAGCCCCTCAGTCACATGATCACACATTGAGCCTTGTCATCATCTGGAAATATTACCCTTTTGAAATCCTAAGTTCAAACATTTCACGCTCTGCTTCATTTTCCTAACCTTCAATCAGCCTAAATCAGTTACTGCTGATCTTCCTTTGGTCCAGCTACTTTTTCTCTTATCAACTTCCTTACCCCTCATTCCTTCATTTCATTTTTTATCCAGATTGAACTTCATGATCCCATCCATTTAATGCTTCTCTTTGTAACATCTTCATTTCTGTTACCGTGTTGTTCTGCTGTTGAATGCACATAGGGACAACATTCTCATTAATCTAATAATCATGCCTTAACATCTGAGGTGCTTAACACAGATGAAGAATTCCTAGGACAGTGCAGTTCATTTCTACATAAATTCATACCTGTATCTCAATTGTCTCATGTTTTCTAACCATCTTTCTTTCTCACTTTACACCTCTTAGGAGACTCGTTTTACTGATTTTTTCCTCTTATGTAGTTTCACTTCTGCCTTCTGATGGTTCCTTTCTGTGAGCAGTTGAACATACCCTTTCCACTGCATGATAAAATAAATATACTCTCTCTCTCTCAAAAAAAAAAAAAAAAAAAAAAACTTCTCCATCTCATATCTCTTCTAGAAGCTGCAGTTTCTTTCTTCTTTCATTCACAAAGTTTGTGAGATAGACTACTGAACTTTTTCTGGTATCTCACCTTTTATTCTTGCCTTTCCTGGCACTTCACTCTCACTTCTGTTACCAAGGTTATCACTGTTGATAAACATCAAACAGTTTCAGTCTTTATCTTGCTGAACCTTTTAGCCATGTTTGTCACTGTTGACCTCCCAGTTCTTAAACACTATTTCTTTTGCTGTTTTGATACCAACTCTCTTGGGTTTTCTTTTACTATTGTGGCTGTTTCTTCTCAGTTTCATTCTTTTTCCTATTCCTGGCCTCTGAATGCTAGCTTCAGGGTTATGTTCTGGATGCTCTTCTTTCTCTGCACAGTATTCTTTGGAGATCCTAATCACTACTAGGATTCTCTTATCATCTGTAGGGTAAAAACTCTCAAATCCATATCCTATCTATATCTTACACAGTAGCTCTTTATATACCACTGCCAGCTAGACATCTCCATTTAGAGATCTTTGAGAAACTTATATCTAAACATGCCCCAGAGAGAACTCATTACTTCCCTTCTTCTTAATTCTGTTATTTTACTATTCCTTATCCCTATGAATGGCACCATCCTCCCTTCAGTTGCCCAGTCTAGAAATGTGGACATCATCATATCCCTCCTTCATTGTTCACACAGAGAGAACTATTAATCCTACCAATTTTACTACTTAACACCCATCCATTAAATCCATTCACAGTTTTGTAAACAGTTTTACAAAAGAGATTTATAGGGGGCAGTGGCGGTGTTTTATAGGGAATTCTAATGTATACCCTAGAGTTCATAAAAGGGAATGACATATAAGTTGGTAACTAAAGAGTGACTGAGAGTTATCCAAGTAAGGAGAGGGAGACTGACAGTGCAGATGGGATGGAGAGCCTTCCACGAGGGAGAAAGAACATGTACAAAGGACTTGGGATTTAGGAGGATAAAGGCACAGTTGTAGAACAGAGAGATGAATATAGATGAATATCATGATAAAGGAAAGAAAGGTAAAAGATCATGCTTGTAGCGAGAGTCAAGGCTAATTCATGCAAAACTTTGTGTCTCCTATCAAGAATTTTAAACTTTTTTCTTAAGAATGAAGGAGAGCTATTGATAGATTAAACAAGAGGGTGATATGACTTGGCAATAGTTCATGTAGTATCTATACAATGGGAAGTGGTTGAGGTATATGTGTGTGTATGCATACACACAAGTCAGTCATTTGAATTTCTTCTAACTTCTCTCTTATATTTGTCCCCTGCATTTCACTATGTTGCCCTAAATAGCTTGCCTGTTTCACTACAGAAGGTCCCTGGGTGGCACAAATAGTTTGCACTAGACTACTAACTGAAACATTGGTGGTTTGAACCCACCAGGTGGTACTAAAGAAGAAAAGTCTGACAGTCTACTTCCATAAAGATTACAGCCAAGAAAACTCCATGGAGATCTGTTCTACTCTGTAACACATGGGGTCACCTTGAGTTGGAATCGACTCAAAGGCAACAGGTTGTTTTTTTTATTTTTGGTTTCTACTACAGATCAGAAACTTGATGAAAGTAATGTTCCCAGTAACCCAGCCAGTTCTTTCTTAGAAAGATAATTTTGATTTATGCTATAAGACACATTACTCTGCAGGTTATCACCTATCTCTATATATTTCTAATAGATTTGGTAGATTTTTTTCCACATGACCAGTTTGTTGTCAACTCACACTATGTGGTACAAGTAGGTGGCTATTTTAAGGTGGGTTTACCTCTAATTAAAGGGTCGTAAGAGAAATCCTGTTAGCAGTTTGGGAATTTTATTCTGGTTTGACAAATAATGAAGAGTTTTCTTTGATAGTACTTCTTTAGATGCAGCTGGGTGAAAAATCAACCACAAAGGGAGCTCAATTTTATTTATCATTAATTTTGACATGTTTCCACAGATGTTTTCTGGGAACCATTGTAACCTGCTTAATTTGTCTCTGTATAATAGGAAGCAGATAGCCTCAATTAACGTACTGATTAGTAAGTTCTTCAATGAGTTTCAGTAGTTTTACTCATTATTGCTGATACAGTACACTGAATCCTGGAAGCTGGGATTTGAGCATTATTAGAACATAAAACCTGAATCATTGCAGAACTGCTTTTCTATGGCATATTTGTTGTTTACCGGTTACTTCTCTCTTGTGTGCATGTGTAAGTCGGGAAGACATTGAAACCACATCCAAACGAATTCATAGACTTGTGGAATTTGCAAATTTGTTGAGTTCGTGTAAGCCACATGTAATGAGGAGCTGGCAGTGGTAACCCTTTGGCCAGTACAGAATTGTAATTCGTTCTAAAAACTTGGCTAATATCAAGAGCTAAAGCAGGTTGCAGCTTCCTTACCTGGTGTGACATGTACATTGATACTTGACCAATAGTTCAATGGGATGCTCCTTCATGGGAGCAGGAAATAAAATACTTCTTCCTTGGGAACTGAATTTACTCTTTCAGTAGGCAGAATAAGCATTGCTGCAGTGGTTTGGAAAGTTACTTTTGCTCTGACCAGGGAGTAGTAAACATCCACTGTTTATGCATTACTAAGAAAATAGATGAACCCTCTTATCTGGCTTCGTTTTTTAGTCTTCTAAAAAGAGGATATAAGATCTGTGGGATCTCCTAAATAGCATAGGTACTTGGATAGTAATGGCCTTTTTTGTTGGAACAGGAATATAGAAACCGTGGTCAAAGCATCAGGCTGTCTCCTATGAAAGTTTACAGTTAATTTTTCTTTTGTTTCTATTAGGGGCATTTATTGTTATAGCTGCAGTGTGCCAGATCAAGCAAAGAACAGAGTATCCTGCAAGTGCCTGTTAGAGAACTTCTCTTCCACAGAAAGGTTCTTCCTTGTTGCCACATTTTATGGTAACATAAAGTTTCATGACATTTATGGAAGTGTGTGTCTCAAAGCAGATGGCTTGTTAGCCTGTTTTAGTAAGCTCATTCCTATCCATACAATATTAAACCTTTTCCAAGTTCATGAATTATGAAAGAATGCTAGATGCTATGTAGTCCAGAGTCCTTTAATTATTAAAATTAGATATGCCAAAGAATCCAAACCTGGGTGGAAATCGAAGATGGGGTTTGAATCAAGATAAGGATGCTGCACTGGATTCGAGCGAAATTACTTCGCTTCAGGAGGTACTGGATTTCTACTAGTGTTACAAGTACTAATTAAACTTTATCTCTTATTACTTCCTGACATAAAGTCTTTGTTAGAGCTAAACTTTTATTACAAGGACTGTTCATTTCCCTATGAACATGAAAGATACCTTCTTAACTTGGTGCTTTTGCACATGCTGCTCTTACGTCTGAAAAGCCTTTCCTTAACTCCCAGGTGACTGACTTTTAAATGTTTACCTAAATGTCAAGGCTCATCTTAAACACACCTTCCTTTAAGAACACTTCCATGATCCCTGTGACCATGTGTGATTCATTTCTCTTCTGGATCATAGTATTTATGGTATACTATACCTTGTCCCGTATTACGTTCATGTATGTTTTTGTGTGGTTGGTTGTTTTTTTCTGTGCCATTCATTAGATAAGCTTTTTTAAGGCTGATGACTATATTTTCTTGATCTCCAATAGCCTCATATTGCCTAATGGAGTCTTGTATGTGCTGTTGTTCGTTGCTGGCAAGTTGATTCTGACTCATGGTAACCCCAGGTGTGCAGAGTAGAACTGCTCCAAAGGGTTTTCAAGGAATATGTTTAGGAAGCAGATTGCCAGGCCTGTCTTCCAAGGCGCCTCTGGGTGCATCCAAACCACCAACCTTTTGGTTAGTAGTCAAGTGCTTAACCATTTGCACCACTCGGGGACTCTTGTCTTATATACAGCAGGTGTTTAATAGATGTTTGTTGAATTTTATTTTAAAAATTTTCTTATGGTAAGGATGCTCTAAAATATTCTTTGAATGTACTTCCCCACTTTATTTATTTAGACATTGAGAACATATGGTCTATTGAGCTTCCCTTTTGTACTCTGCTTGTTAGAAAGTTCTGAGCTATTTTCCATTCCTTTGTAATACCTTCTCTACACCTTTTCTTTTGATATCGTTTTTCTCTTCTCTCTCCTTGAGCCCCCGGCCTTGATCTTTTTGCTTTTATTTCCATGGTTAGGGATTTTATTCTAACAGCTAACTACCCCAGGTCCTCACTTACTCACTCATCAGACACTTACTGAGTAGTTTTTACACAGCATGCACTACACTAGACACTAAAGATATGAAGATTGATAACATACAGCCGACACACTCAAGAAGATCACGGCCAAATAAAAGTGTAGTTGGAGTACTTCAACAATTATAACAAAGAAAATAGAAACAAAACCTCAGAGCTCTTCATTCTTTACTCCTTCCTAGAGGTGGTAAGAGAGGACACCAATTCATTTCCAGGCCCAGCTAATGCTTTTTGTGGCTTGTTCTCCAAATTTTTTGGAAAGACTAGACAGTTTCTTCTTTCTTCTTTTCCTTCCTCAATCATCTCTTTCAGAAGCAAAGGTTAATAATTGCAGGCCCCATCTCTTCATCCAGAGAGAATGTCAGAGAAAACCTCAGATAATAAAAAACCTAATCACCTATTTGGAAACCTATGGGGCAGTTCTACTCTGTATTATAGAGTTGCTATGAGTCAGAATCGACTAGACTGAAACAGGTTTGGTTTTTTAATCACCTCTTTGGTGTTGCTGATGTTTTACTTCTCTTGGTATAAATGAATAATTTATTTTAACCTATTTCTAAGGCAATCTTGAATTAGATTCCCAGAAAATGTTGCTTTAGTGTCAAACTCAAAGGACAGCCATTAGGTTTAACAATGAGCATCATGGACTTTACTTTTTCTTCCTTGAAACTTATCTGCAGTAAATTCACATGGTGAAGTCTTACGGGTGAAGGGCAGAGGTTGGGCAGACTATTTTCATGTTCTTATTATAGGTTCTTGCTTTTCAAATTGAGATAGGTTTAAGACATGTTTCTAAAATGATTCAACATTTTATGTAATTCTGTTTCTCTGTGTAGTGTTGTGATAAGAACATTAACTTAACAGATGGGAGACCAGAGTTCAAATTCTAACTTAGAATTCTGAGCTCCACAAACTTGGTCATGGCATGGAATGCTCAGATCTGGTTTTCTCATCTACAAAATAAAAGAAAACTGGAATAGAATAGTCACTAAAATCCTTTTCAGCTCTAGCAGTTTTTTATCAGTGCAGGTTAAATTCAAGGAGCACTGCAAAGCAAACAAAAAAGAAAAAAAAAAAAACAGTAAAAAAGTAAAATAAAAATAATTTTATTCCTCCTTCAGATAATCTTTTGTTATTTCTCTCATCTCAGTTAAAGTGAAATCTTGACCTCATTAAGTTTGCTGAATTTTAAAAAAAAGAGGTGTTTTATGTATGAACATTCTATTCCTAATAACTGTAGACTATAACAAAGAGAAAACTACATTTGATCTCTGCATCTTGACAGACAGTAATTGGACTGATCACTTTGAAAATTCACTGTTGGCCAATTAGCTATAGCCAGTGCATTGAAAATATGCATTCTGGGTCACTAATTTTACATAAAATTATGTACAAAAAGTTACATAATTATAATCAGATCTCCGTTTGTTTGTAAAAATACAATTTATTTTTTCCAATTAAAAGCAAAGTGAAGCATTTTTCTATCACTTAAGCTATTTTAAAAGCAGTGTCTGGTTATAAATCAGCAATATAGACAGTTTAAACACAACAAAAAAGTGATATACATGAATGTATAGTATTTAGAGTCTGTCATGGGTCCCTTTCATTTCGATCATTACCAAATCCCCCTCTACTTGTCAAAGTGTAGCCAACTCCTAGGTGATATCTTTTAATGAGCAGTCATGAAGATTATCATGGCACATTTATGAATTTTTTAAAAAATGTCCTTGTGAAACTTGACTGAGACAACCACATTGTTCTTTACTATAAAATCAAAAGGTTGTGCAGTCCCCTTCACATTGTGACCTCTCTGAGTCAAACCAATTACCAGCCAATTTTCAATAATGAGCAATCATATAATCATAAGATTGGAAGAGACCTTGAGAGGGCAACTGGTTCACCCTCCCATCCCTATTTGGATGACACTGAAATCATCTCAGAAAGATAATTCTCTAGGGTTTTTTTTTTTTTTTTTTGACACTTTTAAAGCAAAAGGTTCACAGTCTTTTAGGAATACAAGAAAACCATTCCTTCAACAAATGCTTAAGTAACTCCCAGGTATTGTGTTGGGCAATGAGAAAAATGGTGGGCAAAAAATGGACATGACTTCTCCCTCATGGAACTTAGTGTCTAACTCTTCAGAATTACATGGGGTTGTTGTTGCTGTTAGGTGCTGTCGAGTCTGTTCCAACTCATAGCTACCCTATGTACAACAGAACAAAACACTGCCCAGTCCTGCACCATCCTCACAATCGTTATGCTTGAGCCCATTGTTGCAGCCACTGTGTTGAGGGGCTTCCTCTTTTTTGCTGACCCTCTACTTTACCAAGCCTGATGGTCCTTCTCCAGGGACTGATCCCTCCTGATAACATGTCCAAAGTATGTGAAACGTAGTCTCACCATCATTGCTTCTAAGGAGCATTCTAGTTGTACTTATTCCAAGACAGGTTTGTTTCTTCTTTTGGCAGTCCATGGTGTATTCAATATTGTTCGGTAACATCGCAATTCAAAGACATCAATTCTTCTTCGGTCTTCCTTATTCATTGTCTAGCTTTGCACCTACATGAGGTGATTGAAAACACCATGGCTTCGGTCTGCTGCACCTTAGTCTTCGAGGCGACATCTTTGCTTTTTAACACTTTAAAGAGGTCTTTTGCAGCTGATTTGTCCCATGCAATGCATCTTTTGATTTCTTGACTGCTGCTTCCATGGGTGTTAATTGTGGATCCAAGTAGAAGGAAATCGTTGACAACTTCAATCTTTTCTGCATTTATCATGACGTTGCTTATTGGTCCAGTTGTGAGGATTTTTGTTTTCTTTATGTTGAGGTGTAATCTATAGTGAAGGCTGTGGTCTTTGATCTTCATCAGTAAGTGCTTCAAGTCCTCTTCACTTTCAGCAAACAAGGTTGTGTCATTTGCGTATTGAAGGTTGTTAATGAGTCTTCCTCCTATCCTGATGCCCCACTCTTCTTCATACAGTCCAGCTTCTTGGATTATTTGCTCAGTATACAGATTGAATAAGTATGGTGAAAGGATACAACCCTGATGCACACCTTTTCCAATTTTAAACCACGCAGTATCCCCTTGATCTGTTTGAATGACTGCTTCTTGATCTAGGTACAGGTTCCTCATGAGGACAATTAAGTGTTCTGGAATTCCCATTCTTCACATGTTATCAATAATTTGTTATGATCCACACAATCGAATGCCTTTGCATAGTCAATAAAACATAGGTAAACGTCTTGCTGGTGTTCTCTGCTTTCAGCCAGTATCCATCTGACATCAGCAATGATATCCCTGGTTCCACGTCCTCTTCTGAGTCCAGCTTGAATTTCTGGCAGTTCACTGTCAATGTACTGCTGCAGCTGCTTTTGAAAGATCTTTAGCAAAATATTACTTGTGTGTGATATTAATGATATTGTTCGATAATTTCCACATTTGGTTGGATCACCTTTCTTTGGAGAAGGCATAAATATGGATCTCTTCCAGTTGGTTGGCCAGGTAGCTGTCTTCCAAATTTCTTGGCATAGATGAGTGAGCACTTCCAGCGCTGCATCCGTTTGTTGAAACATCTCAATTGATATTCCAGCAATTCCTGAAGGCTTGTTTTTCACCAATGCCTTCAGTGCAGCTTGGACCTCTTCTTTCAGTACCATCAGTTCCTTATCATATGCTACCTCCTGAAATGGTTAAACATCAACCAATTCTTTTTGGTATAGTGACTCTGTGCATTCCTTCCATCTTGTTTTGATACTTCCTGCGTTGTTTAATATTTTCCTTGTAGACTCCTTCAATATTGCAACTCAAGGCTTGAATTTTTTCTTCAGTTTCTTTCAGCTTGAGCATGTTCTTCCCTTTTGGTTTTCTATCTACAGATCTTTGCACTTGTCATTATAATACTTTACTTTTCTTCTTGAGCAGCCCTTTGAAATCTTCTGTTCAGTTGTTTTCCTTCATTATTTCTTCCATTTGCTTTAGCTTCTCGATATTCAAGAGCAAGTTTCAGAGTCTCTTCTGTCATCCATTTTGGTCTTTTCTTTCTTTACTGCTTTTCAATGACTTCTTGCTTTCTTCATGTATGATGTCCTTGATGTCATCCCACAATTTGTCTGGTCTTCAGTCATTGGCATTCAATGTGTCAAATCTATTCTTGAAATGGTCTCTAAATTCAGGTGGGATATACTCAAGGTCGTACTTTGGCTCTTGTGTACTTGTTCTAATTTTCTTCAGCTTCACCTTGAACTTGCATATAAGCAATTGATGGTCTGTTTTGCAGTTGGCCCCTGGCCTTGTTCTGAGTGATGATATTGTGCTTCTCCATTGTCTCTTTCCACAGATGTGGTTGATTTGATTTCTGTGTATACCATCTGGTGAGGTCCATGTGTTTAGTTGCTGTTTATGTTGTTGAAAAAAGGTATTTGCAATGAGGAAGTCATTGGTCTTGCAAAATTCTGTCACGCTATCTCCAGCAAAATTTCTATCACCAAGGCCATATTTTCCAGCTACCAGTCCTTCTTCTTTGTTTCCATCTTTCGAATTCCAATCAACAGTAATTATCAATGCATTCTGATTGCATGTTGGATCCATTTCATACCACAGAATTTAGTAAAAAATCTTCAATTTCTTCATCTTTGGCCTTAGTGGTTGGTGCATGAATTTGAATAATAGTCATATTAATTAATCCTCTATAGGTGTATGGATATTATCCTATCACTGACAGCGTTGGACTTCAGGATAGATCTTGAAATGTTCTTTTTTGATGATGAGTGCAACGCCATTCCTCTTCAAGTTGTCATTCCTGGCATAGTAGACCATACGATTGTCTGATTCAAAATGGCCGATTTCAGTCCATTTCAGCTCACTAATGTGTAGGATATCGATATTTATGTGTTCTATTTCATTTTCGATTACTTCAATTTTCCTAGAATCGTACTTCGTACGTTCCACATTCAGATTATTAATGGATATTTGCAGCTGTTTCTTCTCATTTCGAGTCATGCCGCATCAGCAGATGAAGGCCCTGAAAGCTTGACTCCATCCATGTCACTAAAGTCAATTCTACTTCAAGGAGGCAGCTATTCCCCAGTCATATTTTGGGTGCCTTCCAACCTGCAGGTCTCATCTTCCGGCACTATATTAGACAATGTTCTGCTGCTATTCATAAGGTTTTCACTGGCTAATTTTTTTAAGAAGTAGACTGCCAGGTTTTTTTTCCTAGTCTAGCTTAGTCTGGAAGCTCAGCTGAAGCCTGTCGGCCATGGGTGACCCCTCTGGTATTTGAATACCGGCGGCATAGCTTCCAGCTTCACAGCAACACGCTAGTCCCCACAGTACAACAAACTGACGGATGTGTGGGGGAAAATTCTTAAAAACAGAGTTCTCAGCCTCATTAACTGATTCAGAATATCTGGGCATGGAATCCTAGAAACTTTATTTTAAACAAGTTCCCCAGGTGATTCTATGCAAATCAAATTTCATGAACCATTGTCTAGTTTACTGTTTTCTCTTTTCATATCTCCTTCCCATAGGTGATGTTCAGCATGTATTATTATATTGGTAGTATGGTAGAAATTACATGAGATTTAGAGATGTGGGTTGAAACCTTGGCTCCTGTGTCTTAAAGCGGCATGATATTCAACAAGCTACTAAATTTCTCTTGTCATTCTATTAACTAAGACAAGAATACCCACCTGTGATATTATTGTGAGATAATGAATGCTTTACTATTTTACCAAATGTAAAATGCTGTGTTAGATGTGACATTAGAGTGTATACTCCTTAAGGCCAGGGTCCATGCCTTATTTGTGTTTACAATTCTCAGCTAACACTGGGTTTGGTACAAAGTGGTACTCAATAACTCATTTTTTTTTAAGTTTCTCCCATTAATTCCTAGCAAAGACTGGTTGCCCTCTTCCACTGTCCCTTAATTTACTTTGTATGCTATGCTCCTTAATTCATCTCTTATGCATTTTATAACTTTAGAATGGAGCCAGAAGTATCAAAAAAGTTGCTAAAGGAAAGAATATATTTAGTTCTCATTTATTAGTCATACCTCTTGATACTAAACACAAACTTAGTGCTCAGTAACTATTTAATGTTCCTTATCAGGATAGATAATTACTAAATTGCCTCTCTTCCACTGTCATTTCAAAAGATCTTGACCAAACCTAAAAATAGAGCAGTCTGAACTTACTGTAGTGAATGCATTGATAATATTAGGTAAACAGTTCTCTTTCGATTATTCTAGGAAACAAAGGCCTTCTAATTGCCTTGGCCTTTGTAAAGAAGCAATAGGCAAGGAAGAACATATTGGAAGTTTATGTGTCCCTATCAAATGTGGGCTTAATTACCCGAGGGTTGTAGTCTTTCATATAAATCTCAGCAATCAAAGTATTTGTTGGAATGATCAAATAATAAGCTGCATCTATGTTAACAGTCTTCCAAAGACAAATTATATACACAAGATTTCATGTCCTCTGTGCAGCAGACACTAGTAGAAAAACCAAACCTGTTGCTGTTGAGTGGATTCCAACCCATAGTGACCCTATAGGACAGAGTAGAACTGTCACATAGGGTTTCCAAGGAGCGCCTGGTGGTTTCAAACTGCCACACTTTTGATTAGCAGCCATATCACTTAACCACTGTGCCCCTGTCCATATCCCCTGTGTACTCCTCTCCACACACTGAAGGCTGCTTACTGTTAACATCTGAGACTCTCTGCTGAGGGCTTTTACCTGGCTGCAAGCCAAGTACAGGGCAATCTGAAATAGTCAGATTAATGGCCTTGGAAATAGTCCTCAACAGTGACTGACAGGAGTTGGTGGAAAAATATCCCAGTTTCTTTGTCCCTCTGTTGGGATAATGCTAAGGTTACCAGACTGTCTCCCAGATCTCCCCAGAAGGACTGGGCTTCAGTTGCCCACCGTAGTAACTTGCTTGATAATGCACCCTTTACTGGCTTTCTTCCCTTTCCTGCCTCACTCCCCACTCTCCTACTGATGTTTACTGGGATCAGCTTCCAAATAAACTACTTGCATTCAAATCCTCATTTCAGGGTCATCTTGGGGGGAACTCAATTAAGACGTTTTGATTATAGCCATTAATGAAGACAGAAGTCATGAATTAAATAAAGAAAACATTAGGCCAATTACATGAATGTTAACCCAAGCTGAATCTCCTGACTTGTGTATTGTTACTAAAAACCAGGTGCCAAAATATCCTTAACATGAAATCGTTTTTTCTGTTAGTACTTCTGTTTCTGGCTCCCTGGGTGGTGCAAATGGCTAAACGCTCGACTACTAACTAAAGGGTTGGAGGTTCGAACCCACTGAAAGGCACCTCGGAAGACAGGCCAGGTGATCTGCTTCCCAAAAGTCACAGCCTTAAAAACCTTGTGGAGCAGCTCTATTCTGTACACCTGGGATCGTGATAAGTTGGAATCAACTCGACAGCAACTAGCAACAACAACTTGTTTCTGAATCCTGATCCACTTATTGTTTACTGTTCATAAGGATAATGGAGGCATCCAAATCAATAATTATACATTTTAAATATCATTCACAATGCAACTAGTTCATCCAGTAAATAGCTGGAACTCAATCCTTATAATATTTCTGGGATGTTAAAAAGCTTTTAAGGGAGAATTTTAGTGTATCTGTCAAAAAAGAGTTGGGAGTTTCATCCTACTCTGATTTTTCACAGATGTAGATAAATATGGGTTGGAAAAAATCATCTCAGCTAAATCTGTTAGAGCTACATTTTGTGTAAGTAATGTGTACAGAGGACTAAAATAATCAGTATTTTAGTTTAGTTGATTAGATTTAACATAGACCTAGTGTTGTCGATAGCTCAAAATGTCAGTTAGAAATAGAAAGAAACAGGTTAAATAAACTTGCATATGTCATAGCTAGAGGCCACACATCCCCAGCCTCTATCCCTATGCTTCAGCCCATACTCCAAGGTTTATATGGAAGCTGTCCCATAGCTGTTTGTTAAAGGCAAAATGGAGGCTAGCCAATGGGTTGCCATAAATAATACTCTGTCACTTCCTTCCTTAAGAATAGGAGAGTGAATCTTTGGGGGAAAGCATTTTAAAAAACTATAAAATTTTAAATTTCTCCCTTTAATTTCTTTTTCATCCTTATTTAGGAAGATCAAAAGGGTGATGAAATTGAACTTTCCTCTCTTTTTTATTTTTCTTCTTTATTGAGTGGAAAGATGGATTTAGGTGTATCACTGCTTGGGATAATGTCCCTTAGCTATGAGAGTTGGTTGGAGTAGGGACAAAGAAAGGACTTGAAGGTGACTCTCTCTGGTCCAGTCTTATGCGAGACATCAGCAGACTTATCCCCACCAAAGAACTGGGTCTGGCATTAGCCATGTTTGTCTTAAACCTAGTGAATATTGCAGCCTTCCTTTCAAACACTCACCATGAGTTACACATCAAATGAACATGATTTTCTGATTATGTTCTCTTTCTCTTACGGGAAAGTCAGCCTGCTTGACTACACCAGGTTAGCTCCTTTTCTGGTGGGTGGAAAGCAGTTAGATGTTGTCCCTTTTATCCTGGTCACTGTCTGGGGTCATGAATAGGATTATCCTTGTTATTTGGAGAGCTTTCTATGTGTTTCAACCACCCACTGAGGACTTTGGGATAGTATTATTAATTTGGAGTAAACTTGGATTCACTGCATTGCTTGTAACTTTATAGATTTCATGACTCTTTTCCATGCAGACTGAGCCTCAAAACCTACTTTTTTCCCACCAACCTTATCCCAGTATATTCGTGTCCTTCTGAAGCCTCACCATACATTAAAACTGGTTTTTAACATTTTCTGTGCTGGGTAGATCAATGATTGCTAAAAACAATTTTAAAATCAGAGTCTCCACACTATCACTATTTCAAACTTTAATAAGAATTAAAATTATGATGATGATGAAGAGAGATACTTTTACTTGTTTAATATTATGTGCCAGATGCTGTGTTCTTTACACATATGCTCAGCTAATCCTTACAACCCCATTTCAGAAAGAAGGAAAGTGAGACACAGTGATCCTAGGCAACTATTCCATGATGAGGGAACTAGGTAATGGTGAAGTAATCATTTATATCTGAGTCTATCTTGACTCCAAGAATTTTCTACATCTACTATAAAACTCATACAAATTTAAGTAACGTGATTATGCATTTTAGAGTTTCTGAATAAAGACTATGAATTCATGGGGATTTGGGAAAGGTTGACGCTTATTCAGAAATTCCTGGGCCAACCAGGACAAGTGCCCAGTTTCTTGCTCCTGATGTTCTGCCAACATTAGGCCTTTGTTGCCAACCATTATGTCATAGGATAACACCTACGGTGCAAGGCAGAGGGCAGGGAGCCTTGAGAACACATTTTAGTGTGGGAAGGAGATTCTTAATGCAAGAGTAACGTCTCTGAGTAAGGAGTTCAGCAGACATAAAATGAACCTATTAGAGTTATACTTTATGGAGAACAATGCCATTGGTTGGAGAGTGGTGGTGACAGTGACAACCTGTGGGAAATTATCGCAATAATTTATAAGGTTCAGTGATCATATCTCTCTCTCCCTTCACTTAATTTTGTGGCTAGTACAATTAAATAAAGAGGGATTTGATCCTCATAAGAGTTATAATTTCTATCTTATCTTCCTGCTGCATGTCAACTTCATGGGAAGAAAAGGAAGGTAGACTGATTTTCTGAAGGATTTATGGCTTTGGCGTCACTATCTGGGAGGGACTTTAGTACCCCATAGGCAACAGAGTAGTGGAAATTTTCCATGCTCAGGGTTGATTTGAGTTTGTCTATCTGGTCAGTGCCAACTTATTCTGTGGGCAGCATGTGTGAATCCCGAGATATTTTAGTTTTGTTAATCTGATCAGTGCCAGTCCATTTCTGGCTTTCCTGTCCACCTGCTGACTCCCTGGTGTTGGCTTCCTGCTGCTCTGTCCATCTGTTAAGAATTTATTTACAAAATACACTAAAATGCAAACTGCACTAGAGTGGGATTTTCTTCCCCTGCCCAGGAAATGGCATGATGCCAGATCACAATTTCCAATTGTTACTAAGCTTGAGTACAAGAAATTGGAAGATTCAAGGGACTCTTGATTCCAGTTGAACTCCCGTAGGCAAAATGGCAATGACAATAATCTTTATTTCCATCCAGTGTAGGTAATGCTTATGCTTCATAGAGATGTAGAGTCTAGTTTCAAAGTGGTTTTGTAGAAAGAGTGTTAGATGGGTAATCAATAATCCATATGATTATCAGGCAGGATCTATCATTACCAGTTCATATGTCATTAGTAAGAACTTTACTTTTGGGAAGACAAAGATTACACCAGTTAATTTCTGAAGTTCACCCCAGGACAAAATCATGATTTTTCTCATTTGTGTATAGCTATGAACAGAAGCTCTTTAAAGTGTTAAAAAGCAAAGATGTCACCTTGAAGACCAAGGTGTGCCTGACCCAAGCCATGGTATTTTCAATTGCCTCATATGCACGTGAAAGCTGGACAGTGAATAAGGAAGACCAAAGAAGAATTGATGCCTTTGAATTGTGGTGTTGGTGGAGAATATCGAATATACTATGGACTGCCAGAAGAATGAACAAATCTGTCTTGGAAGAAGTGAAGCAAGAATGCTCCTTAGAAGCAAGGATGGCAAGACTTCATTTTATACACTTTGGACATGTTATCAGGAGGGACCAGTCCTCTGAGAAGGACATCATTTTTGGTAAAGTAGAAGATCAGCGAAAGAGAGGAAGACCCTCAATGAGATGGATTGACACAGTGGCTGCAAAGATGGGCTCAAGCATAGCAACAATTGTGAGGATGGCGCAGGACCGGGCAGTGTTTCATTCTGTTGTACATAGAGTCGCTATGAGTTGGAACCAACTCAATGGCACCTAACAACACGCACAGGAGTGCGCATGAAACACATGGATGTAACACATATGGAAATTGATATGAAACAACTGGAGATTATTCTGGCTTGACTGCTGTCACACACTGAGGGCAGCATGCTGTCATTGAGACACAGGCTTCCATGGATGCAGGGGTGGGGCAACCTTGCGTCTGATGAGTTGAAATGTCCTTTCAATGGCACAAAAAAAATAGGACTAAAGCAAACAAGTCTAAATAATTGAATATCTGTGAAGAATCAGAGCAAGATATTCATGGAAGTGAAAAGGAAGCAACAGAGGGAGAGAGAATTTGCAATTTTCAATTGTTCTTTGTCTAGGCTGTATATATGTGAGTGGCAGAATTCGGATATTATTTACAGCTGAGCCCAGAGCAGATGATTGGATCAAGATGGTATGACACTAAGATTTAGAGGAAATTTTCACAGTTGTGGTCCTGGGGTCTGGGAGAGAGCCATGTTAGAAGGCTCTCAACAGAACCCAGTAGGGAAGCTGGACTAAGAAGTTTCCCTATCTCTTAGCCATCAAAAATAAGATGAACAAAATTGGGGTTTAGTAATTTATGCAATTTTCAGCTTCCATATGATATACACTGAATTAATGGTCATTGCATTTAATTTTTTGGTAAACATCTTTAATGATTACTTTGTGGGTAGACTATTAGTAAGTAGTTTGGTCAGATTACATCTTTCTGTGTGTCAGGGGGACTCAAAAATGGGAAGAGTGAACATCCTGGTGAAGGCACTGCTTGGGATTTCCTGGATAGCTTAAATGATACTGATGCTACATTTTGGATTTTTATTAATTTATTCAGCAGGTATTTATTGAGTAACTATTGAGCTCTGATCCTTATAGAATGTTCAGCCTAGAAGGAGAAAGAAATCTCAAACAAATAATTTTAAAATAATTATAATTTTGAGAAGTGATAAGATAAAACACATTGTATACTTGGGCTGTAAAATTAGCACGGCATAAAATCTCTCATACATTTTTAAATTATGGTTTAATAATACTGATGCAAACCTGATAGAGATATTAGGCAGAGTGTGGTGGATTTAATTATTGGTCCCAATTCTTCATACTCCTGTAATAATATTACTATGCTGCATAACTTTATGGTAGCTGGTGTTGAAAAACAGTTCTCTATGGGTTTCTCATATTTCTTAACAGTCTGGGTCTTCTGAGCTTTTTGAATGACAAGCATCCTTGGAAGCTAGAGAAAGGGTATCTCTTCAGAGAGATTTACAGATATGTCTCTCAGAGATATCTCAGGGTTATAAAGATAAAGCCTAAAAAAGCAGCTGTGAATGACTTAGAGTTGATCACTTTTAATAAATATGCATTTTAAAGAAAAAATATATATATACATATATTTTCAACCTAAATGAATGTCTAATTGGTGAAATTTTAGACAGTATGAAAAGAGATGACAAACATTCACGCAAAGCAGGGTCCAAGGTTTCTACTACCATATAGAACAACTTTGGACACCAAAGACACCTATTCCTCAACACTCTACTTCCATCTGTTGAAAAATTACTGTGATATACTGGTTTTGCTGGAACAAGACACTGCCATCTGCCAGGAAATTGTTGTTGTAAATAAACAAATGGATGAGGTCTATGACATGAATGTCTCCCTTTAAGATGTGGTATTGTCTGCAGGGCACAAACTATAAAACCATATGGGGTATCCCTGAGAGGGAGAAAACTTTTCTCAGAAAACTCACCCTTGTAGAAAAGGATCCTAGACTGGAAGTTGATTTCATGCTTCAGCATTTTTAGAGATTTCGTGCTTTGTACAGACTACTAAAACCGCAAGTAATTTTCATGAGAGTGAGATCGGGCAAGGAAACTCAACTCACGTTTATTGGGTAACTGCGTACTAGTCACTAGATATAGCACTAGACATTTTACAATGTTTCATTTAATACTCTTACTAACACTTTGAGTTAGGCTAAATTATATGTGTTATATAGATGAGGAAACTGAGGCTTGAAAATCGAATAACATTCCCAGATACTAAGAGGTAGAACCAGGATGTAAGCTCAAGTTTGTGTATTCCAAGACTGAAGACTTTCACTGATAAAATTCTGCCATCACACAACAGTTCTTATCATAGACTAGGTGCAAGAAGATTGAAAGAGAGTGGTGACTGGGTGGAGCGAACAGTTAAGCATTTGACTACTAGGCAAAAGGTTGGTGGTTCAAATCTACCTAGAGATCCCTCAAAAGGCTTCCAAAAGGTCACAACCTTGAAAATTCTATGGAGTAGTTCTACTCTGCACACATGGAGTCACCATGAGTCAAAAATGATTCAATGACAACTAACAACAACATCAGTTCTAGGTAAATATGAATTTTAAATGTGCATCCTTTACCACCTAGGAAGTACAAATTATCACCTTTTCCATGATATAAAAATCTAGCATTGGCTAGCAGGCCAATCTTTTCCTGGAATTACTCATCACCACTACCATCCTCAGAGGCCCCTTGGGAGAAAGTGACCTTACAAAGGACCCACAAAATAGTAGGGTCTACAGGACATTGCAGTAACACATACCAACAACTCTGGGGATTTGGAAAACTTGTCTGGAATCAGGGTAGAAACCACAACTGTACCTTCTTTCATTGTGCTAGATATATGGCTTTATCATTGTGTTTCCTACGTCTTTGGTTTGCTTATTGTTCAAGACGTAGCTACCTGTTTGGATCATCTGCACCTCAACCTATGGGATGTGGAACTAGTTTTGCCACATTTGACCTGATTCAGTCCCAGACACCTGTTGTTGAAACAGCAGTCTGCCCTTTCGCTCTCTCTGCACTTGGGAAAAGTCCACTTTGCCAGTCATTTAACCTCACACCTGTTTGCCTAACTGATCAATTTACCAAATGAGCAGTTTATTTAAAAATTAATCTACTTTGCTATTCTCTCTTGCTGTTTTCTGTCTCACTCCTCTTCTTCATCTAAGTGTCATCGTCAGGCTTCTGACTTAGTTTTGGAAGGGGTACTTAAGTTCTCCACTAGTACTGAAGACTTTCTTGCCCTCAGGCCACTTGCTGGGGATGGACATCCTCCATAGCTTTTTCTAGGCTGGCACCTATCCCCTCTGTTCCCTCCAGTTCTTGGCTGCTGTTCTGAATGAAGGAAGAACTGAAATCTGACCAGAGCTGCATATCTGATGCTAATGTTACCCATGGCTTGGACTTTTCTCTACCACAGCTCACCTACTGCGGGGCATCTTCTGAACTGGACCTTTCTAAACCAAGACAGCATCCATCACATCTCTTACGACTGCACACAGTACTCTAGGCTGCCAGTTACCCTTCAGAGACAGCCTGCAAGCAAGTCCTTTCCTCAGCTTGTGTCCTCCTTAGGCCCCTTCTCCCAGAGATGCTGAGATCCCTTCATAACTCATTCTGGAACCCACATTAAATGTTCATATCAGTGACTTTAGTTCCCACAAACCCTGTTTGCCTATACTTGCTCTACCTTCTATCTCACCCATCACCATTTTTGCTCTCTTATAACAAAACAGGATGAGTAGAGACTCTGTAAACTTAGGTTTGGATAGGGAGCCAAGAGCCTATGACTCCTAGAGGCCAGGCTACCTCTTCATACTGTTAAATAATGCCACATGAAGATGTATTTTGAACAGAGCTCAACAAAAACAATTTTCAGAAATCCCTGTCAGTAAAGAGGTGAAAAAGAACACAAATAGAAATGGACTTATGGAAAAGCAGTGCAGCGGTAAAGAGAAAGTGGAAAATTTAACTATGAGTTTTTAGATTCTTCTATTTATGAAGCTATATTTACAGACAAAAAAAAAAAAAAGCCTCAAACCATGTTCCACTGAAGTATTACTAAACATTGTATTTGGAATCAGGTCTGACTGAATTAGGCTTTAAGGGTTTGGTTCAGTGTGATTGATCTATGAAGACACAAAATTAAACTGCCCTATTCCAGAATAAAAAAGTCAGATCCTCATTAGCTGGGACAAAGAATGTTAGGGATTTTCCTTCTTCTTGAGCTTGGATGCTATCTCCAAATGACAGATGTGGGTGTTAGTAGTATTGTCGCATAACCCTGGGAATTCATTAGAAGTGTCAGGTTGTGTCACAAGGGCAAGTTGCATTGACAGCCTCAGTGGAAAAGACTGTGATAATTGCTTTCATTCCTTGCTTACCTTTTACCTTTGCAAAGAATTATGACTGTAGATACATGGCCTGATGCTGACACATCGCACGCTTCTGTGTTCTGTGAAATGTGCATCTCAAGGACTGCAGGGCATTTTTTGTGAGAGAACTAATAGAATCTACCCTGCTAGTTTTACTTATGTCAACAATGAATTCCCTTATTCTTAACCCAGGTTATTTAATAACTTTTGGCTAATTGAGACAAAAAAACAAAACAAAACAGAGTAACCAATGATAAATGGCAAAATTAGTAAAAATGAAGAAAGAAGAAAGTAAAGAAAACAGGAAGGAAGGAAGGAGGGAAAGAGGTAGGGAAGGAGGAGTGAAGGAAGGAAAAGAAGGAGGGAGGAAGGAAGGAAGAAAAGACAAAGCGAGAAAGAGCGAAGAAGAGAAGGAGGAAAGGAGAAGAAAGAATCACGTGTTTTTAGACATGGATTTAAAATCCCCTACTAATATTCCTGAAATATGCAAATGACACAAACTTGCTTGCTGAAAGCTGAGGACTTCAAGCACTTACTGATGAAGATCAAAGACTATAGCCTTCAGTATGGATTACACGTCAACATAAAGAAAACAAAAATCCTCACAACTGGACCAATAGGCAACATCATGATAAATGGAGACAAGATAGAAGTTGTCAAGGATTTCATTTTACTTGGATCCACAATCAACGCCTATGGAAGTAGCAGTCAAGAAATCAAACAACATATTGCATTGGGGAAATCTGCTGCAAAAGACCTCTTTAAAGTGTTGAAAAGCAAAGATGTCACCTTGAGATAAGGTGCGCCTAACCAAAGCCTTGATATTTTTAGTCGCCTCATATGTATGCGAAAGCCGTACTATGAATAAGGAAGACCAAAGAAGAATTGATACCTTTGAATTATGGTGTTGACAACAAATATCAAATATAACATGGATTGTCAGAAGAACAGACAAATCTCTTTTGGAAGAAGTACAGCCAGAATGCTCCTTAAAAGTGAGGATGGTGAGATTTCGTTTCATGTACTTTGGTTATCAGGAAGGACCAGTCCCTAGAGAAGGATATCATGCTTCGTAAAGAAAAGGGTAAGCTAAAGAGAGGAAGACCCTCAATAAGATGGATTGACATAGTGGCTGCAATGATGGGCTCGAGCATAGCAACTATTGTGAGGATGGTGCAGGACTGGGCAGCGTTTCATTCTATTGTACATGGGGTTGCTATGAGTTGGAATGGACTCAACAACACCTAACAACAACAAAACAACAACTAATATTCTCTCTGGTGAAAGAGAATAGTGACCATAACCATTAAATAACCATTAAACACTCTTATTGTTACCTGCAAAGCACACGCATGGAATCCAGAAAAATGTACAGAATAATCTTTTGTCTGGTTTGAGTCGTATCTTTCTGTTCAGAATGAGTCCTCAGGGAACTTGGGCTTCTGAAGTGGCTTTTCTATTTCTATTCAGTTTTCCATCCCATTTTCTCATGAGACTTTCATTCTCAAGGCTTGGTATGACCACCAAGTTCAGAACAATTCATTTGACCTCATCTTGTTCTTTTTTAAAAAAAAAAATTCCTCTGCTAGTCTTAGGGCTAAGCACCTTCTTTTTAAACTTAAACCAATTGCCGTCAAGTCGACTCAGGCTCATGGTAACCCGATATGTCAGAGTAGAACTGTGCACCATGGGATCTGCAGTGGCTTATTTTTTGGAAATAGATCCCTAAACCTTTCTTCGCAGGTACCTCTGGGTAGGCTCAAACCTCCAACCTTTTGGTTAGCAGCCCAGCATGTTAACCACATGTGCCACCCAGGGACTCTTTTTTAAACTTAACTTTGTTATAAACTAGATCTTAGTAAGAGGGAGTGTGTTCATACCAGATTTTGAAAAGTGGGACAGAAAAAATAAACCTCTGTTCTTTCAATTTTATAAACAGTACAAATTGATACCTATTTAACAAAAAATGAAGATAAAGTAGAAAAATGCTCTAAAAACATTTGGGCTTTTGCTGTTGTTGTTGTGTGCCATGGAGTTGATTCTGACTCCTAGTGACCCCATATGACAGAATAGATCTGTCTCAAGGTTTTCTTGACTGTAATTTTTATGGAATCAGATCACCAGGTCTTCTCCAGAGGAGCTTCTGGTTGGGTGCAAACCACCAACTTTTGGGTTAGCAGATAAGCGCTTAACCGTTTGCTCCACCAGGGCCCATTCATTTGGACTTGGTTGCACATTAATAAATGTTGACTCCTAATATTAAGCACCAAACTGCTAAAGAGAATCTGATAATTGATAGAGGTACCTCGGACAAGCTGACACTTCTTTGTCCTTATTATTATCAAAACATATTCTTGAAGAAGAGGACATTTGGATGGATTGGATTACATGGCAAATGAGTTCTAGAACAAGAACAATTCATTTTAGGTTATATATTTGCATCTGGGGTCAAATGTGTTTTATTCATGCTATTGCAATAGGGGCAATGCTCATTAATGAGGAACATCTCAAAGAAAAGGAAGAAGAATGAGGTTTTATTAAGGCAAATAAACAAAGGAATCGTCAAGAAACGTGAAGACCGGTCTTATTCTGAGTCATTGAAGAAGGGTGAAGGTGAGTCTCATCTTGGAATATTCAAGAGCATGGTGGTCCTTTGCAGTTAACTGGTGAGTTTCTCAACAGGCCCTACTTTCTGGGAAATAGAGCTCAGATAAATTTCAGTGTTGTCAGTCTCTCCCTTTTCTTTAATGAGAATATTATTCATTCCTGAACAGTTCAGAGGCGATCAGAAACCTCCAGAGTCAGAAGAAATAGGGTCTAGTCTCTGGGGGACTCTTGTTGCAGTTGTTCCTGTAAACTAGATGAACCACTAGTTGAGAAGTGGTAGCAAAGGTCAGTTTTTATGGGGTCCTGCAGTTTAGTTATCGTAAACGAAGGATGCTTATAATGCAAAAGAAAAACATTAATATAAAAGTTTATATTAAAAAGCTAAGAGTCGAAGGTCTCCGGCAAGATGGCGGTCTAGGCAGAAGCACCACGCCGTCCCTCCACAACAAAGATCCGAAAAACTAAGCCAAACAGAGAATCAACAATCCTGAAACCCTAGA
>NW_004443939.1:21858732-21959116 GCF_000243295.1 Trichechus manatus latirostris | reverse complement strand
AAAAAAAAAAAAAAAAAAAAAAGCTAAGAGTTAAGCTCTGAGGGTAACCAGTCCAGGGAATTTCAAGAGGTTTGTGGAGGAGAATTTTTCAGTTATGCAGAACTGATGATTAAGTTTCTTCAAGCTCTCCAGTTAAGATGTGAATGCTGTCGCTGAAGTTGTCCGTAATGGTTACCTCTTCTATTAGGCCATGTATGACCTGAGAGTTTCACCTAATTTCCTTAGCGGTGTTGGGGAAATATAATTTAAAAAAAACTGTTCCCAGCCTGGAAAAATCTCTATAAAGACAGAAGAGAAGGAAAACAATTTTATTATTGAATAAGTATTAAACAAGAATGTAACACATCACAGGCAATCCGGTAAAGAGATTGCAAAGACATAAAGAAATTTTATTCTCTGTGTAGCTAAGTGGATACAATCTATACATAATGTCAAGATAAAATTGTTAATTTTCTAGTATCTTCATGGCTGGATGTGGGTTTGCACCATTTGAAGTTATTATGCTTGTCTCCTCCCAGGAAACTGGGAGGTAGAGCCACCTTCCTTGATAATTACATTTCAAAAGAGGTGGCTCCCAGGTCCTAGAGGAAACACCCTAGATTTACATACTTTTAAGAGACAGAGAAAAGAACTTTAAAGTTTTTTTAAGTTAATCCTGAAAGAAGAGAGAGGGTGGAGGAAGTTTCTTTCTTATTTTTCATTTGTCTTTACACTAAGCATGGCCCTGACGATGGCTTGTCCAGGAGGAAGTACAGTCCATATAATAGTCTGCTGCAGTGGTGAGGTCTTTAAGGTTTATATGGTCGTGGGGCTTCAGTTTACATGGTTTCTTATGATCCTGAGAAAAGGGCCAGCTGCCAAGCAATGTCGAATCCCAATAAAAAACTTACCATTGAGTTGATTCTGACTCATGGTGACCCCACGTGTGTCAGAGTAGACCTGTACTCCAGAGGGTTTTCAATAGCTGATTTTTGGAAGTAGATTGCCAGGCATTTCTTCCAAGGTGCTTATGTGTGGACTCGAACCTCCAACCTTTTGGTTAGCAACCAAGTGCTTTAACCGTTTGCACCACTCAGGGACTCCTAGTGATCAGACACCAGGCTTTAGTTCTCAGTGACACAAAGAAAGGTAGGAGGGAGAAAAACTGGAAATGTTAGTTTGGAGGGTTGAAGCCAGATATTGGTAAATACTGAAAGAATTGAAAGTTTGGTCAATATTAACAATTTGGGTAGAATAACAGGGTTGCTATGAGTTGGAATCGACTTGACAGCAACCAGTTTGTTTTCTGTTTTTTGTTCAGTCCAATTTTAAGATAGGTACCAAACTGGGATTTCATGGTAGTGCTTAGAGGGGTGAGGAGACAAATCTCTATCAGAGGAGACAAGTCAGTCTTCACATTCATCAGTTACCCACAGTTTACAAAGAGGTGCCACATTGCTCTAGAAAACGAATACAGATGGAATCTGAAAAGATTATGCTGCATATGATGCATAATTATCCATCGAAACAGAAAATTTTCCTCTACAACTGGATAGGTGTGTACTTTCCAATGGGCTGGCATGTCCTTCAGTAAAAGGCCTTTGCTTTACCATATGCGTTACAGAACCTACATCTCAATAGTCTTTCCTGGAAAATAAAATTGAAATATTGGAAATATCTAAGTAATATCTTTGCATTTTTAAAGAAATTTTTTACTATTCTTCTACTGCGTGAAAGATGTTTAAACTAAATAAAGCTCATTGTTCTGCAATTGTAATAGTGGTTGGATGAATGGATTACATTTTGAAGGATTTTGGCACAAGTGCCAACTATTTTAAAAAAAAGAGTTCGTATTTGCCTAATGGTCTCTTTGGAGGTTATAGAAATTAAGTTTTAAGACAGTAGAAAATAAAAGCATGTAGAGTTTACTTGCTTTCGGATAAAAGAAGATGTATACATTTATAGATTCACAGGCACATATACATATGGAATGGAATACATTTGCATACTTATATAGATATATAGATATAGATGGAACGATATACATCATAATGTAACAGTGGCTTTTCTCTGTCAGTATTATCAGTTATTTATATTTTTCTTTTTTTCTACTATCACATTTTCTACAAAAAATGTGTATTAGTTATGTAAAAAGGAAATAAAAGTTTTCATAAGAAAGAAGGAATAATTAAATACCTAGAGTAAAAGAGGCAGCATTGATAATGACAATTACCTAAGTCTGAGGAGTCACGTGAAAAAAATGCCGCAAAGAGAAATAGATCAAACCTTAATTAATGAAATACGGCAGCATGTTAAATCCTGCATACTGCTATTTAGGTAATATTGGGTAAGAATGGCATTTAATTAATTTTCAAGTTAAGAAACAGTAGTGTAAGAATGGAAATTTCTTAAAATAAATATTGAGGCATATAGTATAATCTTCTATTCTTATGTTAAAAAAGGCTACAGATTGTTTTCAGAGCTTACTTTTTATTTAAAAAAAAAAATCCTTATGCTAATCTATTGGCAAATTTGCCACAGATGTCAATACTGACAAGTAATTTGCTAAAAGCAATTATGCTTTTCTACTCTTTGGATTAAATGCTAAGCTCTGTATTCTTTTAAGGATGGACATGTGAAAAAGAAGTTATTTGAAACTGCATTTATTGTATAAATAAATTTCATGTTTTTATAAAGCCAATTTATCAAGGGAGAATAAAATCTCTTAATAAAAGGAGACTACTGAAAATTCTCTCCAGTTGAAAATAAACTAATCCCAGAAAACAACATAGTAACTAATAGAATATATCTTTAATATTGAAATGTCAGTAGAAGCAAAATTGGATTATATGTGTAAAAAATAATCAGAAACATCAAAAAGTACTGTCAGATTCACATGACACAAAATATTTGGCTTAAAATTGAAAAGCATATTAAAACGAGTCATTTGGCATTGGGGAAGGCTTTTGTGTGAAGATTCAAACAGTACAGTTCTGTCTTTGGAATAGGATCTGGAAAGAAAATCCAATTCAATATAAGGACTATGTTATCTTGAAAATAAAATGGTAAAAATGTAAGATGGCTACAGGGGTAAGAAGGAGGGCAAGTGGAATCTCACTGATGTGTCCCACTCATGATCCGGGGGCTTTCTCTGTCTCATCCTTTCTTGCCTGTGGGTCTCAATTCTCCCACCATCTATTTTGGGGGATTAGGAATGTTTTGGACCATGGTGGTAGTATTTGGTTGTGGCTCAGTCTAGGAAGGCACAGCAAATCTTGGACACAGTCACTGTCATAACAATATCATGTTACTGTCAATGTTCATAGACAACGCCAAACAGCTGTTGGCAGATGGCCTCCCAGATAAGGGTAAGAAGGCTGAGTACAAGATCGGGGGTGGGTATGGAAAGTTGATTAGATTCTCTTTCCCATCTATTGTTTTGCTATGACATAAACTCTATTCTTGACTTCCCAATGGGCCATCACTATTGATTCCCAGTGGCCTTATTTGGAAGTTAAAAGAAAAAAAAAAAAAAAAAAAACTATTTCTTTTTGCATTCATTCTATAATAATCTTAATTCTCCTCTAGATTATGTGAATGGATTCCCAACTAGGGAATGTTCACATTTAAGGAAGGGCAGAGGAGTTAAAGATGTTCCAAGAGATTATTTTGTCACCTTGATGATTTTCTTGCCATTCATTGAATGTCTACTATGTGCTCAGTGTTATGGATTGAATTGAATATGTGTTCTAAATCCTAACCCCTATACTTGTAGATGCAACCCCATTTGGGAATAAGGTTTTCTTTGTTATGTTAATGAGGACATATCAGTGTAGGGCCTCTTTCAAACCTATCACTTTTGAGATATCAAAAGAACAGATTAGTCACAGAAGCAAGCAAGTGCAAATGGGAAGAGATTGATGCCATGTGGAAATCACTAAGGAACCAAGGAAAAGAAGCTGAAAGAGACAACGATTTTTCCCCAGAGCAGACAGAGAGATTTCTCCTAGAGCCAGCACCCTGAATTAGACTTTTAGCTTCCTAAACAGGAGAAAACAAATGTCAGTTCTTTAAAGACACCCACTTGTGGTATCTCTGTTACAGTAGCCCTAAGGAATTACAACACTAGATATTTAGATGCATTATACTTAAATCTTTCATGGCAAAACTACAAGATCAGTGTCAGGGATTGAATTATGTCCCCCCAAAAATGTGTGTATCAATTTAGCTGTGCCATGATTCACAGCATTGTGTGGTTGTCCTCCATTTTGTGATTGTAATTTTATGTTAAAGAAGATTAGGGTGGGATTGTAACACCCTTACTAAAGTCACATCCCTGATCCAGTGTAAAGGGAGTTTCCTGGGGTGTGGCCTGCACCACCTTTTATCTTACAAGAGATAAAAGAAAAGGCAAGCAAGCAGAGAACTAGGGACCTCATACCATTAAGAAAGCAGTACCAGGAGCAGATCGAGTCCTTTGAACCTGGGGTCCCTGAGTGCAGAAGCTCCTAGTCCGGGGTAGGGAGATTGATGAGAAGGCCGACAGAGAAAGAAAGCCTTCCCCTGGAGCTGAGGCCCTGAGTTTGGACTTGTAGCCTACTAGACGGTGAGAGAATAAATTTTTCTTTGTTAAAGCCATCCACTTGTGTTATTTCTGTTATAGTAGCACTAAGTGATTAAGACTATCAGTATTTTATAGATGAGAAAATATGTGTTCAGAGGAGTTAACGCATTGGACCCTGCTACAGATTCTTAACTAGGATTTCTTATCTTCAGAGAACACTCTATTCGCCAAACAGTAGCAAAGGGGAAGGATAGAATGATGGTGTTCAATTATAAAACCACTAAAATATAGTTTTTCCTCTGTTCTATTAATAGATACATTTTCACTTTCAATCCAGTTCCACGCTCTTAAACCTATTCTTCAGATTAGTCAAATCACTAATCCTTCAATTTTATCAGTTTTTCTTATCAATGGCAGTCAATTTACAGAAGCCTCTTTTTCAGGCCTTAAATTGAAAGGCCACGCAAGGGACTAAATTTTAGATAGATGGATGGATGGATGGATGGATAGATTCCACTGTCTTTTACTACAGAAAATATTGTCTTTGATACTGTCTAAGAAAATAACAAGGTACTTTCAGGACTTCCTCCAATGACAGAAAGCCTACTCTCATACCCATGAAAAGATCTTATATCTTATAAAAATTAATGTAGAATGGGGTAGCAAACTATCAGTGACCTCAATCAACATCTGCATATATTTCAAAAGATTTCTGCGATATCACTGACAGCTGATCATCCTGATTTTGCTGAAGCACTTTCAAACACAAATCCTTCACCCTAGTCATATGTACTTGGGTTCAAATAAAAGGTTTCAATTCTCAGCACTGTTAATTATTAAATATGAGTTTGCAGCAAGTCATTTGAACCCTCTGAGCCTCAATTTCTCCATTAAAAACAAAAGATCCTATTAATATTTTCCTTACAATATTACTATGAAAATAAAATGAAGAAGAAAGTAGACTTTAATTTTTTTAATTGTATTCTACTTTTGTAGATGGCATATGTAAAAGCATGCAGCATATAATAGGTGCTGGCAAAGGGCTGGGTTTATTTAAAAAGATATGAGTGCAAGTAGTTTATTTTAGAGATCATCCCAGGGAACATTGGTAAGAGAGTGAGGAAGAAATTTAATGAAGTCCGTTGTCAAGCAGGTCATTACTGTGAGTAACCAATGCTTGTCCTGTTTGGGGACTATGGGAGACAGTATAGAACACTCTTCAGCGATATCACATTCAAGGGGTGAGGAACCCAGCTCTTACCTGTCATTGCCTGTGGGCTGTTCCTAGGCACTTTAACTCCCTGGCGCTCCCAGCCTACCCTGGGCATGGATAAGAGTGACAGGTGCTTGCAATATGATGCTGTTTGTATGTATCCACAACATCTATTACAAATGGTTAACAAATATGTTGAAGTTACACATAGAAACACATTTGATGGTGGATTTTCAAAGTCAAAAAGATGCAAACAATACCAAAAATAATGATACTTTAAATATCAAGGCTATGATATTTTCAGATTTATCTAAATCTCATGCAAAGTTAACAGGCCTTCCCATATATATGTATATACATACATATATATGCATATATTTACATATACATAAATATAAATTTATATATACATATATAAAACCAAACCACTGCCCTTGAATAGATTCCAACTCAGAGCAACCCCACAGGGTTTCCAAAGCTGTAAATCTCTATGGTAGCAGACAGCCACATCTTTCTCCCATGGAGCTGCTGGTGACCTTTTGGTTAGCACTCAATCGCTTTAACAACTGCGCCACCAGGGCTCCTTATAGATATACTTTTTTTGTTTTTCTTTGAGAGGGGGATAAATGTTGCTATGCCAGTGTGTTCAATACTGTCTCTAAGGGAGCAAAATCTGCATGATGACTTGTGGGCTTGGTGATCATTTATTTTTGCTCCAAAGCAAATTAGTTTCTAGTAGACATCACTCTTAATAGATTAATATCTAAGAATGCCTTAAAAATATAATAATATAAACTATACTTCGTATATTATGGTATTTACAAATATATAGAAATTCAAACAGAATGCATGAGATGTCTTTTAAAATACACTATGGCATCTCTTTGTTAATGAGTTCACCACTTTATGTGATTTTATTAGGTGAAAGCAGGGCTTCAAATCTGTTCGTTCCAGTTCAAACCACTGCTGAGAATTTGCATTTCCACCCCAGATACACTGAATCAGACTCTACAGTTTAACAAGATCCCCAGGTGATTCTTATGTATAATAAATTTTGAGACCCACTGCTGTACTAGTTTTTCTCAGAATTGGCCCCTAACCAGCAGCATTAGCATCTCCTGGGAACTTCCTAGAAATGCAAATTATCAGTATGTGTTCAAACCAGATCGAACCTGTTCAAAGCCCTGAGTGAAAGTTTGCCACTTAGGTTTGGATGTCAATGAAGTAATGAAAAGAAAACCTCAGCTTGTAACTTTCTTCCTGCTTGTATTATACAATTACCTTAGAATTATATAAAATTTTAAGTAGTACTATTTGTCATTTTTTTTTCTGAAAAAAAAATCTTGATCATTTCTGCAAAATAGTATTAGAATGATCTTCTAAATAAAGTTCAGTAGGTAGTTCCCACATGGATATTTATACCTACATAATGGGGAAGAGTTACCTTCTCTACTGTAATTGGGGAAACATTGGTCATAGTTTAAAAGGCTACTTATTTTCATACCTTCTTTCAAAATGGAGTTAAGACTGGGGTCATATGTATCCTGAGCACAGCAACTATTATACAGTAGGAGGTGCTTAAATGCCACTGGAGCTATGGTGGCACGGTGGTTAAGAGTTTGGCTGCTAACCAAAACGTTGGTAGTTCTAATCCACCAGCTGCTCCTTGGAAACCCTATGGGGCAGTTCTCCTCTGTCCAATAGGGTCACTACCAGTCGGAATCAACTCGACGGCAACGGGTTTTTTGGTTAAATGTCACTGTTGATTAATATGTTCATAGGTATTATAATAGGATGTGGTCATTAGTTGCCTTCGAGTCAGTTTTCATTCAAGGCAACCCCATGTGGGCAGAGTAGAACTGCTCCATAGGGTTTTCAAGACTGTGACCTTTCTGAAGCAGATCACCAGGCCTGTCTTTCAAGGTTTGTCTGAGTGACTTGAATCGCCAACCTTTTGGCTAGCAGTTGAGCACTTAACCATTTGAGGCACCCCGGGACCTTTCTAATAGGATAGTAAACTGAAAATACTTTTGCCTCATTTTTTGGCTGACCTTAAAAGGTTGAAAACAAAACAATAGTGGCAAGTATTTCTACAATCTTTAATGTAGCACTAGATCACCTTTTCAGAACCTGCATAGGAGGTGGTGAAAATCCTTAAGGTGCCATAGATTGTCTTTGGAAAATAGGAATTAAGAACATGTCTTTTTCTGGTGCATCCTACAAGTCTCATTCCGTCCACTCTACGGCTATAGTATAAACTTTCTCCAATATCATAGTAGAAAGGACTGGAAAGCTTGAATACCTAGCTTTCCAACGGCTTCTTTAAAACAACCTTGGTGATTATTCAGAACTTGCTAGGAAACCTCTTCTAAGTTTGTTTATGCAGAAACAGCCCTGAGAATGTAAGAAAATGTGTGCACGTAGGCCAGGCTCATCTCTACTCCACTGGCTTTCAGTCATGTTGTTCAGTCTTACTCCTCACAAAGTTGTCAGAAAAATTGTAATCAACACATAAATCACAGTCACGATCAAACCAAAAACCAAACTCATTGCTGTCGACTTGATTCTGACTCACAGTGACCCTGTAGGACAGAGTAGAACTGCCCCATAGAGATAGCTACATTTATAAGCTCCTCGCCACACTGAGTCCTGTGCTTTATAAATATCATTTAGAGGAATTGTTTTTAATTTTCTTGTTGCCTTGTAGAGGGAGCTTTATTAAGAAATTCCCGGATTTCAGTTTACCCTGCATCAGTACTGTTTTGGGATAAGGCACCTGCTCTTGACCAGATGGTAGGTTGGGTGGGGAAGGCTCTGCTCTGCTAAATAGGCCTGCCATCCAATGTTAGCAATTCAGGGGGTCAGTTTAGTTCTGGGATAGAGTATTAGCAATTTATGGCATCAATATAGCTTTATCAGAAATAAAGGCACTGTTTTTTTTAACCTCTATTTGCCTGAATCTTAATTTGTTCTGAACTTAGGCTGTAAAAAAAGAAAGATTGTTTATAAATACCTTCAAACATCAACATGCAGCATTTTATTTAATCCCTTAAGTATCTCTATTAGTTACATGTTATTACTTTCATTTGACAGGTATGGAAACCAAGGGTTTGAAAAGCTAAGTAACTTGCAAATTTCCAAAAAATAATCAAGTAATAATCATAAATATGATAGCAATAAGATTCCTCTCTGCATATTACTATTCAAAGAAGGCTTGTTGAAAAAGACCATATTTAGTAACTGGTTCATCATGATTTATGAGTGATGCTGTTATAACCTAAGAGCTAAGGGTAAACAGATTATTTTGTGGTATATCCACTGAACCTGAGCGTAAGTGCCCCAAGACATAGATAAAAATAGGTTTATATTTCATATAATAGATAACATACATAGGACACATGTACTGCTTATAATAAATTTGTAGAATTTATCACAGGGACACCCATGCCTGTTAAGAACTACTAAATATAACTTTAAAGTAATGCTAATTCAGAGAGTAGAAGAAAAGTATGCATCATCTGTCGACAATCTGATAGCCTGTGATATGTGTAACCAATTGTTCTTATTTACATTAATTTGCATTGTGAAAAGCAATTTTACAGTTTCAGTCAGACTTAATAGGCAATTTGCAGCTGAGTGCCTAATGGCATAGTTACTTAAGCCTGCCCCAGGGGAGCTTTCTAGAACTGATATGAGACTAAGCCTTTTAAATATTCAATTGAACATCTTAAAAAGTCAAAAAGTCTTTAGCTATTAGACCCAATTGCATTTGCTTTGTCATATTCAATGCTGCTGCTGAAGACCACCTCCCAGTCAAAGACTCTTTCTACTTGTAGGCGAGAGGTTAGATTCTACAAAATATTGTAGCATACAGCAGATGAGTTTTTCTTAAAGACAATATTTAAAACAATACAGACACCAGGCAGGTCACTAGTATAAGTAGGTAACATGCCTTTGGTTCATAAGACTTGAAACTTTTTTTCTCTAGAATAAGGCATATGTTAATATGTCTAAAATTATTTTCTGTTTCAGGCTCAAGAAAATAAAACTTACCGCAAAACTAACTTCTTATATTTCTATGACTTTCTCATTTAACAAATGTTTTCACGTACCCTATCTTATTTAGTCATGTTTATGTTTTCTTTTATGGTTTTATTGCCTCATTTCTTCTCATTGGGCCTAGCATATTTCCTGACACATACTAAGCATTAATAAATATTGCTTGAGTTTTCAAATTACTGAGAGTCAGAATAGGTACCAAGGTAATGTGTGAAAAAGTAGAAAATTCAGTTAAACATTGACTGTGTTTGCACTCTGTGATATTAAAACAATTTAATCAGTGCTTTATATTCAAGGGAAAAGTCACTTTCATTTGAAGAGAGCGTATGTTCCATCCTTTGCAGCTGACTGTGCCAGGATAATTCAAACAATGAAAGTCACTGGGTTCAGCGGAAGACAAGTCTTTCCATCTCATCTTCCAGTGGAGAGAAAGGGGGATGAACTAGATAGATAAAGGTAGCATTATGTTATTGAAAGTTGTACCAAGTTTCTTTCCAGAAACCTAATATGTTTTTATTAAATCATCACAAATTGACAAGGTGACTTTTATCTACTGGTTTGCTGTATTCTACACTGTTTAATATAGGACACTCACATGGGAGAGAGAAGAGAATCGCAGGCTTGAGTGGGGTTCACTAACAAAGGGCTTGATGATCCGCTCCAAAGAGTGGATACTGGCTGTTTTATCTGAAAAGGCTTCCTGTGTGACTAATGCGGCATGAGGTGAATGCAAACGCCATGGACCCATTTTTGGTTGCACAACTCCAAGAAAAAGTGGGATGCTTTAGACTGCTAGCAGCACATGCTGTTTGGGGTTCTCAGACACTTTCCTGGAAACTTCTAGAAGTAACAGAGAAAAATGATTTTCCCAAACCAGGGAATCAAGTATGTAAAGTAGGAAGGACATGAGGTTTAAGAATAAAGATCTAGTTCACTTGACCTGGGTAAGAGTTTACACTCTGCCACTATGGAGAAAGGCACTTACCTTGATAACACTGTACCTCATCTGCCAAATAAGGATATTAACATTCATTCCATGAGGATATACGAGGATTAAATGACATCTATGTCATAGACTTGGTGAGCAATGAAAAGCAAGACATATATGTTTTTCTGGCACCTAGTGCATTACCTGGAGCCCTGGTGGTGCAGTGGTTAAGAGCTTGGCTGCTAATCAAAAGGTTAGCAATTCGAATTCGCCAGCTGATCCTTGGAAACCCTGTGGGGCAGTTCTGCTCTGTCCTATAGGTTGGTTATGAGTCCGAATCGACTCAATGGCAATGGGTTTGGTTAGTGCACTACCTGGTGTGTAATCCGTGCTCGTAAGTATTTGTTAATTAAGTGACTTAATGAATAGACAGAAAAAGGAGGATTTTTCTCCTCCTGTTCTTTACATAAATATACACAGGCCACTGTGACCTCAGAAGGTTTGAAAAATGTCAGTTTAAGGGGCAAGGTTGATAGTAATTGGAATAGAATGAGAACAGAAGGACAGGTAGAAGTTACATCAGGAATATAAAGTAGTGATGGCGTTATGGGACGGATGGCAGTTGGGATTTTAGAACTGAAGCAGAGACTATTAATGTGCTTAATAAACAACCTTTTACACGCATTTATAGTTGTACCTCATATTCAGCTAGAAGGGACTAAGGAATTCTTACATATACATAGAATTTTAAATTGGGGTCAGTTAATTCATCAAGAGAACTTTAAATGCAGAGTCCCCACTTTCCCCAAATATTATTTATGAAAATAAGCTCTGGTTGGCATGTAGAAGAAAGGGTTGTATGGTCGCTTAAAATAGGCTAGAACTAGGGCTTTGAACCAGTTCCTTCCAGTACGACCCCCTGCTGAGGATTTGCGTTCCACCCCAGATATACTTAACCAGAATCAACATTTTAACAAGATCCCCAGGTGATTCTTATGTATCTTGTTAAAATGTAGATTCTGATTCAGTATATCTGGGGTGGAAATGCAAATTCTCAGCAGAGGATAGAACCAGAATGAACCAGTTCGAAGCCCTGGCTAGAACTAATCACGTAGGTGAGGTAAAGACTTGACCTTGAGTCTGCCTTTGGAATCCCCTCTAGACTGTCTTCCAGTGCTTACTGGAGTCTGAGATGAACTCTGGGTGAGCCTGCATATGATCACTGGCATTACTCCTAGGGAAGACATTTCTTCTACGTCCTAAATCTCCATAGTCTCCCAGGATATTTCACTTTCCCTAGGGATTTTTTTTTTTTTTTGCCACATGTGTTATCAAACCTTCTGTTTCTGAATAAGATGGCTGTTCTAATTCTTCAAAAATAGTAAGAACACAAACGGGGTTTGTATAAAAGCAGCTTTCTCAGAGTCTCCTGGTTCATTATTTTGGACAGAGGTCCTGAGAGATGTCACTGTTAGACTCGGATTGAATCCAGCTCTGTCACTTGACTACTCTTATTCTAGTTTCATCATGTAGAGAATAAACTAGAAGTAAACACATGGTATGTGATTGTCAATACATATCAGTTTAATTCTTTCCTGAGGGCAAAGGAGTTTTAGGAAGAGGGATGAGAAGGAGGAATAGTTTAAGAATAAGTTTAATTAAATATCTCAAAGAACACAATGAATGAAAAAGCAAATTTCTTTCAGTAGTGTTACTGGAAGAAGTTCCCTTTTATTTATATATAAAAAGCAAAAAAAAAAACAAACCCATTGCCGTCAAGTTGATTCTAACTCATAATGACCCTGTAGGACAGAGTAGAACTGTCCCACAGGGTTTCCAAAGAGTGGCTGGTGCAGTCAAACTGCTGACCTTTTGGTTAGCAGCCAAGCTCTTAACCACTGTGCCACCAGGGCTCCATTTATATATATGTCATCTGTAAATTAGATAGTTTCATGATATCAATGAGTTTTTGTTATTCTATCCCTAGCCATTCAGACGTGATTTTCAGATCAATAGCATCAGCATCAGCCCAGAAGCTTGTTAGAAATGCAGAATCTTGGGCCCATCCCAGATCTGTTGAATCAGAAACTGCATTTTAACATGGTTCCTGGGGATTTATATCCACATTAAAGTTTGCCAACTCCTGCTGTAGACCAACCCCTCTTACTTTAAAGGTGAGGAAACTAAGACCTAGAGAACTTAAACCACAGCCTAAAGGTCACAGCCAGTTAGTGCCAATGGTAGAACCAGTTACGGCCCAAGTGTTAGTCCCTCTATCCCGTTAACAATCCAGTGGGTATGCCCCTTTCCCCTGCCTTGTTCGAAGGGCCTGCATCAGAAGTCTGTACAGGCAAATGACTGGGATGACAATACAAAGACAAGTCAATTCTCAGCAACAGAAGGGAGGGTTTTGCTATTCCAATCCTCTGAGACACATTGCTCCAGAGGGAAGGAGTAGTGAGAGCAAACAATATGCAAGTGGAAGATTTTAGGCAAGCATGCTTGTTGCCAGGTAAAACCACCACGGACGTGGAGTTCAATATAGGGCTCCCTTAGCTGCATGAAGAAATAGAAAATCTCCCAACGAGGCTGGCAGTGGTTAGCAATGCTTGGCCTGCCCAATATTTCTATTTGCAGTGCCATTCAGTAAGAAAAACAAAGGATTCTGTGCCCGGCATAGCTAAATCGTCTTCTCTGCTGAGTGATTAGAGAGCGGTGTGGGACTGCTTACTTTAAATGCCTTAATAGAATAAAATCAGAGATGTCATTCCTCTTTTTAAAATGCTGATATCCACACAGAGATGTAAATCTAATATTTTGAAATATTGGAATTAACAGCTACGATGGTTATTCACTGGTTACTTGCATATGACTATTTCATGTCCTGGGACCTCGAAATATTTCCTGAGGAAAACTGGAAACCCAAGGAAATGGAATTTGGAAATAGACGATTTTGCCCCTGTGCTTCAGTGCATCTCTCTATAGAATAAGAGTAGTCACTTATAGAAAAATAGGTTTTGCATTTAATATTCATTTGTGTACTCATTTATTTTTCATCTCACAATTTTTCCCCAGAAGATTTTAGGTAATTTCCAGGATACATTCATTACAAGATAATAAATAAAATAAGTAAGGAATTGGGGTCACAAAGAAATTCAAGGTAGCAAAATAAAATAAAGGCCAGGGTGAGGCAATCCCCAAAATGTTTACTATAAAGTATTATAGATTTGAGGGAAGTGAGATATAAATGTGTGTTTCAGCTCCTTGTAGCCAGGAAAAAAAAAGAACATATGATTGGTTAGAGGATTGATAGTACTTGTAGTGAATAAATTGCTCTAAACTTGAAACAACTTTTCTTGATCATATGCCTAGAGAGAATGCGCTGTGATTTTTTTTTTTTTTTCCCTATAAGGGGAGCACTTTGAGATCAAGCTTTGCCCCATTTCATACAACTCTCTGAATAGACAGGTTTCATGTAATTAATCTTTATTTTTTAGTTCTCCATAGATAAAATATAGACATGAAATTGAAGTACAGGATAAATGTTACATATATATAAGAGAGGACAATACAATAAATTTTGAAATACTAGGAATTTCTAATTGCGTATGTAGGTAGGGCTTTCACTGCTAAACGTACCACAAACAAATATATTAATTTACGATTAAATGGTGGCTGGTTACCACCACTGACTGCTCTGGCAGGGATCACAATAGAGGGCCCCAGACAGAGCCGGAGAAAAATGTAGAACAAAATTCAAATTCACACACACACAAAAAGACCAGGCTTGCAGGTCTGACAGAGACTGAAGAAATTCTGAGAGTGTGGCCCCCGACACCCTTTTAACTTAGTACTGAAATCACGCCTGAGGTTCACCCTTCAGCCAAAGATCAGACATGTCTATAGGGCCAACAATAACACACAAGAGGGACGTGCTTTATAGTTCAATCATGTGTACGAGACTAATGGGCACACAGGTCCAAAAGCAAAGACTAGAAGGCAGGAAGGGACAGGAAAACTGGAAGAATGGAAATAGGGAAAATGAGGTGGAGAAGGGCAGAGTGTTGACACATCATGGGGCTGGCAATCAATGCCACAAAACACTTGGTGCAGTAAGTGTTTAATTTACTTTGTAAACTTTCACCTAAATCACAAAAAATGTTTTTTCAAACAAATGCATTAAATTACAGATTAGCTTTGAAGTGTTACTGACACATAATAGTTTATATAACTGAAAAAGATATGCAAAAGACATATATGGCAATGAGCAAAGCAAGTATAAACTAATGCGTCTGATTTAAGTACCTAGGCGATGTGAATATATACATATTCTTTAGGGTGCTTAGGTGACATGCAGCCGTTAATTGGCTAGTTGGCATTCACATGCTGTCAATTAATCTTTAAAACCATTAAGGCCTGGCATGGCACTGGAGGAAAGCAATAACAGTAATCTTTCAAACTGGAAAACAAAGATTATTCTACTAATTAGTATCTTCTCTTTGCTGAAAGCCATTGAACTCTACATTGGTATAAGCATGCAACTTTAAGCAATACTCTAAGCCCTTCTTTTTATTTTATTACATTTCCCTTTCTCTTTTACAGTTTCCTATTATTTGATCTTTTCTTAAACCCCAAATCTGGTCCCTCTTTCTAATTCCAGGTGCAAAATTTGTTTTTGTTTTTTTTTTTCAGCTTAAAAGCAGTTTAATGATCACAAATTCTTACTGTAGGCATTCATAGATACTAGAAATCCTATAAACCTGAATTTTATCTAAAATTCTTTAGTTTATTAAGAAAACATTTATTATATGATTATTATGAGCAAACCATGATAATAAATACAGTCAGACATTGTCACTGTCCTTAGTATAATTTCTAGCTGAAGCAATCAACAAGAAAGATGTGGTTATTTAACTACAAGTATAATCAGTGTGGAAGGTAGTGGTGGTTCAGTGGTAGAATTCTTGCTTTCCATGTGGGAGACCTGGGTTCAATTCCTGGCCAATGCACTTCAAGTGCAGCCATCACCCCTCTGTCACTGGAGGCTTGTGTGTTGCTGTGATGCTGAATGGGTTTCAGTGGAGCTTCTAAACTAAGACAGACTAGGAAGTAAGGCCTGGTGATCTACTTCAGAAAATCAGTCAATGAAAATTCTGTGGATCACAACGGTCTGATCCCATGTGCATGGGGTTGCCATGAGTCGGGGCAGACTCCAAAGAAGCCATCACCAACAATATAATCGGTGTAATGAAAACAAAGTGTAAGGTGCTCTGGGAGCACATAGCTAAAGGGCAGGTAGGGAAATTCTGAAGAGGTGGCTTTTGAACTGAGTTCAGATGGGTCAGTAGGAATTAACTATGGAAAGGGCTGTCGGGGAGAGAAGTGTTGGGGAGAATGTCAGGGCAGATGAAGCAGCGTCTCTGAAGGTTCTGAGGCGGGAGGAGTATTTTATGTTCAAGGTTCAGTAGGAAGGTCAGTCAGGCTGGAGCCACACTGTCTATAAGGGCATTATTTAGGGGAGAGACTTCAGACTTCCTGACCTAAACAAAAAAGGAGAAAAATAAATCATCTCTCTGAACCCAACCCCATTCATTATAGATTTTCAGTGAAAGAAAGTGAGACTCTGTAACCAGAGCCTTGCTGGAACTCACACAACTAGACTCTGCCTGAAAAGAACAGAGCCCAGGGTTTTTACCTAGTATGCTGGGTGCTTGCCCTACTCTATCCTGTCTACCCAAAGCTGCTCCTTCAATGTCTCAAAACAGTTTTTTCTTCCCTCCCTTCTCTCTATAACCAGTACATCATTAGTTTAAAATTATAATTAGAAAAATGGTACCTGCCTCAAGGAACGTGAAACACACTTGGCTCAGTAAGAAGTACGGGAAGAGGGAAGTGTCCTACTTACTGCAGCATGTTCTGTTTATGCAAATATCATAATTTGGGAGGAGGAAAAAGGGACTCAGAGCTAAGGGCTCTGTCCTGCTTTTAATAATATAGCCAGTATGATAGCCTGTAAAATCTCAATTAACAAGATGAGACAGAGAGAAATGCTAATCAATTTTATTAAAGGGCCTGGTGGGACCTTGTTTTGTATCTGAGATTAGCAAGATTAGCTCTCCAACAGTAAAGAGCTGGAATCCTGTGTATTCAGGCCTCTAAGTCACATTGTCCTCTGGCACATAAGATATTCTGGAACTGGTCCTAAACTGGCAGAAGGTTAGTGTAGCTCTTTAATGCCTGTCATTTCAGAAATAGCAGCATATAGTTGCATACTTACGAATACAGTGCCTACAAACTATCAGACTTCCATGGATTGAACTCCCATTAAAAAGGAAAAGAAAAAGAAAAAAGAAAAGTCCAGCCATTTAGGAAGTAGAGATGTTAAAAGCAACATCTTCCTGAAAAAGACAACCTAGTACTAAAATCACTGAGCAACTTAGAAATTGATTGTTTTTGGCTCATTCATTTTATTTATTTTTAATTGTACTTTAGATGAAGGTTTACAGAGCAAACTAGTTTCTCATTAAATAATTAATACACATATTGTTTTGTGACATTGGTTGCCAATCCCACAACATGTCAACACTCTCCCCTTCTCGACCTGGGATTCCCCATTACCAGCTTTCCTGTCCCCTCCTGCCTTCTCATCCCTGCCCCTGGGCTGGTGTGCCCATTTTGTCTCACTTTGTTTTATGGGCCTGTCTAGTCTTTGGCTGAAGGGTGAGCCTCAGGAGTGACTTCATTACTGAGATATAAGTGTGTCCGGGGTCCATACTCTTGTGTTTCTCCAGTCTCTGTCAGACCAGTAAGTATGGTCTTTTTTTGTGTGTGTGTGAGTTAGAATTTTGTTCCACATTTTCTCTCCCACTCTGCCCGGGACCCTCTATTGTGATCTCTGTCAGAAGAGTTGGTGGTGGTAACCGGGCACCATCTAGTTATGCTGCACTCAGTCTGGTAGAGGCTGTGGTAGTTGTGGTTCATTAGTCCTTTGGACTAATCTTCCCCTGTGTGTTTGGTTGTCTTCATTCTCCCTTGTCCCAGATGGGGTGAGTCCAGTGGAGTATCTTAGATGTTTGCTCATAAGCTTTTAAGACCCCAGACGTTACTTGGCTCATTTTTTTTTTTTTAATGAAAGGAAGATATGATAAACAGTGCTATTTACACTTGAGCTTTTGTGGCAGCATATTTTTGTGGAGCAAGAATAATGGTGAATTTTGTCCATGTGATTTTTGAAAGAATCAGGTAGTATTTGGTCAAAAGACCTTATCCCAGGATATGCTTCACATTGAAATGTTGAGGTTGCTACAGATATTAATAATAATTTTGGAGACAAAGTGTAAAAAAACAAATATGAAAATGAAATAAAGCTACCATTGGAACACTATACAGCAGTCAAAATGAATGAATTAGAGTGGCATGCAACTATGTGATGAATAATAACAATATAAGAGTAAATTAACAAAGTTCTGAAAGATTACAGACTACTTGATAAAGCTTAAAGCAATATGACTTTGCAGCTTCTCCCGTTAGAAGATGGAGTCTATTTACCCACTCCTTGAATTCGGGCTGGACTTGACACTTGCTTTGGATAACAAAATGCAGCAGAAGTGAAGGCATGCTAGTTCTGAGACCAGGCCTTCAAAGAACTTACATACCACTTCTTGCTTTTTTTGATCCCTGCTACACCCATGAGAAAAAGCCAAGGCTACCCCAAACACTTTAGATAGCTATGACAGCAGAACCATCTACAGGTTCTCAGGTCATGAGTGACCCCAGCCAAAACCAGAAGAATAGCCAAGCCAATTTCTAGGCTCTTGAGTAACACTTTCAAGACTCTATTACTTTCTCCTTTAAAATTTTTTTGATACTATGTATTTTCAGACTGGAAGACATACTGAATCAAGGAGTCTTTCTGAATTTATGTTATGACATATGTGTTTTAATGCATATTTTGTGGGGCATGTACGTCCCAAAAATGTTAAACTTTTCAAACATAGGTAGATACACAAAGGCGACTTCCATTTGGTTACATTGGTCACCTCTTGTTTTCCAAATATGACACACATGCACATAAAAAACCCAAACCCACCAGGGCTCCCTACCTATCACACAGGAAGCCATAAATATGCTTACAAAGCTTATCTAGCTGTACAAAAGCCAAAAGAGACAAAGTTTGACCCAATCACACTTCCTGGATGCACCGCTTCATAACATGCCTTTTACGTAGTGAAGTTTTTCCAAAGAACACTTCTTTCATTTTTCAGCATTACACAAGCCCCCACTGGAGGACAGTATGTACTTTTAGTGGGACAAGCAGCCTCCCAAGAAACCTGAGAACCCAAAAATGTTGGTGGGTGCATTCTGTCCCAAGAATCATGAAAGTGGCAAAAATAAATGACTATGGCTTTAAGCCACAGAGTTTGAGGTGGCTTATTATGGAGCAATAGATAACCGATACAATAGTAAATACACAAATCAAGACCACTATATATGGATCCCCCTCACCAACAAAAGCAAAATAAATAAATAAATAAGGAAAGAAGGAAGGAATAAGAAATCAGGAATGATCAGTTTCTAGATAGGGATTTGAGATCTCCAACTATATTATTATTTATAGCATAAATAAAAATACATAATATTCAATAATACTGAATGAAAGTCAACACACAAAGGATTAATTTTCTATGGCCAAACTGCCTCCTCAAAGCCAACCACCAGTCCTTGACCCATTTCACTGCACTTCCTCTGGGTTCACCTCTCCAACATACATCCTGAAAACAACATAGTTATGACATAGCTAGAGATTCAGTTGAGCTGTGGACCAAACCATTTAATGAGTTAATAGAAATGTTTGAAATCATTAAGTTCATGACCCTTACTTGTGTGGAAAACTGAGTTTTAGAAAAGTTAAGTAATTCTTCTTCAAAGTCAATCCATTTGCTAGCTTCTAAATTCAAGGAAGCAACCTTCTCAGTTTTCTATAGGTTCTTTCTCAAAAAGATGTGAACTGACAGTCTGGAAATTTACAAGTGGAAACATTCTGAAGGAAGCTCCCCCCTACACTCACTGTCTTCCACCACCTTATCCCCTTACCTATTTGATGAAGTCTGGAGAGGGGAAGGAGGAGAACAGTTTGCAGGTGAGAACCATCTTTACCCTTTCTCCTCTGCCTGGGTGTAGTTCTCAGGTAAGGAGAACAAGAACACCCTTCTGTGAGTTTGGAGGGTAAGTCTGAATTTCAGTGATGACACTCATCATCTGGAGCATGCTGAGCAGCACAACCCTTAGATTTCTACTCTACAGGAGCATGGGACAAGGATAGATAGCAGAAAGATAGCAGCATGACAGTTATGACCAGTCATTTTTAATTGTGCCTTTGGAGGGAGAGGAAGTAAACAAGCATGGTCTGTCTGCCACATTGGACTGCAAGGGCAACTTGTACTGCTTTGGGAAAGCTAGAGGGTCTCAATACTGTTAGTTTTCAGTTAAGAAAAGCTACTGTGGAATGGGAATAGAATATATCCACTGACGTCGAATCAATTCCGACTCATAGCGACGTGATAGGACAGAGTAGAACTGCCTTATAGGGTTTCCAAGGCTGTAAATCTTTATGGTAACAGACTGCCACATCTTTCTCCTGCGGAGTGGCTGGTGGTTTTAAACCTCCGACCTTTTGGTTATCAGCCGAAAACTTTAACCACTGTGCCATAAGGGCTCCAAAGAGAGTATAAACCCAAAACCAAGGCCATTGCTGTCACGTCAATTCTGACTGATAGCGATGATATAGGGCAGAGTAGAACTGCCCCACAGGATTTCCAAGGAGCAGCTGGTGGATTTGAACTGCTGACCTTCTGGTTAGCAGCCAAGCCCTTAACCACTGTGCAGCCAGGTCTCTAGGCATTTCTAAACTATGAAGTTTTCTCAGATTTCTTGCTTTACCTTCCAAAGTTGTATGGCATTTGATACAGCGGAAGTGCTATGTGGTTGTAACAGAGGGAGTGAGTTAGAATCATGTGGCTGTAGAAGAAGCCTTTAAACAAAAGCATAATTTTAATTTGTGTGTATTTGTATTATATGCTAGATCTTCAATCAGTTGACCCTTAACTTCCAGCGTGTATTTAATTCCTTCTCAATAATATCTAACCCTGATTATACAGTTGAATCAACTGGGGAGATTTGGGGGAAAAAAAAGTCTAGCCCATATCATGTATCTACTGAATTGGAATACAACAGAGATGGTGCTTGGTTCATTGCATTTTTGAAAAGCTTTCTACTATCCCATGTATTTCTGATTACTACAGTCCCAGTAATCATACAATTTTGAGGCTGAGGTTGTTGTTGTCGTTAGCTGTCATTAAGCTGACTGACTCATGGTGACCTTACGTATAACAGAACAAAATGTTGCCTGATTCTGTGTCACCCTCACAGTCGTCAGCATGTTCAAGTTCATCATTGTGGCTATTGTGCCAATTCATCTCACCAAGAGTTTCTTACACGCTTGTTGGCCCTCTGCTTCATCACATATGACTTCCTCCTCCATTGATTGATCTCTACTGATGACATGTCCAAAGCAAGAAAGCTGGACAATGTGATACAAAAGGTTTTCATTGGCTAATTCTAAGAAATAGATTGCCAGGTCTTTCTTCTTAGTCTGTCTTAGTCTGGAAGCTTCACTGGAACCTGTCCACTATATCCTGCTGGTATTTAAAATACCAGTGACATAGCTTCCAGCATGACAGCAACCTGCAAGCTACCACAGTACGACAAATTGACAGCTGGTTGGTGGGATACTTGGGTACTCCTGTCTTAAAGTTATTATCCCTCCCAGTGATGTATGTATTTTAATAAGAAACCCTCGAACAATGATTTCAGTCAATATAGCTTTTTAATAATGAAACGTCAGACACATTGGTAGATATGAGAGGAGGTAGTTTGAACAGAAGTATCTACCCAGTGTGCATTAAACTATACCATCTGTGGATGTATGCTCTGTTTATGTCTGAATTCAGCCTATAAACTACCTTGGGATATCATGTTCCATTTGGGGTGCTTAGAAATCATATTGCTGCTATTAGTATTAAAATAGTATAAGGAGTGTCACTTCTGAAATGAAATGTGACATTTCTGATTCATTACCCAAAACAGCCTCAGCATTTCACTGTTCAGTTGGAAGGCAGGGGATCAGTTCATTGTTTTGGCAAGCATCCAGAGAGAAAGATAATTCGCTCTGTTAGGTCCCCACTGCTGGTTCGAACAAACATGAAGTCAGCACACATAGTTATGTTGATAGAGGAGAAAAGTGACCTAAGTAATAGAAAACCAGGAAAAAAAATTAGTGGATTGCCTTCCATAATTCAAAGACAATCTTTTGGAAAGGAATTTTAAAAATTACCCTTTCGGTTCTTTCAGAATTCAACTCTATTTTTCTCTTCTTTTAACTACACTATCATGGTAAACCAGTTAGATGGGGAGTTAAAGGTCATTGGTCATTGTGTATAATGCAAAATGTGTAATAATATTAGTGATAAAGATAATAATAATAAGTAGCAACTATTAAACATCTACTTTGCATTGTATATATAGCTAATTGATTCTGACTTAAAGTCTCTCCTGAGGTTGCAAGTCTAGTTGTCATTATTGGCTGGGACTATGTTATATAAAGCTTTGTCTGAAGCTGTAGAGGAAACCCTAGTGGCATAGTGGTTAAGTGCTAAGGCTGTTAACCAACAGATCGGCAGTTTGAATCTACCAGGAGCTCCTTGGAAACTCTGTGGGGGCAGTTCTACTCTGTCCTATAGGGTCACTTTGAGTTGGAATCGACTGGATGGCAATAGGTTTGGTTTTTTGGTTTTGGAGCTGTAGAATATGCATTTAAGAGAGCTTACTCATGTGGCTGTTGGTAGGAGGCCTTGGGTCCTTGCCACATGGGTCACTCCACAGGGCTGCCTGAGTGTCCTCAAAGCATAGCAGCTGGTTTCCCCCAGAGCACACATATGCGCTAGAGAGAGAGTGAGGGACAGAGAGAGAGAGAGACTAAAATGGAAGCCATAGGTGATGATGATGTTGGGATATTAAAAAATACTACGACTTTGTATAATCTAATTTTGGAAGTCACATACTATCACTTCCGCCATATTATATTGCTCATACAAACAAACCCTGTGCAATGCAAGAGGGGACCACACAAAGGAGTGAATATCGGGAGACAGGGGTCATTGACTCCTCTTAGAGGCTGGATATCACACTGCAGCACTCTCTCTCTCTCTGTGACTCCAGGCACTCCCAAATTTTCTTACTTACCTCCATCTGTCTAGTGTGGTTATAGTATACTTTTTTTAGGTCAATATTCAGTTTTCATCACTATGGTTATGCATGGTACAAGTTTGAGGCTTCACTTATTTGAAAATATCTACCCTGATGTGATTGCTAGTTCGGATGAGAATAAAATTTTAGGATGAAAATAATTTGCCTACAGAATTTTGGAGATATTGCCCCATTTTTGTTTATCCTCTGTGGTTGCTTTTGGAAAGTCAGATGCCATTCGTATTTCGAATTTTCTTAAAATTTCTTACTGGAAGCTTTAAGATCTCTTTATTTTGAAATTTTCAGTGTTATACCTCATACGGTTGCAGATAAAATACAGGATACCCAGATAATTTTGAATTTCAGATAAATAACAAATATGTTCCTAGCATAAATGTGCCCCAAATATTTCATGGACCATGTTATACTAAAAAATGGTTAGTTGTTTATTTGATACTGAAATTTGACTGTGTAACCAATATTTTCATTAGCTAAATCTGGCAACCCTAGGACCGAAGAGTGGCTTTTCCTTTCCTTCTACCTTCTTTCTTTCTTTCCTTCCATTATCTGGAAAATCTTGTTATTCAGCTTAGGAAAATTAGATAACAGATTATTTCTACAATATTGTATCCCGTTCATTTTCAATTTAGTGCCTCATCCCCATCATTACCTCTGTGGAGAGGGAGGGGTGTTTTTTCTGGTGACCAGTAGTAAGGATAGGCCCTGGGAATTGAAAAGCCCCTCATTTACACTTTCACCCATTGCTCCTGCTTCACTCACGTGTCAAACCTCATCTTCCAAGATACCTTATGCCTTGAATTCATGAGCAAGTCTATGGTCGTGTGCCTTGAATTGGCTTGTTTCTTTTTGTCATTATTCTGCAGTTTTTAGGTTTTAGCTTTCTTAACTTTCCTTAGGAGTTAATACCCACATACTTTCCTTCTTCCAAAGTTTTCTGACCTTTCATGCTGCTTGTGTTAGTCTGAGGTCATCTCATGAGCAAACTCTAAGATGGATTTAGACGTGTGAGAGATCTATTATAGCAAATGCCTGTGAGAGAACACAGGAAGGGAGGTAAATGACACTGTGAGAGCTGTCAGACTATATGCAGGTCTGATACTTTTGGAGGAAAAGGAAAAGGAAAGTTGAGTGAAATAATCTGACGGCAGTGCAGTTCTAAGAAAGTTCCGCAAAGTTGATGAAATTTCTTGAGCCAAGGTTGCCCCTCAGGGGAGTCCCACATTTCCCAGACCTGGCCTTCCTTAGTATTCCTGCTTATCGCAATCATTGACCAGGGGCAGCTTACGGGAAATGTGGTCTCGGGGTGAACTCTGTCATGGATTTCAGAGTGCAGTAGCTAAGGCTGTTGGTCAATTATCCTATATTTACGACTCGCAATAGGAGATATGAGAGGTGTATTTTCATGGCCCCTACACTGCTACTCTCGCATTCTCTCAATCCTTGTCATTCCTTTATAAAAATTTTATTTTTCTTTTAGTGGAATTTCAGGAGAGAGTGTAAGTAAATGCATATGTTCTAGTGGCAGTATTCAAACAAACGTCTGTGCTAACTGCTGTTGCACTGTAGCATTTAATTCTTACAATAATATACTAATAATATTGTATCCCCACTTTTTAGATGAGAAAATTGAGGATCATAAAAGTTGAGCAAATTTCTCAACGTCACACAGCCAGTCATTGGTGAAGCTAGGATTTGAATCTAGATATACTATCCCCATTCCCATAGCATAGTTTTTCTTATAAGACTACCTTTGCTCACCCAAGGTGAAAGCTAGGTTTCAGTTAATGTAACTAGAGACATTTTAGAAGCATCTAAACACCTAATATTTCCATGATCAGATTTTATTTATGGAAAATTATATTTAACCCGAAGCTTGGTTTCTCTCTTATATTGTTACATTAACAAATTGCCTCCAAATTTTAGGGTTTAAAACAATAATAACTTATTATCGCTTACATTTTGTGTAGGTCAGACATTCAGACAGAACACAGTGGCTATAGCTTGTCTCTCATCCATGTTATCTAGAGTCTCAGCTGAAAGAATCAGACTGGGGGCTGTACCCCTCTTTAACTAGAGGACACTTTCTTTAGTTTCCACACTTCTTTTTGCTTTGTCGCTTCATGTATTCATTGCATGTAATGATTATTAGGCCCTGATTTTTCTTTAATTTCCTTTAGAATTCTTGAAGGAGTCAGAGAACATCTGTTTTACTGGAAGCCACAGAAAGTTTGAGTCATAAATTGAGAAATACGTAACAGCTGCCTGTTTAGCACATTGAACTCTCAGAAGGATTTCTGAAGTAAATTTGAAGGAGAACAAGAGAGAGATGTTGCTTCCACAAAAACTCAGATGCTGCTCACTTCACTCTTTAGGCACCCTCCTGCTTTGTTGCATCATGAAGCAGGAAAATGTACCATAACCCCAGGTGAAGAGGTGGACAGGACAGCCCCATCTCTAGTGTGCCAAGCTGTTCCTGAAACATGCTTCCCACTACATTTTTGAATCCTGGTACTTGGAGAGATGAGGGAGAGTATTGATACCAGAGATGTTTTGAGCCCTTTCTGTACATCATTTGGTCTAAAATAATGCACTTTTCAGGCGTTCACATTTTACATGCTGTTATCTCTGTGCAGATTATTTCTACTCCCTTCATCTCAAAGTTGTCTTTCACCTATATTCTGTAATTACCAGAAGAGCATATAGCACTCCTCTTTGCAGTAAGTATTTCTGAAAGGACTACAGAGAGGAGTTGCTGGAAACCATACCACTAAAGAAAAGAAAATGTACTAAGGGCTTTTCTTTTTCTGTTATTGTCACAACACACGTAATGTACCATTCAGGTATTTTGTGGAAGGGAGAATATGTGTGTTTCGTATTTCATGGTTTAATATAGTTTTAAGTGTATTTTGTGCTGCATTTTTAGTGCTAATAAATTAGATTGTGTTCAGTGTTCTTTGACTGACATTATTTTGATATAATTTGTTTTGGTTGTGTTACAAAAGAAGAAATAGGTACTAAACATATCCATGGGACTTTAAATAAATCAACTGCTCCAACAGAAATATTTGCTTTCCACGTACATATATTTTTCATTCTAAGTGTATTTTGTCAAAATGGAGTTGAAAATGATGGTTCCACTTTAATTTAAAAAAAGAGATATGGTTGCACACTAGCTTTTTTGGTGTTTTTTGTTGTTTTGTTTTTGAGATGGAGGGAATCATTAACAAGGTTTACTAATTTTTCTTTTTTAGTCAACTCTACATGATCTGAAAATTTTCTCTATTGCATTTTGGTTCAAATAGCCACATCAAAATTTCTGTAGATCAGCCACATGTTTAGAAGGAAAAGGATGAAGAGGAAGAAAAGGAGGAGGAGGAGAAGAAGGAGGAGGACAAAGAGGAGGAGGAGAAGGAGGAAGAGGAACAAGAGGAGGAGAAACAGGAGGAGGAGGAAGGAAACAATAACAAGAAAAAACAAAATCATGGGCTTTGAGCCATAAAAACCTAATTTCATTTGCTGCCTTATCTACTTACTAGCTATGTGATCTTGAATGAGCCCCTGGGTGGTGTAAATGATTAATCCTCTTGACTGCTAACTGAAAGTTTGGAGGCTCCAGTTTACCCAGAAGCAACTTGGAAGAAAGGTCTAGCAATCTACTACTGAAAAATCAGCCATTGAAAACCCTATGGAGCACAGTTGCTCTACTCTTACACACCTGGGGTCTCCATGAGTCAGAGTTGACTCAACAGCAACTGTTTCTTTGTGCATATGTTACTTAACCTCTCTGTTATCTTATATTTCCTATCTGTAAAATCAAGGGTTTTGCTAAGAAAAGTAGGATACTATGTCTCGCACATGTTAGGTGTTCTTCACACTGATAGCATTTAACCTATGAGATAGGAACTGTTACTGTTCCCATTGTAAAGATGAAAAAACTAAGGCAGATAGTGGCTCAGGAGCTTCACTTAAATCATGCAACTAGTTTAAGTGTTGAGACTTTAAGTCCACCCTACATGGTCCAGCTCCAAAATTTTGCTCTCAGTACTTGAAAGTTTGTATTTCAAGACGATGGGGACATAATAAAATGATTTTAGTTGTTTGTTAATATTAATCTTTCTTCTCTTTGATATTGGGGGGAGAAGGACAAAGGAGTAAAAGAAGCAAATCATTACTCCATGCATTCAGTGCCTACTATTTGTCAGGCATTACGCTATTTGCAAATGAATTAAATCTGGTGGCTATGCTGAAAAGTGACATGTGAATAATTAGAGTACAATTCTGGGACTTAGTAGGTGCTTATTAAGGATTTGTTAAATTAATGAATAATAAGCATATATAGTAATGAAAAAAAGGAAAAAGAAACCCTCATTGCTATTGACATGATTATAGTGTTATAACCGCACAAGTAGATGAAGATCTGAGAGATAATCAGAGTCACATTTGATGCTATTTAAATATCTATAAAGAATTCTGACTTGCCAGAGAAAATGATGAAAATAATTCGGACAGGGATCCAGCAGGAACTAGACTAGTTTGATCCAAACTAGTTTCAGTGTTTCAACACTTAAATAATGTTTGTGAATTAGGTAAGTGTACATTTAGTTCCAGGGAGGTGGCTCGTAAGACCACTCATCTAGGGGGCGTATTGGTTTAGTGAGACTAGAAGGCATATTTGTTTTGTTGTTGTTGTTAGGTGCCCTTGAGTCAGTTCCAACTCATAGCAACCCTGCGTACAACAGAACAAAACACTGCCCAGTCCTGTGCTGTCCTCACAATCATTATTATGCTTGACCCCATGGTTGCAGCCACTGTGTCAATCCATCTCACTGAGGGTTTTCCTCTTTTTCACCGACTTTGTACTTTACCTCTTGATCCATGTACAAGTTCCTTACGAGCACAATTAAATGTTCTGGAATTTCCATTCTTTATGGTGTTATCCATAATTTATTATGATCCACATAGTCGAATGCCTTTGCATGGACAATAAAACACAGGTAAATATTTTTCTGGTATTCTTTGCTTTCAGCCAGGATCCATCTGACATCAGCCATGATATGACTTATTCCACATCCTCTTCTGAATCTGACTTGAACTTCTGGCAGTTCCCTGTTGATGTACTGCTACAGCCGCTTTTGAACGATCTTCTGTGAAATTTTACTTGCATGTGATACTAATGATATTGTTTAGTAATTTCCACATTTCTGTTGGATCACGTTTCTTTGGAATGGGCACAAATATGGATCTCTTCCAGTTGGTTGCTCAGGTAGCGATCATCCAAATTTCTTAGCATAGACAAGTGAGCACTTCCAGTGCTGCATCCATTTGTTGAAACATCTCAGTTGGTATTCTGTCAATTCCTGAAAACTTGTTTTTCGCCAGTGCCTTCAGTGCAGCTTGGACTTATTTGTTTAGTGAGTCTAAAATAGTCTGTCTCTTACTGGGGAAAGACAAATAGCACTGAATGTCTGCACCAGTATCTCCAGCCCAGATCTCTGGTTGGCATGCAGCCTCAGACAGTTGAGATGCAAACTCCAAACTTTGTAGGTAAGCAAACCTTAAATTGCATTGGATGATAAACTTCAATTTTTTGAAAACATTATAGTTGAGTCTTTTGTGAGTGATCATACTTAATCTTGGAAAGATTTAAAATTAAATTTTAAGATGCTGTAATAAATAATATTCATATTATTTGCAGTTTTGTGTAGTACTTGGAAATAATCTGTGCATACTTGGTATTTTGGGTCTTTGTAACATTTAAGAGAATCTGGCATTTTAAGTGTATAATTTGGCAATTTAAAGTTCCTAACAGATTAGACTTGTGATTCCAAGTTAAAATTTGTCACTGAGTAATTGAATTTTTTTTTAAAAAATTCAAACTGTAACAGGATTTTCCTTTGTAAATGTATTATAATTTTAGAGAAATTAAGATCAATCATATTATAAGGTTACATTTTTATATTTATAAGGACTATGCAAGTAGTTGGTGGTGCAGTGGTTAAGAGCTCGGCTGCTAACCAAAAGTTTGGCTTTTCAAATCCACCAGCCGCTCCTTGGAAACCCTGTGGGGCAGTTCTACTCTGTCTTATAGGGTTGCTATGAGTTGGAATCAACTCACAGCAACGGGTTTGGTTTTTTTTGTTTTTTTATGTAAGTACTTGGGAAGCATTGTTTATTAGACAATCAAAGTACTTAAAAATAAAATTCAGTATGTTAAATTTATAAATGCAGGGTGGAGGGAGATTAGACTTTTAACTTTGTAAAATTAATAAATAAAATATTAATTATATAAAGCAAAGTAACCTCTGAATAATACTTCTTTCTATAAAAATAACCCTCAAAGACAACAAAAAAACTCGTTTCTACATTTTTCTTTAAGAGTCAGGAAAATTACACAAGGAAGTATCAGGTACAATTTTTTCCCCATATTATTGGTTATTTTAAAAGGGATTATTTAATATGAATTAATATTTATGTAATTTTAAAATTAATGTACATATTTAAATAAGAGACTTTTCTTCCATACTTTTAAAAATTAATAATCCAAGTTTCATTTCTGTTATTTCATTAATTTTTCTTTAATTTCTCAATATGTTTCTGTCACATTCATAAATAAATGAACTGTCTCCAATGGTAAATTAAATTACTTGCGTTTATGCTCAGAATCTATATTTCTGAGTAAATGATTTCTCATTAGTAGTTTATGAATTCTGTTGAGGTTTTGTTTTTATTAAAAATTGTATGCATCTTCTTTTCTTTCCAAACAGTCTTCAGTTAATTTTATGAATACATCTTCAGCTAGAGCAATAAGTAAGTTTAAAAAAAAAAGATAATTCAAACAACTACAAAGCATTGTGTTAAGAAAAGTCATTCATGGAAGGTCTTGGAGATAATTTCTAAGATCTCCAGCTAATAACAAGTAATGAAGATATGTTAAAAAGCAAAAGCATTCCACCCATAATTTGTTCTGTAATTCAGACATAGATTCTTCAACATTTAGTCAAAATTAATTTCCCAGTGCAAATTTCAAACAGAGTTGCCTTGTTGAAAAATATTATATTGAAACTATTCTGCACATATTGAAAAACCTATAACTCTATAGATTTGCTTTTTCTGAACATTTCATACAGTGTAATCATGAAATATATGGACCTTTGTTACTGGCTTCTTTCATCTACCATATTATCAAGGTTCATCCAGGATCTGAAAAGTATCAGTAATTCATTCCTTTTTACTGCCAAATTATATTCCATCGTGTGAATATACTACATTTTATTTATCTACTCATCAGTTAATGGGCATTTGGGTTGTTATCACTTTTTGGCAATTATGAATAATGCTTAAATGAACATTCATGTATGATTTTTTGCATGGATATATTTTTCCTGGGTAGATGTGTAGGAGTGAAATTATTGGGTCATATAGTAACTTTATGTTTAATATTTTCAGGAACTGCCAGAGTGTATTCCAGAGCAGCTTCACCATTTACATTCTCACCAGTGGTGTATGAGGGTTCCAGTTTCTCCTCATCCTTGTCAACAGTTGTTATTGACTGTCTTTTTTATTATAGCCATCCTTGTCTTGTAAAGTGGCATTTCATTGGGGTTTGATTTCCATTTCCTTGATGTCTACTGATGTTGAGATGTGCTTATTGGTCATTTGTATGTCTTTTTCAGCTATTCTGGGTCCCTTCAATGCCCATATGATTCTAGGATCTGATTGACAATTTCTGCAAAGAAACTAGCTGGGATTTTGATAGGGATTGCATTGAATCTGTAGATCAATTTGAGAATTGTCATCTTAACACTATTAGGTCCTCTGATTCATGAACATGGATGTCTTTCCATTTATTTAGGTTTTCTTAAATTTGCTTCAACGATATTTTGTGGGTTTTAGGATATAAGTTTTCAGTTATTTTATTAAATTGTTTTGTATGCTGTTGTATATAGAATGGCTTTTCTAATTTCATTCTCAGATTGTTCACTGTTATTGCATAGGACTACAACTGATTTTTATAAATTGATTTTGTAACTTGTAAAATAGCTAAATATGCTTATTAGTCCTAATTGTGTGTGTATTTTCTATATACAAGATTATGTCATCTGAAATAGAAATAGTTGTTCTTCCTTTTCAACCTAGATGTCTTTTTTTTTTTTTTCATTTTCTTGTCTAAGTACCATGTCTAGAACTTCAAGTACAATGTTGAATAGAAGTGATGAGAGTGGACATTCTTGTCTTGCCTTTAATATTATAGGGAAAATATTCAGTCTGTCTCCAATAAGTATGATGTTAGCAGTGGGTTTTTTGTAGATTCTCTTATTCAGCTTGAGGTAGTTCATTCGATTCTGAGTATGTTGAATAATGAAAGGGTGTTGGAATTTGTCAACTGCTTTTTCTGTGTCTATTGAGATGATCATGTGTTGTTGTTTTTTCTCCCTCCCCCTTTAATCTATTGATATGGTGTATTATATTAATTGGATTCAGAATGCTAAATCAACCTTGCAGTTCTGTGAAAAATCCCACTTGGGTATGATGCATAATCCTTAAATATGCTGCTGGATTCTATTTGCTAGTATTTTGTTGAGGATTTTTGCATCTGTATTTATGAGAGATAATGGTCTGCAGTTCAATGGTCTGCAGTTCTCTTTACTTGCAATATCTTTCTCTGGTTTTGGTTATTAGGGTAATACTGGCTTCACAGAAGTGAGAAGTGTTCCTTCTATTTTTTGTAAAAGCTTGTAAAGAATTGATATTAATTCTTTAAAAGTTTGGTAGAATTAACTAGTGAAGCCATCTGAGCATAGGCCTTTAATGGTGAGCTTTTAAAAAACTATCAATTTAATCTCTCTCTCTCTTTTTTTTTTTGCCATGCAATTGTTCATATTATTCTCTTATAATCCTTTTTATTTCTGTATGACTGGCAGACATGTGTTCCTCATTCATTCCCAATTATAGTAATTTGAGTTTTCTTTCTCGCTCTCTTTTTTTCTTGGTCAGTCTGTTTTTTCAATTTTACTGATTATTAAAGACTCTACTTCTAGATTAGTTGGTATCTCTTGTTTTTCTGTTCTCTAGTTCATTAATTTTACTATAATCTTTATTATTTCTTTCTTTCTGCTGCCGATAAGTTTAGTTTATTCTTTTCTTCTGTCCAGTGTCTTAAGATGGGAGGTAAGGTTATTGATTTGACATCTTTCCTCATTTTAATATTGGCATTTACAGCTGTAAAGTTCTCTCTATGCACTGCGTTGTCTGAATCCCATTATTTTTGTTATGTTGTAACTTTATTTTTGTTCTTCTAAAAGTATTTTCTAATTTACATTTGATTTATTTTTTGAAAATCATTTACTTAGGAGTGTGTTGCTGAAATCCCACATAGCTGTGAATTTTCCAAATTTCTTAGTTATTGGCTTCTAATTTTATTCCATTTTAGTCAGAGAGCAAACTTTGTATGATTTCAATCATTTTAAATTTATTGAATCTTGTTTTATGGTCTAGCATATGCAGAATATTTTAAGTGCACTTGAGAGGAATGTATCCTGCTCTTTTGGAATAAAGTGTTATATACAACAGAAGCCCTAGTTCTATAGCTATCAGTTAGGTCTGGTTGGTTTATACCAAACCAAACCATTGCCGTTGAATTGATTCCGACTCATAGAGACCCTATAGGGCAGAGTATAACTTCCTGTCTTAGGCCGGGTTCTCTAGAGAAGCAAAACCAGTAAAGTGTATAAATATATATAGAGAGATAGATTTATATCAAGGAAACAGCTCACGCAATTGTAGAGGCTAGAACGTCCCAAGTCCGTGGATCAGGGTAGAGGCCTCTCTCAAGTCACGCAGCTGCAGAAGCTGGCAAGCCCAAGATCAGCAGGTCGGAGAGCAGGGCTCCCGCTCACAGGCTGCGCAGATCAACGAATCCCAAGTTCGGCAGATAAGTTGACAGCTCAAGTCTCAAGAACCGGAGATTAGACAAGAGGAGGCAGCCGCAGGATCCAGGGAGAACAAAAAGCCTGAACGTCTGCTTATATTCATATGCGGGCCACACCCCCAAGGAGACTCTCTGTCATCTGATTGGCTACTCACAGTATATTCAATCATGGGAGTGATTACATTAAAACACTGAGAATCATGGCCCAGCCAAGTTGACACACAATCTTAACCATCACACTTCCCTTTAGGGTTTCCAAGGAGCAACTTGTGGATTCGAATAGCCTACCTTTTAGTTAGCAGCCAAATGTTTAACCACTATGCCACTTGGTTTTATCGTGTTGTTTAAATCTTGTATTTCCTTTCTGACCTTCTGCCTAGTTGTTCTATCGATTATTGAAATTAGGGTATGGAAATCTCCAATTATTATTGCTGAAGTACCTATTTTCAGTTTTGTCAGAGTTTGCTTCAAGTATTTCAGGCCTCTGTCGTTAGGTGCATATATGTTCATAATTTTTATAGTTTCTTGATGTATTGACACCTTTATCATTATAAAATATCACTATCTCTAATAACATATTTAAGTCTTTTTTTCTGATACTGGTAAAATAAAAGAGCTTTCTTATAGTTGCTGTTTTCATGATATATCTATTTCTACACTTCTACTTTCAATCTTTTTGTATCTTTGAATCTAAAGTTTGTCCTCTAGGGACAGCATATGGGTGGATCTTGTTTTTCAGTCTAGTTTGGAAACTGCTTTTTTATTGGATTTGTTTAAACTATTCACATTTAACTTTATTATTGATATAGTTGGAGTTATAGCTGCCATTTTACTTTTGTTTTCTATATGTCTCATGTCCTTTTGGTTCCTCTATTCTTTCTTTTGCATTTAGTGTGTATTTTCTAGGGTAATATTTCAAGTTTTTAATAATTTATTTCTTTATATTTTTTAGTTATTATTGGATACCTAGGGCTTAACATATATATCTTAACTTATTAGAATATACTTCCAATTTTTACTAATTCCAGTAAGATGGAGAAACATTACTCCTATATAGCTCTATTTCTTCTTAATTTTTGTGCCATTAATGTTGTTCATATTACATCTACATATGTTACAAATCCAGAAATACATTATTCTATTTATTACTTTATATAATTCTATGCTTTTAAAAAAGTTGAGAGAAAGAGGAGAGAAAGCATATATTTATAGAATTTATTATATGAACATTTTTATTTATCATTTCTGGTTTTCTTCATTTGTTCCTGTGGATTCAAGTTTTATTTACTGTCATTTTTGTACTACAGTGCCACTTTACTCTCTCTCTTTGTGCTGTTATTGTCAAATATATTTTTGTGTGTTATGGGGCCACTATGAGTCAGAATTGACTCAACAGCACCTAAAAAAGACAACATATGTTGCAGTCCCCAAAATATGATGACATATTGTTTTATAGAATTAATTTTTAAATTAGTTAGGAGAAAAAAAGGTAAACAGATATGCATTTATGATGTCTTTAATTATTACATAATTACTTTTACTAGTGCCTGTATGTGTGTGTATTCAAATTACTTTCTAGAATCACTTGCTTTATGCCTTAAAAAAATTCCTTTATGAAAAGATTAGCCCAAAGGACTAATGGACCACTACCACCACGGCCTCCACCAGACTGAGTCCAGTAAGACTAGTTGGTGCCTGGCTACCACCACTGACTGCTCTGACTGGGATTACAACAGAGGGTCCTGGACAGAGCTGGAGAAAAATGTAGAACAAAACTCTAACTCACAAAAGAAGACCAGACTTACCAGCCTGACAGAGACCGGAGAAACCCCAAGGGTATGGCCCCCGGACACCCTTTTAGCACAGTAATGAAGTCACTCCCGAGGTTCACCCTTCAGCCAAAGATTACACAGCCCTATAAAACAAAACAAGACTAATATGGCACAACAGTTCAGGGACAAGGACTAGAAGGCAGGAGGGGAAAGAAAGCTGGTAATAGGGAACCCAGTGTTGAGAAGGGACAGTGTTGACATGTCTTGGGATTGTTAACCAATGTCATAAGACAATATGCATACTGTTTAATGAGAAACTGTTCTATAAACCTTCATCTAAACTACAATAAAAAAAAAACTAAAAAAAATTCCTTTAGTATTTCTCATAAGGCGTGCCTGTTTGCAAAGAATACTCTTAGTTTTTGTTTGTTTGGGAAATTGATTATTTTGTCTTCATTTTTAAAAGATACTTTTGCTGGATATGATATTTTTGGTGGACTGTTTGGTTTTTCTTTCAGCACTTTGAAAATGTCATCTTACTGCCTTCTGTTCAATGATGAGAAATTAGCTGTTAATTTTATTAGAATTCCCTTGTATGTGCCAAGTCCTTTTTCTCTTTCCATTTTCAATATTTCTCATTGTTTTTAACTTTCTATATTTTTTACTATGATGTGTCTGTTAGTGGATTTTTTGTGTTTTTCCTCTTTGGAGTTCATTACACTTCTTAGATGATTAAAGTTTTTTTTTTTTTTTTTAAATATAATTTGTGAAGTTTCCAGTCATTATTTCTTTGAATATGTTTTATACTCTGTTATTTCTCTTCTTCTGGTACTCCTGTTAGATATTTGTAGGTGCACTTAATTTTCTCTCACATTTTTCTGAGAGTCTGTTCACCTTTTTAAATTTTTTTTCTTTTTGTTCTTCAGTTTGCATTATCTTTATTGATTTATCTCCAAGTTTCTTGATTCTTTCTTCTGTTGGCTTAAATCTACTGTTGAGACCCTCTACTGAAAATTTCATTCAGTTATTATGCTTTTCAGCTTTAAAATTTTTGTTATTTTTATAACTTTCTCTTTATTGATATTCTCTGTTAGATGAGATGTAGTCATCATAACTTTTCTTTACTCCTTTATACATTGTTTCCTTTAGTTCTTTGAACATATTTTTTATGTTGTTTTGAAGTCTTTGTCTGTCTGTTACATCCAACACCTGAGCCCTCTAGAGACAGTTTCTGTTGCCTGCTTTTTTTCCCCTGTGTATGGATCACATTTTCCTGTTTCTTTGCATGTCTCATAATTTTGTATTAAAGGCTGGACATTTTAGATAGTATGTTGTAGCAACTCAGGGTACTGATTTTCCCCTCCCTACAAGAGATTCTTTTTGTTGCTGTGTGTTTATTTGTTTAGAGATGTAGCCAGACTATTTTAGTGATGCCTATTTCCTCTGCAGTGTGAAGCTTCTGATGTTGTTCCTCAAAGGGCAAACCTCTGGGCATGCACACAGTCACTCTGGGATGATAGATATTTAGTAGGACTCTTGTATTCATTTCCTAGGGCTGACATAACAAAATATCACAAATTGGATGACTTACAACCATACAAATTTATTCTCTCACAGTTCCAGAGGATAGAAGTCTGAAATCAGGGTGTCAGCAGTGTTGATTCCTTCTAACAGCTCTGAAGAGAAAATGTTCCATGCCCCAAGCTTCTGATGATGGCTGAAAATCATTGGCATTCCTTGGCTTGTGGTAGTGTAATTCCAATCTCCATCTTCACCTTCACATGGCCGTCTCACTTTTGTGTTTCTCGTCTGTGTCTATCCTCTTTTTATGAAGACACCAGTCATATTGGATTAGGGCCCATCCTACTCCAGTAGGATCTCATGCTAACTAATTACAACTGAAAAGACTCTATTTCCAAAAAGGTCATATTCACAGGTATTGGAGGTTTGGACTTGAATATATCTTTTTGGAGGACACAAATGAACCCATAATAGCTGTCTTTGACTATCTCTTTCACTGATTACTCTTTTAAGCTAGCTGCCTCTGTTGGTATCACACTGTATTAGATTACTAGGGCTGCCATAACAAAATACCACAAACTGGGTAGCTTATAAGAATGGAAGTTTATTGTCTCATCATTTTGGAGGCTGGTAGTCCAAATTCAGGATGTTGGCAGGGCCATGTTCTCTCTGAAAGCTTTAGGCAAAAATCCTTTCTTCTCTTTCCCAACTTCTGGTAGACCTAAATCTTCCTTTGTTTGAAGCTGTAGCAGAACTAAGCCATTACATAACTGTTTTCCCTTTGTTTCTCTGTGTGTTTTCTCCTCTTTTCTAGGAATGTCACTCACATTGGACTAGGACCTACCCTATTCAGTATTACCTCATGTTAACTTAACTGATAACATCTTCAAAGACCCAATTTCCAAACAAAGTCACATTTACAGGTTTGAGGAATTAGGACTGCAACCTAAATCTTTTATTATTTATTTACTTATTGTGCTTTAGATGAAAGTTTACAGCTCAAGTTAATTTCTCATTCAACAATTTATACACATATTGTTTTGTGACAGTAGTTGCAATTCCCACGATGTGACAGCACACTCCCCCTTTCCACCCCAGGTTCCCTGTGTCCATTTGACCGGTTCCTGTCCCTTCCTGCCTTCTCATCCTGCTTTTAGACATGATCTTCTCATTTGGTCTTATATATCTGATTGATCTAAGAAGCACATTTCTCACATGTATTATTTTTTTGTCTTATAGTCCTGTCTGTTCTTTGTCTGACAAGTGGGCTTTGGGAATGGTTTCAGTTCTGTGTTAACAGTGCATCTGGGGGCCATAGTTTTGGGGATTCCTGCAGTCTTTGTCAGACCATTAAGTCTGGTCATTTTATGTGAATTTGAGTTCTATATTTTTCTCCCCTTTCCATCCGGGAGTCCCTGTTGTGTTCCCCATCAGGGTGGTCACTGGTGGTAGCAGGGCGCCATCTAGTTCTTCTGGTCTCAGGCTGGTGGAACCTCTGGTTCATGTGGTCCTTTAGACCTTTGGGCTAATATTTTCCTTATGTCTTTGATTTTCTTCATTCTCCTTTGCTCCAAGTGGAATGGAACCAACTGATGTATCTTAGATGGCTGCTTGCAAGCTTTTAAGACCCCAGATGGCATTCACCAAAGTGGGATGTAGAACAATTTCTTAATAAACTTTGTTATGCCAGTTGACCTAGATGTCTCCTGAAACTATGGTTCCCAGGCCCCAGCCCCCGCTACTCTGTCCCTCAAAGTGTTTGGATGTGTCCAAGAAACTTCTTGGCTTTTGCATTGGTCTAATTGTGCCGGCTTCCCCTGTATTGTGTGTTGTCCTTCTCTTCACCGAACTTGATCCTTGTCTACTGTCTAGTTAGTGATTTTCCCTCCCCCACCTGTCCCACCCTCATAACCATCAAAGAATGCTTTTTTCTATGTATAAACATTTCCTTGAGTTCTTAGAATAGTGGTCTCATACAATATTTGTCCGTTTGTGACTGACTTATTTTTCTTAGCATAATGCCTCCAGATTCATCCATCTTGTGAGAGGTTTCTCAGATTCATCATTGTACTTTATCATTGGACAGTATTCCATTGCGTGTGTGTACCATAATTTGTTTATCCATTTATCTGTTGATGGACACCTAGGTTGTTCCCATCTTTTTGCTGCTGTGAATAAGGCTGCAATGAACACGGCTATGCATATGCCTATTTGTGTGATGGCTCTTGTTTCTCTCAGGTATATTCCTAGGAGTGGAATTGCTGGATCATGTTGTATTTCTATGTTTAACTTTTTAAGGACGTGCCATATCGTTTTCCAAAATGGTTGTACTATTTTACATTCCCACTAGCAGTGCATAAGAATTCCAATCTCTCCACAACTTCTCCAACATTTGTTATTTTTTGTTTTTTTGGATTAGTGCTAGCCGTGTTGGGGTGAGATGGTATCTCACTGTAGTTTTTATTTGCATTTCTCTAATGGCTAATGATTGTGAGCGTTTGCTAATGTGTCTGTGAGCTGCCTGTGTGTCTTCTTCGGTGAAGTGTCTGTTCACATCCTTTGTCCATTTTTTAATTTGATTTTTTGTCTTTTTGTTGTTGAGGTGATGCAGTATCTTGTACATTTTATAGATTAGACCTTTATCAGATATGTTGTCACCAAAACTTTTTTTCCCAGTCTGTAGGTTCTCTTTTTACTCTTTTGGTGGAGTCTTTTGATGAGCATAAGCATTTGATTTTTAGGAGTTCCCAGTTATCTAGTTTCTCTTCTGGTGTGTGTACATTGTTACTTATGGTTTATATACTACTTATACCATATGTTAGAGCCCCTAGTGTTGTCCCTATTTTTTCTTCCATGATCTTTATCTTTTTAGTTTTTATATGTAGGTCTTGCTCCTTTTTGAGTTAGTTTTTATGTATAATGTGAGGTATGGGTCCTATTTCATTTTTTTTTTACAAATAGATATCTAGTTATGCCAGCACCATTTGTTAAAGAGACTTTTTTCCATTTAATGAAATTTGGATCTTTGTCAAACATCACCTTCTCATAGGTGGGTGAATTTACATCTGGGTTCTGAATTCTGTTCCATTGATCTATGTGTCTATTGTACCAGTACCAGGCTTTTTTGACTACCATAGTGGTACACCAAAAAAACCAAACCCATGGTTGTCGAGTCAATTCCAACTCATAGCGACCCTATAGGACAGAGTAGAACTGTCCCATAGTGTTTCCAAGAAGCAGCTAGTGGTTTTGAACTGCCACGCTTTTGGTAAGCAGCTGCAGCTCGCTGTAGCTCTTAACAACTGTGCCACCAGGACAGGTTCTAAAATCTGCTAGTGGCCTCCCGCTTTGTTCTTCTTCTTCAGTAATGCTTTACTTGTCTGGGGCCTCTTCCCTTTCCATATAAAGTTGTGATTTGTTTCTCCATCTTGTTAAAAAATGCCATTGGAATTTGGATTGGGATTTGGTTGTATCTGTAGATTGCTTTGGGTAGAATTGATATTTTCACAATGTTGAGTCTTCCTATGGTAGGTATGGCTTCCTATGAGCATAGTATGTTTTTCCACTTATGTAGCTCTCTTTTGGTTTCTTGCAGTAGTCTTTTGTAGTTTTCTTTGTACAGGTCTTTTACGTCTAAGGTTAGATTTATTCCTAAGTACTTTATCTTCTTTGGAGCTATTGTAAATAGTATTAATTTGGTGATTTCCTTTTTGAAGTTTTCTTTGTTGTTCTAGAGGAATCCAACTGATTTTTGTCTGTTTATCTGGTATCCTGATACTTTGCTGAAATCTTCTATTAGTTCCAGTAGTTTTCTTGTGGATTCTTTGGGGTTTTCTGTGTATAAAATCATATCATCTGGGAATAAGAGTAATTTTACTTCTTCCTTACCAGTTTGGATGCGCTTTATTTCTTTTCTTGCTTTATTGCTCTGGCTAAGACCTCCATCAGAATGTTGAATAATAGTGGTGATAAAGGACATCCTTGTCTGGTTCCCGTTCTCAAGCAGAATGCTTTCAGTCTCTCTCCATTTAAAATTTTGTTGGCTGTTGGCTTTGTATAAATGCCCTTTGTTATGCTGAGGAATTTTCCTTCTATTCCTAATTTGCTGAGAGTTTTTATCATGAATGTGTGTTGGACTCTGTCAAATGCCTTGTCTTCATCAATTGATAAGATCATGCGGTTCTTATCTTTTTTTATTATGTGATGGATTATGTTGATTGATTTTCTATTGTTGAACCATCCCTGCATACTTGGTAGAAATCCCACTTGATCATGGTGAATTATTTTTTTGATATCTTGCTGAATTCTATTGGCTAGAATTTTGTTGAGGACTTCTGCATCAATGTTCATGAGGGATATTGGTCCATAATTTTCTATTTTTGTGGTGTCCTTACCTGGTTTTGGTATCAGGGTTATAATGCCTTCATAGAATGAGTTTGGGAGTATTCCATCCTTTTCTATGCTCTGAAATACTTTAGTAGTAGTAGTATTAACTCTTTTCTGAAAGTTTGGTAGAATTCTCCAGTGGAGCCATCAGGGCCAGGGCTTTTTTTTATTGGGAATTTTTAAATTACCTTTTCAATCTCTTCTTTTGTTTTAGGTTTATTTGGTTGTTCAACCTCTGTTTGTGTTATTTTAGGTAGATAGTGAGTTTCTAGAAATTTGTCCATTTCCTCTAGGTTTTCAAATTTGTTACAGTACAATTTTTCGTAGTATTTTGTTATGATTCTTTTAATTTCAGTTGGGTCTGTTGTGATATTGCCCATCTCATTTCGTATTTGGGTTATTTGCTTCCTCTCCTGTTTTTGTTTTGTCAGTTTGGCCAATGGTTTGTCGATTTTGTTGATGTTTTTAAAGAATTTACTTTTGTTCTAGCTGACTCTTTTAATTGTTTTTCCATTCTCTATTTCATTTATTTCTACTCTAATCTTTATTATTTCCTTTCTTCTGGTGCCTGAGGGCTTCTTTTGCTGCTGTCTTTCTATTTGTTCAAGATGTAGAGTTAATATTTTAATTTTGGCCTTTTCTTCTTTTTGGGTGTGTGCACTTATTGCTAAAATTGACCTCTAAGCACTGCTTTTGCTGTTTCCCAAACGTTCTGATAAGATGTGTTTTCCTTCTCATTTGATTCTATACATTTCTTATTCTGACCTTGATTCCTTCTATAATCCAGTGGTTTTTAAGCAAGGTGTTGTTCATTTTCCATGTATTTAATTTTTTTCCTTGCTGTTTCTGTTATTATTTTCTACTTTTATGGCATTATGGTCAGAAAAGATGCTTTGTAATATTTTGATGTTTGGATTCTGTTAAAGCTTGTTTTGTGGCCTAAAATGTTGTCTATTCTTGAGAACATTTCATTGCACTGGAAAAGACTGTATACTTGAATGCCGTTGGGTAGATTGTTCTGTATGTCTATGAGGTCAAGTTGATTGATTGTGGCATTTAGATCTTCCATATCTTTTTTGAGTTTCTTTCTAGATGTTCTGTTCTTCACTGAAAGTGAAGTATTGAAGTCTCCTACTATTTTTGTGGTGCTGTCTATTTCTCTTTTCAATGCTGTTAGTTTTTTTTGTTTGTTTGTTTTTTGTTTTTTGTTTTTTTTTTGTATTTTGGAGCCCTGTCATTGGATTTGTGTATATTTATGGTTATGTTTTCCTCATGTATTGACTCCTTAATCATTATAGAGTGTTCTTCCTTATCTTTTGTTGTGGATTTTGCTTTAAAGTCTATTTTGTCAGAGATTAATATTGCCACACCTGCTCTTTTTTGGTTGTTCACTTGATATATTTTTTCCATCCTTTGAGTTGTAGTTTGTTTGTGTCTCTGTGTCTAAGTTGTGTCTCTTCTAGGCAGCATATAGACGGATTGTATTTTTTTATTCATTCTGCTACTCTCTGACTCTTTATCAGTGCATTTATGCCATTTACATTCAGCATAATTATTGATAGGTATGAGTTTATTACTGTCATTTTGATTTTTTTTTTTTTTTGTGGTGTTGACAGTTTCTTTGTTACACTTAATTTTCTGTACTGAGTTTTTTTCTTTACGTATTTTCTTTTCATATTTTTCATTATTGTTGATTTTGTGTTTTCTGAGTCTTTATATTTTTCTTCTTTTTTATGTTGATGTGTAGGTTTTTTAGCTTCCTGTGCTTATCTTAAAATTTACCTCTATTTTTCTAAGTTTAAACCAATCTTTTATTTTTTGATTTTGCATTAACTTCCTTTCCATATGGAAGTTCTAAGACTGCATTGTTTATTCTTTTTACATTGTCATAATTTACGTATTGACATCTCTGGTTCCCTATTTTCAGTCTCTTAGCTTTACTCATTTTTGTGAATTCCTTATCTGAGTTGATAACTGGTTGATCTGTCCTGTGTTCTAGTCTTAGATTGTTGTCTGATTTTGTTGCTTATCTAACCAGAGGACTTCCTTTAGTATTTCTTGTAATTTTGGCTTGCTGTTTACAAATTCCCTCAACTTCTGTTTATCTGAAAATGATCTGTTTTCTCCATCGTATTCGAGAGACAGTTTTGCTGGATATATAATTCTTGGCTGGTAATTTTTTTCCTTCAAGGCTTTATATATGTCATCCCATTGTCTTCTTGCCTACATAGTTTCTGCTGAGTAGTCAGAGCTTAGTCTTATTGGTTCTCCTTTGTAGGTGACTTTTCATTTATCCCCAGCTGCTCTCAAGAGTCTATCTTTGTGTTTGGTTTTGGCAAGTTTTTTAATATGTCTTGTTGACTTTCTTTTGGGGTCTACCCTGTATAGGGTTCATTGAGCTTCTTGGATAGATATTTTATTATCTTTCATGATATCAGGGAAATTTTCTGCCAGAAAATCTTCAACAATTCTCTCTGTGTTTTCTGTTATCACCTCCTGTTCTGGTTCTCCAATCGCTCGTAGATTTTCCCTCCTCTTGATAGTGTCCCGCATAATTCTTAGACTTTCTTCATTTTTTTGAATTCTTTTTTTTTCTCATTATTCCTCAAATAAATTGGTGTCAAGAGATTTACCTTCAATCTCACTAATTTTAACTTGTATTGTCTCAATTCTGCTCCTTTGACCTTCTGTTGAGTTGTCTAATTCTGAAAGTTTATTGTTAATCTTTTGGGTTTCTAGTTGCAGTCTCTGTGTGTTTTCTATCAGCTTGTTAATTTTGTCATTTTGTTGTTGTATTATTTTCCTGAATTACTTTATTGCTTTGTCTGAGTTTTGCATGATCTCCTTCTTGATATCTTGGAAAACTCTGTATATTAGTTTTTTGAATTCTTTCTCAGGTAGTTCTATTACCTTATCTTCTTCCAGAAGGTTTCCTGGTTCTTTATTTTGTTTGCCTACTGGAGCCATCTTGACCTGCTTCTTTATGTGATTTGATATTGACTGTTGTCTCTGAGGCATCAATAAGTCATTATATTTATTTACTGTATGTTTGTTTTCTGTGTCCTAAGTTTTTGTTTTGTTTTGATATGTCTAAGTAGGCTGGGCATCTGGGCTGCTTTGTTTGTTGGTGTCTTTGAAGCTCTCACAGCCTTTCTCCAGGTTGTTAGAGTAGCTACAAAGTATGTGAGTCCAGGAGTCTGTTCACTTTTCTTGTGTGGGTGTGGCACAGGTGTCCAGGTCATTAGTTACGAACTGTGTGGTGCAGACTCTCACCTACAGTTCTAGATGGACAGTGCTGCCTAGGACATGTTCTGAGCAGGCACAGGTATTTGGCTGCAGTAGGAAGCTATGTGTGGAGCAAGGCAGGGAGCTGATGGCTGTCCCAGGGTGCCTGGGTGGAGGGTGTGCCCCTGTCCCCTAGAGCATGTAGTGGAGGGGTTATTGCAGCTGGTCCTTGGGCACCTGGTGGCTGGAGGGACTTGGAGGTACCATTTATTTTCAGACCACTGTCATGGGTGGCTAGATGGAGTGGGTTGTACAGCCAGCCTCAGGTCGCTGGTGTGGGTGGGTGAGGCCTCTGTTTACGGGGCAGGGCAGTGTCAAATGTCACAAATCTGTAGCTCCTCCCTCGCTGCTGCAGTTGAAAATGGGCTTCAGGTGTATGCCCTGCTGTTTTTTGCTAATGAAGGCATGCAGTGTTGAATCGGCCCACACAGGTCTGGGAGGGCAGAGGGTGCTGCAAGTCCATGGACCCCTTATGCCGGTGACTGGGCAAAGTTGCAACAAGAGTGGTGTAGGAGCAAACAGCCTTAAGTTCCCAGCTCAAGGGGTGTGACTTTTTTAATACTGTGGGACTGGTGTTGGAGTGGAACGGGGTGGGCAGTGGGTGAAGGGAAGGAAACACTTCACCACTGTGAAACTCTGAGAGGGGGAAGGGTCATTTTGTGTCCTCACGGTAGGTTATATTCTTGCACTTAACTTATGTAGGTCCAGTGCAGCTTCTACCTGGCTCCAGGGGTGTGTGCAGACACACCACCGCCTGGCCACACCCAACATGGTGAGACTCATCCCTGAATGCTGCTGCTCACCTCAGCCTTGGTGCTGGGCAACCCAGGCAGCAGGGTGCCAGTGACCTTTTGACCGGCACTTCTCCTGCTTTTGAATTGTCTCTCCTTCCTCCTGCCACTTGGTCTGACTCCTCAGCTTTGTCTTTGATGATAAGGGCTCCTAGATTGTCATATATAATTGAGTCACTTGTTTTTGGGGGGCCTTTGTTGTAAGAGAGGTGACAGGAAGCATCTGACTATTCCTCCATCTTGGCCCCACCTCCTCAACATAAATTTTTCGGAGACACAATTCTATCCATAACAGAACCAACTCTTAGGCTCCACTAATTGATATGTAATTGTATTATTTTTGACATTTACTTTGGGGCATAAATTTCTCCACAGTCTAATCCAATTAAATTCAGATCCTTTGCAGGTATAGTTTTTGAATTCAGTCTTTGACTTTTATTTTGATTCCAGGAGGGCTCTTCTTAACTGTCTTTTTCTTTGGTTGTCTGGTAAACTACCTGGCCAACTATTTAGTTTGTTACTGTCACTGAGCTACTGACCTCCTCTTAATTGCTCACCATCAAAATCTCCATTGTTTTTCAAAGCACCTTAGGCTTTAATTTTACCACACTGTGTTCCAAATAAATTCTGTTCCTTTGGAGGGTGTTTCAGAGATTTCTGTTCTTATAGCCTACCTCTTCCCCTGGGTAAAATCTCTGAACCACTTCTCCAGAGCTGTGGGCTCTGATAGTGCCCTACTTCTCTCACAGTGATGCCCCTACTTATGAGCAGTGCATTGGGCAGAGAAGGTAGCCTCCGGTCTTCTCAGCTTATGTCTTCAGCATTGACTCTCTCTGCTGTCCTAGCAAGCTATGTATGGCAAGAGTGATTTGAGTTCCAGTATTCTCTGTCTGCCACACATGAAGTAGAGTCTTTGCTGTACAAGTGGTGACTGGGTAGATAGAGAAAAGGAGCCACCAATCTCTTGGCTACATTTGCCTTGAATTTGGCCTCAGCAACACAGAGCTCAGGGTAGAGTTGGGGCATTAGAAATGCTGGCAGCTCGCCCATCCTGAGAAAATACTGTCCTTTATTGAAAACTTTAGGGAGAGGGATCCCCATCTTCTTGATCTCACCTCCCTGGAATGAAACTTTAATCATGCTGAGTGGGGCAGGGGGAAGGGAAGGAGCAGGTCATGGTTCAAGTGTTAGAGACCAAGATTTAGTAGATTTTCTTGAATAAATTTATTTTCATGTGCTGTATGACTTCAAAAAAGTTTTCAGAGACTTTAAATGGTTGTCTTTTAAATAATTTTAAACAAATATGATTATTTCACTGGAGAGCAGGTCCCTTGAGCTTCTCATATTGCCTTTCAAGATGTGACCAATAACAGTGAGTTTAAATTCTCCTGAAAAATTTATGGTCAATTAAACAGTCATGAAACATACAAGGATCAAGAAAGTTCTTTCTTTAGAACATGCACTGTTGTAGTTTTAGCACATGCCAAATTGCCTTTTCTGGCTCTGTCAGTGACTGTGCCAAGGTGGTTTGTCTCTAGTTTGCAAGTTTATTTCATCTTTAAGAGATGTAAGCAAAAATCATTTTAATCAACTAAATTATCTTAAGAGCATAAAACTAACGAATCTCTGGACATATCCTAATTTTCCTTTCGACTGGAACATTTATTCATTTATTTCTTCAACAAGCTAAGCTGAGTGTTGGAAGTTGAGCAGGAGTTATTCAAAGGAAGGTTGGAGGTATGTGTGGGGAGGAAGAGGGAAGCAAGAAAGAGGATGAAGATCATGATCATTTATAAGGAAAGCAGATGGGGTAACAGTGCGTCCAGGAGAGTTTGTGGATTTGAGGTATTGCAGTAAGTTTAGTGTGAATGGATTATAAGATGGTAGTTAAGAAATGGCAAGAGATTTGATGGTAGATTTAGGGAGGCTAGAACATGAAGGGCCTTAGTCAGGCTAAGCAGTCTGGATTAAATTAAAGAGTGACATTGTGCCTTAGTTACTAGAAGAGTTGGATTGGAGTACATTTAAAATTCTTTTTCTCCTGTAGGCTACCCTTCAGTATTATTTGAGTTGAGTTTTCATTATTCTTCAAGAAACATTTGTAGTCAGTACTTGGATGAAGTGGAATATGGTATTTCTAAGAGTGATTGATTAAAAAAAAAAAAGAAACCTTTGTCATACAGTAGATTCCGACTCATAGACAGAGTAGAACTGCCCCATAGGGTTTCCAAGGAGTAGCTGGTGGATTGAAACTGCTGACCTTTTGGTTAGCAGGCAAACACTTAACCACTGCCCCCCTCCCCCCACCAGGGCCCCTGGTGATAAAGAGTATCTAAAGCAGAGCTGGGAGGCATAAATGGATCCCAAAGCATCGTTTATTCCCCTGGCATCATACAAACAGAGTGAATTATTGCTAAACCACGGATAACTCTGCATCTAAATCAGATGAAGCTGCGTAACTGGAACCTATCAGAGAAATGACATTGTCAAAACAGCTACAGCTCTATTACATAGTCCTCTTTAGCCAGGTCACACACACAATTGGATTAGTAACAGCTCTAAGATAGTTGAGTTAAAATTGGATAGAACCAAAAAAGATTCCTAGGCTATGGGTTTTTTGGATATGATAGAAAGCCACCCTGGGGACAGGATGATATACACTATTTTTATTCCATTGGGTTGTTTGTTGTCAGACTAAAGGGATTTGGGAAATTGTTTATTCGTGTTTAATTTTGTGAATTGTTCTCTTGGCCCTTAACTCCCATAGTGACATTTACATAATTACAATTACAACATAGTTATTTCTGATAATTTTAAGCAATGAAAGATGACTTTCCCCTGTGCCCATATTGGGCACATATTTGGGCTTCAGTAGATATATCTTGTTTGGAACTGAAGAACTGTAATGAGATCACAGTTCTTCTCATGGCCCCTCTTTAAACAGACAGAACAAGTTCTGTCACAAAAAAAGACTCAAAAATTATTTTTTAAAATCATATTGAACCTAGCTGACATTTTGTCTCTATTCTGTAACTGATGTGCTTCTTGAAGAGAAAACTTATGATGAACAAAGAATTGTATAGTCCCTTCATTTCTCTCCCTCATCTCCTTAGAGCTGGCAGTTTACTCCTGTAGACCAGGGTGACGTACTTAATCCCTCACTACCCATGTGATAAATTTATGATTTTAATGAATGGAAAGGTGAAGTGGTTCTCTTTAAAAGAGTTGGGGATCTTAGGAAACTTTAGAATTCCTTTGCACAGAGAAGGATAGTGAAGGAATAGTATAAAACCCATTGTTGTAGAGTCGATTCTGACTCACAGTAACCCTATAGGACAGAGCAGAACTGCCCCATAGTGTTTCCAAGAAGCAGCTGGTGGATTTGAACCGCCGCCCTTTAGGTTAACAGCTGAGCTCTTAACCACTGTGCCTATGGATATATTTAATTTAGGTATGATGGTGCCTCCATGTAGGGAGAATGTAATTTCTAGGAGATTTCTTTTAGGTTTATGAAGACTTTAAAACTTTAGAAATATATCTCTTATTACAAAATAATTTTAGTGAATTTGGAAAGTATGGAAAGGTACAAAGAATAAAATTACAATTATTTATAGTCTCATCATTCAATCACAACTTCTGTTGACTTGAAGTATTTTGAACAATCTTTCCTCTCTTTTTTTTTTCAAATTAGATCATACTCTTATTTTCTCTTGACATTATAATTTGTTCATTTTAACATTATTAAATACTTTTTAAAGACATAATTTAAGCTATTCTACTTTAGTTAGACATTTAGATTGTTTCCATTTTTCTGTACACTGAATAAGGGAGAAATAATCATTGCTGATATTAGATGGATCTTGGCTGAAAGCAGAGAATACCAGAAAGATGTTTACCTTTGTTTTATTGACTATGTAAAGGCATTAGACTATGTGGATCACAACAAATTTGGATAACATTGCAACGAAGGGAAATTCCAGAACACTTAATTGTGCTCATGCTGAAAGTGTACATAGACCAAGAGGCATTCGTTTGAACAAAACAAGGGAATTTTACATTGTTTAAAGTCAGGAAACGTGTATGTCAGGGTTATATCCTTTCATCATACTTATTCAATATGTACACTGAGCAAATGATCTCAGACCCTGGACTACATGAAGAAGAATGGGCATTAGGCTTGGAGGAAGACTCATTAACAACCTGCAATATGCAGATGACACAACCTTGCTTGCTGAAAGTGAAGAGGACTTGAAGCACTTACTGATGAAGATCTAAGACCACAGCCTTCAGTATGGATTACATCGCAACATAAAGAAAACAAAACTCCTCACAACTGAACCAATAAGCAACATCATGATAAACGGAGAAAAGATTGAAGTTGTCAAGGATTTCATTTTATTTGGATCCACAATCAACATCCATGGAAACAGCAGTTAAGAAATCAAATGACATATTGCATCAGACAAATCTGCTACAAAAGACATCTTTAAAAGACAATGAATAGGGGAGACCAAAGAAGAACAGATGCCTTTGAGTTATGCTGTTGGCAAAGAAAATTGAATATACCATGCACTGCCAGAAGAACACAAAAACCTGTCTTGGAAGAAGTACAGCCAGAATGCTCATTAGAAGCAAGGATGGCAATACTTCTTCACACATACTTTGGACATGTTATCAGAAGGGACCAGTCCCTGGAGAAGGACGTCATGTTGGTAAAGTAGATAGTGAAAAAGAGGAATACCCTCAACAAGATGGATTGACCCAGTGGCTGCAACAATGGGCTCAAGCATAACAAGGATAGTGAGGATGGCTCAGGACCAGGCAGTGTTTCATTGTGTTGTACATAGGGTTGCTATGAGTCACAACTGACTCCACAACACCCTAACAACAACAACAACAATCATCTTCATGTATCCATGCTTATCTGCCTATTTATCATTATTTTCTCATAACACACATTATTAGAAAGTAATCGCTCAATCACAAAATCTGAAGTAAACTAAGAACGTCAAATACCCAGGAATTCTATTGTCATATATTATTGGTCAATCATAAGTTTGTCTTTTTTTTCCTTAATGAACATGGTCAAGGCCTCATAATACTTGATTTTTTCCCATATTTTCTCAATATCTCTATGTATTTGTGAATATGACAGTACTTCAATTTGAAACCTCTTTTCATCTGAAAACTTATCGCTGGTTTTAACCAATTCAGTATCCACTTTTCAAATCCTTTCCTGCTACAATTACTAGCCAGGTAGTCTGATTTATTCATCTACCTTTTTTACTACTTTTAAAATTGATATCCCTACCTCCTCCAGCTTTTCTCCATTCCATTGATGCCTTGCTCTACTTGCAGATTATTCTTTTTCACATCAATCCTATCTTGTTCATCAATTTTCAATGCACCTCGTTAATGATAGAATTAAATACCGGCTAGCTTTCCACTGCACCTTACATCTCTATCCAGTCTTATCTCTTTAAATTATACCACTCACATATAACTCCAATAAAACCAGCCTACTTGCTGATCCTTCCCCTTCCTTGCATAGTATTTTCTGTCTGGACATCTTCCCTCCCATAGTTGCATGCCAAAACCTTCTTATTCCTGAAGTTCCATCTTCTACCCAAAGACCTTTCTGATTCACTCACCCCTGTTATTTTATCTCATTTAAAGTCCTATAGCACTTTCCATCTACTAATGGTATTTATTATACTTTTGCATATTTTCTCTAAGGTTTTCTGTCAGGGACCACCTTGTGGCAAAGGAATCTGTAAATTCTCAATGCCCTTTTACTCCTGCTCTGTGACTTGCATGGATCTCAATATAAATTCTTTGAGTAAAATCAATCCCTAGGAATAACAAATTTTTTTAAATTTAAAATAGCATTTTTTTAAATTTGAAACCTCTCCGTTGATATGCTTTTGAAGCTAATGTGATCAATTCTCAAGTTCTTTTCTTAAATTTAGTGATTAAAGAGAATATATATCCCCAATAATAGAAAGAGTAGTTTCTAAGTTATAATTATCTAGGAAAATTGGAGAAAAGAGATAAGGACAGATCAAGTATTGTTGTGTGCCATAGAGTTGATTCTGACCCATAGTGACTTTATATATGATAGAGTAGAACTGCACCCATAGTATCTCCTAAGCTGCAATCTTTATGGGAGCAGATCGCCAGGTCTTTCCTCCTGAGGAGTGGCTGGTAAGTTCAAACCGCCAACCTTTTGGTTAGCAGCCAAGTGCTTAACAATTGTACCACTAGGTCAAGTACAGTGAAATATTTTGGGTATTTATGACTTAACTTCCTTCCCCAACTATAAAGTAAACAATACTTTTCATTCCACAGAATATTTAAATATCTTTGGACTCGCTCAAAAAAAAAAAAAAAGTATAGTTGCCATAGAGTCAGTTCCGACTCAAGGCAATCCAGTGTATGTCAGAGTAGAACTGATTTTTTCGGAAGTAGATTACCAGGCCTTTTCCAAAGGATGGCAAAATCTAACCATCAAGAAATTCAATGACATAAGAGATTTGGATTTCATACTAAGGTAGAGATTGCGTGTTTATTCTCAGTGGTCTGCATTAAAGTTTGTGCTTTGTTTTCAACATGTAATTCCTGGACAGGGTTGACCAGTGTCACAACTTCATCAATGTTAGTAGGTAGTGCTTTAAAAACCTAAATTAAATAGCATCTTTTCAAAGAAACTCATTGGTTAGTTACAAGGCTGTTTTATTTTGTTTCTTGTGTAGTATTCACATTTGATGGTACTGCATATATTTACTACCTGTATTTTTACGCATAGCTGCGCTATAACTAAAACTGGACTTTTAATTGTGGTGCTTTGAATATAAATTGGAAAGTGCTGGTATAGTTAGGCTTACCAGAATGTGATTGGAGTAGAGGCATCTCTGCAGTAATCAAAGGTGCCATGTCAGGAAGTTAAGCAAATCTGTGTTTCTACAGAAAAAAAAAAAAAGAAGGAAATCCCTTGAGTTTCTGGTACATTATTGTAAAAGCTGGAAGGCAAAGTTCCCTTATGCTAGATCTTTATCTGCACATCAAAATGCAGTTGTTGTCATTTTCAGTGCTTTGTGGGCTTTAAACTATATTGCAAAGGTCAGGGCATCCTTTTAATGCCATCATTATTAGCTCATGTACTCTCGGAATCTTCTGTTTAAAGTTCTCCACCAGCCTTAGCTGTTCAATTAGCCGATGCCATACTCTAATGTTCACATGTTGCTGTATTTATACAGAATAATTAAATCAGTTTTCTGAGGTTAGTTTTAGTCTCTTCAAAGAGGATGGGAATGCAGTAAATTTGCTCCATGCTGTTATTTACAGGGAAAGCAACTTGTATTTGATGATAGTTTACCCTGATGGTATTTGGGGAAAATTGGCAAAGGTTTGAATACTTTTTTTCTTTCTTTATAAATTTTTTTTGATCAATAGGCTTCTGTTTCTGACACTTTGCTTTTAAAAATTACCATGCCTGCTGCTGTACATAATAAATTCATCACACCGTGATCCAATGCCAAGTCAACTCGGGAAAAAATAGCCTGAGCTCTGTGCCTGGGCTACGCATTCTGGAAATGATGGACTTCTGAATCTTAAACCTTAAGTCTCATTATAGGAATGGCGAGAGCCATATGGGCTAAAAAGCCCGAGGAAAACACGAGAGAAGTGCATCTGGCCGTTTTGGCATCGACCACCACATTCTGGTTCAAGTCGCTGTGGAAATGTGGATAGATCCTCTGGAGTGAGGAAGTGATTTGGTGTTTCAAGCTAGGTTAACAGGCTGTCATTTTAGTTTTGGATGATATTTGCTATCAGAAAATGGAATTGTTTCCACTTAGTTCAGCCAGCGTAGTGAGTGCCTATTAGATGTTAGAAACTGTGTGCGGGTGTTGTAGAATGCAGTTCCCTGCCCTGTAGAAGTTTGCAGTCCAGGGCTAAGAACCAGTTTTTCTGGTTCAGTCATGGCTGAGGAAGTGAAACCGGAACAGACCCGAATTTTTTAAAATTTGGGCAACTGGAATAACTGGAACAGGAAAAATTACAGGTCGAAGCCCTGCTAGAAACTTAATCTCCTTCTTAGGAAACAGAGCAATGTACACGTTGCATAACAACCAAATCTCCTGCCCCTTGGATTTTCCGCAGAGGCGGAAACTGCCGTCCCCCACTCAAAGACCGAGGCCAGCAGCGCTGCTTTGAATGTGTCTGTCTCTCCACAGTCCTGCCAATAATCCAGTCACATGCATCTGGTTCCTGAAAGGGCTCACTATGCCTTTTCCGAGTCTCCCATACCAGGCTTCGACCTGTAATTTTTCTTGTTCCAGTTATTTTTCCAATTCACTCAAATTTTAAAAAATTGAGTCTGTTCTGGTTTTGCTTTGTTGGCCAGGACGGAACCAGTTTGAACCGGTTTGAAACCCTGTTGCAGTCTAGTGGGAAAAACAAATGACTAAGTGCAGTATCATGTAGTCAATGGTATCTATGACATAGACAATGTGAACTGGAAGAAGTGTATGTATGAAAATCAGAGCAGTACCTTGACTGGACTCAGAATGCTGTATCCATGCAGGGAATGAGGACTGGGGCTCTGTACTGCTAACCAGGACTCTGGCCTTCTGTGGGTTTACAGTATCCCTCAAACTCATCTGTGGGCACCCAGGGTCTTTTACTGAGGGAGGTTTGTGAAAGGTTATGGCCATATCTACTCCAGGAATTTCCTATCCTTCTTTCATACAAAAGAAAATGTGCCTTTCTAAAGAGGTTATGATTATGTGCTAAGTATATATTTGGTTTTATCTTGACATTTGAGCGGTTAAGCAATTGATCTTAGAGATGAATCAGTAGGATTAATGCACAGAAAAAAAATTGTGTCAGATATGCATGGCACATTACGTATTATGTCATACTTTGCATGTGCTCTTTGGTTTGTCTGTCAAACTCTCATTTAAATTTCAGGTGATACCTGCTCAGGCATCACCTGTTTTTTGGAGCTTTCTCTACCCTTTTCTTTGAAAAAAGAGTTAAACCTATTCAACTCTATTGCTTTTGTTTTGACATGTATCACACCACAACTGGGCTTTATAACTTATTAGCTGTGTGATTATGAGCAAGTGATTGAACTTCTCGTTCCTCAGTTTCCTTATTTGTAAAAGAGAAGTAAGGACTGCTATCTTCTAAGTTTGCTCTGAGGGTTAATTGAACTTTGCCTGTAAAGTGTCTGGCACAATATCAGACATAGTGATTTATGATCACTGTGGTATTTGGCTTCCTTACAAAACTCTGCACTTCTTGATGTCAGGAATGACATTTTGCATACATAGTAGTATCTTTATAAATCCTAACTTAATTCACTTATCTCTCTGTCCTTCTAGGTCTCAATCTCTTTGAGGTAAAAGTAGTGGTAAAATGTTTTATTTTTAAAACTAGTCTGTTAGAGTAAGAATCTCCTTTTAATTCATGGAAATTCCTTAACTTGGAAAATTCTTAAGGAATGATACTAAAGTAGACGATTTCATGATTTTGTTTCAGGTAAATGGAGGTTGTAGGAAATTGGGGTCTCAGGCAAGTTTAAACTCACAATGCCCTTAACTACATAACCCTCAAAAAACCAAACTTACTGCCATCAAATCGATTCTGTCTCATAGCAACCCAATGAGCTTATAATTCTGGGGGCAGAGGTATCTCCACAAAGGCTAGAAGGAACACAGTGCCCTTTTCAGAGAGAATACGCAAAAAAAGTGTTTTCAAAAATAATGTAGCCTACACAAGGATAGAAAGATAACACAAAAAGAACAGGCATTTTTAAATTAAATTTATTTTGTTGTTGTTGAGAATATACACAGCAGAGCATATAACAATTCAACAATTTCTACATGTGTAATTCAGTAACATTGATTACATTCTTCAACTTGTCCAACGATTCTCACTCTGCTTTTCCAAATTGTTCCTTCCCATTAACATAAACTCACTGCCCCCAAGTTTCCTATCTAATTTTTTGAGTTGCTGTAGTTGATTTAATCCCATATAGATAGATCTTAAAAGAGCACAATGCTCAAGGCAGACATTCTTTATTAGTTAAGCTAAAATTTGTTTGGTTAAAGACTTCAAGAGATATTTTTGGTTTAAGGTTTAAAGAGTATCTTAGGACAATCGTTTTGGAGGTTCATGCAGCCTCAATGGCTCCAGAGAATCTGGATTTCATGAGAATTTGAAATTCTGTTCTACATTTCCCTCCTTTGATCAGGATTATTCTGTAGAATCTTTTATCAAAATGTTCAGTAATGGGTAGCCAGGCACCATCCAGTTCTGGTCTCATGGCACAGGAGGCAGTTATTCATGGAGGTGATGTAAAAATTGTATTGGTTAAGGGTAAGTGTTGTACAGAAAATTGATGTAATTATTGTCAATTGTACACTTGTAAAAAGTTGAATTGGCAAATGTGTAATAAATATATTTACAACAATATGCATTTTAGTCTACGTTAAATGAAAAAAGTTCACCTTCTAATCAGGAATTGGTTTGAATGCCATCTCCACTACCCAGCTGATCTGGGCTAGTCACTTACTTTAAGATTCATGTTTATCAACAGTAAAATAAAGTTAATACTTTTTACTCTAGGGATTAGTATACAAATTAAACATACATGAAAGTACATTATAAAATGCTGTCTTGAAGTTGGAGTGTTTGATGACTGCTATGAGTTGGAATCAACTTGATGGCAATGGGTTTTGGATTTAGCTGGTTTCCTAAAAGTCAGTGATTCTCAACCTTTGCTACACACTAGAATCTCCTGAGAAGATTTTAAAAATCCCATTACCCCCGAGGCTTTGGCTGGCGTTATAGTTCTTCCTAAAATTCTGATTGTGACTCATGTATGTTTCTGATATAGACGATATGTCTTATAGCTTTGCCTTTGCCAGAGTACTTCTTCTGTGAGCTTCCCAGTCAGATATTCAGCAAATTCTTACATGTAACTTTGGGGATATACATGAAAGTCTGTGTTCTTTTTATGCTACAAAGGAACCAAGGATGCTCAGGATAACTAATCTCAGATGCTCTGTCGGCCTACCCATGATGCACTGCTTTGTTTGCTTAGGTATGACCTTCTCAGGCTGGGTGGTGACAGCATGTGAGGCACTGTCCTCCTAGAAATCTCAAAGAGAAGCACAGCCACAGTCCTCTTTGGTACTTCATGACAAGCTCTCCAAAACAGGCCATTTTCCTGACTACCTGCTTCTCTTCTTCTGTCTTCTATTTCTTCCTCCGATCCTTCAGTTCCACCTAGATGATACCATGATTCTTATGTAAAACTGTATCATCAACTGGGCCTACCCTTGACATGTTAAAGTGGGTGACAAAGTAATTTAGAAAACTCTTTTCAACAAAGATTGATTTTCAAGGCTATTCTTAAATCTTATTTTGAAGTGAGAGGATGACTTTCATCTCTTTCTTTCTTTTTTACATTTCTACTTTGACAGCAGGCCATAAAGTGCATGGTTCAATGTGTTTTAAAATACTGTTCCCAAGATGGATAATTGGGCTTCCACTCCACATTTGTACTCCCACATCCCAGGCAAGATAAGACACCATAATTCTTAGCTATTTTTTTTTAGTTTTTGCCACCATCTTTTGGAAAAACAACATTCAAAGGCTTGTAGGAGATAAATATCCACTTATCCCAGCCCCGGGAATCCCTGGGTGGCACAAACAGTTAAGTGCTTGACTACTACCCAAAAGATTGGTGGTTCATACCCACCCAGAGTTGCCTCAGAAGGCCTGGCAATCTGCTTCTGAAAGGTCAGAGCCTTGAAAACTCTATGGAAACGGTTCTTCTCTGTACACATGGAGTCATCATGAGTCGGAATTGACTCGAAGGCAAAACATCCCAGCCTCAGTTAAGAATACTTCTCTTGTTATTGTTCTGTTTTTATTTTTTTTATAATCTCATTTTTAACCAAAATATCAAAATAATGCACTGAATGATGCATTCTGGAACTTCCACTAGATTATTATCAGTATAATATCAGTGTCTATTCAGTCAAAAACTTATAATACTAGTACCTAATGACTAGAATGTAGCCCTGGTGGTGCAGTGATTAAGAGCTTGGCTGCTAACCCAAAGATCGGCAGTTCAAATCCACCAGCTGTTCCTTGGAAACCCTACAAGGCAGTTCTACTCTGTCCTATAGGGTTGCTAGGAGTTGGAAGCAACTCGACAGCAATGAATGGGTTAGGTTTTTTTTTTTGGAACAACCAGAACATTCAAATTCTGTCTTTCTTTATAATGAGAGTTGTACTTTACAAATCACTGTATACACAGAAGATATTCTGTGATCTGCAGTGTAATCATATCTGTCATTAAAGAAGCTCTTACTTAGTAGTAAAATTTTATTACTATATTTATATGTTACTTTTAACTTGCCCTCTTAAACTCAAACATCAAAATCTTTATGGCAGATGATTCTCTTGAAGGCAAGATGACTAGAGGTTGTCATTCAGTTTGACATTTTCTCTAATTTAAATCCCAGTCATAACACAGAGGGACCTAGAAATCTGGGAGGTAAAAACTCTGGCTCTCCTAACAGGTCTGTATCAGAATCTCCAGGTCATATTCCATTAAGTCTTTGTGAGGGAGCTTCTCAGTGCTCACCTATAAGCATGTTCTCTTCTTCCTAGACTCATAAATGGATGCTGTCATGGATTGAGTTGTATCCCCCCAAAATATCTGTCAGCTTGGCTGGGTCATGATTCCCAGTGTTGTATGATTGTGTAATCTTATGTAATTTTCTTATGTGTTGTAAACTCTATCACTATGATGAGATTATAGGTGATCTCCTTATGTGTTGTAAATTCTGTCACTGTGATGAGCTTGACAAGATTAGATAGTGTCTTAAAGCAATCTCTTTTGAGATATAAAAGAGAGAAGCAAGCAGAGACACATGGGAGCCTCATACCACCAAGAAAGCAGTGCCAGGAGCAGAGCGCATCCTTTGGACCTAAGGTTTCTGTGCAGAGAAGCTCCCAGACCAAGGAAAGACTGATAAATCACAGGACCCTTCTCCAGAGCCGACAGAGAAAGCCTTCTCCTGGAGCTGATGCCCTGAATTTAGACCTGTAGCCTACTGGACTGTCAGAGAATAAACTTCTCTTTGCTGAAGCCATCCACTTGTGGTATTTCTGTTAGAGCAGCACTAGATGACTGAGACAGATGCCATTTTCCTACCTCTCTTGTAGTTAGGCGTGACCGTATAATGAGGTCTAACTGATCAAATGTGAACCATTTCCAGGCATGGCTCATGGTGTGATCCTCCCATTCTTTTCCCATGCTGGTGGAATGGAGAAGACTCTGAGGATCTTGGAGAGCAAACCACAGTGTGGAAGAAGCCTTTTTCTCTGAATTACTTTCTCGAGCAAATCTCCCTCCTGACCTGCGTTGGACTATGAGATGAATGAGATGTAAAACTTTACAGCGTTGAAAGTGTTTATAGTATTAAAATTTCAAGAGAAGAGGTTTAAATTCCCACTACAAATAATGTAATAATAATAAAAAAAAAACCTCAGACTGTAATATAGCCAAATTTTTAAAAAATAAGCCCTAAGTTTCACGATGGACCTTGAAATTAAAATATTAATTCTAAATTTGCAAAGAAGTTAATTTTTTGAACATTGGTTATGAAAAATTTGCATGTCTCTGTGTAATTACTCATGGCTCAAGATGATTCATATGAATCAGTGGAATCTGGATTTGATTCATAAATTTAACCTGGTCATGATATTGAAAAAGAAAACAATGCCTAACTGTATGGTTGAATAGATGCCATTTTTAATTAGTAATTTTGTTTTTTTCTTACTTTTTATATAGCGTTTTGTTTCTTTTCTGTTCCCCTCCTAATTGTTATTAAATCAACAGTCCTTCTTGAAATTCACCTCTTAAGGAGATTGAGGAATTACCTGCATATTAACTTTAAAGTTATTTTTAATTGAACAACATTATTTCAGTATAATTTTTTTTATTCTTTATATTTTCAATTTTATGGTTTGCTTCTTTAATTTACATTTCCTTTCCTTTTTAAATGTTTTTAAAATACATTTTGTCTTTTAGAGCAGATTTAGTTTTACAGAAAAAATGTGCAGAAAGTACAGAGAGTTCCCATAAAAGTCTCCCCCTTCTACACAGTTTCTCCTATTATTAATATCTTGCATTAGTGTGGTACAGTTTTTACAACTGATGAATCAGTATCGATGCATTATTATTAATTAAAGTTCTTAGTTTACATTAGGGATGCACCCTTTGTGCTTTACAGATCAATGGGTTTTGGCAAATTCATAATGTCATGTATTCACTACTACAGTATCATGAAGAATAATTTCAGTACCCTTAAAAAGACCTGTGCTTTGCTCCCCTCTCCTTTTTAACTTTTTCTTATTTTTGCTATTCCTCATAATACTTCTAGAAATATTCTTGTAAAAATATTCTGGTGAATTGTGAGTACATCTGTTGGATACGTTTTACAGATAGAATTGTTGACAAAAATTGACCTCCAAAAGTTATACAATCTTAGATTGCCTTGTTTGGTCCACATGGCTACTCTGGTGAGGGGTGGGTTACCCAGTAAGCATGGTATGCACTGGCTTACAGTAAGCAAGGTATGCATGGCTTAATCGTGCTTACTTACTAATCTGCTGTGCACAATTTCCCATGGGTTTCACACATGTGTACATTGCTTACTGGGCAATCTGTCCCTGACTCTGGTAGTTATTTTGTCCACTGTTCATTGAGCTCTATTATAAAGGCAGATATGGGTGCTAGCAACGCTGAAAACTTGGGACTAACACAAGCATCCTATTGTTTCTTAATTAATTTTTCCACTGAACCAACTACAGCGCATTCCCTCTTTCAGCTCCATTTGCCTGTTACTTGTGGTTATTTCAGGGTCTTCCTAGGGAAACTAATTTTTTGGTGCAGTGTCGTTCAACTATATTGTGTTGAGGGGTTGTCATCTCTGTTAGGATTTCTCACCATTTCCTTTATAACAAACTACTCCAAATCTTGATAACTTTCAATCATTATTTATTGCAAGTCTAGGGTCAACAGGGTGATTCTCATGAGCTGGAGCAGGCTTGGCTGATCTTGGCTGGGCTTACTCATATTTCTGCAGTTGGCTGCTTTGTCAGCACATTTGTTGGCTTGTTAGTCTATGATTGCTCAATTGAGACTGTTTGTAATGGCTCAATTTCTTCTCTCATTCTTCAACAGTTTAATCCAGGCTTCTTCACAAAACAGAAATAATAGAGTCTTAAGAACAAGAACAGAAGCACACAAAACCTTTTGAGGCCCAGGCTTCGAACTCATACAACATTGTTTCCACTATATTTGATTGACCGGAGCAAGTTTTTTTGTGCACCTCAACTCTGACTTCATCCTCTCTTTCCCAAAGATTGGCACTTTCCATTCTTCCTGCTGTTTTTTCTGGTATTACTTAAGTTTCTTAATAGAACATATATCTCTTTACCCATCAACTTAAAATGTCATGTATTGACTATTATAATAGATGAGGATTTTAGATCATTTGTAACTCCCTCATTGTTTCTACATTTTCCTAATATATCTCAAGTTTGATTAAATACATAGTGTTTTTATTATTATGATATGCAAGTGTTCACTGCTAAATCAAGATATATGATCTCGTATTTCGTTTCTAATAAAGAGGTTTTTTGTTTTTTCAGTGTTAAATAATCCCTTCTTCTTCTTTGTCTTTTTCTTGTTCTTGTTTTTGTACTTCTTATTCATTTTGTTTAGTGTTCTTAGAACACCTGATTAATGTTCCCTATACTCGTTAACAGCTTCATAAATTATCTCTCACTATATGGTTACAACAGCAAATAATTATCAGTTATGATTTTTTTTTTTTCCCTTGGAGACATTTCTCATAAGCCCTCTGGTCTAGACTTCCCATCAGAAAAGATTTTTTTTCACCACTACTGCTGTCTGATTCTTCCCTCTGCTATCGTGTTGGGAATTCTGTTCCTGTATCCCCTCTATTGTTTTCCCTTATTAACTGCATTCCATTTCTCCTTCTTTCTTGGATTAAACTCCTCATCATCTAGTAGGTTCTTGAAAAAAGTTACATAAAAAATACATTTTTGAGACCTTGAAGGTCTGAAACTGTCTTTATTCTAGCCTCACACTTCATTGCTCTTCTTGCTAGTTACATGGTACTATTTTGAAACTAAATTTTCTAGTTTTCAGCATTTCTGTTGGAAGCTCTGAAGTTCTTGTGATGCTGAAGCATTTATATGTGACTTTTTTCCTTTTAGGAATTTATAGATTATTTCTTTTTCTTCAGTGTTAAGAAATTTATGATGGTTTGCCTTCCACAGGTCTTTTACAATTCATTGTTTTGAGCATTGATGGGATCTTTCAATATGGAATCTCATGTCTTGATAGTCTATAAATTATTCTTACATTGTTTCTTGGCAATTTCCTCTCCACTGTTTTTAGTTATATCTCATTCTGAACCATATTAGTAGGATGTTTTACCTCCTGGATTGATCCTCTTTCTATTTTTTTTCCCGTTCACTCCTTTTTCCATCTTCTGGTCTTGTGTTATGCTCTTGTGTTTATCTTCTAATTATTTTTAATTAAAAAATTGGCTATTATATTTTTAATTCCCAAATGCTCTTCCTTCTTTTCCAATTTTCCTTCTTTATATCATTCTCTTTTTACAGATATATTACCTTCTTGTCTCTGTATGAGAATAAATATAATGATTTAGGATTTTTTTAAAAACTGTTTTCTGTTTCTTTTGGTAATATATTTATTTTGGTTTATTTCTTTTATGTTGTAGGCCTTCTTCAAACATAAGATCATATGTTTTATCCCTTAGTTCTACTTCTTCCTACTTAAGGATAAGCCAATAAAATGCTTATTGGAATCTTTGGGCACTGGTAGCCTGGTGGGAGTCACTATATATAGGGTAGCCACTCAGATATTGAATAAAAATCCCTAAATGTCAGTATTTATGTGTATTTTCTCTAGACATTCAGTTTCTCTAGAGAAAAACCTTCCAATTGTCTACCTGGGAATTATAAACTGGCTTCTGGCACATCCAACATTCTACTTGGGGGTTATAGACCTGGCTGATGGTATTATGGAAACAGTAAGAAAGGGAACTGATGTTGTAGAGGCTGGAGTCTAGAAGGTCTCTGTTTAATGTGTCTGGTATGCTTTATGATTGGGATAAGGATAATCTAATTGCTAGAGGTCAGGATGGAAACCAAGGGGTTTAACACTCCTTATATAAAATTTGAAATTATCCTTCTGTTTTCAATCCTCATCGTATCCCCTTTTTGTAATACTGTTTCTTATGATCACCAAAATCTTTCATGATTTTGAATTGCTTCACTTCTTGTTGAAGCCAATCTTCTTTTACACCTTACCCGCTTTTTAACACCTTACTACTTCCCTATTTGAATAGTAGAAGAAAGGAAGACAGAAGAAGAATTCATGCATTTGAACTGTGGATTTGGTGAAGAATATTCAATATACCATGGACTACCAAGAGAATTCATTTTACTTGGATCAAGGATTTCATTTTACTTGGATCCACAGTCAACGCCCATAGAAGCAGCCGTCAAGAAATCAAACCACACATTACAGTGGGCAAATCTGCTGCAAAAGACCTCTTTCAAGTGTTAAAAAGCAAAGATGTTACCTTGAAGACTAAGGTGCACCTGACCCAAGCCATGGTGTTTTCAATCACCTCATATGCATGTGAAAGCTGGACAATGAATAAGGAAGACTAAAGAAGAATTGACACCTTTGAATTGCGGTGTTGATGAAGGTTAAGAATATTGAATATACTGTGGACTGCCAAAAGAGCCCGTTGTTGTGGCTGTTGTGCCAATTCATCTCATTAAGGGTTTCCCTCATTTTCATTGTCCCTCTAACTTACCAATCATGATGTCTTTTTCTAACAATTGACTTATTTTTGATGATGTGCCCAAACAAAGTGAGTCAAAGTGTTGCCATCCTCTTTTATAAAGAACATTCTGGTTGTATTTCTTTGAAGACTGATTTGTTCATTCTCTTGGTAGTTGTTGTTGTTGTTAGGTACCATTGAGTTGGTTCCGACTCATAGACTTATAATGACCGTATGTACCAGAAAGAAGTACTGCCCGATCTTGTGCTATCCTCACAATCATTGTTATGCTTGAGCCCATTGTTACAGGTACTGTGTCAATCCATCTCATTGAAGGTTTTCTTATTTTTCCTCTGACACTCTTCTTTACCAAGCATGATGTCCTTCTCCAGGGACTGATCCCTCCTGATAACATGTCCAGAGTATGTGAGATAAAGTCTCACCATCCTTGCATCTAAGGAGAATTCTGGTTGTACTTCTTCCAAGACAGATTTGTTTGTTCTTTTGGCAGTCCATTGTATATTCAGTATTCTTCACCTTCTACATTGTTTTTTGTTGACTTCCAGTTTCTGAGTATTTTGGAAGAGAAAATGGAGGAATCCTTCATTGTTGGATTATAATTAGTGCAAGATTAGGTTGCTATACTCAAGAGCTCCCCAAATAATGCTTATTTCACTCTCATAGTAGGCTAAGGACAGCAGCATTCAGAATTCTGGATTCCTACTGTCTTGATTCTTTGTTGTCCCCAAGGGCATTATTTTTATTTCATGCTTCAAGCTGGGTCACAGGGATGTTCACTACAAGATGTTTGGGAACAGGCTTGGAAGGGCACACATCATTTTTGGTCATATTCCGTTGGTTAGAACTGTATCACAGACCCCATTAAGTCAAGGGAGGCTGTGAAATATTGACAGTAACTGGACACCCATGTCCTAGCTCTAGCTTTCTTACTCAGGAAGGAAAAGTGTTCTAGTTATTACTGCTTCATAATAAAGCACCCAAAGTTAGTGGCATAAAATGACCACCATTATTCTCAGATATTCTGTGAGTTATCAATGCAGAAATGATACAACAGAAAAAGCTATCATCTGCTCCAAGATGTCTGGGAATTCAGCTTGAAAGACTCAAATGCCTGGGGATGGCTTCAAGAAAGTGAGGCTGTAATAGCTGAGGCTAGAGGATCTACTTTCAAAATGGCTTCATCAGTCTAGTACCTGGGCTAGTGTCACCCAGAGGCTGGGATCACATGGAACTGTTGACTGTAGCACCTACACATGGTCTGTCCATGTCTCCTGGGCTTCTTATAGCATATCAGTTGGGTTCCAAGAGGGAATTTTCTCATAATGATTGTTCTAAGACACCAGACAGAAGCTGCATGGCCTATTTTGATCTAGTGTCAGAAGTCACACAATATTACTTCCACTGCATTCTATTAACAAGCAAGTCATAAGGCCAACCAAGAGTCAAAGAGAGGGAAATTGGCCTTCACCACTTGTTGAAGGTGTGGCAATGTCACATTGTAGAAGAGGATGTGGAATGGAACATATTGTTATGGCCATGAATAGGGGGAAAAAGGCCACAAGAAAAGAATAGATTTTGGAAAATAACTAGTAAACTCAACCATAATATACATTTAAGGATTGTAAGCAGAATATATAACACGAAGCCAGATGAAAGCAACCAGTGAACACCTCAGAAGCTCAAAGAATTTGGAGCATATTATTCTTCCTTGCAACCTACATTCTGTTTGGAAAATTTATTCCTCCCAGTTTTCTACAAATAACATGCACTTTCAAGGTTCCCTGCCTTTCCACATGCAGTCTCTCTGCTCAAAATCATCTTCCCTACATTATTCATAGAAATGCCATCTCCTCAGAGAAGCTGTCACTGACTGATCTCTCCAATTGCAATTAATCATTTCCTTTCTGATTGCTACAGTACAGTATTTCAATTTCTCCTTAGTACTTATTCTATTCTGCTTTTATTATGATTAGAGGTTTACAGATGTAGTTTCTCCACAAGCCTGTATGCCCCTCTAGAGACAGATATCTGTGTTATTTTTATATCTTCATAGTACCTGGAACAAGGCTTGGTATATAGTAGACTATTAACCATCATACAATTAAATGAGATGCAAAGGGTTCTGTGATAAATTAAGACACATGTATTTTACATGTTAATCCATTAGTAATTCCAGATCTGATTTATGTGCAGTCCTCTAAGAATGGAGCCAGTTAAAGACAGAGAGAATGAAGCAAACCGTAAGGAGATTTTGGAAAATGGAGGAGGTTCAGGTATAAATATTTTAACATATTCTAAGAAGGTGTGTGTGTTTTCCCTCTGGTCCAATCAGTCCCAGTATGCAGTGTGAATAAAAGATGCTGTGAAAGCATCTTTATTAGTCTTATTCAATCTTGGCTTCTTAGTGATTAACAACCTAAGAGCTTTTTAGGTATATCAGGAAATTTAGAAAGAATTAAACCTTCATCCCTATTAGATTCTCATGCTCCTAGATGCTATGATGTTTCCTGATATTTTTGCTTCTGACTTGAGATACAAAATCATACCAAAGGCCAAGGCCTCTGCTAGCAACACTTCCGTCTGGAGCACCCATTGAGGTTTTGCTTTGCTTTGTGAATCATAAACTAAATGCTTATTCTTTGCTTCAGGTTGATGTAATATATCTTCCTCAATTACTACCTGTCAGGCTATGGCTACAACTGGTTATAGTGGAGCTGTAACAAATTCTAGTTAATGCCACCCTGGAGTCAGGATGAACCAAACTCAGATATGAGCCACAAGCTTCTTTTTTAATTTTATCTTCACCACTCTCTATCTGTGGTCCCCTGAAAATAGCTAATTATTGAATCCTTTCTTCCTGTATAAGCTGGAGATAAATGCATTGATTCATCTCTCAGGGGCATTGAATGGTTTAACTAGGACTACAAAGGATATAAAAAATGTAATTCAATGCTATTTTAGGTGCTATTAACAACATATTACTAACTCCATGAGTCATCACATTCCCCCCCCATCTTAGATATTCTTTGCCTTCATAATATTTTTTTCACACCCACATCAAGTTCAATTTTAGAATCATTATGCCTTTTCACTATTCCTGAGGAAAGAGTGATCATGTGTTGTATTTCCTCTTCTTTAGTTTCTAAAGACATAGACAAATTCCTTTAAAAGAAAACATTTTAGCAATTATTTATACCAGCTATGCTGGAAAATACAGTTTTTCAACCAAATTTTGACTAAAAGAATTGCTGATTTTAGAAAAAAAATCACAAAACTTCTGCTCATCATTATTGTTTCAATAAAAGGAGAGATTGTATTTCTCTGGTAAAGTATAAATTATAAATATCTACTGTTGAGTTAAATTTTGAAAATACATTCTACATTTTGATAAGCACTAAAATTGTTGTTGTTAGGTGCTGTCAAGTCCGTCTGACTCGGACAGACACTAACGGACAGAGTGGAACTGCCCCGTAGGTCTTCCAAAGCTGTAAATCTTTACAGAAGCAGATTGCCACACCTTTCTTTCTCGGACTGGTTTCTCGGACTGCTGATCCTTAGGTTAATAGCAGAGCACTTTAAGGACTGTGCCACCAGGGCTCTTCCCCATATGATAGGTACCATTAAAGTCTACATATTATAATTGCACCTTTTTCATGGCAAATTTGTACTTTATTCTTTTCTTTAATTTCTCGCCTTTTTTCTTCCCTGTAATTTCTCCTGAGGCCTGAGTAAATATCACTGTTTTATAGACTCTGAGACTCACGTTTTATCATCTCTAAAATGCATCTCGAATGCATCTTTAATCTCTGTCATTTTATAACTGCTGTTGATTAGATGACAGCTGTGACATGGTTGTATGAACTTGACCATATTGTTAATGTTGTCTTTACATAAGTTGAGTTTGTGCATTTTAACACGACATTGTTTGGAGCTTAATTGCCATTTAAAAGAGCTTCAAGAAGTTTACACCATGAAAAAGTATTTTTTAACAAAAAGTTATTTTGTACACTGAAATGTCTAGGAAGAGTACAGTGTGGATTAATTTGATATGGTCGAAGCCAATATTTGTCTTTGAGAAATGATCACAATTCTATATTTTCTTGCAAAGCAATATACAAATACTTTACATGACCCAAGAAAAGAAGAATCTTGTAAATGGATGAAGCTGCGTTACATTTTGCTACTGAGATTCATGCAAAAGGATTGTTTACCATATATTAAGTAAAGCAACTGAAGGCAGGAGAAATTGACAAATCCCATGGAGCAGATGAAAAGTTTCAAAGCATCGAGTGGCTGGTATGATCCATTCATACATTGTACAGGATTATGTTGATAAGGCATCAAATATCAATTTGTCAGAAACTTCCTGCAGACTTTAAACAGAAGCCGCTTAACTTCCAGTGACATGGGATTCAAATGAGGAAAAATGAAATATTGTTATATCATAGTTTAATTGAGTGTTTTTCTTTCTTAGATGTACATAAAATAATGATATGTCTTATATTAGATGGCATCTTCAATGTGATGAATTATGGTAATACAACTGGACTGTTAAATATAGAAAAAAGAGATTAAATCAAGATTTTTTGCAGCTGTGTTTTAAGCTACCCCTCTCGTTGCTTTTTTCCTAATTTCCAAAAATATTATAAACCACTGTTATTGTGTGCCACCAGTTGAGGCATTGTGCTAATTTATTTATATTCATTATCTCTCTTATTATTTATACCGGTCCAATAAGGTGAATATTACTATCCGTAACTTACATATTAAAAAAATGAGACTTGAAGAAGGCATGTAGTTTGGAACTGGCAGCGCTATGGTGGAAACCAGGCATTCCAACGCCTACAACCTGTCTGTTGCTATACTACCTCTCAATCAAATCATTAATGGTTATAAGGAAGTATTGCTTGTTCCTGCCTATCTGGAGGCCTGCTAATAAATAGTAGGCATATTTAGAGCATGCTAACTCTCAGATTTTACTGCATTTGTTGCTGTTAGGTCTTTAATCTTTAGAGTGGAATTAGTTTATTATGCTGGTCAACTTTCTGTTTGCTCTCAGATTCATGCCCCACCCTTCACTGCTTGCCTTTAGACCACTTTCTCTTTGATTTCTAGGTAGGTTTTCCCAATGGGAGGCAATGACAGAGGACTTGGGAGGTGGATGAGGGGTGAAGCCAGTGTATTTGTTCCTTCTTTCTCTGCTTCTTATGTCAGCAGTTTATCTCCTCCGTGGCCCCAACACTAGCTGGACAGCCCGGTCCTGGTCTCTAATCACACTACCTACTGCTATCGTCCTTTCAGCCCTAAGGCTGGTGGCTGTTTTTGATATTGCTAATCTCTTTGTTGTCTACGGTCCTAAGTCCATTTCTCAGCTTTTTCATTGTGTAACCAATTTCTTGTATTAGATTCTCTGTTTGAGACACCTTAAGTTATTTATTTTCCTGACTGGACTGTGGCTGATAAACCCATGAAATAAACCGATTAATTGACTTAACAAATTTAAGGACTTTCTTTAAAAGAGATCATGTCCTCTTGTTGCTGAATCTACTTGGTCTGGTTTATTATTGAACATACGCTCAAAATCAAAAGGATGATGCCTTTAGCTTCCCATATCTGTAACTATCTTGCTTAGTTATGGGGATCTTAGTACTTCCCTCCCCCTTCGTCCCTCCCTCCATTCCTCTCCCCCTCCTTTCCTTTCCTTTCTTCCTTCCTTCCTTCCTTTTCTTTCTTTCTTCTTTCACTAACATACAGAAAGTACATAAATCATAAGTAAATTGTCAGAAAATTAACACATCTTATCCATATCTTTGTACATGTCTTATGAAACATACTTGTACTTATTTTTCTAATGTTTATACCTAGGAGTGAATTGCTGGAACTTTGACTACATGTATGTTCATTCTTAGTCAATATTGTCAAACAGTTACCACAATATATTTGTTCCTTCTACTGTTAATGAACATTTTGGGTTATTTCTAGTTTAGGCTGTTACATAGTGTTATGAAATTCTTGTATATGTTTTATGGTTATATTTGTATTCATTGTTGTTGTCTATATAACCATGGAAGATAGATCATAGAATATGTGTATGATCAATTTTAGTGAATATTGTCAGTTTTCCCAAGTGGCTATACAAATTTATACTCTCTACAGCAGTGTATGAGAATTCCACATTTTCTCAAAATTGTTCCACATTTTCTCCAACCCTTGATATTGTCTGATCTGTCTTTTTTATTTTTTGCCTGTCCAATGGTTGGTGCAATGGTTAAGCACTTGACTGTGAACCAAAAGGTCAGCTGTTTGAAGCCACCAGCCATTCTGTAGCAGAAAGATGTGGCTGCCATAAGGATGATAGCCTTGGGAACCCTGTGCAGCATCTCTACTCTGTCCTATAACGTTGCTATGAGTCAGAATCCACTCAATAGCAACAAGTTTGGTTTTCTGGTTTAGTGATACTCATTATGGTTTAACTTGCATTCTCTTGATTACTAGAGAAATTGAAATCTTTTCATATATTTAGTGGCTATTTGAATACAACTTTTTGTGAAGTGATTGTTTTGTTTAAGTCTTTTATTTGATTTTGATTGGGTTGCCTACTTTTATCTCATTGATTGCACATAGTTTATTTTTATATTGTGGACATGAGTCCTTTTGTAAAATATATTTAAAGCAGATATATACTCCTACTTTGTGATTTGCTTTTTCTCTCTTTTAAAGGTGACTTTGATGATGTAGTTTATACTTTTTTTTATAAATAATTTGTATCTTATTTAAGAAAAAAAAATCAATCTCAAAGATGTAAAGATACTCTCTTAGGTCTTCTTCTGGACACATTTTTTTTTGTTATTTATATTTAGATCTACAATCTGTCTGAAATTGCTTTTTTGAAAGTGGTTTGATTTAGGAAGAAGATTTGTTTTTTCCTGTGTGGCTATCCAGTTGATCCACTATTTATTGAAAGATGCTTTTCACTCCACTGAAGCATCACCATTGTCCAAAATCAAGTGATTGCATATCCGTGGATCAGTATTTGAATATTCTCTTCTGTTCCATTAGTCTATATGCCTATCCTCACTAATACTACAGTGTTTTAATTATTCAGACTTGTAACTTGTTTTGACATCTGGTAGTGTAAAGTTTTCCAGGTTTGTTATTTTTTAGGTTTGTCATTTTTATTCTGAGTCTTCTGGCTTTGCGTGTAAATTTTAAAATTAGATTGTAGATTTGAAGATTAAAAAAAACTACTAGCTAATTTTAATTTGGTTTGCACTGATTCTATAGATTAATTTGGGGAGAATTGAGATCTTTAGAATATTAATTTTTCTAATCAATGAAACTGATATATCCTTTATTTGTTTAGGTCTTCTTTAATTTATTTAAGTAATTTTCTGTAGTTTTCAGTGTTACTTTCTTGAACATATTTATTCTTAAGTTTGTGATATTTTTGGTGTTACTATAACGGTTTTTTTTTAATTTTAGTTTTCTAATTGTTTATTGATGAATATAGAAATATAGTCAATTTTATTTATTGATGAAATATCCATCAACTTGATAAATTCATTTGTTAAGTCTATCATTTTTCTATGGATTAAAAAAATTCACTTTACACAATTATGTTGAGGTTGTCCATGAATAATTATTTTATTTCTTTCTTCACAAACTGTATACCTTTATTTGTTTTTGCGTTTCTTATTCCTTTGGCTTTGAGCTCTAGCGCAATGTTAAAGTAGAAGTAGTATCAGCAGGCATCCTTGTGTTATTTGAAATCTCAAGGGTTTTAATAATTTGCCATTAAGTAGGATACCCCAGATATATGTTCACTGGATTATAAAAATTCCATTTTATTTCAATTTGGCTAAATTTTTTAAAATCCTGGGAGGATATCGAAAATTCATTAAATGGGTTTTCTGTATTATTAGAGATAACCATTTTGCTGAAGATAATTCAGAAGTGGTTGCAGCAGTACTTCAACAAGGAACTGCTAGAAATTCAAGCTGATTCAGAAGAGATATGGAATGAGGGCTATCACTGATAATGTCAGATGGATCTTGGCTGAAAGCAGAGAGTACCAGAAAGATGTGTGTACCTGTGTTTTATTGACTATCCAACAGCTTTTGACTCTGTGGATTATAACAAATTATGGATAACATTGTGAAGAATGGGAATTCCAGAACACTTAACTGTGCTCGTGAGGAACCTGTACATAGACCAAGAGGCAGTCGTTCAAACATAACAAGGGAACTGTGTGGTTTAGGATTGTGAAGTGTGTGTGCTAGGGTTTTGTCCTTTCACTATACTTATTCAATCTGTATGCTGATCAAATAATCCAAGAAAATGGTCTACATGAAAAAGAATGTGGCATCAGGACTGGTGGAAGACTCATTAACAACCTGTGATATGCAGATGACACAACCTTGCTTGCTGAAAGTGAAGAGGACTTGAAGCACTTACTGATGCAGATCAAAGACTATAGCCTTTGACATGGATTACACCTCAACAGAAAGAAAACAAAAATCCTCACAACTGGACCAATAGGCAACATCATGGTGAAAAGAGAAAACACTGAAGTTGTTAAGGACTTCATTTTACTTGGATCCACAATCAATGCCCATGGAAGCAGCAGTCAGGAAATCAAATGATGTATTGCACCGGGCAATTATCTGCTGCAAAAGATCTCTTTGGAGTGTTAAAAGGCAAAGATTTCACTTTGAGGACTAAGGTGCACCTGACCCAACCCATAATATTTTCAGTCACCTCATATGCATGCTTAAGTTGGACAATGAATAAGGAAGACCGAAGAAGAATTGATGCCTTGGAATTATGGTGTTGGAGAAGAATATTGAATATACCATGGGCTGCCAGAAGAATGAACAAATCTGTCTTGGAAGAAGTACAGCCAGAATGCTCCTTAGAAGCGAGGATGACGAGACTTCATCTTATGTTCTTTGGACACGCTATCAGGAGGGACCAGTCCCTGGAGAATGACATCATGCTCGGTGAAGCAGTGCGTCAGTGAAAAGGAGGAAGACTCTCAATGAGATGAATCGACACAATGGCTGCAAGGAAGGGCTTGAACATAACAACTATTATGAGGATGGCACAGGACCAGGCAATATTTTATTCTTTTGTGTATAGGGTCACTAAGAGTCAGAAGTGACTTGATGACACCTAACAACAATAGAGATGAACATATGGTCTTTATTCTATTTTTCTATTTTCATATATAGACTTTGAGTATTAAACTAAAGTTGTATTATGAAATAAACTTTGATCTGATGTATATTATCCTCCTTATATTTTACAGAATGTCATTTGCCATTGTTTTGAGATTTTCATTTTTATTTGTGAGAGAATGATCTGTAATTTTTCTTTCTTATAATGTTTTTGTCAAGTTTTGCTATTAAGATGATGCTAATACCAATAATTAATGGGATGGGAAGTGCTCCCTCTTTTTGATATTCTCTCTAAGAATTTACATGGCATTCATGTTATTTCTTATATAAATGCTTGGAAGAATTTACAGGCTGGAGATTTATTTATGTGTAGGATTAAATTACTCGTTGAGATTTTTGGATAGATATATGGTTATTCCTATTTTTCTTTCTTCTTAGGTTTAGTAAATTGCATTTTTCAAGGACCCTTTCCATCTTATTTAGATTTTCAAATTTTGGGGCTATAATTGATTGCAATATTCTATTATATTTTTAATATCTGTAGGATTTGTAGTGATGTATTTTTTTATTTCTGAAATTGGTAATTCATTTCTTTTCTCTTGATAAACCTTTCTGAAAATATGTGCCTTATCCTTTCAGACAACCAACTTTTAATTGATCTCTATTTTCTAATTTACTTTTAGTTCGTTAATTTCCACTGTTTTTCTTACTACTTACTTTATATGACTTTATTTGGATTTAATCTGCTGGTTTTTTCTTTTAATTTCCTGAGATGATTACTTGAATAACTGATTTTAAGTCTTTTTGCTTTTCAAATATATGCATTATTAATAACAAAGCTTTAACCTCATCCCTTAAATTTAATGGGTTATGTATTTTTATTATTTTCAATTGAAAACATTTTCTAACTTTTTATGAATTCTTTGGCTCATGCATTATTTAAAATTGTAATGTTCAATATTCCAATAGTTGGTGATTTCCTAGTTACCACTTTATTATCGATTTCTGGCTTAATACCACATAATCAGAGAATATTTTAAAACTTACTAAGGCTTTTTTATTCCTCAGTATGTTTAAGTTTGTTAATGTTTTATGTGCACTGCAAAATAATATATGTTCTTTCACTTTGGTTGTATTTTTCTGTATTTGTCAATTAGATCAAGTTTTCTAGTTGATTTTTTTTTTTAAATCCTCTCTGTTTCTAATTTTTTAAATCTTTTTGTAAGAAAGTACATAATAATCTTCCATTATGTCTATTATTTGTCTATTTCTCCTTTTAATTCTGATAATTTTTACTTTATATGTTTTATAGTTATGATGTTGGATATATATTGCCTTAGAATTGTTTTACCTTCCTTTTTTGCTACCACTTTCTACATCTGTTATCTATATGGAATTTAGCATAAATCAAATTTGATCATCATTTTTTTCCTATATATTCTTTTCATTATTAAAATATTATTGCACACCCCTTATAGGGCCTCAAGAACCTGGATGTTTTTCCCTCGGCTGACCTCTGCAGTTTCATATTACTCTGATCTCCTTACTGTTCCTGCACTTAGTCATAAACTTTCCTTTTCTACTTTATAGTCGTCAGTTTCTATTGCTACTCGTGACCATTGTACTTACTGCCTTCTTTTAACTGGAACTCTCTTTTCATGCACCTGTCTCCTTCATGTGGGTTGCCATTGTGTCAATTTTGAAACATAGTGCCCTCATGCGACAGAGTAGAACTGTCCCATAGGGTTTTCTTGGCTGTAATCTTTAGGGAAGTAGATCTCTAGGTCTTTCTCCCACAGAGTGGCTAGATAGATTCGAACCACTGACCTTTTAGTTAGCAGCAAAGCATTAATTTTGGACTCCTTCTTATCCTTCACATCTTCAACATCTTCACATCTTCACATTTCAACATTAGAGTCTTAGAGAAGCCCCAGCCCCAGCCTATGCAGGCCTTAAACAGGTCAGGTGTCCCTGGTTTGGAATCTCATATTTCTATAGCTTCCCACTATACTACTACCAAATCATTATTTGACTATAAAGTCATTGGGAATATTGCTTTTGCTTACCAGCACCCATTTTAGTACTTGATTAATAAAAATAATAATAATAGGTTACTTTTTATATGTTCTGAGTACTATAGTAAGTATTTTACATAAGACAGGGTAATATTCCCTGTTGCTGTTGAGTGGATTCCAACTCATAGGGACACTATAGGGCAGAGTAGAACTGCCCCATAGGGTTTCCAAGGAGTGGCTAGTGGATTCAAACTGTCAACCTTTTGGTTAGCAGCCGTAGCTCTTAACCACTGCATCACCAGGGCTCCAGGATAATGTTAGTCTCCTCATTATACCGATGTGGAAATTAAGACCTAGAGAAATTAAGTAATTCTTCCAAGATTACACAGTAAAAAATGGTGGAGCTAGGATATGATCCTACTGTGGTTGATACCAGACTGTGAGCTTTTAACTACCACACAATCCTGCCTTGGATTTGAGATCAATAAATAGACATCAACAATTCTGCTGACATATATAATTTAGAATCTTAATTTTCAAACGTCATTCATTAATTTTAACAATATACTGTATTCTAAAAAGACAATTAGAATTAGCGTTTATATTATTCTACTTACTGTGCACTTGTATATTGTCTCATTTGATTTGCAAAATTCCTGTGAAGAAGATTTTATATTCTCAATACAGATAAAAAAATTGAGGCTCATGATGACATCTCTATACATATACATAGGAGATAACAGAATGAAGGCTCACTTTCCATGTCAATTTATTCTGAATTTAAGCATTTTCCACCATTCTAATGGATCGTCTGTACAGGTTGGTAGATTCCTTATACCCAAGTACCTTGAATGCTTGATAAAAATATTTTCCCAGATGCCACCTAGACCTATTAAATCAAAACCTCCACGATGGAGTACTAGATACTGTATTTCTTCTAACAGTCCCCAAGTGAGTCTGTTCCAGTTTAGGAACCACAGCTAAATCTATGTACCCTCAGAGCCATAAGAGTGTTCATACAATAGAAGAGACAACTGGTATTCTAAGCATCTAAAGCACCATGTGCCTTAGGCCAGTATTCTATAAAGGAGAAACTATTTGTTGTATTTTTAAACCTCACTTAAAAAAATAAAATAAATCTAAAATCTCTTTTTTTAGCATATCTAGAAGCTTACTTGGAGTTTCTGCATAGTACAACTGATTAATGTGCTCGGCTGCTAATCAAAGGTTGAAGGTTCGAGTCCACCTAGAAGCACTTCAGAAGAAAGGCCTGGCTATCTACTTCTGAAAAAAATCAGCCATTGAACACTTTAGGGAGCATATTTCTACTCTGGCACACATGGAATCACCATGAGTTGGAACTGACCTGATACAACAACTGGTTTTAGAAGTTTACTTATTTTGGACCTCAATTCCCATACAATTTTATAAATTTGCATTATTTGGACAAAAATGGGTGGCTACTTTTTTTTAGACATATTCTTATCATGGTAATAGTTTATCTCTCATAAATTTCTTGGTAGTTACAGTCAAGGTGAAATGTCACGTTTACAGATGTGGAAGTTACCTTAAATCTTCTTTGTTAAGACTTGAGGCTGTTTGTCAATGATTTTTTCCCCTAGAACCTGTGTAGTTTTATTTTTAAGTTTTCACAAAGAGGAGATACTTTGAAATCTAACACTTTAAAAAACGATACTCAGTTGTTCTCTTTGAAGCAGTGTCCTTTTTTGCTGCATATATTTCATGACATTAAAATCTGCTCATAGTTCAACATTTCAAATACATCTATTGGTTATGTATTTTGAAGGCATTAAAAGACATAAATGCATCTGTTTCTTTATAAAATAGAAGCAAATCTATTCACAGTAATTATTTGGTGAAGACCAACATTGTTTTTATATCTTCAAGTCAAAATAGCCAGTGAATTACTTAAGCTCAAGTGATTTTTGCCTTCTTGATGCTAAAGAATGATTTAAATTAACAAACAATGAAAAGTAGGAAGAGTTTTGTGTGTAAAAAGTTGTCAATAGATGCATATTTCAGAACTGTTTCCCCACATCTCACACTCAAAATGCATATAAATTAAAATTATTAAGTATCAAAAAGACACAATAATGATTTAATACATAGCCTACATGCTAATATTAGCACTTGGATATAAGATATACATTTATAGACTTTAGAAAAAAAAGTCAGAATACACCATAATAAATTCCTTTTCGTAGTCAATATTGCATGTCTTGTAGTAGGAAAAAACATTTTAACAAAGGCTTTTAAGGTTTAAAATTGCATGTAAATGATAATTATTTTCATGGTCACGCTAATCAAGACTAGATTAGCATGGTCATTAAAGTAAAATGTGGGCCGGAACAGAAAATTATCCTAAAAGTCATCATTTGAACCTAGGTACTTTGTTCTTTTCTCTTAGTTCTTGCTATCTCTCAGGTGAAGGATTGTGCTAATTGCATCCTGGAGATCATTTATTCCTAAAGTCTGAGCATTACTAGTGGGTATTTTTCTCTTGACCCCAAGTACCTCATTTTAGTAGGGCTTGAAGGTTAATAGGAAGCCTCTCCCAAGGTCAGAATCAATAATAGATACAGCAAGAAACTGATTTCCAGAGAAGTGTCTGTCTCATACTGGAGGACCACTTTGCTACTCTTGTGATAGTTTTCCAGTCTTTTAAAAGAACTGGGTGAATGAAACATACATAACATATTGGCCCAGGGATGAAGAGCTCTGGCCCTTCTACAATGTGTGACCTTGGGCAAAATTCTAAGGTCAGAATGGATGATTTTGAAGGATCCTCCTGGATCTGTAAACATGTGGTTCTATGGTTTACTCTCAAAGTACCACAACTAACCCCAAGACATCCTTCAGAGGTAGACTTTGAAAGTAGGGTTGTCTTGTAAGGTCCTCCAAAAGAGATTGGAATATTGATATAAGAATAGTCCCTTGGGTCTATGTTGATTTTTACAATTTAGATGGTTTCCTTTTTGATTGCACATTTGCTTCATGAGACATATAATAGTATGCTTTCCACTACCTGGAATTGTTGTAGAATAGTCAATTGTTTCTTCCCTGCTCACTCCTTCTCTATTCTCTACCTGCTCACTTTTCTTCTATCTTTCTGTGTTTAATTCCAATCAATAGTTGCCATTCTTGTTTTCTTTTTATAAATACATAACTAAATTAAAATATATAATTAGAATCATTGTTGTTTGGTGTCGTCAAGTCACTTCCAACTCATAGAGATGCTATGTACAACAGAACCAAACTTGGTTGGTCCCACATTATCCTCCCAATCGTTGCTATGTTTGAGCCCATTGTTGCAGCCACTGTGTCAGTCTATCTTGACGAAGGTTGTCTTAGTTATCTAGTGCTGCTATAACAGAAATATCACAAGTGGATGGCTTTTACAAAGAAAAATTTATTCTCTCACAGCCTAGTAGGCTAGAAGTTGGAATTCAGGGTGCCCGCTCAAGGGGAAGGCTTTTTCTCTGTTGGTTCTGGTGGAAGGTCCTTCTCATCAATCTTCCCCAGTTGAGGAGCTTCTCAGAGACAGGACCCAGGGTCCAAAGGACATGCTATTCTCCTGGCCCTTGTTTCTTGATGGTATGAGGTCCCCACGTCTCTCTGCTCACTTCTCTCTTTTATGTCTCAAAAGACATTAGGTTAAGGCACAATATAATCTTGTACATTGAATCCTGCTTTATTAACGTAACTGCCACTAATCCCATCTCATTAACATCATAGAGACAGGATTTATGACGTAGGAAAATCACATCAGATGATAAAATGGTAGACAATCACAGAATACTGGGAATCATGGCCTAGCCAAATTGATACACATTTTTGGGGGACACAATTCCATCCATAACAAAAGTCTTCCTCTTTCTCACTGACCGTATGCTTCACTAAGCATGATGTCCTTCTCCAGGGACAATTAAAATATCTGTTGTGATTTCTCAACAAATTTTCAAAGGTAATTCTTCACTACAAGAAGAGCATGAATTCTTTCTTAGTTGCTGACATACTTTAAATCCACTCTCCAGAACATTAGGACATCTATCCTACTACGTGGTAGATTACAGAATATAGCATTCAATTAAGAAGACACAAAGAACTTGCCAATAAAACATAGTGTCATTTGTTGTTGGGTTGGATGGCAAAGACAAACCTCCCGATTCACCTAGATAAACTGTGCATCCTGCTTTGGCCACGATAAGCTCTTCTTGTTTCCAATACCACATTTCAGAAGAACACCAGACCTACAGGCTTGTACTTACCTGGCATTTGATCTAGTTCTTTTCTTCAAAATTGTAGATTTTCCAATCATACTGGGCCAGTGGGGGCTTTGAAAAACTTCTTGGCAGCACTGCCTGTCTCGTATTTTGACTTCTTTCATGTTACTAGATGTTTTTGATCCATGCTTGGGAATTATCAGTTTAATTAATCTAATCTTGACGGTACCATTCATGCTAACTGAAATGATTTCTAACAATGTTTTGTTGATCCTTGTAATCGCTCAATGAGAATAAAGATGCTGTGGCATATGGCAGCATTCCTTACCTGCAAGGCTTAAATTTTGAGTCTGAGATACATCTCCTCCCCTCCTCCAGTTCAATTTTAATTGGAGCTGTATTTCGTCTCTCTGATAAGGTCAGTTTTGCATGCTCACTCCTTGACAAGACAATGTTTAAGACATTCAGAAAAATCATCCTTGGTTATTATGCACTGCTGCAGGATACAGCATTGCCTTTTAAAACAGATGATGAAGCTCATAATACTTGAAACTGACAGGGTATGGCTGACTTTGGTCCAAGGGACTCACCCCTGGAAGTTCAGATGACCTTGCAGTTATGTTGGAGAGGCTCACAGTCCAAAATGTCAGTGATGATAGATGCATTTATCCACATAATGCTATGTTAATATGATGTGATATAGTGCTTAAACTCAGGAATCAAGTATAATGGTCCCTTTAAAAGCTTCATGCCTTTTGTTTTCTGTACAAGACTTCCAATTATCTAGACAAGAAAATGCATTTCTCCATAGTGCTTTTTTTTTTTCCCTTTTCAGTAAAAAAGTGACCTTCCTTTTGTGTGACCTGCTTGATGTTACTGTAGCGCTTGAAAATATCACTACTTCCTTTCCAGAGAAAAGGTCAATTACTCACAACATCCCCGTTTCTTTAAAAGGTCTTCCAGACTACATTTACACAGCAAAAAAGTCAAGTGGAGTTTCAGTTTACCTGGTTTATTGAATTGATATTCAGATAGCCAAAAAAGATAATTCACATCTTAAATTTGCCTATTTTGATTAATTTCACCTGTAAGATATTTAGCTGTCTATCATTTATCTATCTCATCTCTCATCATCTATGTATCTATCTATCTATCATCTAATTATTTTAACATTTAACATGAAATTCTGGTCACAATATGTCTTGCAGTTGTTTTTGTTTTTTTGTCCTTTTCCATTGCATTTATAAACTTTTTATACATGTGTGGGTCTGTTTCTGGGTTAGCTTTTCAATTCTTGTGGTCTATTTGGTTATCCCTGTGCTGACACCACAATTTATAATAGCATTATAATATATCTTCATGCCTTATAAAGAAAGGTCCTCCACACTGTCCCTCTTTAGCAGTGCCTTGAGTGTTCTTGGTCCTGTGCTCTGCAACGCACATTTTACAATCAACATACTGAGTTCTCCAAACTTTCTGTTGGAATGTTGTTTTAGCTGCAGTTAAGTCAGCCCCTGACTCATGACGACCCCGTGTGTTACAGAGTAGAACTGCTGCATAGGGTTTTCTTGACTGTAATTGTTACAGAAGCCGATCGCCAGGACTTTCTTTGCTGGAGCCACTGGGAGGGTGCGAATTGCCAACTTTTCAGTTAGCAACTAATTGCAAACTGGTTGCATCCCCCAGCCTCCTTCTATTCGGATATTGATTGGTACTATATTTACTTTGAATGGTATTATATTTTGGAATGATTGACTTATTTATAATATTGAGTCTTTTCATAAATAAGGATGTCATAGTTATTCATATATTTAGGTATTCTTCTAAAACTTTTATTTAAAATTTTTTTCTCTATAATGGTCTTTTATATCTATATTGTATTTAATCCTCAGTGACTTATTGTAACTATTTCAAGTGGTATTTTACATTATTGTATTTGACTCCCTAATATTTTATTTGGGATTTTGATGTCTATATTCATAATTGAGATTGATTTGTCAGTTTCCTCTTTTATGCTATTTTGTTGTGAATATAATAACAAGATTTTGTTAACCTTGCAAAATGAGTGAGGAATGTTTCTTCTTTTTCTATTCTTTGGAATAACTTGCATATATCAAATTATCTATTTCTTGAATGTTTGGTCCAAATTGCATGTAAAATCTCTTGGGTGTGATAAAATTTTTATGACTATATCAAGTTCCTTAAAGGTCATAAATATTTTCCATTTCTTCTAGAGTATACTTTAGTAAGTTATCTTCTTGTCAGCTATTTATATTTCATTTAAGTTTAAAATTTGCTCTCCTAAATTTGTTTCTATTGGTCATAGGACATGGCACACTCACTGTAAACTTGAAGTAAAAATATAATACAGATATACATAACTGCAGTCCCTGGATGGTACAAATGCTTAAGCACTCGACTACTAGCCAAAAGATTGGCATTTCCAAACCTAACCATAGGCACCTTGGAAGACAGGCCTGTCAATCTGCTTCCTAAAGGTCACAGCCTTGAAAACTCCATGGCGCAATTCTACTTTGTATATACGGGGTTGCCATGAGTCACAATCAACTTGACCTCAACTAACTACAGCAACATGCATAACTGTGGCAAAGAAAGCATCCCTTTCATAGTAGCAGAAGGACCCTTAAGCACTGACTTGGTCATTCCTCTAATTAATCATATAAAGATAAGTAGCTGATTCTGAATCTGGGCTTCTCATATGTGGAGGGTTTCAATCTCAGTGAGGCTCTACAGGAAGAATTAGATAGCATGGGTGAGCTTCATCCACTTGTATCTTTATCTCTTTTTTGCATTCTGTGTTTGCTAATTTGGTCATAAAATAAAGGCAACTTGATATAAGTCTGAGTTGTCATTTTCATCAGTTTTCCTCCATGAAACTAAAACTTGTGATTTGGCTTAACTCAGTATTATTCTCTTATTACTGTGTGTCTTTTCTCAATACGTCATTATTTATTTTTCTCTTTCTCCTTTCTCTTCCATCCATTAATCTTCCCAGAGTTTTGGCTGTTTTACTAAAATTTTAAGAAAGCATCTTCTGGCTCTGTTGATTCTTGTTGTTGCTGTTAGGTGCTGTTGAGTCAGTTCTGACTCATAGGGACAATATGAATAATAGAATGAAACTCTGCCTGGTCCTATCCCATCCTCACCATCGTTGCTATGTTTGAACCCATTGTTGCAGCCACTGTATCAATCCTTCCCCTTGAGGGTCTTCCTATTTTTCGCTGACCCTCTACCAACAATGATATCCTTCTCCAGGGACTGGTCCCTCCTGATAACATGTCCAAAGTATGTGTGAAGAAGTATTGCCATCCTTGCTTCTAACGAGCATTCTGGCTGTACTTCTTCCAAGACAGATTTGTTTGTTCTTCTGGTAGTCCATAGTATGTGCCATATTCTTCGCCAACACCATAACCCAAATGCATCAATTCTTTGGTCTTCCTTATTCATTGTTTACCTTTTGCATGCATGTGAGACAATTGAAAATATCATGGGTTAGGTCGGCTTACCTTAGTCCTCAAAGTGACATCTTTGCTTTTCAACATTTTAAAAAGGACTTTTGCAGCAGATTTGCCCAGTGCAATACGCCGTTTTATTTCTTGACTGCAGCTTCCATGGGCGTTGATTGTGGGTCAAAATAAAATGAAATCCTTGACAACTTCAATCTTTTCTCCATTTATCATGATGTTGCTTATTGGTCCGGTTGAGAGGATTTTTATTTTCTTTATGTTGAGGTGTAATCCATACTGAAGGCTGTAGTCTTTGATCTTCATCAGTAAGTGCTTCAGGTCCTCTTCATTTTCAGCAAGCAAGGTTGTGTCATCTGCATATTGAAGGTTGTTTATGAGTCTTCCTCCAGTCCTGATGCTGAATTCTTCTTCACATACTCCAGCTTCTCAGATTATTTGTTCAGCGTACAGATTGGATAAGTATGGTGAAAAGATACAACCCTGACATGCACCCTTCCCGATCCCAAACCACACTGTATTCCTTTGTTCTGTTCAAACGACTGCCTCTTGGTCAATATATAGGTTCCATATGAGCACAATTAATTGTTCTGGAATTCCAAATATTCACAATGCTATCCATAATTTGTTATGATCCACACAGTCGAATCCCTTTGCAGAGCCAATAAAACACAGGTACTTATTTTTCTGGTATTCTCTCCTTTCAGCCAAGATCCATCTGACATCAACAATGATATCCTTCACTCCATGTCCTTTTCTAAATCCAGCTTGAATTTCTTGCAGTTCCCTGTTGATGTACTGCTGTAAATGCTTTTGAATGATTTTCAGAAAAATTTTGCTTACATGTGACTTTAATGATATTGTCCGATAATATCCTCATTTTGTTGGATGACCTTTCTTTGGAATGGACACATATATGGATCTCTTCCGGTCGGTTGGCCAGGTAGCTGTCTTCCAAATTTCTTGGCATAAAAGAGGAATCATCTCCAGTGATGCATCCTTTTGTTGAAACATCTCAATTGGTATTCCATCAGTTCATGGAGCCTTGTTTTTTGCCGATGCCTTCAGTGCATCTTGGACTTCTTTCTTCAGTACCATCAGTTCTTAATCATATGTGTCCTCTTGAAATGGTTGAATGCTGACCAATTCTTTTTGGTACAGTGACTCTGTATATTCCTTCCACCTTTTTTTGATACTTCCTGCATTGTTCAATATTGATTGAACAATTATTATCAAGCAATTATTAAGATATTAATCTTTTTTAGTGTAGCTTTATTTTTTATTGCATTATTACCTGCTTTTTATTTTTTCTTTCTTCTACTCCTTTGAAATTATTTAGTCATTTTCTACCTTCTTAAGTTAAAATTTTACTGATTATTTTTCAGACTTTCTTTTTTTCGAATATATGCACTTAAAAGTTTAAATTTGTCTCTAAAAAATACCCTAGTTGCATGCCCAAGTTTACGTATTTTATTAAGTTCTATGTATTTTCTGATTTCCATGATTATTTCTTCTCTGACTTCCAAAACCAAACCAACCAAACCCATTGCCGTCTAGTTGATTCTAACTCTGTCCTATAGGACAGAGTAGAACTGCTTCATAAGGTGTCCAATTCTGTAATCTTTATGGAAGCAGATTGCCACGTCTTACTCCCATGAAGCTGCTGGTGGGTTTGAACAGCTGACCGTTTGCTTAGCAAGCGAGCACTTAACCACTGTGCCAGCAGGGCTCCTTTTCTGACTTGGAAGTCACTAAACATATATATTTTTAAATTTCTCCAAACTCTATTTGATCTTTTTACTTGCAGTTAATTTCTAAGGATATTACATATAGTCAGAGAAAATGGTCTCTGTGAAACTAATTTTGTTGGAAAATTTTTCAACTTTTTTTAAGGTTTACTTGTGTGTGTGCGTATGTGTGTGTGTGTATGTGTGCAGTAGTACTATTAGTAGTAGGGTAGGAGTAACGTTTAAGTGTTCTGTACCAGGAGGCATATTTCTGTACATTTAACTCTTAGTAGTTTGGAAACTACTCTCCAAATTTAACATAATAATACGAGGATATCAAAAAGATTTCAGTGGAACAGTGACTTGTTTTTATCCTCTAAAGTTATTTAGACCCAAAATGCTACGATAGAAAAAAACAATACACAATTGAAATGAACTCTGGACATTTACTCATTAATTTTGAGCTGAGAATTAGTGAATCTGAGTTACGATTGGTAGGTCAAAGTCTTATTCTTTACCTTTAAACACTGAAGTAAATTTAAGCAGAGGAAAGTTTATAAGAGAAAGGAAAAATCTGTAAGTACGTTTCAGGGAATAGAACATTCACTAGTGACAAACAACAAAAGATATTTATTGAGTATAAAGAATGTGTATCTAGGTTTAGTTGCTAAAAGCAAACAACAGAATTTGAAAGAAAATTTAAAAAATTCCAAACCTTTGAAAAATATGTATAATAACCAAAATATTAAATTTGAAAAAATTTTGGTGTCAGTGAGTTTTAATCACTAGAAATAAATGACAAGCATGTTGAGGGCAAAGTCTAAGAGACATATTTGCTCTCCAGATTGCATCTCTTCCCCCTTTCTCCCTTAGCTTCTCATCCTTGGGAGTTAACTCATGCTTTGCAGTTCTGTAAGATTAAACAAAAAATTCTTCTGCTTCTCGTCGAATATTCTTACATGCAGGATCGGGGAATCACACGTGACCTCGAGGCAAGTTGTGAATGGAATCATTGAAGCTCTACTTCATGCTTGGGACAGTGCCATTCGTCCATCTCTTCAGTCATTATCATTACTAATAATGCAATGCTAAGTAGCCTGTAACTTGTCCCAGCAACCTCGTACCCTGGCTAATTTCTGATTATTTCACATTTTCAGCACTCTCTGGATGATCAAATGAAATATGAACCAACCAATTCTCAAATGAACAAAACCAAATGAATATAAAAACTACACTCAAACACAAGAACACAGGTTGTAAGCTACGTGGCCAATACCAGAAGGTTTCAACTCCTCTGACTGGAGAAATACATCTTCTGGGCTTCCAAGAAAGAGAATGCCTTGCAAGGTCCCAAAAGAGGATGGACCAAAGACAGAATTCTTCTCATAACTTCGTAGCAATGGAGACTTGAACCTCCTGAGTCAATTCAGGGACAGAGTCTTGAGGATCTAGTAGAATAATTTCATATATATTTATATACCAAAACACCAAACCCCTTGCCATTGAGTCAATTTCGACTCACAGCGACCCTACAGGACAGAGTAGAACTGCCCCATAGGGTTTCTAAGAAGTGGCTGGTGGATTTGGACTGCTGACCTTCTGGTTAGCAGCTGAGCTCTTTAACCACTGCACCACCAGGGCTCGATATATATGTGTGTGTGTATATGTATATATATACACACACACATGCACACATATATACACACACATATGTGTATATATATACATATATACACACACATATATATCTTGCAATATGTCAGGTATTCTAAGTATTTTATATATCTATTAACTTACTTAATATTCATGATACCTCTGTGAGATAAATACTACAATCAACTCCATTTTATAGATGAGCAAACTAAGGCATAGAAGGGAAATAAGCTTGTTTAAAGTCATCCAACTCATACGTGGTGGAATCAAAACTTCAACTCAGGGAGTATGGCTCCAGAGTTCTCTTGATCTTAGCTTATACAATAAGAACTATTCATACCGTGACAGATAAATGTAAATTTCTCTTTGGTAATTCACAAGTTACACAGTTAGTTTTAGTTTCCTGAAAAACAAATTCTGTTTAAGACTGCAAATCTCTTGGTAGTAAATCTCTCCTCACTTACACTTGGGGAAGACAGTTAACTCAGGGGTATATAATGAGAAGAAAATAAAACAGCCTATTAGGTCCTGAAAATATAAAAATTCACAAAGGGTAAAATATGTGAATAAATTTGATAATTTATAGTAAGACGTATTGTTTCTTGAATGTTAACTACGTTGTCAGTGATTTCTTTAAAGCCTGATCTGTTTTCTAAAATTCCTCCTCTCTTCAAATTGGTGTTAAAAGCATCTAGTGAGTGAGTTTTCAATACCTATCATTGGAAATCAAGGCCATTCAACCTATACAAACTCATCTAGAGAAATTGGCCATTGCTAGACCTAATAGACTGATTATACGCTAGCTGTCAAAACTGACATCTATATAGCCACACTGAAGTTCTGTATGCTCGATAGAGAACCACTGGGACAACCATCCATTCACTCAGTGCCGAATATAAAATATCTACTATCTTAGGAAAAATGGGCAGTTTTATTTTCATTTATTTGATGAATCAGTCACTTTGTTAACATAATGTATTTGTAAAAGCTTTTTTAAAAGGATGTATGTGGATCCAACATCTCAAACGGACTTCTGCTCTTTTTAGTGGTTTCTGAGTTCCCAGTATCCATCTTCAAAACATACATAGCTCTACCTGTCATATATTTATTTTTCTAAACTTTGAAAAGTTAGAGAAAAAAAGACCAACTGCAGCTTAAGTACACATGGCACATGTGGAAAATATGTGGTTGCTTGGCAACCAGAGGGTGCCTACTTGGAGATCTCAGAGAAGTACACAATGTGACTTCAGGATGGATGCACGGCAGCAGGAGGCACTGAGTCAACTGGAATGATTTAGAACATAGAAACGATATTCAAATAATACACATCTCGATATGTGATTATTCCCAACGGATAATATTGTTGCTGCTCATCTCCCTACTGCAGATGTAATAAGAACCTGAGGGCTTCAGAGGCAATAGAATCTTAGTTTTTTAAATTTTATTTCCATGAATATGCTTTGTGCAGTCAGGGTGCCGTGGTGACAGTACTGAAATGGCATGTTAAAAAGTAGTTATCACTGACTCCTTGGTCAACCAACATGTCAGTTGAAGAGATTTGATTTTGAAAAGTCTCACCATCTCTAATAAAGATCGGCAATCATTAAAATTAACCACATGCTGATTTAATCAGCATATAGCTTTGTTAATTACTAGTTCTTTCTTCACGTCCATCTATTTTTAAGATTTTAGTGAACCTGTTCCGGATGTTCATGTAAATACAATAAGGTGGTTGCCATGTAAATATAACATTTTCCAGTGTGTCGTGTAACAGCCTTTCAATTTATGCACACTGTTGTCTGTGTTTTGTCTTTAGTGGCTTAAATACAATACTAATAACTTTGTTAAAAGCCCCATTAGGCACAGTTTCTACTTGGAGCTGTGTGTGTGTGTGTCTGTAGTTGTTGCTATTTAGTGACTGTTTATTGTGCGAAGTGTTCGAATCCTTAAGATGTAGCAAAGCATTTGTCAGGGTGTCCTGGGAATGACAGCATAAAAGTGAGACCGAACTATTCCATTCTAACTCAGTTCAATATTATAAAAATAAATTACCGAGTTCACAGTAAATATGATCCATTCATCTTGAATGGTAAAATTGTAAAGTGGTTCATGCATGTAGACACTTCAGCTTTGTGATTCTGACTACCTCTCATCCTTCAGTCTACCAAGGAAACTCACTTAATGAATTAAAGGGCTGACACATGGCATTTTCACATTTTGCATGAGGGATTGCTGGAATTGATCAAACTGAAGGATGATGGAATTGGTCAGCAAAATGATTGAGTGAATTAGATTAGAGCACATTCGGGCTTTTTTGAAGAACAAAGTATATTTTAAAATACTTACCTGTACAATAGGCTTAAAAGAGTATTGCAGTAACAGTTTTAGAGCAACTAACCTGTTTGAACCCAGGTGGCTATGGATACAGTAATCAAGTGGTATCTAAATTGCAATGTAACATGGAACAGGAAATCAATTTAAAGAGCTACGGATCAAAGGCAAATTGTAAAATGTGTATTCATCCCTAAGACTGTGCACATTTTACCTGAATTTCAGAAGTCAGTAAATTAAATTCACTAACAAAGTTTGGTGGTAGAATACTTTCTGGATAACCAAAGAAAATAGACCAATGGGATTTTTTTTTTTAAAAAAAGAAAACCAATTCAAAGAAAACAAAAACAGTTTAAAGAAAAATAAGATACCTTGTAAAAAAGAGAGAGGCTGTCCATTTGTGACATCACAGGAAGGTACAATTTAGATCACGCTGAACTTCTTGCCAGTATCCCTAAAGCAAACTATAAATCAGAACTCTCAGAATCGTGGGCCTAGAATGAGAATTTGATTGCACAGATTTAGGAATAGAGGGTGAAAACTCCTTCGTAAACATATGTTTACCTATTTTATTAGACCTTCATTTACTTTTTCTTAATTTTAAATGGTTAATATATTTGCATGATCCTAAAGATATCTGCAAAGATGTGAGTAAAAAAACTTTACCATGATACTTCTCTTTTACTCTCGTTCACCCAGTTTCCAACATCTCCTCAAATGTAACCATTGTTCTTAGTTTTCAAGATTTTTTTATGCATATAACAAAAAAAATTTGAATATGTATTTCCTATGGCCCCCCAAAAGACCACGGATGGTGCTAACGGTTAAGTGCTCAACTACTAACAAAAAGGTTGGCAGTTCAAACCAACCCAGTGGCACCTCAGAAGAAAGGCCTGGCAAGATGCTTTCAAAAGGTCACAGCCTTGAAAATCCTGTGGAGTGCAACTCTATTCTGCAATACATTGGGTCACCATTAGCTAGAATCAACTTCTTGGCAACTTGTTATCCTGGATTATCCTGGTTGGCTTACAGGAAGAGGAAGAAGAGCCAGTCTGAGAAGCGTGACAAGGAAGAAAAGGCAGCAGAGATTCGTAATGTGAGAGGAACTTGACCTGCCATTGCTAGCTTTGAAGATGGAGGAAGCATAACTAATGAATCCAATAGCCTCTAAGACAGAGAATAGCCCTCAACTGACAGCTAGCAAGGAAACAGTCCTACAACTTCAAGGAACTGAATTCTGTCAACCATCTGAATTTGCAAGAAAATGTTTCTCCACTAGAGCCTCTAGAAAGGGACTTCCACATCCCTGGAGACACTGATTTTAGCTCAGTGAGACTCCTGTCAGCCTTTGGCCTACAGAACTTCTACAAAGTTAAGATATTTGTGTTGTTTTAAACTGCTAAACTTGTGGTAATTTTTATTGTAGCAGTAGAAAACTCATACACTCCCCTTTCTTGCATGAACATAACAATATAAATACTGATCTGTACCTTACTTTTTTCACTTAAAAACGTGTCTTGTAGATTATCCTATATCAATGCATAGACATTATCCTCATTCTATTTCTCTTCCTACTTAAGAGCTTCATAGGATTTCATTGTTGGTATCTATCTTACTTTAACCAGCTACTTATTGGTGGCTATTGCTGCTGTTTCCAGACTTTCCCTATTACAGGTAATGCTGCAATGAATAACATGGTATCTATGGGGTAAATACCCAGAAGCGGAATTGCTGGATCACAGAGTACCTATGTTTATAATTTTGATAGATATTCACAAATTATGTTCCATAGAAATTGTGCCAATTTGAACTCTCACAATGATATATGAAAATGCTAAGTTCCCTGGGTGGCACAAACAGTTTGCAAAAACAGTTTGCCCTAGACCGTTAACCTAAAAGCTGGTGGTTTGAACCTACCCAGCAGTGCCTTGGAAGAAAGACCTGGTGATCTGCTTCCATAAAGATTACACCCAAGAAAACCCTGTGGAATAGTTCTATTCTGTAACTCATGGGGCCACTATGAGTCAGTGCTAGTTACCAAACTTAAATAATTTTGCCAGCATGGAATGTCAGTAATGGTCTCTCATGTACCCAGATTTGTATTTCTTGTGCAGTGAGTGACGTTTTGCCAAGTTTGTTCTGCTTTGGATAACAAATTGTATGGTCACCCTCATTATTGCTGCCATCTCTGCATCTCCTACCACTTTCTTCATGTCTCCTCTCTACTTCCTCCCTTGCAATTTTTGGTAGCCCTTATGCTTACTCTGGAGTATATGGGAAACGGAAGTTGCAAGAAGTTGCAGTGTTTTGTTTGGTTCTATTTTATTTTTGATCTCTTTATTGCTTTTATAACATTTCCAGAAAAAAGGGAAAGATGCTAGCTGTCTATTATTGTAGGTAGCCTCTAAGATGGTCCCCAGTGATCCCTGCCTCATGGTATTCATGCCTTTGTGTAATGCCCTGCCCTTCAGTGTGGCCTGAATTAGTGACTTGCTTCTATCAAAAAGAATACTGCAGAAATGATGGAATAACACTTCTGAGGCTAGGTTATTAAAAAAAAAAAAATGGCTTCGATTTTCAGAGCACTCTCTCCCTCACTCTCTCTTTGATGGTTCCCTTTGAGGAAGCCAGCTGCCATGTTGTGAGGCAGTACTGTGAAGAGTCTCACACAAGTGAGCTTGGAAGTCGATCTTCTGAGACCTGCCAACAGCCATGTGAGCTTGGAAGTGGATCTGCCCCCAGCTGAGCGTTAAGATTGAATACTACCCTGATGACAAGTTGATTGCATGAGAGACTCAGCCAGAACCACCCAGCTATGCTGCTTCTGGATTCCTGACTCACAAAAACTGTAAGATAATAAATGCGCATTGATTTAAGCTGCTAAGTTTTAGGGTAATTTTGTTAAGTAGTAAGACATAACTTCAATCAATAAATTTCATATAACTAATAGCCAATTTACCATTCTGGAGACAAAGAATAAATTCTAGCATGGTTTGGGACTGAAAATGAAACAGAACACAGACTTCTACTATGGAAGTTATAGTATCTCAGATTGAGAGAATAAAGTTGCAGCATCATTTCCAAGTTACCCTAACTAGACTAAAATCTTTTCTAATTATAGAACATTTGCATTTCTTTAACTAGCAACATTGTGTCATTGAATTTGTCATGCTTGGTAAAGTAGAAGGTCAGTGAAAAATAGGAAGACCCTCAACAAGATGGATTGACACTGTGGCTGCAACAGTGGGCTCAAGCATAACAATGATTGTGATGGTGGTGCAGTACTGAGCAGTGTTTCGTTCTGTTGTACGTAGGGTCACTACTGAGTGGGAACCGACTTGGCACCTAACAACAAATCCAATTTAGGAAAACAAACGGAGGGGAGAATTGTAAGTTTTGAAATGCACTTAATTTTCTCTTTTCATTTTGTATTTGTGGAGATACCTTATGACAGTTTAAATGAACAGATGTAGCTGGAAAACCATTGTTTTTTGCTTTTATTAACAGAAAATTCTAAGAGCAAACTTAAAGCTATGATGTAATCACCTAGTTTAAATGATGGTCTATCAGGTTCCCATTCTCTTAATTGGAATCATAGCTTGGGAAGGTGAGGAGTTAAAATGACATCTTTTAAACGTTAATTCTTGAGAACGTGGCATAGGAACAATTCAAAATTTAAATCAAAGCCTACCAACAGGAATAAGCTGAGGCCTGGCATGTTACCAAATCAGATGAATAGTTTGTCAAATGTTTAAATGTCATATAGGTTACACTATAATATTTTGTCATCCATAATCAAAACCATGGTTGAACTAGCTTTCTCAGAATAACCCTAGAGACACTTCTTTCCAGTGTCCTCACTTCTTCTCATTAGTTACTGGGAAGCAATGACCATGTATTTTTAAAATGAATTTTTTATTTTAGAACAATTTTAGGTTTACAGGAAAATCGTAAAGATAGTACATAGAAATCCCATATACGCCACACTCCGTTTCAATTATTTTTAATATCTAACATTAGTATGGTACATTTATCACAATTATTGAACCAATACTGATACATTATTATTAATGATGTTCATACTTTATTCAGATTTCCTTAGATTTTATCTAACATCCTTTTCCTGTTGCGAGATTCTATCCAGGATATCACATTCCATTTAATTGTTATGTCTCCTTAGGATTCTCTTGATTGTGATAGTTTCTCAGCCTTTCCTTTCATTTGTTGACCTTCACAGTTTTGAGGAGTACTGATTAGGTATGTTGTAGGTGTCCCTCAATCTGGATTTGTCTGTTTTTCTCACGGTTGGACTGCAGTTATGCGTTCTTGGGAGGAAGATCGGTAAAATGCCATCCTCATCACATCATATCAATGGTACATGCTACAAGCATACTATCACTTTAAATGTTAACCTGGATCACCTGGCTAAGGTAGTGTTTTTCAGGTCTCTTCACTGTAAAGTTACTCTATTTCCCTCCTTTCCATACTGTACGCATACTTTGGAAGGAAGTCACTATGCACAGCCCATACTTAAGGAATAGGGAGTTATGCTCCACCTCCTTAAGGATGGAGTATCTACACAAGTTATTTGGAATTCTCTTGCATGGGAGACTTGTCTATTATTTCCCTATTTATTTAGTCAATCATATGTTTATGTCAATACGGACTCATTAAGGAGGCCTGGTGGCACAATGGTTAAGTGCTTGGCTGATAACCAAAAAAGGTCAGCAGCTCCATGGGAGAAAAGACCTGGAGATCTCTATCATAAAGATAATAGCCTCGGAAACCCTATGGGGCAGTTCTGCTCTGTCATATAGGGTCTCCATGAGTCAGAATTGACTTGATAGCACACAACAACAACAACGACTCCCTGATATTTATTTCATTTCCTCTACATCCTGGCACAGGATCTAGGGACTCAAAAAAGTTATGCATGATTGAAATACTTGCTTGTCTTCCTATCCATCATGTTCCTTCAGCTACCTCTATTTGATCTATTAAAGAAGCCATTGGGATATAAACTCCAGAAGAGAGTTTTAAAAAAAATCTTTCTTTTACTTCTGTTTATATGCAAAAATGACTTACAAAGTTTTGATTTATAAGAGTACACTTTCATAACCAAGATCCTTAATAAGATTTCAGCAGAAATCTGACACTGTTAGTTCTTGCCTTACTGTGTGTGTACCTATGGATAGTGATTTTAACCTAGTGAGAATTTAAAAATTGCTTCTCAATGCTTTACGAGGATATTAATTAGCCAAGCCATTTTGGAGAAGTGTTGTAATAAAAAGAGGGTATTGGTCAATTGACTCTTGGACTACAGAGACCTAGACAGAAAGCCAAGGTGGAGTACAGCATATTAGGAGTCTGAGTGAGCTAAATGTTACCGGTAAGGGGATTTGGAGGTGAAGCCACCGATTTAGAAAGGAGAGTTGGAGAGGAGTTAAGGTGGCTCATCTTCTGGTTTTCAGCATTAAAACTGGCAAACCTAAGCTTAGAATTTTGGTGACCTTCTACAACATAACTGAAGTACTTAAACCTTGGTTCAGTTCACCTCTAGGCAACTTATTAATTATTTTCCATTTCAATTTGATTGCTTTCCTTAAAACCTTGATCTCGTTTTTATCTATTCCTAACAACTACACTCTAAACATGGAACTCTGGTAGTGCAGTGGTTAAGAGCTTGGCTACTAATCAAAAGGCTGGCAGTTTGAATCCACCAGCCACTCCTTGGAAACCTATGGGGCAGTTCTACTCTGTCCTATGGGGTCACTATGAGTTGGAATCGACTCGATGGCAATGGGTTTTACCCTCTAAACAGCTAGATACTTTGATTATTTAAACAAGAACAACATGAACAGTGCTAATAGCAACAACAACAAAACAGCAAGAAGTACAAAAATAACAATCAGAAAAGAGTGCTTTAGAAAGAGACCAGGGTTAAGAAACAAAAAATTCAATACAGATAATCCCTGACTTAGGACAAATTCAAGTTACGAGGAAAAACACTTACAACCTTTTTTTTTGGTACCACATAAAATGTTGCAGCGTGTAATTTGTTGATGTTATCATTCTCAGCGGTTCACTTGCAGTTGTTTATATGTAATGTTTCTGACCCCTAAAGAGAAATAAAGATCAGATTTATAAAGATGCTAATAATAAAAGACAATAATGAAAAAAAAAAGAGGTATTTGACTTACATCAGAACCGACTTAGGTGGAGTCGTCAGAACAGAGCCCTGTCTTAAGTTGGTGACTACTTGTACAACAGGATGAAGTAGGTTTTACTGGTTTATTTTCCTATGCTATTACAAAACCGTTAGTGTGTATAATTTTACAAATACAATTTTACTAAAAAATTAGCTTAATAAACTATCCTCAAACCACCTTGGTGGTAGAGTAATGATAGCGTGGATAGGTGAGATGGTATGGTGGGTTTTGCTTTCAGTAAGAAGAAAAGTTTGTTTTATGGAAACTAGAGAAAGTAAGGAAACCATGGCGGTGTAGTGGTTAAGAGCTACGGCTGCTAACCAAAAGGTCAGCAGTTCGAATCCACCAGGTGCTCCTTGAAAACCCTAGGGGGCAATTTTATTCTGTCCTATAGGGTCCCTAAAAGTCAGAATCGACTCATTGGCAATGGGTTTGGTTTTTTTGGTTTAACAAAAGGAAAGCAGTGAGATCTCTGGGATTTATCTTAGTCTTCTTCTCTTATTTGTCTTTGGTGAAAAAGGATAGAGCACTAAAAACTGAAACACTTTAATTCATCTCAGATCTCTTAAAATGCCTGACCTGAGGTGGCTTTTAGCAGTTTTAATTATATCATTCGGGACAACAGTAACAGTCTATTTTCTTGGTCTTGTTTTCATATTTAGAAACTCAGGTTTGCTGGATGTTTCATTGTTTGGAGCAAGGTTTGCATCAGTAATTCTTATCTAGACTCTTACAGTATAAATTTTTCAAAAAGTTGCTTCCATTCTACCTCATTTTATGTTGAGTTGAGCTGGCCAAAAAATGACGAAGCAATCTAGTAAACATGTGGGTGTTAATGTCTAGTCGTGTTCATAGTAAACATAGAAATTGACTTTTATTTTTCATTTCCGGAGCTTGCTCTTTGAGGATGCAGTGTTGTGGATTTGCCCATCTGCAGAGTTAGGAAGCAATCTTAAATCAGTCAGATCTCTGTGTGGAACTATTAAACATGACAAGCTCAATGGGTGAAGCAGGCACCTGTTTGCATGGTGAGAAAACACAGAGAGTTGAAATCAAATCCTTAACAAGAATTACTCTTTTAAAATCCAGTTTATCATACTGGAAGCCTTGAAAACAAATTCATACTTCGAAAATCTTACCAAACCAGTTCTGAGAACATAACTTGCTGTGCCAAGATCTACAGATTCTTTGTCAGTTTTTGGATAATTTATGATCAAGCACAATAAGGATACTTGCACAAATCAATGAACAAGTCAGGTAGATTTTGACATTCTGGGAAAGAATGTTGGGAAGTATATGAGTTGACATTATGGACATCACAAATTTTACTAGCTGCTAGAAATGTAAAAGCTGGCCTGCCTGAACTATGGTGTCCTATGCAAGCAATTGTCTTAATATCTGAATATCCAGCGGTGGTGCACTATGTTTTTGTGAACGAACTAAACTAGAAATTGTTTGGTAGTTCTGGATAACTTATTATATCATTTGGGATAATAGCAACCATCTTTTTTGAATAGAGGTATTCCTGAAGCACTCATTTTAATGATGCTATGAACTCCAAGATTTCCTGAGGCCAGAGAAGTAAATCTGGAACTCAGGAACACTCAGGAAACTATGACTGATCTACCTACTATTCAGAGGCTGATAAGAGAATTCCATCATTCTATTTAGGTTGAGGAGTTTACCTTATGTCTTCACTGATCTGGGTTTTCATTACCATTTAGTAGTTCTGCCTTTGCTTATGCATGAAGGAGCCCTAAGAAATGACCAGTAGAAAGTCTCAATTGCTGTAGTTGACCTTTCACGGCATTTCTCAGTTACAATTAGCCCTGAATGTTGTGTTCTGTCTGTAAGTTCTTGTTGGAGAATAAAACAATAATAATGTAGAACAGGGGTCAAAAACTGGTGACTTAAGGAGATTTGTCCATTGTGGTGTTTAATATATTTTAAATTTGAATATCTTTTGCAAAGTGCATGCCATCTCTTGTTCACTAGCCCACTGTTCTGAATCTAAAATTTACATTTTCTGTTTGGTGCCTAAACCTATTTGGGTTTGCAGTTTGCAATGCCTTCATTACACAAACAGAAATCAAAGATTATATGCTGTGTTTATAATGATCATTGGTTAAAATAGTACATGCACTTCTTTCAGTGTCTCTCCACTCTTATATAACAAAAATTTTATTTTGGGGATATGTCCACACTTACTACAGTTCTGTACAAAGGCAGTTCTTGAGAAGGTCTGACAGATGCTGAAGTAAGTGAAATGTGGTTTCTGTGTCTTGCACTCTCCATCCTTGACCTTGACTTTATTTTGTTTTCATTTATCCATGTACGCAGAGCGTATTTATTCAAGGTTGAAGGAAGAAGATGTATCAATTAAAGCTGGATTAAAATTAGTATCCCAAATTTTCTTTTATATTTCTTAGCCTTCACTTTCTTATTTTCCAGTATGTACTATGACTACAGATCAAACGTGATTAAAAAAAAAAAAAAAAGTTGAATCATTCAGTGTAATTTAATCACTAACTTTCAACTTCTATCAACAGGATTACAAGTATTTGGTATTTTTAATTACATATTTATTTGTGCACTTAGTGAAACAAAAGGGACACTGAAGTCAGTTTCAATCATAGCCATTTTAGTAATGGTAAATTACCTGGAATTGAAAAATTAAATACTAATGATAGATAATATAGGATTTTATCTGAAGCAGCATTCTTTGATTTTTTATACATAGTTGTATCTTAATAATATCTAGCATTTTATGCCTACATTTTCTTAACATTTTTTCTGAATAAATGCTTCCCTCAAACACAAATGTGTTGAGCACCAGCAAAGTTTCTATTTTTTTTTTTTTTTTTTTTGCTGTCACAATGAAATGAAGCCTACTGTGATGAATTATTAGGACAATGAAAATTAAGCAAGAGTGAAGGCTGTAATTTGAGAAGGAAATAAATCTGCAACTTGCAGAAAGAATAGTAGCTTGGAAGATTTATTCTCTCTTTTAAAGTTGCCTGTCACTATATGGTAACACTAGACTTCAGAATTTGAAAGATAGCTTCAAAATCTCCTCATTGACAACATTTCTAAGTGCCTAACTTTTCAAGTGTCACTGTGGGGGTCTTTTCTGCCTATCTTTCATCTTTGCCATGATTTGAAGGGGCCACTCATGGTAATTATGGACTGGAAAGATAGGAACAGGCTGTTTTGCAAACCATATGACTATACGGCTAGGTAAGAAAAGTGAAATAAGCATGCACACGCTATTGTGTATTGGTGTTGGCATATGGTGCAATGATGGGAGGAAATTCCAGGCTTCCATAATGGAGCACTTGGTGCACTCTTCCTGACCTATCCTGACCCAGCAAAATTAATGATGAGTAATTTATTCTTACATCTCAAATTGGGGTTAAGGTAGTAATTCCTAAATGAAATACAAGCAATAAAATTTAAAATTTCATAATTCAGTGAACACACATATGCATGTTTTAGTCAATGTTTCCCTGTGTTTATTCTTTATTAGTTTTCTAATTATCTGTGAACTTTCTAACATATGCTTTATCCTATGGAATATATGAAAAAGAATGAGACCAATATTCAGCCTCTATACAAATAAAAGAGAAAGACACTGTCATTTATTGGGTACCTACTAAATGTTCAAAGTCCTTGGGTGGAGCAAACAGTTAATGTACTTAGCTGCTAAATAAAGGTTGCAAGTTCAAGTCTACGCAGATACGCCCTGGAAGAAAGTCTTGGTGATCTACTTCTGGAAAATCAGCCATTGAAAGTCCTATGGAGCATAGTTCTACTCTGACACACGTGGGGTCGCCAGGAGTTGTAGTTGACTCAATAGTAACTGGCTTTTACTGAATGTTCAATAATGTCATAACAATATTTTTAATACAGGTATTACTAGTCCCTTTTACAGATGGAAAATATAGACTCTGGGAACTTAGATAATACAACAAAGTTCAGGCAAGTAGCAAAAGCTGGGGTCATAATTTGAAGCCAGTTCTGTCTAACTAATTCTTTTTCTAATGCTATGAATGATTCTGCCTCTCAAGCAAATAAATCTCTACTCTGGGAATGTCTTAAGCTAGGTTCTCTAGAGAAGCAAAACCAGTCATTGTATAAATACATATATAGAGAGATTTATATTAAGGAAATGGCTCACTCGATTGTAGAGGCTGGAATGTCCCAAGTCTATGGATCAGGATAGAGGCTTCTCCTGATTCACGTAGCCACAGGGGCTGGAAAACCCCAGATCAGTAGGTTGGAGAGTAGGGCTCTTATTCACAGCCTGTGAAGATTGATGAATCCCCAGATTGGCAGGCAAGACCGCAAGCCTTCTCCTGATTCACGTAACCACAGGGGCTGGCGAACCCGAGATCGGCAGGTTGGAGAGCAGTGCTCCTGCTTACAGGCTGTGAAGATCAATGAATCCCAAGATCAGCAGGTAAGCTGCTAGCTCAAGTCCCAAGAACTGGAGGTCAGGCAAACAGGAGGCAGCTGCAGGATCCAGAGCTGGCAAAAACCAGAACGTCCACTTATATTCCAATGTAGGCCCAAGGAAACTCCCTTTCAACTGTTTGGCTACTCACAGCGGATCCCATCATGGGGATGACCACATATAAACACTGAGAATCATGGCCCAGCCAAGCTGACACACAATCTTAACCATCACAGTCCACTCCTTGTCAACTTGGCACCTGTACACATCTCCCCAAAGCATACATAATCTCTGAGTAAAGATAAATACAAAGTAATACTTGTGCCTAACATGATACAAGTAACGTGTGTGCAACTGAAAATACGCTAGCCCTGTTTACACATTATATTTTATAAGTGAAGAAAACAAAAATATCTGATGCATGCATACAAAGCAGAAATACTCATAACAATTACAGACCTCATTTCTGCAACTGGTCAAGTAGACGTAACTGGTATTTAGAATGACCTTCTTCCACTACCCATTCCATAGTCCCTTTGCCCTCAGCAAGGACCTCAGCTAGTTGTGGTTCTTTACCTCATGGGATGACCCAAACCTTCATTTCTGAAGGGTCTGGGCCATTAGTAATCATGTCGGAATTGGGTTGCTGTAATTTTCCATTGACTTTAATCACAGGACATGGTAGCTCTAAGAGATGCCCTAAGGGACCTCCTACATTCCAGGGATACTCTTTTTTACCTCCATTATGTAATATCTATCCAATTTCCTCTTGGTAATCAGGATCAATCACACCAGCCAGTATGATAACTCCCTTCTTTGCCTGTTGATCCAGAGGTATAAGGAGCCCAAAGTGGCCAGGTGGCATTCTTAGCTTCCAGTTCAATGGAGTCAGTGATGTGTCTCCAGATGGGAGCATTCCTCCCTTTGGAACTAAGACCTCTAGACATGCAGAGCATAAAGTTGTGGGGACAGGAAACAAAAATCTTGTGAGTAGGTTACTAGGGGTAATAGTGAGTGGTGCCACTCCCATTTCCACCCCTTGATTCCTGGACCTATGAATCCTGGCTATGGGAAAAACAGCACCATGTATTGGACCCTCGTTTAGAGCATATACAGCCTCCTGGAGAACATTGCCCCAACCCTACAAGACATTGCCACCTAGCTGGTAGCAATTGTATCTTTAGGAGGCCATTCCATCATTCTATCAAGCCAGCTGTTTCAGGATGATGGGGAACATGGTAAAAAAAAAAACAACCAAACAAAAACCTGTTGCTGTCAAGTTGATTCTGACTCATAGTGATCCTATAGGACAGAGTAGAACTGCCCCATACAGTTTCCAAGGAACACCTGGTGTATTTGAACTGCCAACATTTTGGTTAGCAGCTGTAGCTCTTAACCACTGCGCCACCAAGGTTTCCAGGAACACAGTATAGACACTTACTTTGGATATGGATTTGCCTTCCCTGCTCATAATGCTTCTGCTACTTGTATTCAGATACAGGCCACATGCCCAAGGAAACTCTCTTTCAACTGATTGGCTACTCACAGCAGATCCCATCAAGGGGGTGATCATATATAAACACTGAGAATTATGGCCCAGCCAAGCTGACACACAATCTTAACCATCACAGTCCACCCCTTGTCAACTTGACACCTGTACACATCTCTCCATACTATACATAATCTCTGAATAAAGACAATTACAGACTCATACTTGCATCTAACATGATACAAGTAACCTGCTGCTGCTGCCCACTTTCGAGTGGTGCCTGTATGTGATGCAGAACTATCTGTAAAATGGGCATGAGTTTTCTCTTCCTCAGTCAACTGATCATGAGGAACTCCCCATGAGGCCATAGGTGCAGACTGGGAGATGGAAGGTAATGTGACAGGAGTGGAGACCATGGGCATTTGGGCCACTTCCTCATGCAACTGACTTGTGCCTTCAGGTCCTGCTTGGGCCTGATCTTGTATATGCTACTTCCATTTAATGATGGAGTGCTGCTGTGCACGTTCAACTTCATGACTCTGTGGGTCAGACAACACCCAGTTCATGATGGGCAACTCAGGCCCTATGGTGACTTGGTGTCCCATGGTTAAGCATTCAGTCTCCACTGAAGTCTAGTAACAAGCCAAAAGCTGTTTTTCAAAAGAAGAGAAGTTATCTGCAGAGTATGGCAGAGCTTTGCTCCAAAATCCTGAGTCTGCACTGTGATTCACCAGTAGGGGCCTGCCAAAGACTCCAAACATCATCTCTATCTACCACTGACATTTCAAGCACCATTGGATCAGCTGAATCATATGGCCCAAGTGGCAGAGTGGCTTGCACAGCAGCCTGAACCTGTTGCAGAGTCTTCTCTTGTTCTGGGTACCACTCAAAAAAA
>NW_004443939.1:21805817-21858632 GCF_000243295.1 Trichechus manatus latirostris | reverse complement strand
AAAAAAAAAAACAAAAAACAAAAAAACAAAAAAAAACACAGCTTTTCAAGTCACTTGATAAATAGGCTGGAGTAGCATGCCCAAATGTGGAATATGTTTCCTCGAAAATCCAAAGAGGCCCACTAGGCATTGTGCCTCCTTTTCAGTTGTAGGAGCAGCCAGATCCAATAACTTATCCTTCACTTTAGAAGGAATATCTTGACATGCCCCATACCACTGGACCCCTAGAAATTTCACTGAGGTGGAAGGTGCCTGAATTTTTGTGGGATTAACTTCTCACCCTCTAGCACGCAAATGTTTTACCAGTAAATCCAGAGTCATTGATGCTTCCTCCTTACTAGGTCCAATCAGCATAATGTTGTCAATGTAATGGAACAATGTGACGTCTTGTGGACGGGAAAGGCTATTAAGTTCCCTGCAGACTAAACTGTGACATAGGGCCGGAGAGTTGATATAGCTCTGAGGCAGGCAACTGAAGGTGTATTGCTGGCCTTGATAGCTGAAGGCAAACTGCTTCTGATAGTTCTTCAAAACAGGTATGCAGTAAAATGCATCAGCCAGATCAATAGCTACATACCAAGTACCAGGAGATGTATTAATTTGTTCAAGCAATGAAACTACATCTGGAACAGCAGCTGCAGTTGGAATCACCACCTGGTTAAGTTTTCAATAATTGGCTATCATTCTCCAAGATCCATCTGTTTTTTGCACAGGCCACATAGGTGAGTTGAATGGAAAATGGCAAGATGTAGTGGGAAACATCACCCCTGCATCTTTCAAGTCCTTTATGGTGGCATTAATCTCTGCAATCCCTCCAGGAATGCAGTATTGTTTTTGGTTTAGTATTTTGCTAGTTAGGGGTAGTTATAATGGCTTCCATTTAGCTTTTACCACCATAATAGCCCTTACTCTATTTGTCAGGGATCCAATATGGGGGTTCTACCAGTTGCTGAGTATATCTATTCCAGTTATGCATTCTGGAACTAGGGAAATCACTACAGGATGGGTTCAGGGACCCACTGGACCTACTGTGAGACAGACATGAGCCAACACTCCATTATTAACCTGACCTCCATATGCCCTCACTCTCACTGGTGGGCCACAGTGACATTTTGGGTCTCTTGGAATTAGTGTCAGTTCAGAGCCTGTATCCAGTAATCCCCCAAAAGTCTGAATATTTCCTTTTCCCCACTGAGCAGTCACTCCCATAAAAAGCCATAGATCCCTTTGTGAAGGCTGGGAGAGAGATTAACAGTATAAATTTTTGGCAGTGTATTGGAGTCATTCCTCAAGGGGACCTGGCGTCCCCTTCATTCAAGGGGTTATGGGTTTTTAAAGTTGCTCAACTCTGCAAATTGATTGAGGGATCGTGACTCTCTATTCTGGAGATTTGATTTAGACTGCTGTTCACCTGACCTAGAATTCATCCATTTGTACAGATCCAGCAAATATTTAGTAAATTTCCTATCTATTTCACTCCTAAGGACACCATGACTAAGTAGCCAACACCATAAGTCCATACAAGTCAGACTATTCTGATTATTGCTTTGACTCCACTGTCCGTTACTGTAACCATGCCCACCTTGTCTTTGTCAATTGAGTGCCACCAATTGTTCCCTACTGCCCTGGGGTCCAATCAGCCCCATTGTAGTTAGGTGACTTAATTCAGTTAGGGCATTTCCCTCTGTTAAATCTGATTTACGTAAAATAGCAATCACAGCAGTCTTCAAGGATGCTAGGGCTCCCTTTACAAGTTTGTTCCTCACAGTTGTAGTAAAAGATGTGTCCTCTGGGAATTCCATGTGTGAGTCTGTGGGTCTAAACCGATAAATCCGCTCTAGCATGCCAATTTCCTTAAGCCTTTGGATACCTTCTTCTACAGTATGCCAAGGCAGGTCTGGTACTTCAACTTGATTTAGTGTAGGCCATTGCATAATCCATGCTTCAGCAACCGAACCAAATAAACTATTAGATCCATTCTAACTTCTCCAGCTGAAACATTAAATGAAGAATCTGTGCTTAGTGGACCCATATTAATAAACTCAGGCTGATCCATCTTTATGTTCCTTGCACCGTCATACCACTCCCTTAATAGCCATTCCCACACATATTCCCTAGGTTTCTGTTTTTACATATTAGAAAAGTCAAGCAGTTCTTTTGGTGTGCAGTGTACCTCCTCCTGGGTCACACTTTGTACTTCACCTTTTGGGCATCACTGGGACTTGAGTCTAGTTATGTCTAGAAGCCTGAATCGGTAGTATGGAATTGTTTTGAGAACATTCAGCATTGTCTTGTAAAGCATCTGCCTCATGTGATGACCCAGGCAATGACTAAGGCAAGGACTCTTTAGAGGCAGCTGGGTTAGGGCTAATCTCATTAGATGGGAGTGGAGGGGCTAATGGTTTTTCTGGGCAGGGTGGTTTAGCAGACAAACATGAAGTAATCTCTTCAGATGGGAGTGGTTCTGTTGGCAGGAGTGATTCAATGGAATTTAGGGGCTCAGTGTCTCCAGCTTCCTGATTATCTGCCCATATGTCCCCATCTCAAGTTTCAGGATCCCAGTTCTTCCCAATCAATGCCCTCAATTTAACTTCAGGCACCTCTCAAGGTTGGCAATTGAGCTGGCATTGTAATTCAGCCACTCTTACAATATGACTCTGGGTTTGGTTTTTGGCAATATCAGCTTTATTACTACAAGAAATAAGGCTTTCTTTCAAAGCACAGGTGGAAACTTTGAGGTCATTTATGCAGCACTTGAGCTTTGACTCTGAAGCCCTGAGCACATCTGTTTCTTTTACCAGTTTGTCTAGGGAAAACAGGACCAATCAACCAGCTTCCTTATACTTCTCATTAGGACAAAACTCTAGAAAGATATCACACAGGTGTTCACCCAGAGCCTCACCTTTCACCAATACCTGATCTATTGGTGATGATGTTTTGCATATTTGTATCACCACCTCATGCCATGGATTAGCAGTGCCTTCTTTACTGCTGGAAGCAGAGTTATCAACATCTTTAAGACTAACTAGATTTGAGAACCAATTTAGAAAACTCATCCTTACAATTTTGTTTCTCTAGAACCACTCTCGGTACCAAATGTCTTAGGCTGGGTTCTCTAGAGAAGTAAAACCAGTAAATCATATAAATATATACAGAGGGAGCTTTATATCAAGGAAATGGCTCATGCGATTATGGAGGCTGGAACATCCCAAGTCCATGGATCAGGATAGCAGCTTCTCCTGATTCACATAGCCGCAGGGGCTGGCAAACCCAACATCAGCAGGTCAGAGAGCAGGGCTCTTGTTTACAGCCTGTGAAGACTGATGAAGCCCAGGATCAGCAGGCAAGTCTGCAAGGCTTCTCTTAATTCATGCCGTTGCAGAGGCTGGCGAACCCGAGATCGGCAGGTCAGAGTGCAGTGCACCTACTCACAGGCTGTGAAGATCAACAAATCCCAGGATCAGCAGGTAATCTGCTAGCTCAAGTCCCAAGAACTGGAGGTCAGATGAGCAGGAGGCAGCTGTAGGATCCAGAGCAGGCAAAAGCCAGAATGTCCACTTATATTCAGATGCAGGCCACATGCCCAAGGACACTCTCTTTCAACTGACTGGCTACTCATAGCAGATCCCATCATGGGGATGGTCACATATAAACACTGAGAATCATGGCCCATCCAAGTTGACACACTATCTTAACCATCACAGGGAATTTATGAGCATCAGAATGCCTAAGTTCAAATGCCAGCCCCTTCACATAGGCAACTTTCTAAGCCTTTCTTAGCCTCATTTTCCTCAGATTATGGACTGGAGCTAGGTATACAGACAGTTTATCTGGTATGACAAGAGGAGAACATACAAAGGGTAAGATTAAAGATACAGATTATTTGATAAATTTGATGTGGGAGCAAGTGAAAAATCTCCATGAAATATCAATCCAGATCATTTTATGAGACTAAAAGAGGGATTCGCGGTTATGACTTTAAAATACAAGAGCTCAGCATGGAGGAATGTTCTTCTGCAGCCACTTTCACTTGCTCAGATACAGGGGTAGAATATGAAGAGAGATGAGTTTAACCAGCATTTGGTAGTTTTGCTAGGTTTGTAAAATGGAGTGAGTTGAGTGTGCATGAAAGGTAGAAATTATAACAATGAATCATAGAATCTAATCTGAGTAAGAAGAAATATGAGACCATGGAGGAAGAGGAGGGAGGACACTAAACAAATGGGAGTGTCAATTACTTGAAGATTTAAGTTGAATTAAGACATATTCAAGTATGGAACTAGAGGGAGTAAGCTAGAAAAACACTGATGAAGTAGATGTTGTTCTAAGTGCTAGGGATATAACACGATCATGCTGTAGAGATTCCTGATATTTTTGATATTGAAAAGAGATCCATCTTTGCAACGAAGTTGATAACCACTGATCTAGACAGAGTTATAAAACTTTTAATTTACTTACCAATTTAATTGAGGTGTAGTGAAGAAAAAAAATCTGCTATGGCTTTATATCTGGACTCCAGGAAAAAAAATAAAAGAAAAAGGAATTTGTTTCCAGAACTGTGGGTCCTTTCTGGGCAATCTCAAATGAAAGAAAATCTCATCAGAACATAGTTATTAGGCACTCATGTTCATGAAGAGTAAGTTGGAGTTAATTTTCTGCTGGGGCTAATTGTGAAGATCAGAAGAATATATTCTAACAATAAGAGTTAAACAAGGATTTTAATCATTTTCTGTGTTGCATGCAAAACATTTGGGATAAATTAAATTTAGCCAGTGTTTACTAAGGTGTTATCCCTGATCTAAATGATTTCACAATCTAGTGGGGAAGAAAAATACGTTAAAAAATTACCATAACAAAATGCATGAAGTGACAGGTGTCAAAAGTTAAGTATAAACAGAATGCTAGGGGAACATCCAAGGAAGGTGTGAATAATTCCTGCTTGTAGTGACTGAGGACCTCAGAGAGGAAATATCATTTTAGCTCTATTTTGAAGAATAAGCTGTATTTATGAAGGTCAAATGAGAACTCAAGAAAAGAAGTTTAGTCAGAAAATATTCCAGGCTGAGGAATGGCAAGGACAAAAACCAGAGGCCAACAAGTCCAGGATATGGTAAGGGATATGCAAAGAGGAACATGTGGTTGGAGTACAGTTAGTTATCTTTGGAACAGGAGTAAGAGTGTAAAGTAGTGCCCTGGACTTAGATTATCATTTAATATATACATTGCTGGAAGACAAAGAGATGGATAGCATAAAAATATAAGCTTTGCTGCACCACTTAATGAATGTGATAATATTATTTTCTTAAGGAATATGTACTCTGGGCACTTTGAGTCTCTAGTGTTAGAAATCTGTTTTCACAAAAATATGGGTGCAACTCAGTGAAGTATGTCTTTCTTTGGTCTAAACCTCTCAATATATCCTATTTTTGCTTGATACATTTGGATTACGTTGTGAGACTTATTTTGAAAGAAATCCAAGATGCCTACTAAAATATATAAAAACCAAACCAAACCAAACCCATTGCCATCAAGTTGATTCCAACTCATAGTGACCCTATAGGACAGAGCAGAACTTCCCCATAGGGTTTCTAAGGAGCAGCTGGTGGATTTTTAACCGCTGACCTTTTGATTAGCAGCCTGAGCTCCTAATCACTGCTCCACCAGGTCGCCACTAAAATACATAGATGGCTTTAAAAAATGATCAGTTGTTTTCTAATGTTCATTGAAGTTCTTACGAATTTGTTAGATGAAACAAAGTAGGCTTTGAAACTTTTTAAGATGAACTTAAACAATGTAAATAAACGTAATTATGCACACATATATAGTAATTTCAGAATACTTATCCGTAGTACTTTCCATAAGTAGCTAATATCTAATTGCTTTAGTATTTTCTAAGCTAAACAAAAAAATCTCAGTTTATTCTAAAGATCTTCGCGTGTAGTATGTCACATCAAAGTGTTTATAAAATTCTTGCTATTTTGTGTTTGGTATATTGTTTCAGTTTTAATGATGATCTGCATAGAAGTGTTCAGCTTTGCCGTTCATGATTGTGGGAATAAAGTCAGAAATGTAAATTTCTAATGTGGTCAATAAAATAATATATCATTGCCTCTGACAATATATATTTTTTTAATTCTGCCTGCTGACTAATCTCATTAGCTTTCCAAACAAATGCAAGATAATGTTTTGTGGAAAATTTTTCATTAAAAATATGTGAAGTATTTGACCCTGAGTAAATCTTAGTAAGAAAGGAGCAGCCCAGAATATTTTTTTATTGTCATAGTAGGACAGAGGCCCTAAAAGTTTGAAATGTTAATATTTGCAGTGGTATTAATTCCTGACCAGTTCTGTGTAGCCCAGTAATAGTTCCCCTTTTGATGGAGAACAAAATATCTGAATGCTGGGTTCTTTCTGGTTATCCTAGCTGCTGGGTAGCTTTCAGAATTACCAAGGACATCTAAAGGGAACAGTGCACAGAGCTCATAACTTGCTCTTCCCCCAGAGACTGTTTCCCTTGGTTAAAGTGTTCAGCGTAGATGTGGAGCAGAAAGCTAGTGAGATAGAAGTGGACGGCTTTGTTCTCTCGTAATATGCTGTGGAGTGTTATTGCATGTTATCATTTCAAATGAGCCAACCAAATATATGTGTGTGTGTAAAACAGTGGCCAAAATTGCAATATATTAAACTCCTACTTCCGTTCTCTTAGGTGGCTATTAAAAAAGGATTTTTCCTCCTGAGTCAGAACTTTGATGCTTGTACCACCCTGCTCTCTGTATTGTGTGATTCTGGCTGATGAAGTATTGTTATTTTATTAGTTCCAAGTGGAGAAATGTTCTCTGAGGAGTAGCCTGATCTTTGTGACATTCATGACTGTACAGGAATCCTCTTTTGACTTTTACTGCTAATGAGTGCTCACTCTAGTGGTTAAAACCCAGCCACTCTTGATGTAAACCAAATGGAAACAGATACAAAGAATTAAAAAAAAATATAAACGGTAAAATCAAAGTATTTGTATAGCTTTACTCTGCTTTGATTAAAGTTCCCCAGAAACCTACTTATATGAGAGAATAAATTACTATAATTAGTGCTTAAATCTGCTAAGTGATTTTACCTGACTAAACTAAGAACTTTAAGCCATTAAGTGACTGTATTTTTTTTTAACTGTGGAAAAAGCTATTTATTGGCTGCACAATTTCCTTTTTCTACCTGTGACCAGTTATTTTGTGGGTTAGAGCAGGGTGCGACTAATCTCTGAACATAGGTTTGGATTTACATAGCCTATGTACATTTGCTGTGTACCATTGCCCAAATCTTACTTCTCAGCTGAGGTTGCCTCTTGCCCATGGGAGTAGTAAAATCACTGACCTGAGCAAATGAATGAAGATGGGAGGTTCCAGTGCTCACCATCTCAACAACCCCTTGAAACTAAGTAGCACCCCCTCGAAGGAAGGTATGTTTGGCTCTCAGGGGCCAAAGAAATAAGCCAGTTTTCAACTATTTACTGAGTGGACACAGCACTGCAAGTGCTCCCTCGTCTATGCCAAGAAATTTGGAAGACAGCTACCTGACCGAACGACTGGAAGAGGTTCATATTTACGCCTATTCCAAAAAAAGGTGATCCAACTGAATGTGGAAATTACTGAACAGTATCATTAATATCACATGGAAGTAAAATTTTGCTGAAGATCATTCATAAGTGGGTGTGGCGCATTGACAGGGAACTGACAGAAATTCAAGCTGGATTCAGAAGTGGACATGGAAAGAGGGATATCATTGCTGATGTCATATGGATCCTGACTGAAAGCAGAGAATACCAGAAAGATGTTTACCTGTGTTTTATTGATTACGCAAAGGCATTTGACTGTGTGGATCATAACAAATTGTGGATAACATTGCAAAGGATTGGAATTCCAGAACACTTAATTGTGTTTATGAGGAACCTGTACATAGATCAAGAGACAGTCGTTCCAACAGAGCAAGGGGTAGTTTAAAGTTTAAATGGTGTAGTTTAAAGTCAGGAAAGGTGTGCATCAGTTGTGTCCTTTCGCCATACTTATTCAATCTGTAGGCTGAGCAAATAATCCGAGACGCTGGACTCTGTAAAGAAGAACAGGGCATCAGGATTGGAGGAAGACTCATTAACAACCTGTGTTATGCAGATGACACTACCTTGCTTGCTGAAAGTGAAGAGGAATTGAAGCACTTACTGATGACGATCAAAGACTTCCGTACAGCCTTCAGTATGGATTACACCTCAATAGAAAGAAAACAAAAATCATCAAAACTGGGCCAATGAACAATATCATGATAAACGGAGAAAAGATTGAAGTTGTCAAGGATTTCATTTTGCTTAGATCCACAATCAACACCCATGGAAGCAGCAGTCAAAAAAGAAAACAATACATTGCATTGGGCAAATCTGCTGCAAAAGATCTCTTTAATGTGTTAAAAGGCAAAGATGTCACTTTAAGAAGTAAGGTGAGCCTGACCCAAGCCAAGATGTTTTCAATTGCCTTCTATACATGCAAAAGCTAGACGATGAATAAAGAAGACCGAAGGATAATTGATGTCTTTGAATTATGGTGTTGGTGAAGATTATTGAATATACCAAGGACTGCCAAAAGAATGAACAAATCTGTCTTAGAAGAAGTACAGCCAGAATGCTCCTTAGAAGCAAGAATGGTGAGACTGTGTCTCACATACTTTGGACGTGTTATCAGGAGGGATCAGTCCCTGGAGAAGGACATCATGCTCGGTAAAGTAGAAGGTCAGCAAAAAAGAGGATGATCTTCAATGAGATGGATTGACACAGTGGCTGCAACAATAGGCATAAGCTTAACAAAGATTGTGAGGATGATGCAGGACTGGGCAATGTTTTGTTCTATTGTACATCAGGTCACTATGAGTCAGAACCAACTTGAAGGCACCTAACAACAACAACAACTCTTTATTGACTGCTTATTATGCTCCATGCCTTTTACACTTATTTGTTGCTAATCCTCATGGAAATCTTGCAAGACAGTTATTATTTACCATTTTTATACATGAGAAAACTGAAGCTCAGCAAGATTAAGTAACTTGACCAAAATTGAATAGCTAACACTGACGGCTCTAGGCTTCTGCTTTGGGAGTATATGGCTCCATCCTGTCACCTCAGGGAAAACTGTATTAATTACCAGGCTAAACTGCAAAAAAAACTGTGGTACTGTATTAATTTTTTTATTGCTGTGTAACAAATGACCAAAAAGTTAATACTTAAAACACCACACATTTATTATCTCACATTTTCCATGGATCAGGAGTTTGAGAACAGCATACCTCGGTTCAAATCTCAGGGTCTCTCAAGGCTGGAATCAAAGTGTTGGCCAAGCTGTACTCTCATCTGGAGTCTCTACTGGGGAACAATTTGCTCTCAGATTGCTTGGAAAATTCGTTTTCTAGCAGCTGTATGGCTGATGGCCTTGGCTTCTTTCTGGCTATCAACTGTCCTTTGATCTCAGGTTCTAGAGGTCTCCCCCAATTCCCTGCCATGTAACGGGCAGTTCACAAAATGACAATTTACTTCTTTCTGGCTTACAGAAGAACAAGAGAAATTCTGCTCAGATATAGATTGGTAGGTAAGTAGATGTATAGATAAATAGCTAAAAAGGTAGGTAGATAGACAGCTAGTTAAAAGATTTTTTACAGTGCTGTCAAATCGATTCCAACTCATGGTGACCCCATATGTGTCAGAGTAGAACTGTGCTCCATAAAGTTTTCAATGGATGAGTTTTTGGAAATAGATCGCCAGCCTTTCTTCAAAAGTGCCTCTGGGTGGACTTGAAATGCCAACCTTTCAGTTAGCAGCTGAGAGTTTTACCTGTCTGTACTACCCAGAGATGATAGATAGATAGATAGGTAGGTAGGTAGGTAGATAGATAGATGGATAGATGGATAGATAGATGGATAGATAGATTGATGGAGAGATGGAGAGATGAAGAGATGGAGAGATGGGTGGGTGAATGAATGGATGGATGGATGGAGAGAGAGAGTTAATGTGCCTGGGAGTATCTGACTCCATCCTGTCACCTCAGGGAAAATTTTGTTAGAATTACCAGGCTAAACTGCAATAAACTGAGGTGCTATATTAGTTTTCCATTGCTGTGTAACAAATTACCACAAAGTTAGTGGCTTAAAACAGCACATATTTTATTATCTCAGTTTCCATGGAAAAATTAATGAACATTTATAATTTATTGTATTGTATATAAATGTATTTATAATTTAATATTTATTTTATAGTGTTATATTTATAAAATATAACCTAATCATTTGAATGACATCTCATCACCCTTGCCATATCCCACCCACACTCCAGGGGAGGGGATTATACAAAGTCATGGACCACTGGAGGTCCCCTTAGGGTCTATCCCCCACAGGTGCCTGGAGTTATAGTACAGCATAGCTATTAGGACATTTTCCCATACTTTCATCTCTTTCTCTACTTCAATTTTTTAGACAGTTGTGATTATTCCTATTTTATATGAATGTTCTTGAAAGTCTTGCAGCTTATACAAGATATGAGCAATGTTGATATTCTTTCCTTTATTTCAATAATCTGAATGATTTATTTACGAAGAGTAAGTTATTCAGTTTCATTTGTATATGACTCTTTGTCTAAAATATTGAGAGAAAAATAGGATTCCAGCACAAAATCGTTCAAGATCATTGACATAAAAGCTGAAGAGGGGCAGAAGATTATGGCTGTTCTGATCATAGAAACTTCAGCTGTTTGTTCTTTTTCTTAGTAATTCTTCCTTTCTTCCTTCCCTTCTTTCCTCCATCCCTCCCTCCCTCCCTCCTTCCTTCCTTCCCTCTCTCCCTCCTTCCTTCCCTTTCTCCCTCCTTCCTTCCTTTCTTTCTAAAATACCTATTCTGACTCATAGCAGCCTTATAGGACAGACTAGAACTGCCCCATGTGGTTTTCAAGAGGTAATTGGTGGATTCAAACTGCTGACCTTTTGGTTAGCAGCCATTAATTTTAACCATTGCACCAAAAGGTCTCCCTTTCTAGAATAGTGTAATTGAAAAGAACAAGGCTGAGAGACCCTACTTTATTTCAGACTTCACTACTTCACTACTAACTAGCTTTACACATGTTAGCTCCATTTTCTTCATCTATCAAATGAGGAAGTGAGTTGAACTTAAGTTTCTGCTGCAAGGACACATACTGAGAGAGGCAATCCAGCTGCTTCAGGTAGCATCTCACAGGTGTTAATCATTTGTTAGAGACACCATAAAGTGTCAGTTTTGCATGTACAAAAAGAAAAGGTCCTATTTTCCTAGAGTTAATCTATCACTAATAAACTGACTACAGATAACTACACATACCTATGACACACATAAGTCAGAAAGCCCATAAACTCACTTGCCACTGGAGCAACATCTGACTAATGAAGTCTCCACGGATCACTTCTAGCGGGTAAATGATTTCAATAGTTTGAAGGAGACAGAATTAAAAGACAGTGAGATACTCTGAAGGGCTTTTGGTGCAGTAGTTAAGAGCTTGTCTGCTAACCAAAAGGCTGGCAGTTCGAATCCACCAGCTGCTCCTTGGAAACCCTGTGGGGCAGTTCTTCTCTGTGCTATAGGGTTGCTATGAGTCAGAATCAACTCGATGGAAACGGGTACAGAAGTTTGATGCAACAACTGTCCACAGACTATCGCTGCTAGGAACACTGTTACTATATATTAGAAGCCATGTGCCTTTCCTCTGGCTTGAGTTAGATTAACAGCAACAGACGGGTATCTTTTGGCACCTGTTTTCCTTATAGACTGAAGCCCTTCTGTCAGGATGGCATATTAATTGAATGTTAAACTGTTATACTATTTTTTTTTTAATGTGAAACATCACATTCTTGCTTGAATTCAGAAGATACACTGTTAACATTATTAATATATTAATATCCTATCATTATGGTTTGTAAGGTACTTAGCTCATTATGATATATAATCTTGTAGCTCCAGGCTTTTCTGAAATTTTTTTTTTTTATTCCAGTTGTTGTGAAAGGAGGTGGCTTTTACCTGAGTTTGCTCCCAACCTCTGAAGATAAATATCTGTAGCAACTATATGTATCCTTGACCTGCCATTTTCAAAAGGGTATGATTCGTTTTACGAATTGCACTAGTTTGATTTGGTGAGAGTTTATACTTAGTAGGTAACCGGTAGAGACTCCCACCTCATGCCGTTTTGGTGTGTAAGCCTTCTTTGTGTTATGATATTTTCTATCTCTGTTATAGAGAAGGTAATTTGGAGTAAGAGTGGGAGTCGATTGGTTTACTTTTAAGCCTTCACTATCTCCATCACAAAAAAAAACTGTTTTAATAGTACTTCATACTTTATAAAAGAATTTTGCAAATATTATCTCATTTGACCCAGTAACACTCTAGTAATAAAACATAGATTCTTATGTGTGATTTACAGATAAAATATTATCTATAATTATTTTAATATAATACCCCTTACACAGGTTTAGCAACTTATAAAATAATATTATTATAATATAATAATTATTATATATTATATTATAATATTATTTTATTACTTTGGAAATGCTCAGTACGCTCAGACCCTATGCTAAGCATTTTATAAGCATAAAATCATTTATATCACACACACACACACACACATACATCTTTATTGTTTTTATTTTATAGATGAGGAACTGAGACTAAAGGAATTTAACTGGCATGCCCAGAGTCACAGAGAGCTTGAGTCACAGAGCTGGGATGCCAGCTCCACCCATATGATCCCAGAGTTCACGTTCTTCGCCGATTCCCTGACCCTGTGTTTCCTGGCGGTCAGTAAGCAGAGCCCCTGTGACTCAAGCTAAAACTTTTTGTGAACCTGTATTCTATATTAACTTTAAACTATGGTCTTAATAAAAAACCCTAACAAATCTTTTTGTGGAAAAAAAAAAAGAAAACCTTGACATTTCTTTTAACAGTTATGCAAGCCACTTTTGAGTTCTAACATTTAGAGCTGTGTTCCATCAAGAATAGTGTGCTATTTCCTTGCATCCTCTTTGCTCCTGGCCAGTGTTCCCTTGTTAAGAGGAAGATAGAAATATGGCTTGGCACTAACAGTACTCTGCTAGGAATACATTGTTGGTCTCTGGGAATGGTAATAACTATAGTGTTGTTTAGCTAATTAAAAAAAAAAATAAAACTTGAGGTTTTAAATATAAGAGGGGAAATAGGGTGTTTTGCAGAAAACAGAAATTAGCCTTACATTCAAAAAGCAATTTGATATGATCAATCTACCCTTTCAACAATATTCTCTAAGACATAATATCTTCTTTGATGGTTTCACAAACTGTACAATCAACATGCAGTTAACAGAATGTTGTTGCTAGGATTCAAGAAGCCAAAAACAGAGCAGCTGTGCTGGGACTCTTCTTTGGGTTTCCGACTCTGGTTGTCAAGTACACATTCTGATTGCTTCTCTCTTTTGCCAGTGGAAATTGCCGGTGGAATTCTTTCATTGGAGTTCATTCTATGGTTGTGTAACTTTCTTCTTCCTGACACTCAAAGATGCCTTTTTCATTCAGTGGTACAATTGGACTGGGAAACAGAAAACATATGGGTCATGTGCTAGTTCTGCCAATACTAGTTAAATAATGGGAGAATTATTTTATCTTTCTTTAGTCATAGTACTGCCATGATCATACATGAAAAAAACACAGGTAGACCAGCCAGGCAGAAAGAAATAGAGATGCAGAAAGATGCTATGAGTGATCTTACTTACCTGATTTATTAGCTCTGGACATCAGAATTTTGATTGCAATTAAAAACAAACAAACAAAACAAAAAACAAAACAAAAAAAAAACCCTTGCCACTGAATCGATTTCTACTCATAGTGACCCTACAGGACAGAGTAGAAACCCATAGGGTTTCCAAGGAGCGGCTGGTGGATTCGAACCGCCGACTTTTTGGTTAACAGCGAGCTCTTAAACACTGTGCCACCAGGACCCCTTGATTGCAATAGTCAGTGTTATGTATCAAGTCCAGAAATATAAAAATGCCTGGATAAGTTCCTTTAACATCTTACTTTATGAAGTTAATAAGGATTGTTTGAGAAAAAAATTCTAATTTATTCTCCCTGTCATTAGTGACTTCTTTTTTCCTCTTTTTTTCTTGCCAAGAAAATTATTCTGCACCAATGCAGACCAGATTTCTTAAATTATTCAGGCTTTGCCTATTTTTCCTGCATGTGTCAATCTGTACCGGGGCATACTGTGAGCATTTCTTCATTTGCTTTTTCAATATCCATCTTTCTAAAGATAAGAAGACGGTGATTTTGCTTTAGGTGACCTATTCCACTGGATAAGGTGTAAAGGGACTATTAGTCAAGGTGGGGGTACTCTTTTCCAGCTAAAGGGCCCATAGTCCAAGTTAAAGCCAGCTAGACTCTTTCCATAGAACTTGATTCCTGAGCTGAGACTCAAAGAGAATAAATACGACTGTAGCTGACTGATCCTGCTAGTGATGCCCCAAAGAGATTACTCTTCAGTTCTGGATTTCAGATTCCTGTAGCCGTGCTTCCTGAGCTACCTGTGCTGGTTTTTAAACATCATTTCCTTTACTTCTCTGCTCTACTCCATATCCATTCTATAAATGCCCAGCTAGCATTGGTTTCAGTTGCTTTTCAAAGAGCCTAACTGATATAAGTATAATTTAATTGTTCACCCGTGTGTTAACTACAGTTGTGTAGGTCCTAATCATAGCTAGCAGAGTTTTCTTTCCATGTTTATGTCTACCCATCCCTGTCTCTGTGTTTGTCGGTCCTGTGCCATCCTCACAATTGTTGCTATGCTTGGGCTCATTGTTGCTCAATCCATCTCGTTGAGGGTCTTCCTCTTTTTCACTGACCCTGTACTTTACCAAGCATGATGTCCTTCCCCAGGGACTAATCACTCCTGATAACATACCCAAAGTATGTGAGACGTAGTCTTGCCACCTTTGCTTCGCGGTTTTAAAATTCCACTCATTCCCATTGGAAACACCTTGTTGATGTTCTCTTCTTCAATCATTAACCAGTTTAAACCAGCTGGTCTCTGTCAGTGGCTTTGCCTGTGATTCCAGGATTGCTCCAAGATCATTTTCATCAAAGTCATGGAATTTTTTTTGTTTTCAAGATCAGAAATTTTGCATGTATTTATGTTATTATACATTTAGTTATTTTCCATTTTTTATAATTAGACAAATGGACTGGGCAAAAATGTCATAGTGGACAAGGTTTGTGCTAACATCGAGAGAGATGGATGCTTGAATGCTTTTCTTTCTTGAAGGAACTAGGAACCATAGGTCCTTAAGAAATAAATAGGTAATACTCCACTTAACACAATGAAAAGGCACTCAGAAGTTTATTTGGAATTACCTTGGCTTGTTAATTGATGCCTGAAATTTATCAAAAGTGTTTGATAGATCTTGAGCTGCAACTTCCAGTCATAATTTACCATCTTTGATAAACCTCAGTATTAGTGAAAGAACAAATACCTAGGGCATCCTTATTGCTTCATTGAACTTAAAAATGAAATAGCCAAATTGTCCCTAATTTCTGCCTCCAATTTATGGCAGTATCTTTACATTACTGTTTTACTTTTCTTTGTGTGCCTCAGCTGTCACAAATGACCTCTCCACTGACGAACTCAGCTCCAGAACCTCACGATCCAGCTTTTCCCCCTTTGGACTTTTATGGCATGGATTGATTTCTAACCACTATCTTGGGTAGGATGAAAGATGAAAATAAATGAGCAATCTTTCAAAATGTGTGACACAGCTCAGAAACAGTTTTCCTTTATATTGATAATTGGCAAATCTTATGTCTAGTAATCACCATTAAATAGTCCATCAGACTGCTAGGAAAGGAATGATTTACCTTATGGTTTGCATATTAGTGATCAGTTACATAATGAATTTTATTGTGCATTTAATTCAATAATTCTATTGAATTTTTGCTTAATTAGAGTTTTGTATCTAAAGTGCTAGGTAATCATGATCTGCCTATATGAATTCTAAAGAAGAGGCCTGGAGAACTGGATGAGTGTGATATATCATTGATATTACCATCGCTTTTTTCTTATCCTGAAAGGACATTACCATTTACTCCCTTTTTCTTATTCCACCCACCTCAAGCTAAAGTCCATCTTTTTTTTTTTTTTCCCTCCTTTTCCTTTCTGGATTTTCTCTTTCTACCATCTTCTCTCCCTTTGTCTCCTCCACATTGGAATTCTCATTTCATCAATAATTATTACTATTTTAATGATCATCATCACTTTCTCTAGAGTGGGGACACGTACTGTTTGATTATCTTTGGTATGGTTTAACACTTCCAGTCACTATACTAAGTACTTTTATGTTTACTATTTCCAACAACCATGGGAGATTGGTACTGTGATTAGTATCCTCGTTTTATAAATGAGCAGCTGAGGCACAAAGAACAAAGTCATATAGCTAGTAAGTGACAGAAACAGAATTCGGACCTAGGTAATCTGGCTGCAGAGTCTATGGTTTTAACAATAATGTTATGTAGTCTTTCATAGAGTAGAGAAAAATTTATAGTTGTTCTCCCCAATACCTTGTAATTTAATGAATTACAATGATCAGATGTGAATACAACCTTATAAAATGTTATTGCCCATAAATTTTAAATGATTAGAAAAAAATCATCAATTTGCTCTCTTAGCTTTCTTTGTACATTGAGAACAACAGCAAAGATTCTCATTATTTATTTATTTTTAATATTAAAATCCATATTGAATTCTTTATGAGAGTCTTGAAACCTCACTCATTTCATTTATGCAGAGAAAAAATGCAGCTGAGAAATTTAAATATGTATTTAAATATAGTAAAAATTGTTATATTGTTTTCGTATATAAGCTTTCTATTATTTCCATGGTATTTCTCTTTCCCATGTAATGGCACTTTCGTTGGTGAAATTTTCCTGAGTTATTCATTGACAGCTGCAAAAATGCTTTGCCAAGTTTAAAATCAAATCTGTGTTTTGAAGGATACTTATTTGTTAAGCATGAGATGATTTATTTAGCTTCCTGTTTATGACTGTTCTAAAGAAATATAACTTTAAGCATATATTTTTATCTGAAATCACTATTAAGAGTTCATTATATTTTCCACATATTTTTCTCACAGTTATGTAATATCTTCTACAATTAAACATTCACTTCTTACACTTTTGTTTTATTCTCCTCATATCCTTCCCCCTCAATATACTCCCACAGCTCACCATTGTCCACTAGACACATAATGAAATGGAAATCATCTATTGAACACCTGTTAGGAACTCAACACTGTGGTTAAACCTCTCAGCCTGGCATTCAACAAACTCAGCAGCCATGTTCCATCTTGCTTCATTCACGCCTAACTAAGTCTTCTTACTCTAGTTTTTATCATTGCCTTCTCAGTGCTTAACTTGGCATGGGCGGAGCAAAAAGGTAATTTAATAAATGGTTATTTAATATAGAATGGGTAATTTTATGAACAAATGAATTAATGAATGAGGTCCTCGATTGTTGGTCTCATGGCTTTCTGCTAATGTATTGTATCCCTTGAAAAATCATTTTTGTCTAAGCTACTTCACTACCAAGAATTTCCTGTTCTCTTTCTTTCATCCTTCAGGTTATAGCTTAAATGATCGTCACATGGCATAGCATAAGCAAATTAAGCATATTTAATAGTTATTAAAATATTAGCACATTGTCTTCATTTTTTATATATTTTAAAATTTTCAGAGACAACACTCAATGAATATGACACTCGAGAGAGAGCAACATATATTTGACGTAGACAAAAACAGGTCAGACAAGGTCTAAGAAAATTTCATCAGACATATGTCTCTGTGGCAGGCTCAGAAGTGCGCATAACACTACGAGGTGTATAGAACCTCAAACATAGCTACCACCTCTCCACCATGTGTCTTGGTCAAGATTTATAGTAGTTTTCACAAGATGCATTTATGCTTGTAGCCTAATGTGTTTATGGAAAAACCATACCCAACTGAAATTTAGGAAGATTTAGTCCTGAATAGTGTCTCTACTAATTTCAGCCTTTACTGCCCTCTCCTTAAAACCCAAAACAAAATGCAGTGGTTAAGAGCTTGGCTGCTATACCCAAAGGTCAGCAGTTCAAATCCAGCAGCTGTTCCTTGGAAACCCTATGGGGCAGTTCTACTCTGTCCTATAAAGTCACTATGATTCTGAATCGACATCGAGTTGGCAGCAAACAGGTTTTTTTTTTTTTTTCCTGCCCTCTCCTTACCCCCAAAGCAGCCAATGCAGTATGGGCAGATGGTTTCCTGGATTCCAGGGAAAGGTTTGGGGAAGATAATAAGGGTCAGCAGGTTCAGAATGGTGCTGTAGTGGTTTATCAGTCTGTCTTGGGTCATTGATTTTATACATTCAGTGTGTCAGAGGCAATTGGTGTATGTGCATTAAAGCTTGTTGAGCAGGTCAGTAGTTACTCAGGCCAGAGTAGCCTGAGAAACCAGGCCATCATTGCAATTGGAAAGGTTCATCTCTTTGAGCCTGCAATAAGTCTTGGTTGATAAGTGTGTCCTTAACAAGCTGTGCATCTAGAAGCAGGGTATGAATGCACTGCTGAGTCAATCTGTGGAAGTTGTTAGCCTGGCCAGTCTTTCAGGACTGACTGGGGCATTGACCATACCAAGGGTTCTCTTGCATTCTTCCTGGCATCTGTCTGAAATCTTGCTTCTGACTAGAGTGAAACTTTAACATAGTTATGACCTGGTAGAGGTGTTTATGCATGGGAGGGTACCCAGGCAGGCTTCTACTTGGACCAAAGTGTCTTTGAGTCTCCTGACCCATCCCCCTTGAACGGCCAATTGAGCCTTTAAATTAGCCCTTCCAGCACTGCAGTAGTGGGAAATATGATCCCCATTCATCTGAACACTTCACCCAAGGTTGGGGACAGGAAATAGGTACAGGCAAAGGTGAAATCACAGCTATAATTCAGAGTATCTGTGTAGAAGGACCTCCCTTCATCCTTCTTAATCGCTCTACTCACATTTCTGAGCTTATGACAATCACGTCTACAGATGGAATCCTTCTTTTTTTTTTTTTTAATGATCCCACCTTCCTGACTTTGGTAGTGAAGCAGATGGGAGACAGTAGAACCTGCTAGAAACATGCAGCTTGGAATGTGGGGTCAGCTAATGTTGGTTCTAATCCATGCTCTGCAATTTACTGCCTAATTGACGTAGTACAAAGAATACGAGCTGTCTTAAGCCAAGTTTTCTCTTCTGTAAAGTGGAGAGAGTAGCAAATTTGGAAAAATGGTGATTTTAATGCTTCCTAGGTCCTTTGTATTTCTGGATACTTTTATGTTACTGAGCAGCTGTCTGTGGAGTTTAAGGGGCAGGTAAGACAAGAGAGGCTAGTCTCTGTCATGGTTCTGATAGAAATATCTGTTTCTGGAATTTATATCCCCTTGGACCAGAGAAAAGCCTTGAAATAGGATCCAAGAATCCTGGGAGTGAGAAGTGGGACATGGAAGATTCTGCAAATAGCCTAGCTTACGAAGATCTCATATTATCTGGGGTGGTGGGGAAAGGTTGACGTTGCTGTATTTCAGTGTTTCTCTTATTATGATATTTGAAGAGATAAGAAGAAGCTGAAAAGGTAGACTGAGTTCAATCCTCTTCTGAGATCGTGGGGCTAGGAAATGCTGAGAGCTTTCTGCTTGGTGACTTAACTGGAGATTGATGTCCTTCTAGCTTCTACATTTCTATCTTTATCTTCAAACTATTTTCCTTTGTGTCCCCCAAAACTCTGTATACCCTAGTGACTTTATGTAGTATAGCCTTTCTTTATGTCCTTTCCCTAATCTTGGGGAAAAAACAAGCAATAATTCAAGGTCCAATTCAAATGACACTTCCTCCTTAAAACGTTCCTTGATCCAGTATTTGAAAAGATATTTTCTCTCCTGTAATTTCTAGTAACATTCTAAACCCCTCTTATGGCAAACATAACTCTTTCTATTGAATTATAATTATTTATGCACATATTTGTATTTCTTGCTAGAAAATGATCCATACCTAATTCATTAATGTATCCTCCGGTTCACTGTATGGGATAAGTGCTCAATAAATATTTGCTGACTGTATACATTTTCCTAATTCATTTTCAACTGAGTTTAAAAAGAGGATCAACAAAGAAACTAGCCAGAATGCTTTTAAAATTAGTCTGAAGTCACCCATGTCAAGCTCACCTTATATTTTGTCCTGGACCATTTCAATAAAAAGAGGTACTTATATCAAATTATTTGGCATTTTTAAAATAAAAAAAACTTTAATTTGTCTCTCTCATGTTCTCCTACTTATGAGTCTTGAGAAACTTACAGGTTTTCCTGTCAGAGAAGCATAGCTCATTTTACTTTTTAAACATTTGACCCAAAAGAGTAATAGCTAATATTTATACTGCACTTACGAAGTGCTAAGCACTGTGCGAGGCACTAAGAGCAAGTCTGAATATCTGTGCATATTTTCAGGTGTGCAAGAAGCATGGTATGGCTTCAGTCCCTACAAATCATCTGTGTGTTGCTTCTCAGCCTCCATGCCATTGAATTAGCATAGAACTCTGTCTTTCTTATGCTTCCTCCTCCTTTCAACTTGTGTCAAAGTTCTGAGAGCTTACATATTGTCAGGATTTGGAGACGGGGGGCCTTTGGTTACCAGTCGCCTGTCTCACAGGTTACTGCTGATCACATGGATATACTCTGATCATACGGCCCGGTCAGACCCAGTGTCTGTACTACTGCTTTTCTACCATGGTTAGGACAGAGCCATCTTTTGGAATGACGGATACGCCTGGTGTTTTAGATTTTATCCTTGAGAAGTAGTATGGGAGCTTTGTTCTCCAGGACGTTGCAATTTTCTGGGGTTCGTCTAGGACTCACAGAACTCTCTCTCCACCTGCAGCCTATGGAAACCATTTACCTTTCAGATGGGAGGAAGACTTTTTCTTGCTTATCATTTTTCCATACTCCTCTTTTTCATCCTCCTTGCTCTTGATGCCCTACTTCTTAAAAATTCTAACGAGCTACCACGTTTTCCCATCCTTCCCATCACATATTTCTCTGAAATAATAAAGCAACAGTCATGTTGCCTACTTAAAAGGGGCATAAAGGGGAAAAATACAGGACAATAATACTTTAGAAGATGGCAAGTGATACATATACTCAGACTAATGCAATGAAATAGGTAATTTTTCTCATTTTACAAAATGACAAAATTCATGCAAAATCTAACATACTTACCCACTAAGTAAATAACACATAAAAATGAGTATCCCCTAGCATGGTGATTCACACAGGGTCAACATCTAAAACTACTTTGTAAACTGGCTATGTTTAAAATTATAGATGACATCATGTGTAAGATACTTACTTTAAGACCTAAATTACAATAAAATTTTAGAGAAAGATTAGCTTCCAAAGCGTGGGGTTGCAGACTACACTTGATTTTGGAATTCTGAGCCAAACACACACTTTCATTTGAACAGAATGTGGTAACAGATGCCTTTACTTACTTCCAGTGGGAATTGAGAAATTTGATTCATAAATACAAGGATACTTGCCAGTATAGCTAATGAGATTTCATATTCTCCCACTCTTACACTTCCAGTGATCAGACTATATCATCTTGTTTTATTACGTTGCACACCTTGAACCATGCTATCTAAGCTGGAAGTGAGGATATAACAGAGTGGGTCAATGATCATTCCTTTTATAAAACATAAGAGAAAAGGACAAAAAAGGTATAGCTTTGTTGATACAGGAGATGCAAACAATACAAGTACAGGTAAAGACTGAGTTGAAACTCATGTCACAGGAAGGTGAATCAATGTATAAGTTCATTTATTAATATCTGTAGATTCCATGACTATTACCTATGATGATTTTTTGAATCTGAAGTCTTCTGCATTTATTTCAAATATAAGTGCTTATAAGGACCCCTGGTGGAGCAGTGATTAAGCGCTCAGGTGCTAACCAAAAGGTCGGGTGGTTTGAACCTATCAGTTGCTCCGCAGGAGAAAGATGTGGCAGTCTGCTTCTGTAAAGATTATAGCCTTGGCAACCCTGTGGGGAAGTTCTTCTCTGTCCTAAAGGGTCGCTATGATTCAGAATCAACTAGACAGCAATGGGTTTGGTTTTTGGTTTTTATAAGTGCTTATAAAGCAATTGAAATCAGTTTCATTTTCCTCAAATGCATTAAACCATATTAGTTAAAACTTTACTATTTTTGAAATTGTGAACATTTACCCAGATTTTAGGCAGACATTTACCTTTGTAAGACAGAAACTCAGAAAAATGTATTAAATAAAATATGATAATAAGATAAATATTTTGCTGTGGAAGGTAACACACTTTTAAAGCTTTGAAAATCTTCATTTAATTATTAGGTAAGCATTCAAGTTCTTTTTATACAAAGTAAAAGTGATTCTTATCTAATTCTTTTTCAATCTATTTCTTTTAAAGAATGTTTGTATTTGACATTCAAATTAAATTATTTTTTAAATTAAATCAAGACATGATTATGGTCCATATGCTATTTTAAAAACCATTTTTGTTAATTTATGCTGATCCTTAATTTAATTGTGTAGATTTACTCTAAATTATGCTATAGTAGGTTTTCAATATTTATTTTTTATTATTAATTTCAGCTGTTTTCTTAGAAGAGATTTTAAATTATTAAAATTGCATAAATTAAGAATATAAATGGAGAAACTTAAATTTTAAGCCTAGTTGGAGAATTATGTAAATTAGAGCTAGGCTTAGGGTTAAGGTGAGGGCTGCAGTTAGGAATTTTTAGCTTGTTTTAATTTCAGTAAGCTCTGAATTTAGCTCTGACTTTTGGATGGGTTATACCATGCAAAGCAAATGGTACAATACTTTTTTTTTTTAGGAGGTAAACATAATTTCTTATGGTAGAAAATCCTAAAACAAGGGTTTTCTCTTGGGCTTATAAAGGCAACAAATAGATAATGTCTTCTGCAGTAGTTTTATAAAGATTTGAAAGCATTCTTTGTGGGGTAATGTTTACTATTAATGAGAGATGAAAAATCATCTGTATAGGGTACAAGAAAATATGGAGCCAGTTGGAATGGAATGGCTGGGATAAAGTTGGAATGTTCCAATTTTAGACTTAAGATTTAAAGATGAATGTGTGGTGTTTTCAGTTTCGCTACAATGCTTCAAGTGAGGGCATATAGGAGAGAAATAGTAGCATGAGAACTTTGATTTGTTCAAAGCAGTGTATTGTACCATTTATTGTCAAGAAGAAAGTTACAGTTAGGACAGGGGGCTGAAGGAAGAGAAGTATATTAATATCATTGCTGACTGTGCAACTCATAAATGTGTAGCAAAATGTGTGATATGGTAAGGAACTCTGAGGGGTATTCCTACTCTTAGGATTAAAGGATTGAGAAAATGTAGATTGAACCATATAGAATTGTCAATATTTGACAATATTGACCTGCTAAAATGGCAATTTCATATGATTTGTATTAATAATTAAGCACATGTGGTTGAGGGAAAGTTATTGGGATCATAGTAGGGAAAGTGTAAGACGATAAAGTGACAGTAATGCCAGAAAAAGAGATGACTGCTGGAGGCAGATACAAATAGGAAAGAATATAAATAAAGGATATTAGCTGAATTCCTTGGGGTTCCTTTAGAGCTGATTCTGTGTTAATCAGATTGGGATGTCTCTGGTTTCTTTGTTTATTCTTAGAACAAATGTCAATAAATAATTTTAATTAATTTTATTGTTATGAAAATATAGAAAACACATTTGCCATTTTCATATTTTTCATATGAACAACTCAGCAAGACCAATTTATTTTTAGATTTACAGAAAAATTGTGTACTATTTCTACACACTGTTGCTTCTATTATTGACATCTTGCATTCCTGTGGTACATTTGTTACAATTGATGAACAAATATTGCTACATTATTGTTAACTAAAACCCATAGTTTACATTAGGGTTCACTTTGTGTTGTGTAGTCCAATGGGCTTTGACAAATGCATAATATTATATGTCTACCATTATAGTATCATACAGAATGGTTTCACTGCCTTAAAATGCCCTGTACTCTATCTATTCATCTTTCCCTCCTCCTCCTATGCCCTTGGAAACCACTGATCTTTTTTATTGTCTTTATAGTTTTGTCTTTTTCAGAATGTCACATAGTGGGAATCATACAGTATGCAGATTTTTCAGACTTAATTCTTTCACTTAGCAATGTGGATTTAAGAGATCTCCATGTGTTTTGATAGGCTGATAGCTCATCTATTTTTATTGCTGAATCATACTTCATTGTATGGATGAATCACAGTTTGTTTATACATTCACCTGTTGAAGGATATCTTGGCTGCTTGCAATTTTTGGATGATGAATACAGCTGCTGTAAACATTCATGTGCAGGTTTTTATGTGACATACATTTTCGACTCATTTTGGTAAATATCTAGGAGAAGGATTGCCGGATTGTATGGTAAATCTATAAATAAATGGTTTTTGAGCATAAGTTTTATTATTTCTAATATATATACTAATGCATATATATATATATATATATTTCTTTGAACAGGAAAAGAATGCCTCCCTGGGAATACGATAATGTGTAATATATATTCAAACAAGTGAGCAAAGAAATATGTGCCAAAAAAACCAAGGCTGTTACCATCGAGTTGATTTCGACTTCAGAGGGGTCTATATGGCAACCGTTTGTAATAGAAAAACTGGAATTAAATTAATTAACACAGAAAGGTCTCCCAAAAATAAATATGAGAAGGTGTAGAACACTATATAGAGTGTTGTACCATTTGTCCAAGAAAGAAATACACACGTGAATATATATGCAGAGGAGATTATTTTTGGAGGGATACAAATGAGTCTCTGGTTGTGTTTGGAGAGTGACTCAAGAATGTGGTTGGGAAAGAAAGCCTTTTAGTTTTCATCTTATAAAGCCTTTTAGTTTTCATCTTATATTCTATTTATGTGTTGAATTTTTTACCAAGCACAAGTTTATTTTGAAGTGAATTATTTTGAAGTGAAATATTAATTAAACTTCTAATATTTAATAATGTGCTGCATTTAAAATAATGTATTAATATACTAAAACCACATATATGACAGTATATATCCAAAAATTAGAGAGAGAAACTGGGTTGCATTTCTATAAATATTTATGAAGCATTGTTGTTAATATTGATGTTACAGGAAGATCACTTTTTAGAATTTTTCTATCTCAAATCATAGGTCCTCTTCTAAATATAAACATGAAAAATTTGCAAGGCAGGAATCTTGTCTGGACAGCCAAGCCCCATGGAAACAAAGAGCAATATAGCTGGGACTTGTGGAGGCTGGAAGAAGATTCAGCTACTGAAATGTTCTAGATACAAAGCAGCTCTAGCAATTGGATGACCCGTTTGGTCCACTCAGCAGCTGGAGTATAATAATTCTTGTTTGCCATTATTGAGACATATCTACTCATTCCATCACAGAGAAGATTTTTTGGGGTAATTGTGCTGTTAGAGACCACTTCATAGGCCTCTGTATAATATCTAGCTTGACTTCCTTTTCCTCTGTCAAGTTTTACATGTTGCAAATATCTCTTCCAATCTTTGGCTTATCTTTTCACTTTGTTTTTAGTATTTTGACGAATAAATGCTAATAGAGTGCTCTTTAAAAAAAAAAAAAGTTCTTCCAATGAAACATATTAACCTCTCTGAAGTTTCAATAGACATACCATTTGATTTGTACTATTAAATTTAGCTATTTTATGTCAACTATTTGATACTTACATTTAGAATAATTTGTTTATGATTATATGAGAATAGTAATAGGTAATAAAAAATTAAATTTTAATATAAGTAGCAAAAAGAAAAGATATTCACCAAAGTTTTTGCTTTGGGGTCATCAATCAATATTTTTGGCTACAGTGGTTGGGAAGAAATATGTTTTTGCTTATGGATTCTTTAATATAGCCTTAGGAAATACATGCTCATCATTAGCTTGTTTAGATGTACTTTATCATGTCTATCAAATGATTCCCACATATCATTTGTAAAAATAACAATGGGATTAGTTCTCTAGAGAAGTTAACATGTCTGTCATTGCTATCCAGTGAGCACAAAAACAACCGCAGCATTGCATCAGTTCACTGTCTGACGTAAGTAAATAAAAATACATAGTCACCCTGATGATATCCCATAAACCACCCAATACACATTTTTACAAAAAAAGTAAAAAAAGACAATTTTTCATCAGTGCATAAAATAGGGCAAAAAATTATTTTGTAAAGGATACTTTTTAAAAGATAATGCCAGGAGTAAATGTATATCTCTCTTTATGGAGAGGACTGTAAAGTGTGGTGGGAAAGAAGAGAAAAATGCTTAAAAAATCAATTTATGATATTTCCCCTGAATTGGAGGGCTGGGAACCAACAAGGAGAACAGAGCAGTTGAAAGATGATGAATACATTCTTTGAAGCTACAGTCATTCTCCTGCACTGCTGATAAATAACACCCCCAAGGCTAGAGCTGGAAGAAATGCCCAGCAATGCCATTGTTTGTTCAAGCCTGGAGCAAGGTGGTAGAAATGGGAATAATCTCCTCTGAGCAGTTATGTTGGCCAAAAATAACAGTGGCTAACAAGAGCAGCTAGGTAGGAAAATGAAACTGCAGGACCTCAGCATAACGAAACACCTAAGAACCAGGATAACATGTCATTAAAATGGCAGGCTTGCTTTCAAATAAGTAGCATAAACCAACACTGGAAGACCACACTTTTGTGGGTAAAGATTCCCGTCTTCTATCATGACTCCACAGACCTGGATGCCGTGCAAGTGTTTCAACAAATGTATACAGAAAGGCAGGAAAGAGGGCACATACTTAAGCCTTCTCCATTACCTTCAGGTGGTTGATGGCCAGGGATCACCCCAGCAGGATGGATAAGAATAGGGAGCAGCAAGTCAAAAGATGTGAGCAAGAGGGCAGTCTGGGTAATATTGTACAGAGATGTATTTTAATGCTTCTCTGCTTATTTTGATGAATTTGTTCTAATTCTAGGTCCTTTGAGGACAGAACCATGCTCTTGTCAGTGCCATTCTTTATGCACATGATTCATTTGGTATGATCCTAGCCACTAGAAAAATCCTTATTGAAACTGGACTCATCGCTTACAATCATGCATGCCACCTCTCACACTGAGATTTGTGAGACACCTGCCTCATTGAGAGGCATGAAGTTCTGGGTGGATTCCTATAGATTAGACACTGATGCCTTCTAGAATCAATTTTAGTTTTCTGAACCTCTTTAGACAGTGTTTTCAAAACCTTACCCAATAACACTAAGAACCAGTTTGTTTCCCAGCTTAATTAGCCCTAATATCTAACTTCTTCACAAATAAATAATAATCATAGCTAACATTTATAGAGCACTTACTAATCTCTAGATACTTTTCTAAGCACTTTATGTATCTTAACTCATTTAATCCTCCACAAGCCTCAAGATGAAGTCTTCACTGTTGGTGGTTATTTCAAAGTGATATATATCCATTCCTTCCTTCATTCTTTTATTACATCCTTCTTTATTAAACATTTATTTAATAATAATTTACTGGGAAACTTTTTTTTTTCTTTTGGATATGTTAGTCATGTATGAGATGCTAGCATATAGACAAACAGGCCTTCTTTTGGTGAGTTTTAGTCTACATGAGTCCTGGCCGTTCTCACTGGAATAGGCCATATTTCGTCGGGTCATTTATGATAGGTTGGCGTTGTTTTTTAACCTATGCTAGCCATAAATGACAAAAGATTGTTTATTTCTAATTCTGGAAAAATTGCTGGGCTAAACAAAACTTAAACAGCTTTCCAAGTGCAAGACTTACGGAAATCTTCAACATTTTGAGCATATTAAACGTACCTGGACTATCTTGAGCGTACTTCCTCCAGGTTAATAAAATCTCAGTATGTAAATATACCCTTGGTTAAAACAAAACTAAACAAAATTTGACTCCTTTAGACACTTCTCTCTCTCACTTAAGGACCATTCCGAGTTATCTAAATCTCAGTCCCACCTCTCTATTTTTCTGTCAAAATCCATTCATTTTCTGCTCCACCTCTATTCTCGTCCTCATGGCATTTGGGTTTCTTTCACTCTTATCCCGTTATCCCTTCTAAGAGAGCTTTGTCTCCCAGTGCAGAATCATTGAGTTTTTTAGTCGACTCCTCCACTGAACACTCTCTTAGGGCTTTTGTCAAACCCTACAGTTGGGTTTCGCCATAGATCTCAAATAGTTTTATTTGCTCTAGGTTAAGGTTCATTTGTTTATGAAGTGTAACCTAGGAACTTGAACCTGGCAACTATTTTGTAGGAACTATTTGATTTAGGCCTCTATGTGATGCAAAAAGTTAACACTCTTGGCTGCTAACCCTAGAGGTTGGAGATTTGAATCCAGCCAGAGGCACCTTGGAGGAAAGGTATGGTGATCCACTTCTGAAAAATCAGCCATTGAAAACCCTGTGGAATACAGTTCTACTCTGACACATAAGGGGTCACCATGATTCGGAACTGATTTGACTGCAACTGTAGTATTTGACTTACAGCTATGCCCTTTACCTACTCTGCTCTGCTTGTAAGCCCATTCTGAATGAATTAGTTGTGGTTTTATCCCAACTTTCTGATTCTAAATTCAATGTCCTTGGGAAAATACTGATGTCCCTTTTTATCAGAAGTTTTTAGTGTAACTTGACTAAAAATTTATCATGTCAACTCTCTCTATATACATCTAAAACAAACTTAGAATGCATATATAGACATCAGTGAAATGGGGAAATACAGGGGGATTCTTTATTTATAAAAAAAATAATGACTATACTTCTCCATATAAGAGCTAATAAAGAGGAAGCTCTAATGTTCTTTTAGAAAAGATTGGTTGTCTTATTATTTTTGTTATCTTTAAGTGCTTTGCTATAAAAGGATGTGCATTGCTGCCTTTGGGGAGTTAAACAAGTTTCCCTTAGTGCAAAAAAAAATTATAGATTAAATTGCAACATAATCACAATAGATCCAAATGAATTCCTTGCTCTTCAGCAATGTGTGTGTAAGAGGGAATATGCCTTCTGCCAAGATGAAAACATGCTCAGGATCGCAGCTGTGCAGGTCTGCATTGAACTGCTCTGTCTCTTTGTGCACAAGTCCTTTGTAGTTATGGTCAAAAGCAAATCTCTACCTATGTTTCCTTTGCTTCTAAGTTTCACCACCCTTTAAGCATGATCTCATGCTAATTTTAAAGTGTAAGTGAACTGGCAACCTATCTATTAAATTCCTCTTTAAAAAAATGAACAAATTTAAAAAATGAACAAAAAGGGATATGGAAAGTTACATTTGAGAAGTAAAGTCAAACTGCATGACATAGTGCTTATTGCACCAATTCATAATAATTACAATACCTTCAACTTATAGAATGCTTTTGTCTGGTGAACTCAGAGTGCCCTGCATCTATTCAGCCATTTCCGTACAAATAGTTCTGTTGGATTTGTTTGGTGATATTATCCTAACAATAGGAAAGGCAAATAAAAGGGAATATTGAAAGTAACTGGTTAGAAAGTAAGCCCAATGAATATATTCATCTTTCCCTTCATAACATCTAGTAAATGTCTAGCAGATAGTAAGTGTTTAAACATATTTATGTCGTTAAAGAACACATTTTAGAAAAAAAGTTACTGGAAAACTAATGTGGTTTTAGTAGAAAGAGTATGCATTTTGATACCAGACAGAACAGGTTTTGAACTTTAATCTGGCTACTTAGTATGGCTTGGTTGTCATATATAAACTTCCTGAACTCTAATGTATTTATTTGTGAAATGAGGGAGTGCTTGCTTAGAATATTTGTGAAGGTTATATTAAATAATACATGTAAAGATCCTAGCTCATTTCCTGGCATGCAGAAGCCACTATTATTTATTATTTAAAAAAATGCCACTTGTTTAAAGATAACATTCAACCTCTTTTGCCCTAATAGGCTTTGCTTGATTCTATTTCATCTTACCCTAATTTTAGGATTTTTTAAACTTTCCTTGTTAGTAATGTTGGGGTCCTTGAATAGGCTCAGTAACTAGTTTTCATTTTTCATTCCTGAATATCAAGCCAATTGAGAATCAGGACAAAACATGAGGCTGATCAACACGAGGCTGATGTAGGCCAATTATCCCTCTTGGTACTAATGTCGGCTAAGTTGTGATACACAGTCTACTTTGATAAATTTGTGAATTGCACCCATTTCAGGACTTTCAATGTGTGTATATGTGTGTTGCAGGAGGCAGTGAGCCTATGAACAATCTTGCTCCCAAGAAGTTAAATGGAGATGCTGAGCTGAGCATTCTCACTATCTATAGGCCAGCCAAACAAATGAGTTACTCTGGAGCTTACTTACATGTTGTGTGCATTCTGATGCATTGTCCTTTTCTGCATACTCAGCTATCTTCCTCTTCAGTTCTTTAAGGCCAGTGATTCTATTTTACATTTCATATTTCCAGGATTTACCAAAACTGGTAGAAATTGGAGACTCAGCATTTTTCAGTGAAATAAATAAGGGAATATTCAGACATCTCGCCTGTGAATTCAGGTAACATATATAATTTGTGGGGGCAGTGGTGGTTCCGCGGTAGAATTCTCGCATTCTGAAGGGAGACAGGGTTTGATTCCTGGCCAGTGTACCTCAGGCACAGCTACCACATGACTGTCAGTGGAGGTTTGCATGTTGCTATGATGCTGAACAGGTTTCAGTGGTGGTTCCAGATTAAGATGGACTAGAAAGAAAGACTGGAGATTTACTTCTAAAAATAAGCCAAGGAAAGACATAAGGATCACAATAGTCCAATCTACAACCAATCATGGGGATAGTGCGTGACGGGGGAACATTTTGTTCTATTGTGCGTGGGGTTTCCATGAGTCTGGACAGACTTGATGGTAGCTAACAATAATAACAACTTATAATTTGTACTTCTTATCTTTACTTAATGGTTTTGTATTGGTTTAGTGGTTTTAAATACATTTATTCTCTCTTAACTAGAGTAGCTACTGTTTAAAGACAGGAAACGTCAAAATTTGCTTACCTCAGCACCATTTGACACGGTATATGATGGAGCTCAGTGTAGTCAACATTTTGATAGATAATATTGCACTCTTTTAAAATGTGAGAATAGAGTAATAATTTTCAAATTTTAAAAGTAGTTTTCTTATCCAGAGATAACCCAATGGTATCATCCAGCTTTCCAGTCTGTACAAACACACGTGTGTGTATGCATGCATGCATAGCTATTACAAAAAATGGGATAACTGATATACATAGTGTTTTGAAACCCATTTTTTCTATTAATAATGCAGCTTTCCATGTCATTTGGTATAGTTAAGTGATACAATTTTTAATAGCTGCTAAGAATTCTAGCATGGACATTAACAATTTTTAATTTTGAAATCTTATAGGTAAAAGTGTTTTATTGTTGTTTGAAATTTTGTTTTTATTTTTACTGGACATTTGTAATTATTGTGAATTGGCTGTTTATATATTTTGCTAATTTATCAATTGATGTTTTCATATTTTTTATGGATTTATAAGAACGATTTATATCTTTACAACTGGAACAACAAGCAACATCATGATAAACGGAGAAAATACTTAAGTTGTCAAGGAGTTCATTTTTCTTGGATCCACAATCAAAGCCCATGAAAGCAGCAGTCAAGAAATCAAACGACATATTGCCTTGGGCAAATCTGCTGCAAAAGACCTCTTCTTTAAAGTGTTAAAAAGAAAAGATGTCACCTTGAGGACTAAGGTGAGCCTGACCCAAGCCATGGTGTTTTCAATCACCTCATATGCATGCAAAAGCTGGACAATGACTAAGGAAGACCGAAGAGAATTGATGCCTTTGAATTATGGCATTGGCAAGGAATATTGATTATCCTATGGACTGCCAGAAGAATGAACAAATTTGTCTTGGAAGAAGTACAGCCAGAATACTTCTTAGAAGCAAGGGTGGAGAAACTTAATCTCACTTACTTTGGGCATGTTATCAGAAGGGACCAGTCCCTGGAGAAGGATGTCATGCTTGGTACAGGGTCAGTGAAAAAGGGGAAGTCTCTCCATGAGATGAATCGACACAGTGGCTTCAACTATGGGCTCAAATACAGTAATTATTGTGTGGATGGTACAGGACTGGGCAGTGTTTCATTCTGTTGTACATAGTGCTATGAGTCGGAATTGACTTGACAGCACCTAACAACAACAACATTTATATACGAGGCATATGAAACCTGTGTCTGTAACATATATTCCAAATAGTTCCCAGGGTCTCATTTGTCTTCACAAAATGTAGATTAGATTATGTCAATTATCTCAACATAAAAATTTTCTATAGCTTTCCATTGCTTGAGGCATTTAGATTTATACTCTTAAAATACTACCATCTTCTTGGCCTTAGGTCCCGCTGAACATATTTCAGGCTTTAGGTTTCCCAACTATAGCTTCTATGACTTTGTCTAATCAGTCACCAAATCCATTGACTTTCTGTCTGCTTGGGTCTTCTTTGCTATTCAATTTGTGCCTGTGGATTTATATTTTTTTATTATTCCTTCACTACCATTTAATGTCATGAATCAGAGAGGTGATCATTCTGTTCTTGAGAGTTAGATCCCTAAAATATATTTTGAAGTGTTTTAATAGGGATATGGTAACTGACTTGTGAGTCATGACTCTGTAAGATTTTGTAACATTTTTCCTTTCAGTGTAGGGTAGGGATGGAATCATTTATTATATCCATAGTCTTTGAACATCTACTATGTGGCCAGGGATTTAAAGATAAAAAGACATGATCCTTTTTCTCAAAAGTTAAATATCAAGTAAGGAAGAGAGTTACCTCCATTTAGGGGGAACAGGGGAAGCTTCATGGAGGAGGTAGCATTAGTTTGTCTTTAAATATGAGTAAGATTTGAATGGTGAGAATAGGGAATAGGTTCTACCAATTTCAGGGTGAAGCTGTGTCAGCAACAGCACAAAGAATGGGAAGGAGAAGCAAGGGGCCTGTTGCCATATAGAAAGGGATATTATCTATCTCTTTATCCATCTCTCTCTCTCTCTTCATCCATCCATCTATTCATCCATCACTTATCTATCTACCTATCTACTTATCTTTGTTTTTCTCCCTTAAGTGGCAGTGATGAATTTCTACCAAGTGATATATACATTTTAATTCTTTATAAGAACAATCACAAGCCTTATGGCTTTAGGTGAATGTGGTTAGGTATATATACTTTTCAAGATTTAGGACTTAATCTACTGGTTTAGAGGACAGTCAACACCAGTGCCTTGGAGTGTCTTGGGTCTCATTAATCCCATCAAGTTACTAACTAAACAAACTGCAGTAAGACAATTTTATTACCTGCGAAGTTCCTTAGGGTGTATATTTTATAAATGCTAGTTTTATTATTTGTTACCTACATGGGAGAAATTGAAAAAAAAAATCTGCTACTTGAAAACAAAAACTTTGGAATCCTTCCAAATGTGTTTTGCTAGGGTATCATTTGGAAAAAGAGAAATGAAGACTATGATCCTCTGTAGACTCTAGCACACTGTTGCAGGAAAGATGTTTAAACTACCATTTCTGCCCACCTGTGAATTTTCCAATCAGTTATTTCATTTCTATAATGTAATTGCATGACAAAACAAACACAAATTAATGCTACTGGGCCCCTGGAGAGTCCATTTTGAAGTGTTTATACGCATTACTAAACTAAAAAAAAAGGAAAAAAAAATAGCAGATGCCTCTGTCAAAGAAGTGGCGATGTATTGTTCTATTTCTATGAGCACACACATCGTGAAAGTGCTTGTCAGTCATGAAAAGGCTTGGATTTCAATGAGATAGATGGCTATATCCTGCTTCTGAAACTACAGATCCAAATAGTACAGCTGGAGAACAAGTGTTTGACGTTTAAAAATATTGTGCCTCTAGGACTAATTACGCTTTTTCAAACTTAGTAAAATATTGCTGTTTATTTAAACTTCGGCAGTACAAAATCTTCCTCAAATGAATGGTAGCTATTCTGAAGCTTGCACATAAACATCTATTTTGTGGAGAAAATGGCAATTAAGGGTTTGTAATGAATTCTAGTCTTTTTTCAGTCTTTTTTAAAGAACACCATGTAATCAGATAAAACAAGATATGAAGAATTCTTTAAAAATCTGCCCTGGCATTTTCTGATGACTCAAGATACCAGGAAAATAACATATTTTTCTATGTGTTGTACATTTATTTCTTCATTTCTGGCTGCAAATCCAAAATAACATAGTTTGTGATTATCCAGAAGGACTCCACATGTAATTAGAAATTTTAAAGTATCTTTTAAAACTATTCTGTGTAGATTCAATTCTACCCAGAATAGATATTTCTTTGTTTTGACATTGTAGCTACTTGATAGAGATTTGTTATATAGGTTCATTGGTTTTAAGGTTACTTTGAGCTCCTTCAAGTATTCTGCAAATTTCATAAAAGTATGTGAAGGTATTCCATGAATACTAGATTCGTTTTATTATATATAAATATATACTCATGAGTATAAACTCCTACATATTTAGGGCTTTTAGAAGCATAAAACATGATCAAACCTGTAGAGATTTTAGGGATGCTATTCCCCTGTGAGCTCCTGGGACAATCCTGAAGAATATACGACTATTTGGATTTTAAGGTTCATATTTTATAAGTAGCAAAAATCATAGCTAAATACACACTGAAAAGAGAAATATTTCAGATCAATGGATGCTTGATAATCACATCAAATTTTTACCTTGAGAGGATCAAATATTTCAGATATGAGGATCTTTGTGGTGATACTGAAACCACTACTATGAAATTCTTACTTCCTACAAGGAGTGAATGCGTTGGGAAAGGTCAGACTGTCCCCTTGGTCTCCAATGAGGTTCTCCCCATGGATTGCATGTGGTGGAGGATCTTTTATCTACTGTAACTGTTGGTGCATTTTTGATATTCTGAGTCATAAAGAATTCATAGAGCAAAAAAAGCAAACAATTACAAAACTAGAGAGGGCTAAAGCCTAAGTATTGCCTCATGTTAGAATCTTCTGCTTTGAATTTCATGAGCATTTAAGGTTGAATTGGAATGCCATGTACCTTTCAAGGCAATTATTTGGACTTCACCTGTATCAACTCATGCCCATCATGCTTTTCTTTCTATAAAAACAAAACAAACAAAAACAAAAGGAAAATACATATTATCTCTCTTAGAAAGCAACATTAACAAAAATGACAACAAACACACGCTGTCCGTTTAGAATCAACAATAGAATTATTCCATATGGACAGTATGCTATTATTGGTGAATATGCATGACTTTCTATATTTTGCTAAGATAACAACAAATTAATGACATTATATTTAGCTCTCTCTTGTATAAGTAGGACACTAGTATTTGTGTTATTTTTCGCTGTTGTCATGCTCAAGCTCTTAGGAGCTGCAGGATTAATTTATAAGATAACTTTGTTCTCTCACCCGTAAAATAGGAGGTTGTAGTAAGAATTAAATGTCATTTTGAAAATCTCTAGCCTAGTACCTGTCACATAGTAAATGCTCCATAAATGTTGGTTGAATCCAAATATAATTTCCTTTGGGATATTTTCAGTCCAGATAGGGTTTCTCACTCCATCTCTGCTTTTAGCAGCTGGAAGTAATACCACTGATCGTTAGAAAAAAATAAAATGGCTAAAAAATAGCACTTTATTTTTCTTCTTTAGATGATAACATTAGTGATCTATTGTATTTTAACTAATGTTAAAGTTGTTTCTAAGTAGAAGTCGACAAAGTAGACATCTATGCTGTGAGATGTGATTAGCAAAAACCAAGTTTACTAACTCTCCTTCAGAAACAATTTCCTCTACTGAAGTACTGACATTATTGCAATTATGTTCCAAGATTTTGTGTCTCAAAAAGTCTGTCTATTGGGTCAAAGAGTATTTTTCATTTATAACACATATCTTAGCACCTAGCACATTAGAGTACTTCATAAATTTCCCCTAAAGGGGGTTACTATTGATTAAAATGAAGAACCATTTAATACGACCATTATTCAAATTCATGTACTAACCACTAATGCCAAAGATGAGGAAACTGAAGATTATTACCAACTTCTACAGTCTGAAATTGATCAAACCTGCAATCAAGATGCATTGATAATTACTGGTGATTGAAATGCAGAAGTTGGAAACAAAAAATGACTCATAGTTGGAAAATATGGCCTTGGTGATAGAAATAATGCTGAAGATCATATGATAGAATTTAGCAAGACCAACAACTTTTTCATTGAAAATACCTGTTTTCACCAGCATGAACAGTGACTATACATGTGGACCTCACCAGATGGAATACACAGGAGTCAAATTGACTACACCTGTGGAAAGTGGTGATGGAAAATTCAATATCATCAGTAAGAACAAGGACAGGGGCTGACTGTGGAACAGACCATCAATTGCTTATATGCTAGTTCCAGTTGAAGCTGAAGAAAATTAGAACAAGTCCATGAGAACCAAAGTTTGGCCTTGAGTATATTCCACTTGAATTTAGAGACCATCTCAGGAACAGATTTGACTCACTGAACACTAACGACCAAAGACTGATGATTTGAAGAACGACATAAAGGACATCATAAATGAAGAAAGCAAAAGGTCATTAAAAAGACAGGAAAGAAAGAAAAGACCAAAATGGATGTCAGAAGAGACTCTGAAACTTGCTCTTGAACATAGAGTAGCTACAGCGAATGGAAGAAGTGATGAAGTAAAGGAGCTGAACAGAAGATTTCAAAGGGCTGCTTGAAAGACAAAGTAAAGAATTATAACGAAATGTGCAAAGATCTATAGTTAGAAAACCAAAAGGGAAGAACACACTTGGTATTTCTCAGGCTGAAAGAACTGAAAAGAAAATTCAAGCCTCCAGTTGCAATACTGAAGGATTCTATAGGAAAAATGTTGAAAGACATAGTAAGCATCAAAAGAAGATGGAAGAAATACAGAGTCACTATACCAAAAAGAATTGATCAACATTCAACCATTTCAGGAGATAGCACATAACCAAGAACTGATGGTACTAAAGGAAGAAATCCAGGCTGCACTGAAGGCAATGGTGAAAAACAAGCCTCCAGGAATTGAGAGAATACCAACTGAGATAACTCAACAAATGGATGCAGTGCTGGACGTGTTCACTTGTCCATGCCAGGAAATTTGGAAGAGAGCTACCTGGCCAACCAACTGGAAGAGATTCATATTTGCGCCCATTCCAAAGAAAGATTATTCAACAGAATGTGGAAATTATCAGACAATATCAATATCACATACAAGTAATATTTTGCTGAACTTTATTCAAAAGCAGTTGCAGAAATACATGAACAGGAAACTGCCAGAAATTCAAGCCAGATTCAGAAGAGGACATGGAACCAGGCATATCATTGTGATTTCAGATGGATCCTGGATGAAAGCAAAGAATACCAGAAAATGTTTACCTGTGTTTTACTGACTATGCCAGGGCATTCAATTGTGTGGCTCAGAACAAATTATGGATAACATTATGAAGAATGGGAATTCCAGAACACTTAATTGTGCTCATGCTGAAAGTTTACATAGACCAAGAGACATTCGTTTGAACAGAACAAGGGAATACTACGTAGTTTAAAGTCAGGCAGGGTATGTATCAGGGTTGTATCCTTTCGCCATACTTATTCAATCCGTATGCTGAGCAAATAATCAGAGAAGCTGGACTATATGAAGAAGAGCAGGATTGGAGGAAGACTGACTAACAACCTGCAATATGCAGATGACACAACCTTGTTTGCTGAAAGCGAAGAAGACTTGAAGCACTTACTGATGAAGATCAAAGACCACAGCCTTCAGTATGGATTACACCTCAACATAAGGAAAACAAAAATCCTCATAACTGGACAAGTAAGCAACATCATGAAAAACGGAGAAAAGATTGAAGTTGTCAAGAATTTCATTTTACTTGGATCCACAATCTACGCCCGTGGAAGCAGGAGTCACGAAATCAAATGATGTATTATATTGGGCAAATCTGCTGTAAGAGACCTCCTTAAAGTGTTCAAAAGGAAAGATGTCACTTTGAGGACTAAGGTGCGCCTGACTCAAGCCATGGAATTTTTCAATCACCTCATATGCACGTGAAAACTGGACAATGAATAAGGAAGATGGAAGGAGAATAGATGCCTTTGAATTATGATGTTGGCCAAGAATATTGACTATACCTTGGACTTCCAGAAGAATGAACAAATCTGTCTTGGAAAGAGTACAGCCGGAGTGCTTCTTGGAAGCAAGGATGGTGAGACTTCCTCTCACGTACTTTGGACTTGTTATCAGGAGGAATCAGTCCCTCAAGAAGGACATCATGCTTGGTAGGGTAGAGAGTCAGCAAAAAAGAGGAAGAACCTTGACGAGATAGATTGACACAGTGGCTGAATAGATGGACTCAAACATAGCAACAATTGTGAAGATGGCACAGGACCAGGCAGTGTTTCGTTCTGCCGTGTGTAGTCTCACTATGAGTCGGAACCAACTCGATGGCACCTAACAACAACAGTGGAAGTGGTTCTAGGTCAAGAGTAGAGATTGAACAAGTAAAGGAGAAAATCTATGCCAGAAAATTAAAACGAAAATAAGTGCTGGGTCCTGAGCAAGAAGAGATAAGCAGGGATATCAGCATCAGAGAGAAATAGGCCAACGAAGCCCAAGTTAAACACGGGTAGACAGTGTTTTAACAGGGAACTCTTCCTTTGAACTTCTGATGAAGCCCTGTGCCCATATTTCTGTGAGTCTCTTCTCTATTGCCTCTAAATATTATGGTTCATAGTAGCGGTGTGACCTTGCTCAAGTAACTAGCCCAGTGGTAGGCTGGAGATGGCTAGTACTACATTGCAAGAGTCAAGTTTTAAACTTTCAGGAACTTTTCAAACCAATTGTTAAACACAACCATTATTAAAAATTAAATTACATAAACTTAAAATTAAGATATTATATTAAATACAAAGGTAATAAATATTCAGAACTCATCACTTTTTATTTATCTTACTACATTTTGCTATTATCTATGCTCTTGAGGTTACTTATTTCTATTGTATCTACATGAAGAAAATGTAATACAATAGTGTGGTACTGTGTATCTCTTTCCCATTGAGCGTTCAGTGACATAACATTGGTAGCTTGAAATATGCATGGAGGGAATATATCCACCACGAAACTTGGCAAACACTACGTATCACGGCTTGATTTATTGTTTTGTTGATTAAGAAACTGATGGAGAAAATGTTAATAATTCAAATAAAACTTAACCACATATTGTGTTTGTAGGTGTTACATTACTAATAGCACAAAAAATTGAGGAAAGTAATCCAATATTTGAAAACTACTATCCAACTCAGCACAGGAGTCACGTCAATGAGTGAGATTTTGACATATGACTGTGTTGTTTCACTTTCATCTTACTCATTAACGTAAATGAAAATATCAAATTTCGTGACAGAACTATTCTCACTTATCAGTTGCAACCATATAAGAGTTGGGAAAAATCAATGTAAGTATTTTATGAGAATAAATTGGCTACATGGAATTTAAGTAAAGAGCATTTTTTAAAATTATAATATAATATAATATGGTTTATAACATATAAACTATATTATTAAAATATATATACTCATTGTATGTAAGTGATATTTATTATATGCGTATATAAATTGTTTTTCAGAGAGCTGATTGTTAAACATTTACTAGTTTGTCATCGGACAAATGGAGAAAGTAATGCTGAACACTGTTTAGGGCTATTGAAAAAATAAATGAGGTAATACTTAGTAAATGGTAGATATTGTCATTATCAATTTAAAAAAATAAAATACTAGTTTTCTAATATTAGTTTTCTTATAAATATGTGTAATAAGATATTAAAATATTTAAGTTAATTTGTAAGCCCTCTAATCAAGAATGATGTTCTCATATATTTTTTAGGAAAAGCTACTAGCTCCATTACAAAAGCCTGCCTGAAGGTTCTTTCCAGAAAAGGCAAGTTTTCAGAGTTGCAGCCTATTAACAAGTTGCTAAGGCAACCATTGCTTGCTAATAATGTAGTGATATTAAAAAAAAAAAAAAAAATTAAGGAACAATATTTCTGAAAATTTAAGGGATAAATATAGCTGAACAAACCCCAAAATGAAAAATAAGACTGGCCATAGGCAGTTTGTTTCTTGAATTAGCAGAGGGAGAGATTAAATGATTCAGCAAGATGGAGAGCCATGGAAGCAAGAATGCATTTTGACCCTCTTCAGTCCCATTGCCTTGATTTCTCATCGTTAGTTTCTCATGATTTTAGAGTGATGGAGACTCATCACAATAGTCTTTAAGCTTGAGTCTAGCATTTTGGTAGCGATATTAAATCATCCATTGTTACATAATTGCAGCATACCACAATCTGTAGAGAAGGATTAACTTTACCCAAAGACAGATCTGGCCTTTGCCCTCAGCTCCTGGGAGGTCATCTCTAGGCCCTTGAAAAGTAATGCCTGATAGTATTATCTCTGTTTGCCTGGGGACTTCGGCCACTGGACAGTCTAACTGTGATTTTTGATGGGGGCTTTGGGCTCACAGTATCACTTCTGTCTCTGGAGGCACAGGAGACTAAAGGTATCAATCTTCCTTCCAGCAGTGCTGGAAACTAAAGCTCAGTCATGTGGGCAGTGTGTGATCAAGCTCCAATAAAAACTCTGGGACCAAAACCTTGGGAGAGCTTCATGCCTATTGTCACCCATCTGTACCAGGAAAAGAATGCATCCATAACTTCATGGTGAGAGGACAACAGACGCTCCCCTTTTGGTTCTTTTCCTGGACTCTGTCCTTCTTCCTTTGACTGATTTTAATCAGTATCCTTTCCCTGTAATAAATGGTAACCATGAGTATGATAGCTTTCAGTGAGTTCTTTGAGTTTTTCTAGCAAATTATTGAATCTGAGGTTGGTATTGGGAACCCCCTTGGATATGCATTTGGTGTCAGAAGTAAAGGTGATTTTGTATGTGGACTATGTTCCCTCTACCGTATACACACACACACACACACACATATATATATAAACAAACAAAACCCGTTGCCATCGAGTGGATTCCAACTCATAGTGACCCTATAGGACAGAATAGAACTGCCCCATAGGGTTTCCAAGGAGCAGAAGGTGGATTCAAACTGCCAGACTTTTTGTTAGCTGCCTTAGATCTTAACCACTGTGCCACCAGGGCTCCCTCTACTATATAAACCAAAAATCAAACCAGTTGCCGTTGAATAGATTCCAACTCACAGCGGCCCTATAGGACAGAGTAGAACTGCCCCATAGGGTTTCCAGGGAGCTTCTGGTGGATTCAAACTGCTGACCTTTTGGTTGGCAGCTGTTGCTCTTAACCACTACACTACCAGGGTTTCCCTCTATAGTTGCCTAAATTATCTCACCCAATGATCAGTTTATTTTGAGAAGTCAGTAAATATCTTAGAAAAGACTTCTATTAATGAATTCACTAGTATTACTTTATGATTTGACATGGACACAGATTGAAGTTGCAAACACCATTGAAGCAGCAGCTGCAAACAATGCTTAAAACATCATCAAATCAAACCTAGAAAATGATCATCTCAGAGAAAGAAACTTAAAATATTTAAGTAACAGACTGGCAATGTAAGACTTCATTTTATTCAGCCTTTTTTGTTAGCTATTTATTCAACATTTAATCCTGTCTGGATCATAATCTTCATGCATTATATTTGCAAGTTTGCAATTGCCAATCTATGCAACTTTTTACAATAATAAATATATTTAAAAATGTACACACACATAAATGGTCAATATGAAAAATGCACACTTCCTTGCCATTTCATCAAAAACAAGTAGGAATTAATGGGTACAATGATATCAGTGTTCCTTGGGACTGTTTAAATTAGAAATCTGTTTAAAGGGCAAAAGAAAATAATTGATTAAAAAAAAAAACCTAATTTCCAGAGACTTTGCTGAATAATGAGCTCTAACTAGGCATGGAAATTTGCTCACATATTATGCAGCTAATTTAGGAGAGAATGAAGAATGAACTGTTGTAAAAGACACACATTATTTCCTCTGGAAAAGCTTTAAACGTTTTGCAAAGTCAAATTTAAAATGTTTTTAATTGCAGTCCTTTATTGTTGCCATGTAAGAACGTGGTTGAAGTCTGTTGAACAGATTGGATCTTAGAGGATATGAATGCCAGTTAATATAAAAAGGGCCCTTTGAACTTACATTTTTAATGCATACATTTCCTTAGTAGATCTTTCTCTGTGCTTGTAAGACAACTTTTTGTAAATGAGTTTGTGCTTCTTCTGTGCCTATCTTATTACGTAAAAATAGACGTAGACAAATAGTTATAATGGGAAGTCACCTATCAAAGCGTTGCTACTTTTCTTTTTAATTTCTGAATATGTATTACTATCTCTCCAAATTACCATCCTGTTCACTCATATAAAACATTAATAATCACATTTTCTATCTAAGTTTCATATAATAATAATTAAATTTCATGTTTCTTCAGGAAATATGTGTTTTCAACATTTTTACCAAGCTGGCATTTTATTTGTATTTTTCAATTCATTTAAAAAGAGGAAGAAGGATGGATCTGTTATTTAACTAGGTTCCTCGGTTTACGTAGTGCAGTTTAAGAGCTCTGCGCTCTTTCATTCGTAGTGTACAGGGCGCTCCATCTATGGCAAATCTGTGAAAATTCTCTCTAAATTTCCCTTTGAAAAGTAAAACACACAAATCTAATCCATATCGCTAAAAAATACTTGTACACTACAACATAAGGTACAAAATAGAAAGCTTTATGTCACCTGAATTTGCTAAATTTTTGAGCTGTTGTTTAAATGTTTTTGGCATTAATTATTTGTCATTGCAATTTGCATTTGGAGATTTGAACAGCTTAGGCAAAATCATGCCATCAAACCTGACACTAAGATCTGTTTCCCGTTTATGTAAATTTTCCACACTTTATGGATTTGTTTGTTTATTTAAAAATATGACCTGTTTTACCAAAATGTGACAAAAACGTGGTCCTTTATATTTACTTCCCTAGGAAATTTGCTAGCCCAGACCCTTATTATCAATAAGTCTAGTGCCTTCCTTTTGAGATTTCCTCACTCCCCATGTCCAGATATCAAAGTCTAGATTCAATTCCCAGTCTTATTGCATCAGATCTTTTATTCTTTCTATTATATCCATTTTAATTTGTTGGATACCACTATCAAGATGTTTTATGCAAAGCACATCAGGATGGAGAGGCAAGCATGTGCTTGCTCATACAACCGTGAGACAGTAAGTATCGCCTCTTTCTGGAGCTCCAAGTTATTTTATGAGCTCCAGATACAACTTCTTAATTGCCTACAGGACGTCTCTACTAGAAAATTCTACAGGAACTTCCAAGTCAGGAAATCCATTCCAAACCACACTTTAAATCTTCCTCCCTAGCCAGACTTTCCTCCTAAATTCTCTAGCTGGTTAAATGATATTACCATTAACACATCCTATTTACCTTTTTGAGTATTTCCTGTCTCTGCCTCTACACATCTGATGACTTTACAAATCTGTAGGTTTAATTAAAGGGATCCTTCTAATATCCATCCATTCCTCTTCCACTTCCTATTCCCATATTTCAAGCCCCCATCATCTTTCATCTAAACTTCCACCATCACACTCCACTCTCCATATAATGCAGTTTAGCCTCCATTATGCTGTCAGAGTAGTTTTTATAAAAGACACCTGTGATTACACAATTTCCTTTACTTAAGAACCTTTGCTCATTCCCTATGACCTATAAAATAAAGTTTGATCTCTGTAGCGTAGTATTCAAGATTGTATCAGGTTCTGTAAGTGCTCTGTCGTATCCATCAGACCTTAATAATTTTAGTGTGCTCTTCCTGTTAACATTGGCCTCTTGATGAATGAGAAAACATTTTCTCCTGATATAATGGAAGCCAGTTTTGCTGGTGCATTACAGAAAGTTGGTAGAGCCAGAGACTTAATATTCCCCAGGAACAGACTTCAAATAATGCCACTTGGGAGCTGAGGATAATTCTGAGGAAAGTGTTTTATACCATTTCCCACAGTTTCCCCATGTGATTAGGCTCCAGCCCCCAGTTGCCCACACTGGCAGCTGACTTAATAATACAATCTCAGTGACAGCTTTCCTCTTCCCTGAATCACTCCCCCACTTCTCTGCTGATGCACCTTCCAATTAAACTTCTTGTTTTTGTGTGCTATTGAGTATTTGTATTCAAATCCTTGTTTCAGAATCTGCTTCCAGGAAACAGAAACGAAAAGAAAAAAAAAAAAAGATCTTTCACAATGATTGTTCAAACTTTTCATAACCACTCTCATCTCTATACTCACACTCTGCTTCACAAGAAACTACTCATCTTTCCCAAAGTAAACTTTACATGGTCAATCTGTGAACATTTATTTATACATTCCTTTCTTTCTCTCCGTTTTTAGAAAACATTAATCTTCCAAAGACTGTTAAGAAATTTATTCTTTCTTTGAAATATTTGCTAAGTCCCCACTGAAAATCATTATTTCTTCTGGACTCCCATAGTAGATTTTTTAAACTTCATTACGTATCATAGTTAATTTGTGTCCGCATGTAGATACTCCTAGATTCTTTATGAGCTCTTTGAGAGAGGTGTTAAATTGAAACTTTGAACTCATTTTCCCACAAAGCATTATGACAACTGATGATTATAATTTAAAGGAAGAATACAAAAGATATGTTCTAATATGTAGAATATGTAAAGAACTCCTACAACTTAACAAGAAAAAGATAAGCAACCCAATCATAAAATGAACAAAGAACCTTAAGAGACATTTCACCAAAGAGAATATACAAATAGCCAATAAGCACATGAAAAGATGCTCAATGTCATTAGCTATCATAGATTAAACTGTGTTCCCCCAAAATATCTGTCAGCTTGGCTAGGCCATCATTCACAGTATTGTGTGATTGTCCACCATTTTGTCATCTGATATGATTTTTCTCTGTGTTATAAATCCTACCTCTATGGTGTTAATGAGGCAGGATTAGAGGCAGTTATGTTGATGAGGTAGGACTCAATCTACAAGAGTCAGTTGTGTCTTAAATCAATCTCTTTTGAGATATAAAAGAGAGAATGGAGCAGAGAGACAGCGGATCTCATGCCACCAAGAATGAAGAACCAGGAGGGGACCAGGTCCTTTGGACCCGGGATCCCTGCACTGAGAAGCTCTTACAACAGGGGAAGATTGATGACAAGGACACTCCTACAGAGCTGACAGAGAGAGAAAGCCTTCCCCTGGAGCTGGCACACTGAATTCAGACTTCTAGGATCCTCGACTGTGAGAGAATAAATTTGTGTTTGTTAAAGCCATCCATTTGTGGTATTTCTGTTATAGCAACACTAGATAACTAAGGCAATAACTAAGACACAAGCCATGTTGTTGTTGTCAGCTGCTGTCTAGTCAATTCCGACTCATAGCGACCCTATGTACAACAGAACGAAACACTGCCCGATCCTTCGCCATCCTCACAATCGTTGCTATGGTTGAGCCTGTTGTTGCAGCCACTGTCGACCCATCTTATTGAGGGTCTTCCTCTTTTTCACTGATCCTCTACCTTACCAAGCATGATGTCCTTCTCCAGGGACTGGTCCCTCCTGATAACATGTCCAAAGTACTTGAGACAAAGTCTTGCCATCCTTGCTTCTAAGGAGTATTCTGGCTGTAGTTCTTCCAAGACAGATTGTTCATTCTTCTGGCAATCCATGTTATATTCAATATTCTTTGCCAACACCATACTTCAAAGGCATCAATTCTTCTTTGGCCTTCCTTATTCATTGTCCAATTTTCACATGCATATGAAGCAGTTGAATACACCATGGCTTGGATCAGTTGCACCTTAGTCCTTAGAGTGACATCTCTGCTTTTTAACATTTTAAAAAGGTCTTTTGCAGCAGATTCGCCCAGCAGAATGTGTCATTTGATTTCCTGACTGCTGCTTCCATGGCCGTTGATTGTGGATCCAGGTAAAATGAAATCCTTGATAACTTCAATCTTTTCTCTGTTTTTCATGATGTTGCTTATTGGTCCAGTTGTGAGGATTATTGTTTTCTCAATAACATCAGTCAGAACAAGGTCAGGGGCCGACTGTGGAACAGACAATCAATTGCTTATATGCAAGTTCAAGTTGAAGTTGAAGAAAATTAGAGCAAGTCCAGAGAGCTAAAGTACAACTTGAATATATCCCACACAAATTTAGAGACCATCTGAAGAATAGATTTGACACATTGAACACTAATGACCGAAGGCCAGATGTGTTGGGGAATGACATCAAGGACATCATGCATAGAGAAACATCGGGTCATTAAAAAGAAAGAGAAGTTCCAAATGGATGTCAGAAAAGACTCTGAAACTTGCTCTTGAATGTAGAGTAGCTAAAGTGAAAGAAGAAATAATGAAGTAAGAGAGCTGAACAGGTTTCAAAAGGCAGCTCTAGAAGACAAAGTAAAGTATTATAATGAAATGCTCAAACGCTTGGAGATAGAAAACCAAAAGGAAAGAACATGCTCAGCATTTCTCAAGTTGAAAGAGCTGAAGAAAAAATTAAAGCTCTGACTTGCAGTATTGAAAGATTCGACAGGGAAAATATTAAAAGATGCAGGAAGTATCAAAAGAAGATGGAAGGAATACACAGAGTCACTGTACCAAAAAGAATTGGTGTACGTTCAACCATTTCAGGAGGCAGCACATGATCAAGAACGGATGGTAGTGAAGGAAGAGGTCCAAGATGAACTAAAGGCATTGGCAAAAAACAAGGTTCCAGGAATTGACTGAATACCAATTGAGATGTTTCGACAAACATATGCAGCGATGGAAGCACTCACTCGTCTATGCCAGGAAATTTGGAAGGCAGCTACCTGACCAACCAAATGGAAGAGATCCATATTCGTACCCATTCCAAAGAAAGGAGATCCAACAGAATGCAGAAATTATCAAACAGTATGGTTAATATCACACACAAATGAAATTTTCTGAAGATCAATCAAAAGAAGTTATAGCAGTACATCGACAGGTGACTGCCAGAAATTCAAGCCAGATTCAGAAGAGGACATGGAAGGAGGGATATCGTTGCTGATGTCAGATGGATCATGGCTGAAAGCAAAGAATACCAGAAAGACGTTTACCTGCCTTTTATTGACTATGCAAAGGCATTCAACTGTGTGAATTATAAAAAAAATTATAGATAACAGTGTGAAGAATGGTAATTCCAGAACACTTAATTGTGCTCATGGGGAAACTGTACATAGACCAAGAGATAGTCATTGGAACAGAACAAGGGGATACTGTGTGTTTTAAATTCAGGGAAAGCGTGTGTCCGCGTTGTATCCTTTCACGACACTCATTCAATCTGTATGCTGAACAAATAATCCAAGAAACTGGACTATGTGAAGAAGAATGGGGCATCAGGATTGGAGGAAGTCTCATTAACAACCTGCAATATGCAGATGACACAACCTTGCTTGTTGAAAGTAAACAGGACTTGAAGTACTTATTGATGAAGATCCAAGACTTTATTTATCAAGTTAGAATCATATTATTTACTCTTTTCAAATTTTATTTCCCAACTCAAAACTGTCTAATAGAAATCTTTCTTACTCATCTTGTGTAACTCTAATCTGTTTTTTCAATAGCCCCATAATAGTGTAAGATGTGACTTGCCATATTTTAGTTAGCAATTAATGATCATTTCTTTGGTTTCTAGTTTTTTTACCTTCGAACAATGTTCAATACATAGTTTTCTACCTATATACATGTATAGGTTTTTATTTCTATGGAATAAATCCCCAGAAATGGAATTGCTAGATTGAATGATATGTCTAGCTTTAACTTTATAGAAGTTGAAAGACTGCTTCCCTAAAAGGTTAAACAATCTATTTTTCTACCTTCAATGTATGAGAGAATTCTTTTTCCCACATCCCTGTCAGCTAAAATTCTTAAAGCTCGTTTTAATTGTTTTTGGTCATTTTAATGGGAGTAAAATCATTTCTCATTGTTAATTTCATTTTCATTTCCATGACTACAAGTGAATTGAAGCATCTCTTCATATTTCTGTTGGCCATTTAGATTTACTCTGCTGTGAAATATCTATTCATATCCTTTGCCTATTGTTTGCTCCTGGATTGTTTTTCCTTTTTTTCTGGTAATTAAGCCTCATATAAATATTAACTCCTTTGTGTATCATCTGCTCTACAAATACGTTTGTTAGATTCATTTTATTTCTATTGAAGCTTTGGGTATCTTTCATCATATAAAAATTTTAAGCCTTTATCATAATATGTCTGTATTTTATAGCTTCTTTGTTGATGGTATTGATTAAACATGTATATCCTTAGATTTTTACGTGCCTCTTTCTAAAGTCTTTTTTTAGTACTTTCCCTTTTTTTCCATTTGAATTTAATTTGAGTTGTTTCTACACTGGATAAGAAAGAATTCATTTATTTTCCTTCCAGATGTAAAGTCTATTGTGACAGTACTATTTCACACTTTCCCCAATATACTGAACCAGCTTTGTCAATATTAAATTTTCATATACAGGAATGTTAATCTATTTTTTATATCTGGTTAACTTTAGTATTTTATTAATTCTTTATTTTTGATTTCTTTCATTTATGTAGTTTTTGTCTTTCTAATTCCTAAAAAGAAGCATACTGAATTCATTAATGTTTGTTCTTCTTCAATAATCATAGCAATTAAGATTATATACTTGTATCCCCTTAATACTGCTCTTGCTTGGAAAAAAAAATTGTCAATGTGTTGATTCCTACTCATAGTGACCATACAGGGTGGAGTAGAACTGCCCCATAGGGTTTCCAAGGAGAGCCTGGTAGATTCAAACTGCAGACCTTTTGGTTAGCAGCCAAACTCTTAACCACTACACCACCAAGGTTTCCAGCTTAGTCCCTTATATATACTACAAAGTGTTTTCCTTTTCATTTCTTACTAGGTGGTTTAGAATTTTCATTTTAATTCTCCCATTGACCCAACTTTTACCTAAGAGTTGTTTATTAATTTTCAATTAGCTGATTTTTTTCTGGTTAATAAAAAATAGTTCTACTTGTATTATCTTAACATTAGAGAATGTGCCCTTTGAAATCCCTACATTTTTATTAAGGCTAAAAAGCGAAACCCATTGCCCTTGAGTCAATTCCAACTCATAGCAACCCTATAGGACAGAAAAGAACTGCCCCTTAGAGTTTCAAAGGAGCGGCTGGTGGATTCAAACTGAGGACCTGTTGGTTAGCAGCCAAGCTCTTTAATTACTGTCACCAGGACCCCTTATTAATACTAGATCTTCTTAAATTCTGTCTTTTATCATCACATCACTCTTTATCCTATTTGCTATTTTCAAATGTAAATTTCACCTTATCTGATACTAATATTGCCAATACTGCTTCTTTTAGGTAGTATTTGCTTACTATCTCTTCACCTTTCCTTTTTTTTCGATACGTATCCCTTAGCTATTGCTGAACAACAAAACCAAAAGCCAAAGCAAACTCATTACCATAGAGTGGATTCCTATTCATAGCAACCATATAGGACAGAGTAGAATTGCCCCATAGGGTTTCCAAGGAGCGGCTGGTGGATTTGAACTACTGAACTTTTGGTTAGCAGCCATAGCACTTAACCACTGCATCACCAGGGATCCTCTGAATAACAAACAGCCCCAAAACTTAATGGCTTACCATAGCAACTACATATTCTTGTTCATAAATCAGCTGGATGTTTCTCCTACATTGCCCAAGCTACTCATGTGTCTGCTTTCAACCAGTAGGTGAATCTGCTGATCTATGATGGATTCTCTCACATGTTTGGGAATTAGCTGGCTGTAGGGTTGTCTAGGATGGGCTCAGCTGGTACAACTGGAGTCTTTTCCAAGTGGTCTCTCATCCGCTATCAGGCTAACCTGGGCTTGTTTTCAGGGTTTCAAGAGATAGAAACACACAAGGCTGGCACACTGTCGATTCTATCAAATTCAGTTGGTGAAAGCAAATCCCAAGAACAGCTCAGATGCAAGGGGTGAAAAAATAGATGCCATATTTTGATGAAAGGAGTTGCAAAGTTATACGGCAAAATGCATGGATATAATATGCATAGAATTGTGGCCATTGTTGCAGTAATATGTAATGAATCTTCATTTATCACTTTGTTTTTTAAGTGTCTTTACTATAAACAACATTTATTTTGGTGTTAGTTTTCAATCCAATTTGTTTTTAATCCAATTTGATATCCTATTCGTTTTAAACTAATTTTCATTGTTGATTCCATTTTTTTTTTGATTCCCTATTTTTGGTGGTTTAATCAATTTGGTTATTAATTTCATTTTCTTCCTTGTTTATTTAGCTCTACTATAATTTTTCTTTTATTCAAGAAAAAGTTTGCTTTCCTTGCTCTTTAAATTGGACACATATTACTCTACTACTTTTAGTAAACGTGGTATCGATTGTTTTCATTGTTTGTCCCACCACAACCTTGTAATTATCCCCTCTGCCCTCCATTTAAGAGAATATAATTTAGAATTATTGTAATTCTTCCCTTCTTTCTCTTCTTTCCTCTTTCCAGCGAGAACTTTGGATTCTTTTTCCTTCTTCTATGGCTTAGAATTTGTTAGAACTTTTCTTATAGCAGATCTTCCACTTTTCACATTTTGGCTCACATAATGATCGTATCAAATTGGCATGTTTCAAGCTGCTACTTGAGATTGTGCAAACTCTGCATTATTCACCTTACTTCAGCCTAGATTTGTATACTTCTTTCAATAATTTTCTAGTAGATACTAGTAAAGTGCCTTGAGAAAGGGGACTCTTTATACCAACTTATACTACTACTGTCTTAGCTTGCTAATGCTGCTGTAACAAAAATACTACAAATGGATGATTTTAATGAAAAATGGGTGGAACCATTGCCCCATTTAACACGGTTTAGGAGACTAGAAGTCTAAATTCAGGGCACTGGCTCTAGGGGGAGGCTTTTTGTTTCTGTCAGCTCTGGGGAAGATCCTTGTCCCTTTTCAGCTTCTATTCCTCCGTTCCTCGGTGATCTTCATTTGGCATGGCATCTATCTTCCGCGTGTGTGTTTGCTTGCTTCTGTGCCTAATCTGCTCCTTTTATCTCTTAAAAGTGATTGGTTTAAGACAAAACCTACACTGATATGGCCTCATTAACATAACAAAGAAAATTCTGTTCCCAAATGAGATTGCATCCACAGGTGTAGGGGTTAGGATTTACAACATTTATTTTGGGGGACAAAATTCAATCCATAGTATTCCACCTTTTTCTCCCAAAAGTCATATCCTTCCACATGCAAAACACATTCACCCTGTCACATCATCTCGAAAGTCTTATCTCATTCCAGTATCAACTCTAAATCCAAAATTTCATCTTCTGGATCACCTAAATCAAGTACGACTTTGGCTGTGTTCCATAGTGGGACAAAATTCTTCTCCATCAGTGGACATCTGAAACCTAGAACACAAGTTATCTAGCTTCAAATGCAATGGTAGAATAAACACAGAGTAGACATTTCCCTTACAGATAGGAATAAAAATTAGAGAGAAAAGAGTATTCACTGGCACTAAGCAAGCCCAAAACCCAGCAGAACAAATTGCATTAGCTCTCAAGGCTTAAAAATAATCCTCTGTTCTGTGGAGCTATCTGGGCAAGGGCCTTACTCTCCAGACTCTGAGTGTTGGCCATGCTTTCCAGATTCTGAATGGAGGCCCCTCAGACTTAGCAGACAGCCTTGCCTCCCAGGCCCACTAGGAGGGCAACTTTGCTCCCTCATGTTTGGGTGGCCCCATTCTGCTAGTCCATCTGAGTGATGACCCTACCCCCTCATCTCTGGGTGTTTTAATTCTCCTGGTCTGTGTGCATGGCAGCCCCACCCTCTTAGCTTTGGGCTGTGGCCCCATCTTGGCCCATCTGAACGGCAGCTGAATACTCTTGAACTGAGGTGGTGGAGATCTGACTCTTTGAAATCTAGGAGATGATTTTTCCACCCTTTGAAATGGAGACAGCCTTCCCCACCATGGTCCCTCCAGCAGTTCTGGTGACCTCCAAAATGTTCCCGGAATGGTGGCTTCTTTTTCTTGGAGAAAACAGAGCAACCAAGTTGCTCCATCATCCCCTTTCCTGCTTGTAGAATTCTAGGAAGCAGTCAGCTTTCCTTCATTTTGTACCATCTCTGTCCCTTTCTGCTTTGGTAGTTGAAAAGATCTATTAGTCACAGGCTTAATCTCTTGAACAAAAGATTGAGTAGCCATACCCTTGGTGAAAGTTCTTCCAGGACACATTTCTTTAATTTGTACAACAGAATTTTCCAAGTCTTTATGTTCTGGTTTCATTTTGTCCAGTTCATTTTTAAAGCTTATCACTTTCTTCTCGCATTTTACTAGAAGCTGCAAGAAGAAACCAGAGGGACCTTTTAAGATCTTTTTTTTTTTTTAATATTTTATTGTACTTCAGGTGAAGGCTTACAGAACAGATAGTTTCTCATGTAACAGTAACACACATGCTGTTTTATGACATTG
>NW_004443939.1:21780393-21805404 GCF_000243295.1 Trichechus manatus latirostris | reverse complement strand
TTATGCTCTACATCCTTCTCCATCTCTGTCCAGAACCCTCTGTTGTGATCCTGGTCAGAGCAGTCAGCGGTGGTAGCCGGGCACCATCTAGCTGTACTGGGGGACCTTTTAAGATCTTGCTTAGAAATCTCAGTCAAGTATACATGTTCATCACTTACAAATTCTACCTTCCACCAAACATTCAAACATAATTTAGACAATTTCTTTGCCATTGCATAAAAACCGTCACTTCTCTCCAGTGTCCAATCACATGTTCATCATTTCCTTTTAAAACCTCAACAGAAGCACATTTAATGTCCACATTTTCAGCAACATCCTGTTCATGGCAGTAGAAGCTTCCCCTGTAAGTGTCTTTATTTGTTTTCTGAGTCCTCATCAGAATTGCCCTTAATGTCCATAATTCTACCAACAGTCTCTTCATGGCAATCTAGGCTTCTACTATTAGGCACTTCAAAAATTCACCAGCCTCCACCCATTACTAAATAACAAAACCACTTCTATATTTTATGTATCTGTTAGAACAGCACCCCACTCTCAGTGCCGAAATATCTTAGTTCAGATTCTCTAGAAGAGCAAAACCAGTGAGACAAATACACATACAGACATATATGTATGAGACAGAAAGGGATTTACTTCAAGCAAATGGTTCATGGAATTGTGGGTGCTGGCAAGTCACAAATCTGCAGATTAGGTGGCAGGCTGGAGACATCTGCTGCCTCATGGGATTGTGGGGGCTGGAAAATCCAAAGTCTGCAGGTCAGACAGCAGGCTGGAGACTTTGACTAGCTTACAGCCTAAGACATAATATGAACTAAGGTCAGTGTTGAGCACAATGAGGTAATGAGTTTGAGGACCCCAGGTGCTTTGGCTATCACAAGGGCAGAGATGTGCTGGAAGTATGTACAAAGAACGTGTAAAATTATTCACTAGTATAGTGGAAGCACAAATGGACAGGGATGTGTGGCAGGATAGCTATGCAGAAGAGAGGGTCAATTGAGATTAGTAGTTATGAATTTAAAATGAGACTAGTAAGCATATGTTTGTTTTAGTTTTTGCGTTTTTTTTTTTTGTTTTTGTTTTTTCATCAACTAAATAAGCTGCACAGGAGCAGGCCAGGTATGAGAACAGAGTATGTTTAATCAGGGTTAAGATCTTCCAGGGGTAAAAAGAATGAAAAAAGGCAATAAAGTTGAAGGTGTAAGCAAAAGAAATGATTATAATGAAGGAACATGCAAAATTTATACTAAAATGGACATGAAAAAAATTGATAGTAAAGTGTAAATGTTGCATCAACTTTTAAAATAAAATTTGAAATCTGAGAAAAAGTTATACTTTCCGGAGTTGCTTAGCCTACGCAACCAAGCCAACAGAAGTATATACATTCACTTTAATAGAATCAGGGGTGTTTACGGGAAAGTTTGAGAAACACTGTATGATGAAGTATTTTTAAACTATAAATGTTGATGCAAATGTAAGATATTAATACTTAGCAGCTATGATCTTAATAATAATTCAGATTATATAATTTTAACTTTGATCAACCTCATTAGGTGTATAAAACTATTTTTACCTAGTAAAAATTGTGGAATCTTTTTATAGCTCTAAACTTTTATTATAGAACATATATTAGCCAAGGTGTTTAGTTGTAATTAATATATAAGATGCTAATAAAAAAGGACAACAGAAATAGGTCTACATTTTGAAACAATGAATTTATACACAAAAAAGAAGCTAAATATAACTATTAATATTTTCAGCCTGTAAGTGCGTTAACTTTTTCCCCTTGAAGATTCTACAGCTTTTTATGATTTCTTTTCAAATTTGGAAATAGCTGTATAAAGCAAAATTTAGAATGTTGTTGTTAGGTGCCATTGAGTCAGTTCCAACTCATAGCAACCCTATGGACAACAGAACAAAACACGGCCCAGTCCTGCGACATCCTCACAATACTTGTTATGCTTGAGCCCATTGCTGCAGCCACTGTGTCAATCCATCTCGTCAAGGGCCTACCTCTTTTTATCTGACACTCTACTTTACCAAGCATGATATCCTTCTCCAGGAACTGGTCCCTCCTGACAAACATGTCCAAAGTACGTGAGACGATGTCTCGCCATCCTCACTTTCAAGGAGCGTTCTAGCTGCATTTCTTCCAAGACACACTTGTTCATTCTTCTGACAGTCCGTGGTATATTCAATATTCTACGCCAATACCATAATTCAAAGGTATCAATTCTTCTTCTGTCCTCCTCATTCATTGTGCAGCTTTTGAATGCATCTGAGTTGACTGAGAATATCATGGCTAGGGTCCAGGTGCACCTCAGTACTAGGTATTTTGCAGTAGATTGGCCCAATGCAATACGTTTGATTTCCTGACTGCTGCTTCCATGGGCATTGATTGTGGATCCAAGTAAAATGAAATCCTTGACAAAGTCAATCTTTTCTCCATTTATCATGATGTTGCTTATTGGTCTAGTTGTGAGGAATCTTGTTATCTTTATGTTGAGATGTAATCCATACCGAAGGCTATAGTCTTTGATCTTCATCAGTAAGTGCTTCAAGTCCATTTCACTTTCTACAAGCAAGGTTGTGTCATCTGCATGACACAGGTTGTTAATAACTCTTCCTCCAATCCTGATGTCTCATTCTTATTCATATAGCCTAGATTCTTGGATTATTTTCTCAGTATACAGATTGAATAAGTATGGTGAAAAGATACAACCCTGACACACACCTTCCCTGATTTTAAACCACACAGTATCTGTTTGTTCTGTTCGAATGACTGCTTTTTGGTCTAGGTACAGGTTCCTCATGAGCACAATTAAGTGTTCTGGAATTCCTATTCTTCATAATATTACCCATAATTTTTTATGATCCACACAGTTAAATGCCTTTTGCACAGTCAATGAAACACAGGTCTATATCTTTCTGGTATTCTCTTCTTTCAGCCAAGATCCATCTGACACCAGCAGGATATCCCTGGTTCCATGTCCTCTTCTGAACCTGGCTTGAATTTTTGGCAGTTCCCTGTAGACATACCGCTGCAACTACTTTTGAATGACCTTTAACAAAATTTTACTTGCATATGATACTAATGATATTGTTTGATAATTTCCATATTCTGTTGGACCACCTTTCTTTGGAATGAGTACAAATATGAACCTCTTCCAGTCAGTTGACCAGGTAGCTGTCTTCCAAATTTTGTGGCATAGACAAGTGAGCACCTCCGGCGCTGCATCCATTTGTTGAAACATCTCAATTGGTATTCCCTCAATTCTTGGAGCCTTGTTTTTTGTCAATGTCTTCAATGCAGCCTGGACTTCTCCCTTCAGTATCATTGGTTCTTGATCGTATGCTACCTCCTGAAATGGTAGAATGTTAACCAATTCTTTTTGGTACAGTGATTCCGTGTATTCCTTCCATCTTCTTTTAATGCTTCCTGTGCCTTTCAATATTTTCCCTGTAGAATCCTTCAATATTGCAACTTGGGCTTGAATTTTTTCTTCAGTTCGTTCAGCTTGAGAAACGCCTAGTGTGTTCTTCCCTTTTGGTTTTTCAACTCTGGGTCTTCACACATTTCATTATAATACTTTACTTTGTCTTCTTGAGCCACCCTTTGAAATCTGTTCAGCTCTCTTACTTCATCTTTCTTCCTTTTGCTTTAGCTACTTGACATTCAAGAGCAAGTTTCAGAGTCTCTTCTGACATCCATTTCGGTCTTTTCTTTCTTTCCTGTCTTTTCAGTGATCTCGTGCTTTCTTCATGTACAATGTCCTTGATGTCTTCCCACAACTCATCTGGTCTTCAGTCATTAGTGTTCAATGCATCAAATCTCTTCTTGAGATGGTCTCCAAATTCAGGTGGGATATACTCAAGGTCATATTTTGGCTATTGTGTACTTGTTTTAAATTTCTTCAGCTTCAACTTGAACTTGCATATGAGCAATTAATGGTCTGTTCCGCAGTCAGCCTCTGGCCTTGTTATGACAGATGATATCGAGCTTTTCCATTGTCTCTTTCCACAAATGTAGTTGATTTGATTCCTGTGAATTCCATCTGCAAGGTATAGTCACCCTTTATGTTGTTGAAAAAAGGTATTTGCAATGAAGAAGTCATTGGTCTTGCAAAATTGTATCATGTGATTTCCAGCATTGTTTCTATCACCAAAGACAAATTTTCCAACTACCGATTCTACCTCTTAATCTCCACTTTTTGCATTCCAATCACCAGTAATTATCAATGCATCTCGAGTGCATGTTTGATCAATTTCAAACTGCAGAAGTTGGTAAAAATCTTCAATTTCCTCATCTCTGGCCTTAGTGGTTTGTATGTAAGTTTGAATAATAGTTGTATTAACTGGTGTTCCTTGTAGGCATATGGATATTATTCTATCACTGACAGCGTTGTACTTCAGGATAGATTTTAAAATGTTCTTTTTGACAATAAACTCAATGCCATTTCTCTTCAATTTGTCATTCTCAGCATTGTAGACCATATGACAGTCAACTCAAAATAGCCAGTACCAATGTATTTCAGCTCATTAATGCCTAGGACATTGACTTTTATGCATTCCATTTAATTTTTTAATTTAATTATTTCTTATTTTTTTAAATAATTTTTTCCTTTATTGTTGTACATTAGATGAAGGTTTATAGAACAAACTAGCTTCTCATTAAACAAATAGTACACATATTGTTTTGTGACATTGATTACCAACCCCATGACATGTCAACACTCTCCCTTCTTGACCTTGGGTTCCTTTTTACCAGCTTTCCTGTCCCCTCCTGTCTTCTCGTCCTTGCCCCTGGGCTGGTGGACCCATTTAGTCTCATTTTGTTTAATGAACCTGTCTAATCTTTGGCTGAAGGGTGAACTTCAGGAGTGACTTCATTACTGAGCTAAAACGGTATCCGGAGACCATACTCTTGGGACTTTGTGGAATGTCTTTTCTGCAACAGTTGAGAGGATCATGTGATTCTTTTCTTTCCTTTTATTTATGTGGTGGATTAAGCTGATTGATTTTCTAATGTTGAACCATTCTTGCATACCTAGTATGAATCCTACTTGGTCATAGGGTATTTTCTTTTTTTTTTGATATATGCTGAATTCTAGTGACTAGAATTTTGTTGAGAATTTTTGCATCTACATTCATGAGAGATATTGGTCTGTAATTTTCTTTTTTTGTGGTGTCTTTGCCGGGTTTTGGTATCAGGGTTAGGCTGGCTTCATAGAATGAATTTGGAAGTATTCTTTCCTTTTCTATGTTATGAAATAATTTGAGTAGTACTGTTATAAGCTCTTCTCTGAATCTTTGGTAGCATTCTCCAGTGAAGCCATCTGGGCCAGGGCTTTTGTTGTTGTTGTTGTAAGTTTTTTTTATTACCTTTTCAATCTCTTCCCTTGTTATGGGTCTGTTCATATTTTCAACATCAGTTTGTATTAGTTTGTGTAGGTAGTGTGTTTCTAGAAATTTGTCCATTTACTCTAGGTTTTCAAATTTGTTATAGTTTTTTATAGTATTCTGTTATAATCCTTTTTATTTCAGTTGGGTCTGTTGTAATGTCCTCCACTTCATTTTTTATTTGGGTTATTTGTGTGCTCTCCTGTTTTTGTTTTGTCAGTTTTGTCAATGGTTTGTCGATTTTGTTGATCCTTTCAAAGGACCAACTTTTGGTTTTGTTGATTCTTTCTATTGTTTTCCTATTCTTTATTTCATTTATTTCTGCTCTGATCTTTATTATTTCCTTTCTTCTGGTGGCTGTGGTCTTCTTTTGCTGTTCTCTTTCTATTTGTTTGAGTTGGGTAGCTAATGTTTTGATTTTATCTCTTTCTTCTGTTTTGATATGTGTGTCTATTGCTATAAATTGACCTCTGAGTGCTACCTTTGCTATGTCCCAAAGGTTTTGGTATAATGTTTTAATTCTCATTTGATTCTAGGAATTTTTTGATTCCATCTTTGATTTCTTCTATTATGCAGTGGTTTTTAAGTGGGGAGTTATTCAGTTTACATATTTTTAATTTTTTTTCCTTACTCTTCCTGTTGTTAATTTGTACTTTTATGGCATTGTGATAAGAGAAGATACTTTGAATTATTTAAGTGTTTTGGATTTTGTTGAGAGTTGCTTTGTGGCCTAAGATGTGGTCTATTCTGGAGACTGTTCCATGTGTACTGGAAAAGAATGTGTACTTTGCAGTTGTTGGGTAGAGTGTTTTATATATGTCTATGAGGTCAAGTTGGCTGATTGTGCCCTTTAGGTCTTCTGTATCTTTGCTGAGTTTCTTTCTAGATGTCCTGTCCTTTACCAGGAGTGGTGTGTTGAAGTCTCCTACTATTATTGTGTAACTGTCAATTTATCTTTTCTGTGCTATTAGAGTTTATGTATTTTGGAGCACTGTCATTGGGTGCATAGATATTTATTATGGTTGTGTCTTCATGATGGATTGTCCCTTGAATCATTATATAATTCCCTTCTTTGTCTTTTATGGTGGACTTTGTTTTAAAGTCTATTTTATCTGAGGTTTGTATTGCCACTCCTGCTCTATTTTGGTAGCTGTTTGCTTGATGTATTTTTTTTCCATCGCTTGATTTTTAATAAATTTATGTCTTTATTTCTAAGGTTTGACTCTTGTAGACAGCATATTGATGGATATCATTTTTTTTTTTTTCCGTTTTGTCACTCTCTGTCTCTTTATGTGTGTATTTAGGCCATTTATGTTCAGTATAATCAGTGATAGATGTGAGTTTATTGATCTCATTTTATAGTGCTTTTATTGTGGTGTTAACATTTCCTTTGTTCCTCTTGCTTTCCTGTGCGGAATTCCTTTTTTTTTTTTTTGCAGATTTCTTTTCGTTTCTTTTATTTTTGTAGATTTTGTGTTTACTGAGACTTTTTGTTTTTCTTTTTTATTTTGATGAGTAGTTTTGTTAACTTTCTTTACGATTACCTTGAAATTTACCCTTACATTCTAAGTTTGAACAGTCTTTTATTACTTGGTATTGCCTTGCCTTCCTCTTCATTTTAAAGTTCTATACTACACCATTTATTCCCTCTTTCATTGTTCTGAAGTTTTTGTCCTTTACAGATTAATCTCTCTGGTTTCCTGTTGTAAATCTTTTAGTTTTGATTACTCTTGAGAGTTCATTACCTAGGTTGGTATCTGACTGATGCAGTCTTGTTTCCTTGATTCAGGATGTTGTCTGATGTTGTTTGTTCTCTAACCGAAGGGCTCCCTTTAATAATTCTTTTAAGTTTGCTTTGGTTTTTACATAGTCCCTTAACTTCTGTTTGTCTGGAAATGTCCTAATTTCACCATCATATTTGAACTAGAGTTTTGCAGGATATATTATTCTTGGTTGGCAATTTTTTTCTTTCAAGGTTTTATATATGTCATCCCGTTGCTTTCTTGCCTGCATGATTTCTACTGAGTAATCAGAGCTTAGTCTTATTGTTTCCCCTCTGTAAGACTTTTCTTTTTTCTCGAGCTGCTCTCAAGATTCTTTCTTTGCCTTTGGTTTTAGTGAGTGTGATTATGCTATGTCTTGGTGATTTTCTTTTGAGGCCTATCCTATATGGTGTTAATTGAGTTTGTTGGATAGTCAGCTTTTCATGTTTCATGATATTAGGGTAGTTTTCTGTCAGCAATTCTTCAATAATCCTCTCTGTGTTTTCTGTTTTCTGCCGCTGTTCTGGAACTCCAATCACTAGCAGATTTTTGCTTTTGATTGTATCTCACATCATTCTCAGAGTTTCTTCATTCTTCTTTTTTCTTTTCTCTACGTTTTCCTCAGCAAAGTGATATACAAGTATTTGTCTTCAATTTCGCTTATCCTGTCTTCTATGTTTTAAACCTGCTCCTCAAACCTTCTATGACACCGTCCATTTCTGAAATCTTGTTCTTTATCTTTGGATTCCTAATTACTGTTTTTGTATGATTTTTAGTTGTGAATTTATTTTGACTTTTTGTTCCTTCATTATTTTCATGAATTCTTCTGTTTTGTCTGTCTTTTCCTTGACTTTGTCTGTCTTTTCTTGATTTTGTCTATTTTTTTTCCTCATTTTTGTCTGCTTTTTCTTTCAACTCTTGGATGGCTCTGAATATTAGACATCTGAATTCCCTATCAGGTCATTCCAGTGCTTTTTCTTCTACTGGAAGGTCATCTGGTGTTTTATTTTGGGTGCTCCTAGAAGCATCCTGACCTGTTTTTTTAATATGTTTTGCTGTTCTTGGGCCATTCAGTAGTTATTCTCTTCTTTTATTGATTGTAGGTTTATTTGTTTCATCCTGCTTTTTTGTTTTATGTTTTTGTTATGTTTGAGCCAGTGGGATGTACATTCTCTGTTGTTTGCTCATCTGTAGGCATGATATTTCTCACCACTTTGCCCAATGTGCAGGGCCAGTCACTTAGCTATGGTGCAGCAGGGCAGGTCCAGTGGAGGGGTGAGGGGCTGGGATGGGTTTTTGTCACATGTACTGGGGCTGACAGGGCGAGGCCAGTGGCCAGTGCAGGGAAGGTTCCAATAGACTGCCTGTGCTGCTCATGGGAGAAACAGGAGCCAAAAAAAAAAAGAAAAAAAAAAAACAGGAGCCTGCAATTGGAGTGGTGCAGACCTGGGGAAGCCATGTGCCGGTGGCATTCTAGCTGGACACTGAGGCACAGACCATCAAGACAAGACAGATATGGCACATGCAGCTAGGTGTGTGGGAGAAAAGGAAGGAAGGGAGAGAGAGAGATAAGAAACTAGATAGAAAAAAAAAAAGAGAGGAAAAGAAAGACACATGGAGCAAGGTGGTTGGGAGAAAGGAATGGAAGGAATGTAGAGAGAGACAAGAAATTGAGGGAAAAAAAAAGATGACAGGTGGTTCGGAGGAAGGAAAGGAATGAAGGTTGAGAGAGACAAGAAACTGAGGGAAAAAAATGCCCCAAGGGAGCCCACCAGAAGCAAGTTAGCTGAGTGTCATTACACAGCTTGTCAAGAAGGAGTAGAGATAGCACACAGTGCCAGGTGTTCAGGAGAAAAGTAAGGAAGGAAAGTAGAGAGAAACAAGAAACCTAGAAAAGTAAAGAAGAAAAAAAAAGTGCCCCAAGGGAGCCCACTGGTGTGGTGGTGCAGACTGGGGAAGTGGTTCCTCAGCCACGCAGCACTGCACAGCCTGTCTAGAAAGAGCAGACATGGCATATGGCCCCAGGTCTTCATGAGAAAAGAAGGGAAGGGTGGTAGAGAGAGACAAGAACTTGATAAAAGAAAAAATTAAAAAATCCTCAAGGGAGCCCCCTGGCTTGGCAGCTTGGACCAGGGAAGTGGCACTGCACAGCTGATCTGGAAGGAGAGGAGATGGCATACAACACCAGGTATTTAGGAAACAGGAAAAGAAGGAAAGTAGATAGAGACATGAAACTGAAAAACGAAGAAAAACAAAAAGATAAAAGAAAAAATAAATTCCCCCAGGTTGCTCACCACTGTGCTAGCATGGACAAACAGAAATACTTCCCCAACTGAGCAGTGCTTCACAGCCTGTCAAGAAGGAGTGGAGATGGCACAAGGAGCCAGGTGTTTGAGAGAAAGTAAAGGAAGGAAGTGAGAGAGAAAAAACTAAAAGAAGCCCCCCAAAAGCAACAATAGCAACAAAAAAAGGCACCGAAGGAGCTGGCCTGTGTGGGCAGGGCTAATCCAAGCATCGAGGAGTCAGCACCTCCCCCTGGCCAAGTGACCGTCGCCTGCCAGAAAACTGTGGAGGCAGAGCAGGGGGAAGAATGGTGGGGGGTGGGAAAGCATGTATCATTGGTTAGTAGGTGCTCTTTCTTAAGCTGGGAGCTCCATTAAGCTGCCTTCCCATACTCCTTGTCTGCCGTTCTAGGTGGCTGAGGAGTCCAGGATGGTGAATCCATGCTGCATTAGCTGATAAAGGACCTCCTCTCTCTCTGTTCTCTGTCAGTTTCTTATTCCATTTGGTGCTTGGTTGAGTTCTTTATCCCTTCATTTGATGCTTAGGGTTCCAGGATTGATGTTTGTCTCTGTTTTACTTAGTTTTTAGGGTCTTGGCTGTGGAGGGATGGCGTGGTGCTTCTGTCTATAACGCCATGTTGGCTCCACCTCATTTTTCACATATTCTGAATTAGTTTTAATTTAATTGAGTTTTACATTATAGACTTGTTCAGTGACTATATGTCTTTGGCTTATTTCCTCATTCATCGTCTGACATTTACAAGAAAATATGTTGCCTGAAAAAAAAATTATGGTCTTTACAAAAAGTTTCTCTTTTTAAGTTTTCTCAAACATGAAGTGTATTCAGTAGAGTTGATGGCTACAAATGATTTATAAACCTAAAGTACTGATGGATACTTAGAGAAATAATTATGAATCTTGGAGACATTATTAGGAAACACTACTATTTTACAGATATTAATCAATTTCTGTAATTAACCTATCACTGACTGATATTTAAATAGGGCCACCTAAGTAATATGATTCTGCCTCACACTACAAACTTAATAAATTACACATTTTATAGTGGGGATAGGTCCACAATTTATTTCTAGAAAAATTATTGGAAAGAACATAAGTAGATAAATGATATGATGGATTCCTCTTTTTGTCGAAAAAAGTTATCTTTTTGCCGTATTGGGACTTTATACAAAGGGCAGAATTTTTTTCTTTCTTTTATAAAGATGATTTTTAAATTCCAAAGAGGATTATTAAATAATATTTCAGGGTTTAATCAATGTTTTGTCAAATGTATCCTTTTAAAAAGATGTATTCACTATAATCTATAAATAATCATATTCTTAAGATAAGATTCTTCCCATATGCTAAAATTCCAGCTTTGCTTTGTCATAGCTTTGGAGACAAAAATTATAATTTTGGCAAACTTTACTTTTTAAATTGTCTTTTATTTTGCTCTGTACCTTTTAACCGAAGGAAAGATGAATAAGGTGAATTTTAGGCAGAACAAAAGCTGAAGTTAAAAACAAAACTAAACAAAACAACATTTGATAGTGTGCAATTGTCAGTGCATCTAAAATGATACATTAGTTAAATGCTTGTAGACTATAATAAAATAGATTTTCTCACTAATGCTATTCATTATTAACTGTATTAGGCATAATGATTACAAAGCAAGAGAAGCCCATATCCTTTTTTTAATAGTAATTACTTCTTCCTAATCTGCTCTGACTCAGAATGAAACATTACCCAGTCCTGTGCCAACTTCATGATCGTTGGGATTTTTGAGTCCATTGTTGTGGCTATTGAGTCAGTCCATCTCATTGAGGATTTCCTTTGTTTTGCTGGCCTTCTATTAACCATAATGTCTTTTTCTAGTGATTGGTCTTTCCTAATGATGAGTCCAAAATAAGCTAGCCGAAGTCTCACCATCCTCACTTCTAAGAAACATTCTGGTTGTATTTCTTCTAAGGTTGATTTGTTTGTTTGTTCTTTTGGAAATCCATAGTATATTCGGTATTCTTCACCAATGCCACAGTTTGAATGCATCAATTCTTCTGTCTTCCTTTTTCATTATTCAGCTTTTGGATGCATGTGAGGTGATTGAAAACACCATGGCTTGGGTCAGGCACATCTTAATCATCAAAGTGACATCTTTACTTTTTAAAAAAACTTAAAAAAAAAACTTTCAAGGGATCTTTTGCAGTAGATTTGCCTGGTGCAATTCATTGTTTTATTTCTTCAATGCTACTTCCATGGACTTTGATTGTTGATCCAAGTAGAATAAAATCATTGACAACTTCAATTTCTTCTGCATTTATCACAATGCTGTTTATCAGTGCAGTTATGAGGATTTTTTCTTCACATTCAAATGTAATCCATACTGAAGGCTGTAGTATTTGACTTTCACTAGTGTTTCAAGTTGTCTTTTTATTTGGAATGTGGAAATATTATTAATATCATGTCAGAATAATTTGAAAATATTTCAAAAATCAGTGCAACTGTACATCATCAGGGAACTGCAAGAAGTTCAAGATGGATTCAGAAGAGAAAGTGGATTGAGGTATACCATTACAGTTGTCAGATGGATCTTGTCCGAAAGCTGAGAATACCAGAAGTATGTTTACCTGTGTCTTATTGACTATGTGAAGACATTTGCTTATGTGGATCATAAATTATGGATAACATTACAAAGAATGGTATCTTAGTCAGGGTTCTTTACAGAAACAGAACCAATGAGAGATTTACTTAAAGGGATTGAATCACACAACTGTGGGGACTGCAAAGTCCAAAATCTATAGGTGAGATGACAGGCTGGAGACTTTTGCTGGCTCATGGGATTGTGGGGAGCCAGCAAGTCCAAAATCTGTAGGGTCAGGAGGCAGGCTAGAGACTTCTGCAGACTTATGTTTTAACGCCAGTAGGTTAGTTGACAGAGTACAGATGGAGAGAGAGAGCAAGTTTTGCCGAAACATCTATTTATAGTGTGAAGGCAGACTACACCCTAAGGAAACTCCCCTTTCATCTGATTGATTGATTATGTTAAATTACATTATAGAAGGTGATTTCATTACATTTCATATGGAACAGCAACTAGTCTAGTGTTTGGCAAAACTGTTTAGACGATAGTTTAGCAAAGTTGATGGATAAAATTAGCTATCACAAGTGGGACTTTCAAAACACTTAATCGTGCTCACGCAGAACCTGTACATGGATCAAGAGGCAGTCATTTGAAAAGAACAAGGGGATATGGTGTGGTCCAGGATTGGAAAATGTGTGTGGCAGGATTGTATCCTTTCACCTTACTCAATCTGTGTGCTGAACAATTAATCCCAGAAGCTGGACTATATGAAGAAGGCAACATCAGGACTGGGGGAAGACTTACTTACATATACTCTCCTATTTAAAATAGTAAATCCATAGGCTCTTTCCTGCTTTTTTTCCCCCAAAGTACTCATTGCATCATTTCATGTCCTATGTATATTTGTAATTTATTTTGTTTTCTCTTTTTCCTTATCTTCGACCCTGCCGTTAGACTGTAGGTTTCACAGGAACATAATTTTTTTTTTAATTGTTGTAATTCTAGTACTGGGGCCCAAGTTGGGACTCAAAAAATATATGTTGAATTTAATGAATAAAATAAATCTCTCTAAAATCCATTTAGTCTTCATTTCTTTTGAAAGTAGATACAAGATGAGTACCTTGCTGTATTTTAATTTTTAATGGCTTGGAAGCATTTTGGAGGAATTTATTTTCAACTACTATTTCATAATAAGTCAAACATACTTCATTTTGCAAAGGAAATGGAACAAAGAAAAACTACAACTTTGAAGACTTAGGCTACAATATATGATTGGAATATGTTGATCTGCATTAGCCAAGACCCGCATAGACTATTTATTATTTTGACAGATCCCAACGTAAGTTGACTAGGCACTAAAGTGTGTAATTATCTCCATTATCTTGAAATAACTACACTTTTTTTTAAATACTAAAATAACATAGGGGAAACAGGAATTTGTAATACCCTATTTGTTATCCATTATTTTTTAAAGATCATACAGTGTATCTTTTTTAAATTTATAACATTCAATATTATTTAACTCTAATGTCCGAAAATATCTAGTACAAAGGAATAATTCATTAATTTTTACTTAGCAATAGTTATTTATACTTGCATCATCATTCTGGGTTGCCTACATCAAACAAAGTCAGACAAAGGCTAATGTGTATTCAGCCCTCTGCTTTCCTAAGAACAACAGAGTCAGATGAATGAATTCTCCCCCTGCCAAAACTATTTTAAGAATGCATTATTACTTCACAAAAGTTTAGACCTCAAACATCTGAGAAAGAGAAAATCCAGAAAATCATTTCAATGAAGGTGGCCATTGTTTTGTTTGTTGTTTCCAGTCACAATAATACTAAGATGTTGTTTGTCTTATTGGCACACTGTTGTTAAGAAGCAAAACAAACAAACAAAAAACCTTTTTGGATGTGATGGTCATAGAAATACTTTTCTAGTCTTACCAGATAAAGATTCTTTGCTTTAGATTGTTTGTCACTATTCTTGGCCAACAGATTATCTCAAAGTCAACTGGCTAAAAGAACTCAACTCTGGATAGTTAGGAAATCTTTCCCCTTCCTTTGCACAAACGACAAATACAGGAAATCATGTATATAAACTATGCTTATTTAGCAATTTGCACCATTTTGCAATTTCCATAAAGAACAAGAAATACTTGGATTAAGTTCATAAACATTATGTATTAAGCTTATGTTTAGACCTTTAGTGCGGTTTTTCAAACTGTGGCTTAGCAAACTGTGCTTTCTATTCACTGGGGAGGAAACCAATATTAAGGAAAAAAAAGGTAAAGAATGGAATAAAATAGGATAGCATAGGGTAGAGCAGAAAATACTGTACATCTTAAGGATGACTAAAATTTTGTGAAATTTTTGTTTCAAGTGTCTGTGTGTGTACTGAGTGGCCACGTACCATGCATTCAGTACTATGGGTTGCACTGAAAATGTTTAAAAAGCACTGGTTTAGTACTGATCGATTTAGTATGATGGCTCACCATGTAGACTACGTTTAAATCTTTCTCCTCAGGTGTGGTTACTATTGGGAACTTTTTTGCTGCTCTACCCCAGGGCACATTCTCCGTTTCAGATAAACTTCTAAGGAGCCTTTTCATACTTGCTGCAGACCACAGGAATACAACCTGCATCCTTCGCTTTAACATAATTGCCATTATTTGCTCTGATCCAGGGTTGTTCTTCATTGACTAAGTCACAAAACTTTCAGTTCCCGTCTTTCTTTTAAGCTAGTCATAAGTGGTTATACAGCTAATTATTAACAAGAAGCGCAATTATCAAACAAAATAATGGTAACATTTGTATAGTGCTTTCAACGTCCTAACCCACGTTTGTAACTTTCTTTGTGACTATAGAAATCAGCTGTTTTGGACTCTGTCCTGAAATTCAATATTATCCACCATTCTCCACAACGGAAGACCTGGTGATGGAATCAGACACTACCCTTTCAAGAGAGCAATTAGGGTTTCTAAGATCATTCAGAATAGATGGTAACTCAATTTCATGACATTTCAGCTATGCCCACTGTCTTAGTTATCTAGTGCTGCTATAATAGAAATACCACAAGTAGATGGCTTTAACAAACAGAAATTTATTTTCTCATAGTCTAGGTGGCTGGAAGTCCAAATGCAGCACACCAGTTTCTGGAGAAGGCTTTCTCTCTCTGTCGGTTCTGGGGGAAAGTCCTTGTCATCAATCTTCCCCTGGTCTATGAGTTTCTCAGCACAGAGACCCTAGGTAGAAATGATGTGCTCCATTCCTGACACTTCTTTCTTGGTGGCATGAGGTCCCTCTCTTCTTGATTCTCTCTTTTATATCTCAAAAGAGATTGACTTAAGATACAACCTAATCCTGTAGATTGAGTCCTGCCACATTGAAACAACGGCCTCTAATCTTGCCTCATCAACATCATAGAGGTTAGGATTTACAACATAGAGGGTGCTCACATTAAATCACAAAATGGTGGACAACCACACACTGCTCGGAATCATAGACTAGCCAAGTTGATACACATTTTGGGGGGGACACAATTCAATCCATAACACCCACCAAGGGGGCAGTTTTTCATAGAGGTATTTCTATCTGAACAAAACTAGACACTTGATGTTATTCTCTTAATAGTTCATTATAAAATAAGATTGTATAAGAAACAAAAATTTTTCTAATTTTGTGAACTCGGGAGAATTTATAGTGCATGTATTTTCTTGGAAGGCCAGAGACTTCTGTGAAAAATGTTAAGTCAATATTTGACTTTGATCTCAAGCTCATTCTTTGTAAAGAGTCCATGGTACCTTGGATTAAGCTTTTAGTAGCTACCTGTTTATCAACGTGACTATGTATTGTGCAGAACAGATCTATTGAGATATTTGGATAAATGGAGGAACAGAAGACTATTCTGATGTTCAAAATGTTCTGTAATTAATTCATGTTGAAACCTAAATGTTTAAATTTTTTAAAAAATAAACTTTAATGTTTATTTTAAAACAATAAAAAAATTAAAGGTAAAAGGAGTCCTGGTGGTGCAATTGTTAAACGCTTGGGTGCTTACTGAAAGGTCGGTAGTTCGAATCCACCAGCCACTCTGTGGGAGAAAAAAACCTGCCAATCTTCTCCCATAAAGATTGGAAACTCTATGGGGCAGTTCTACTCTGTCCTGTGGGTTCACTATGAGTTGGAATCGACTTGATGGCACACAACAACACCCCTGGCTTCTGGCTACCACTGATCTACTTTCTAGTACTATAGATTACTTTTGCCTATTTTATAATTTCATACAAATGGAATCATACAATAGGTATTCTTTTGTGTCTGGCTTATTGTTCAGTATGTTTTTGAGATTCCTTCATGTTGTTGCATGCATTAGTAATTTGTTCCTCTTTTTAATTGTTGAGTGTTATTCAATTATATGTGTAAGACACAATTAGTTTATCCATTCATCTGTTGAAAGGCATTTCCAGTGTTTCCAATTTTGGGCTTTCATGAATATTTACTTAGAGTTTGTGTATGTGTGTGTATATACTTCAATTTTTATTTTTCTTGAGAAATTACTAAAGTATGGAGCTGCCAGGTTATATGGTAAGCACATGCTTAAATTTAAAGAAACTGGCAAAATATTTTCCAAAGTGATTGTACTATTTTACATTTTGCTAGCAAAAATTGAAAGTTCCAGTTACTTGATATGCTCACCAACACTTTTTGTTGCTAGTTGTTTTAATTTTAGTCATTCTAGTGAGTGTGTATTGCCATCTCATTGTTGATTTCATTTACATTTTTCTGACTACTAGTGGTGTTAAGCATCTATTCCTATCTTTTCTTAAGTGTTTGTTCATATTATTTTCCCATTTTTAAACTGGCTTGTTTTTCTCATTATTGAGAATTCTTTGTATATATTCTGTGTACAATTCCTTCATCATATTATGTATCGCAAATATTTACCCCAGTCTGTGGTTTGCTTTGTAATTTTTAAAGGTGTCTTTGGAAGATTAGAAGTTTTAATTTTGATGAGGTCATTTTTTTCTTACATGGTTTGGGATTTTGGTGACCTACTAGAAGGAGTTTTGCCTAGTCCGAAGCTGCAAATATTCTCTACTATGTTGCCCTCTAGAAGTTTTGGGGTTTTTATCTTTTACATTTTGGTCTATAATCCATTTTAATTTAATTTTGGGGGTGATGTGGGATTAGAATAAAGGTTTATTTTTTTCCAAATGCAAGTATAGTTTTTTCAGTGATTTGAATTACCTTAACATCTTGATTGATAATCAGTTGACCATAATTGTGTAGGTATATTACTGGGTTCTATACTGTTTCATTGATTTATATCTTTATGCCAGCATCTCACTATGTTAATTACCATGTGCTTAAAGTAAGTCTGGAAATCAAGTAATTTTAATCTTCCATCTTTATTGTTCTTTTGCAAAACTGTTTCTGCAGCTATTCTATACCTTTTTTACTCCATATAAATTTTAGGTAAAAATCATCAATTTCCATACAAAAAAGTCTACTGAGATCCTGACTGGAATTGCATTATATCCATGCATCAATTTAGGAAGGATTGTAGTATTAACAATATTGAGTCTTCCGAATCATATACAGTTTATCACTTTATTTAGATAATTTTTAATTTCTCTCATTAATATTTTGTTGCTTCATTGTACAGATCTTGCACAAATTTTATTAATTTATTTTTAAGTATTTCATGCTTTATATTACTTTAAACGACATTTTAAAAACTTTTGTTTCCACATTGTCATTAGTGTATACAATTGATATTTACGTATTGATCTATATTCTGATAAATAGCTAAATTTACTTAGTTTTAGCAATTCTGTTTTGTAGATTCCTTAGTGTTTTCTATGTACATGATCATGTCATTTGAGCCCAGAGACAGTTTTACTTCTTGTTTTCTAATATATATGCCTTTAATGCCTTTTTCCCGCTTCATTACACTGGCTAGGGACTCCAGTATAATGTTAAACAGAAGCAGTCATAGTGAAAATCATTATCTTGTTACTTATTTGAGGAAGAAAGTATTCAGTCATTCACTATTAAGTGTAATGTTATCTGTGGGTTTTTAATTGACACCATTTACCCACTTTAGGAAGTTCTATTTAATTGCTATTTTGCCAATACTTTTTATAATGAATAGAGGTTGAATTTTATGAACTACTGCTCTGCATTTATGGAAATATTTGTATTTGTTTTATACTTTACCATCTTAATACAGAGAATTACATTATTTAATTTTCCACTGTTACACCAAGTTTACATTCCTGGGAAAACCCTACTTGGTCATGATGTATTATACTTTTTATATATTCTTGATTCGTATTTGATAATATTTTGTTAAATATAACATAACATAAAACAATGCAATGCAATGCAACACAAAGTAATATAACACAGCATAACATAATAGTCCTTTTTAGGGCTCTAATCATGGAAGAAATTAGTCTGCAATTTTTCTTTTGTGTTTTTTGTTTGTTTTTGTTGTTTGCTTTTTTATAATATCATTGCACGATTTTGTTATGATAATGCTGGTCTTAACAAATGAGTTATAAAGTGATTCCATGTTCTCTGTTTTATGAAAAAAATGTGTAAGATTTTTATTTCTTTTTGAAATATATAGTGAAACTTGTTATGAAGCCATTTGTTCCTGGAGTTTTCTTTCTGGAAAGATTAAAAAAAAAGAAAAAAAAAAAACCCGTTGTCATAGAGTCGATTCCAACTCACAACAACCCTATGGGAGAGAGTAGAACTGCCTTATAGGGTTTCTAAAGAGCAATCGGTGGATTTGAACCACTGACCTTTCGGTTAGCAGCTGTAGCTCTTAACCACTGTGCCACCAGGGCCCCAAAGATTACTAGCCATGAATTTCTTTAACAAATATAGAGCCTTTCATATTTCCTGTTTCTTCTTGTGTCTGTTTTGGTAATTTTTGGTTTTCAAGAAATTTGTCCTTTCACCTAGACTGTTGAATTAATTGGTAAAAATTTGTTCATAATAGTATGTTATTATTCTTCTACAGTGTTCAGGATCTATGGTAATGTCCCTTCTTTCACTCCTGAAATCAGTAATTTGTCTTATTTATCCACTGTTCTTAATTAGTCTAGCAGGTATTTATGGATTTTATTGTTCTGTTCAAAGAACCAGCTTTTGGTTACATTGATTTTCTATATTGAATGATGATTTTTTGTTTGTTTCTTTGATTTTCATTATTCTTTTTAATATTCACTTTTGATACTCAGTTTTATATAGTTTTTTATTTATCTATTTCTACCTTTTCCTGCCAGAGTGAAGAACCCTTGGTGATCTCACCTGGAAGTTAGCTAAGTCTCCATGCCTTGGTGTATGGCTAGATCCTAAAATTAAAGGCAAAACTGAAATAAATCTTCGTTAACAAAGTTCCCAAAGTAAACCTCTACAAAACTACATGATATCCTAATAATTTAATAGTGAGAACAAAATTGAACACTGTTTTAAAGATAATGAAATTTTCTACAGTCTATATAACATATGATACACAAGGTGCAGCATATAAATCATAATGACTGGATTTGAGAAAAATTCAGAAACTGATGTATAATTAAGGAAATCGATAGGGCAGCACTGTCAGAGAAAAAGAAATAATCTCAACTAGAGAACAGAGAGAAGAGAGATTCTGACATTTTATAATGCTCTATATTTGTTTATGTTTTCCACCAGACTTCATGAGAGCAGGGTTTTTTTTTTTTTCTGTTTTCTGTTCACTGCTGTTTCTCCAGTGCCTAGAATAGTGCCTGGCACAGAATTAGGATTTAATTAAAACATCTGAATAAAGGAATTTATGTTGTAGACTTTCATCAGATGTTTGGGTAAATGTAATTGTTCATTCTATCTGAGGCTATCAAAAGCCTCGTATTGTTGCCTACATGTGTAAACAGCTTTATGAATCTGTAGGCTTGACATTATTGTGGGTTGGTTTGGCATTGACCGTCCTACCCTGAGCCCTGAGGAGCAAACATCTGCTGGGATTTGCTCTGGTGTGCTAATGCTTGTTTTTTCCAGAGAGTTTTCTACATTGTTTTGTTTAGAGAAGAAACCTCTCACTCTTTTGCTGAGGGATAATGTCTGATGGCTGTATATTATGTAGTCAGGAGTTTAGAAGAAGACGAGGGAAAAATGACAACAACAAAACTCTTCCATTTACTTCTGTATTTTTTTTTCCTGTCTTTCTCTGAAATACTTGAAGTATCTGGTTTTTGAGCCTCTTTAGAGTTCTGCAGGGCAAATAGGTGTATTTCTTGGCTACAGCTCATTTCTTATGTATTCTTGAATACAATGTTTCTTTCCCTGCTTAAGTCAGAAATTCTTTGTGTTCTGTCTTCTAATAATTGTTCGAAACAGTACTACCCTCCTTTACTTTGTTGTTCTTAGCACTTTTTTTCCCCTTACTATAATTTCGCTGGAATTTCAGATGGAACAGATAACCATGCACGCTCAACCTATCATCTTTAAATAGAAGTTTTTGTTGTATTTTTTAATCAGTCAGAAACAAGTTCCAGGCTAATCCTTGATGTCTATGAAGTCCAGCCAATAGCTAAAATCACTTCCCTTTCCTCTCTTGTCATCAGTTAGAGGAATGATTTTGTCATATGCTCAAACTAAACAGTACATGAAGGGAAGTTATCATTTTGAGTGACAGCTCAAAATTTTGCAAGAACTAAACAAACAATTTAGAATGATCTAATGAGAATACTAACCTCCATGTGTTCTCAAACTAGCACAGTACTAACCTTTGATTTCTTCCTGAGCATATTACACACAACAAACAAACTGGGCTTGGGATCATTGTGTAGCTGTGGATAATTAAAGAATTCTTGTAGATACCAGGGAATCTGATTAGAAACCCTGACTACAATTATCATTGAATATACCAACTTTGATCATATCCTTTTCTGATAAATCAAATTATATCTTATTTTATTTAGTGAAGAGAATTGAGATTTTTATTTTTGTTTTGAGTAAACACATAAAAGAAGGAGAAGTCAACTCACAAAATCTGAGAGGGCAGAATGTCTTGGAACAGAGATCTTCCACATGGGCCATGAATTGGCATAGAATTTTTTTAGGTAATGGTTCAGATTGCTTTGATAGAAAATTCTTAGAAACAGGAGAGATTCCGACCCCTTGTCAAATGCTAGTATCTGAGGTATGCCTGTAAGCACAGACTGACCTTTAAAAATTATTCTTCACAGAAAGTAATCTCAGTTTATGTATCTATTTTAGTTAAAGTAATATTAATTCTGTCATCTTTGATTTTAAAATAAATATGTTTGTGTTCAAACTCTGCCTTTATCCTTCATTAGTATGTGGTCATAGTCAAGTTACATAAACATATGAAGTTTCAATTATCCGATCTGTAAAATCACAAAGTATTATTTCAAGAGTACATGGTAAATTTTAAGTGACATAAGGTATGTAAAACACCTATTTGTCATAAAATAAGTGTTCTATAAATTATAAAAATCTTCACAACTGGACCAATAAGCAACATTATGATAAACAGAGAAAATATTGACGTCGTCAAGGATTTCATTTTACCTGGATCCACAATCAATGTCCATGGAAGCCGCAGTCAAGAAATCAGATGATACATTGCATTGGGCAAATCTGCAGCAAAAAACTCTTTAAAGTGTTAAAAAGCAAAGATGTCACTTTGAGGACTAAGGTGTGCCTGATTCAAGCCATGGTATTTTCAGTCACCTCATATGCATGTGAAAGCTGGACAATGAATAAGGAAGACCAATGAAGAATTGATGCCATTGAATTGTGGCATTTGCATGGATTGCCAGAAGAATTAACAAATCTGTCTTGGAAGAAGTACAGCCAGAAAGATCCTTAGGAGCAAGAATGGCCAGACTTCGTCTCACATCTTTGGACATGTTATCAGGAGGGACCAGTCCCTGAAGAAGGACATCATGCTTAGTAAAGTAGAGGGTCAGCCGAAAAGAGGAAGACCCTCGCAACAATGGACTCAAGCATAGCAATGATCGTGAGGATGGCGTGGGACAAGGCACTGTTTCCTTCTGTTGTCGCTATGAGTCGGAAATGACTTGATGGCACCTAACGACAATAACGTAAATTATAAATCTTATTCTTATCATCAACATTATTATTTCAACAACTGCATCTTACTACATGGATATGATTATGCACCTTCAAAGACATCTTCAGTTTTACTTAGTAAGTTTTATTTAGTAAGTTTTACTTTTGGATGGTCTGACTTCTTGGACTTTCTATTTGCTGTCTTTCACCATCTTGGGGAAGTTTTCAGTCATTATTGTTTTAAATATTTTCCTGCCCTATTCTCTTTCTTATTTCCTACTGGTACTCCTAGTAGATGTATTTAGACCTCTTGGGATTGCACCACAGTATTGTTGTTGTTGTTAGATGTCATTGAGTTGGTTCCAACTCATAGCGACCCTATGCACAACAGAAAGAAACACTATGCAGACTGGTGCCATCCTCATAATCGTTGTTATGCTTGATCTCATTGTTGCAGTCATTGTGTCAATCCAACTCATTGAGGGTTTTCCTCCTTTTCGCTGACCCTCTACTTACCAAGCATGATGTCCTTCTCTATGGACTGATCCCTCCTGATAACATGTCCAAGATATGTGAGATGTAGTCTCGTGACCCTTGCTTATAAGAAACATTCTGGCTGTACTTCTTCCAATTCAGATTTGTTCGTTCTTTTGGCAGTCTACAGTATATTCAGTATTCTTCACCAGCACCACAATTCAAAGGTTTCAGTCCTTCTTTGGTCTTTCTTATTCATTGTCCAGCTTTCACGTGCAAATGAGGTGATTGAAAACATCATGGCTTAGGTCAGGCCCACCTTAGTCTTCAAGGTGACATCTTTGCTTTTCGACACTTTAAAGAGGTCTTTTGCAGCAGATTTTCCCAATGCAATACGTCGTTTGATTTCTTGACTGCTGCTTCCATGGGTGTTGATGTGGATCCAAGTAAAATTAATCCTTGACAACTTCAATCTATTCTCTGTTTATCATGATGTTGCAGATTGGTCCAGTTGTGAGGCTTTTTGTTTTCTTCATGTTGAGGTGTAACTCATACTGAAGGCTGTGGTCTTTAATCTTCGTCAGTAAGTGCTTCAAGTCCTCTTCACTTTCAGTAAGCAGACTCTTAACTTGTCTTCAACCTTATTCTTTTTTTTTAGATTAGATAATTTTTATTGGTCTATCTTCAGATTCATTTAATTTCTTGTCCATCTCCAATCTGTTATGAGGCCAATCAACTGAATTTTCTATGTCAGTAATTACACTCTTCATCTCTAGAATTCCCATTTGTTTCTTATTAATAGCTTCTATTTCTCTGATGAGATTGTCTATCAATCCATTGATTACACATATATTTTTATGTCATTGTATATTAATAGTAGCTTCAAGTCCTTTCCTGCTAATTCCAATGCCTAGTTCATCTTGGTATCTATTCACTGATTATTTTCTTTATTTTGGATTATGTTTTTTTGTTTCTTTGCATGTCTATTTAATGTGATTGTATCTGGACATTATAAATGATAAATTTCAGAGATTTTGGATTGTGTTGTGTGTTTTTAAGAAATTATTTTTGTGAGTGCTGGCAAAATGGTGCTCTAGGAACAAGCACCATGCCGTCCCTCCACAGCAAAGATCCGAAAAACTAAGCCGAACAGAGAATACAACAATCCTCAAACCCTAAAACATCAAATGAAGACATAAAGAACTCAGCCAAGCACCAAATGGGGTGAGAAAACTGACAGAGAATGGAGATCGAGGAGAGATTCATGCAGAGGACCCCTACCAGCTAAGGCAGCGCGGATCCGTCATCTTAGACTCCTATCGGAGACCAGCAAATGGGGGTACGAGAAAGCAGCCTCTCAGAGCTTCCAGCGGGAGACAAAACAACCCATAATTGGCGATATATGCTTTCCCACCCCCCCAGCTTTCTTCACCCCCACTTGGCCTCCTCTGCTTCTCGTAGCCACAGTCTCTTGACCGGGAAACAGCAGCTGCTTGGATTCCACACACCCAAAGGGGTGGCTCTCTGAGTGCCATTTGTTGGCTGCTGGTGTTGCTTTTTTTCCACTTATTTTTATTTCTTCCTTGCCTCTCCCCACCTCCCCCTCCTTTCACTCGAGTACCTCGCTCCGTGCGCCATCTTTGCTTCTTCCTGAGGAGCTGCAGAGCTCTGGTAATTTGTGATATATGCTTTCCCACTCTCTACCCTCTTCACCCACACTCGGCCCCCTCTGCTTCTCACGGACACAGTCTCTCGTCCAGAAACACCAGCCCGCACTAGCTGAATCTCTGAGTGTCATTTGTTGCCTGCTAGTGTTGCTTTTTTTTTTTTTCTTTTGCTTCTTTTGATGTCTTACTTGCCTCTCGCCACCTCCTCCTCCCTTCGCTCAAGTATCTGACTCCATGTGCCATCTTTGCTTCTGCCTGAGGGGCTGCGGAGCTCGTTTGAGTGTAGAGCTGTTTCTCGGTTTGGGCTGCCATGCTGGTGGGATCCCAGGGCTTTTGTTCGTTTTGAATTGTTTCTCTGTTTTCTTTTCCTTTTCTTGAGCTGGCAGCCCTTTCTGACCAGGCTGAGCTGCGTGGCAGGGAGACTCCCCTTCGGCTTCCACAGACGTGCAGAGGGATCCCTGAGGACATTTCTTTTTACGTTGGGTTTTTTTTTTTTTTTTTCTGTTTCTTTGGGGGCCTTTCTTATTTCTTTTTTTTTAATTTGTTTTGTTTTCTTTTTCCCTTTTTGTCTTTCTTCATTGCTGAGTTTCTCATCTCGCTATATCTTCCTTCTCTTTCTGTACCCTGAATACCTGGCGTTGTATACATCTACGCCTTCTAGCCAGGCTGTACTGCAACACCTGAGAGTGACTTCCCCAGACCTCATAGCTGCACCGATGGGATCCCTGGGAACTTTGCGGTTCTTTAACCTTTCTG
>NW_004443939.1:21772010-21780293 GCF_000243295.1 Trichechus manatus latirostris | reverse complement strand
AGCGTAGTCAATGTCACTGAACTGTGCATGTAGAAATTTTTGAAATGGTGTATCTTTGGCTATGTGTATTTTCACCAAAAAAAAAAAGTTTGAGACGTTAGAGGGTTGATATGTTGTGGGGTTGTTAACCAATGTCATAAAATAACATGTGTATTTCTGTTTCATCAGAAACTATTTGTTGTGTAAGCCTTCACCTGGAGTACAATAAAAAAAACATAAAATAAAATGAAAAAGAAATTATTTTATTTTGCTCCAGCAGGTGGTTAACTTGGCTGTATGCAAACTCCAAATTGACTCTTTTGCAGTTATAAGCAGGTAAATTCTCCTCCATTCTTTCATGTTCCAGCTTCAGCTTTTGTACCAAGACTGATGATATCCCTTAAGAAAGCACAGCTTGTAGATACTAGTTAGTGCAGTGGAGGTACTAGTTAATTCAGGTGCTGGTTAAGTTACCATAACCAGAAGCAAAAATTTTAGACTGGTTAGATTTTCATCCAATCCTTATTATATTCCTGTCATAACGCTAAACTAATTTCCTCAGCCTCTCTTGCATTTAGGTGTGGCCATGTTGTTGATTCATAGAAAATGAAATGTGAGCAGAAATGATATGTTCTTTTCCCGTCATACTTTATAACAACATTTCATGCTTCGTCTTAGTATTTTTTCAGTTTATGACTGAATGCCAAGTACTCTGAGGACCTAGAGTTGAATGTAATAGCTACAAGTTTGGAAGGACTCTGAGAATAATCCAAATAGAAGGCCTTTCATCAATCAGAAAAACCCTTTGGGACACTGATGTGAATAAGAATCAAATTCTTATTGTGATAAGCCATAGAAATTATGGGATTCATTTCTTTGATAATGAATCAATTCAAGAAATTCAAGTAATTTTAGTAATTTAAGTAATATTACTCTTATACTTGGATTAATACTGATATTAACTGAGAATAAATATATCAAAGCAAGTGAGGAAGTCAACAAAGAGGAAGGAATGTAAATTATAAAGCCAAATATCTTTCATATTATGACAAGGAAAGAAAGCAAACTTGTAGGATAAGAGTTGAATGCATGCATTACCCTTTTTTTCTTCAAAATATTAATAATAATTACACATTATTTTATATCTTTTACTCCATCTGATCACGGTGATATCTCCAGAGATTCACAACATTCTTGTCACAAAGAGAATACTCTATAATATTTTATTAAATAAATCAATGAATCAGTTAAATCCTAGTTATTCTATCTTTTTAGTATTTCTTGAACCTAAAATCTTCTCTTTTATGCACACTATCATTTTTTCAGTTTATTCTTTCAATATTTATAACTTAATCTTCCACCTCTAGCTTTTACCTTTCCAATCTAGTAACCATCTACTTCTACAATGATATTTCTGAAACTCAGCATTAAAAACCTCCTTAAAAACCTCCAATGGCTCGTCAGTGTCGATAAACCCTAGTTCAATTTCTATTAAACGCCATGGAAGATTCTTTCCTTCCCTACCCTTTCCTACTCCTCTCTGGTGACTCATGACCTCAGACTGCATGTTATGGGCATTGTAAATTATTTTCAGCTCTCTGAATACATCATGCTCTCTCACTTCTGAAACACAAATTTCACGTTTCTTTACTTTGCCCTTAAAAAATCCTTTCATATCTTACTTGTAGTGGGAAGTACCCCTGATAGACATGGCCCACAGAGCCTGGAAATGCAATCTGCACATATAAAAAAAGGGATACAAATATGAAAGTATTAAATAAGTTTATTCAAATAATAAAGCTCTTAAGGGGAAGATCCATGATTAACCCAGATCTTCTGATTACAAGTCTTTTTCTTATTCTACAATAGGAAAACATGAACTGTCACATAAAATCTTTGGTGCTTTAAAATCTAATATTTTGTTGACTTTCGGCAAACATTCTTTTAATTTCCCTAAGTCTCAGTTTCTTCTGTACAATGGAATGAACATAATACCTACATCACAAAGTTTCTGTAAAGATTAATTGAAATAATTATTATGCAAAACTTTTGTCCAAATCCAAGTAACTAGAAATATAGCAGAGATGACTTCCATGAATAGTTATATATTCTAAACGTTTTAAAACTCTTGCCTGAATTTTATAGGAAGAGAGAAGAAGGAAATGAGTTATTATTTACTGAATCCCTACCACAAGCCCATCAACTGATTAATTTTAATTATTTCAGCAACACTTTGAGAAAGCCATCATTATTTCCACTTGTAGAAACTGAGATGTGGCACCCAGAACTGCCCCTTCTGCTGGGAGTGCTGCCCGGAAATAAACCCCTCAGCTGCCAGCCCCCTTGGGACATTACCTCAGCTGAAGAGAGTTGCCTTAGCCAAGGTTAAAAGTCCTTTGCTGCCCACGTTAAATGATAATATGGGATTATAAAGACCCATTCTTCTCAACCCAACTCCAGATAAATCTAAAGTGTCATCCACCTTCAGAACCCACTGTAAGGTCAACTGAGGTGTCTGTTGATATTGCATCATAGTTTGACCTCTATTTCTGCCCATTCCTTCTCCCTTCTTTTCCCTTTCACAGTTACTGATGCCAAGAGCACCCACTAATAAGTAGCCTGCCTACTTATAACTGTCTTGGAGTCTGCTTCTCTGCAACAGCCACGATTCAGATAAGAAAAGGAAAAAACCTCCAGAGGAACGTCTCACATGTCCTCAGAAACCAAGACTTGCTGGTGGTATCCTTTTCTTCTGCCTTTTCCAGTGATAGTTTCATAAGGGTTCCAGGTCACTGCCATAAAGGAAGTGACATATTGTGAGTGTATGGTGTGATTCATCACTCATGGAATTGTGACTGTCTTCTACTCCTAATTTGAACAGGTGAATATGCTCTGTAATTTATGATATATGCCCACTTCTCTTCTTGCATCATTAGTCACTAGTCTTAAGGGTGAAAACAGTCCCATACTCCAACTTATGTCGCATTTCATCAAAAAGCAGTATTTTTTTCTGTCTCCCTTAAGGCTAGGGGAGAGTACATAGACACAAGATTGGAAGACAATCTATTAGCTATATTCAAGAATATTCTTCTCATACAACACATCTTGTATTCTTCAACATCATTTACTGGTCTCTACTATTCTTTATCTTTGTTTTGTTTTCTTTTTTAGCTTTACTCTGCTTCTTTGGTCCTCCCTGTGTTCCACCCCATGACCATCTAGGTAAGTCAGCTTGACCAATCCCTTTAGTGGGTCTATATTTGCTTTTATTCTAAAATAGCTATGCTCATCTTCATCATATCCCCACCCCTTGCTGTCTAATATCTACTAAGGCATCTTCAATGCAAGGCCAATAAATATATGTTTGATATGTATTTGATCCAGTTCTGTGCCAACAGAACATTACTCAAAAAATATATTCAAAGCATCAGACTAAGTTAAATGCAGATAAGAATATATCATTAGGGGTATGAAGTCATTTTACTCTGCTGGTATAATATAATAAATGATAGAAAAATCATCCAGCCAGAGGTCCTCTTTATTCCCCAGAAAAACATTCCTAAATTGTCCTTCAACCAGAACTAATGTATATAATAAAAAATGCAGTCGCAATGAAGTTGGCAACTATGTCTTAATGAATATGTGCTGAGGAAAAATATGCTTAATTGACAGCCCTGGAAACACAAGCACCATTGCTCCAGGAACAGATACAGCATAAAATGTTCCTGTACAAGCTTCTCTTATTGCATCCCTCTGGACAGGCTGGTTTTGACATATGAAAAGGCAATTAAATCTGTTTAACTTGTGCAGGGCTGAGAACAAGGCATGTGCTGAGTCCCCATAAAGATAGGCATTAGGTTTGTTTTGTTTTGTTTTATTTTTTAAAGCTTTTTTTTATTACTTTTATTTTTTTGTTTTTTTCTCAGAAATGGAATCTCTGAACTGAGATATTGGTTTTCCTCAAGATGTCAGTCATCCAGAGAGTGTTTCTCAGTCCCGCACGAAAATTTAAAGTGCTCTTGTTGATGGAATAAGTAAGCATACAGGGCAAGTAGTCTTACCCATTTAAATTGATATAATCGTCTCAGCCTCAAAACTCAAAATCACTCCATTCCTCCTCAAAGATTCTTGTAACAAGTCATCTGGTTTATAATCCAGACAGGCAGATGGTGGCTAGAGTTCAAGAAAAATCTCCATTTCTCCAGGAGTCGGAAATCAAGCCTAGGGAGTAGGTGCTAAATGGAAGAATTACTCAGCACACTGACCAGAAGTAGGGTTTGGGAAGTTATTATGAAGGAATCATTGAAACTATCAGTTCAGTGCACAGCAGTAGGAAAGGAAGGTAAACAAGATAATAGGTGATGTTAGTAGCAAGACAGAAAGGCATGATCAGATATTATTCCTTTATATTGCAGCTTTTTCTGCTTTTCATAGTAATTTCACATGTCTGTGGTTTCTATGTTTCAGAAAAACATTCTTACCATGGGGACTACAGGTAATATACTGTCCATCACCCAAATAACTATACCTTATAAGGTTCTGAGGAGAAAAAGATTGCTTTTTCTGATAAAGGGGGTCAAATAGAAAAAGACTATAATGATAATACTAGCTAAGATTATTTACTAACCGTCCACTTGTCAGAAAATATGCTGGTACATGGAATGATAAAATACACTAACATATTAGCTATCACTACATCTCAAATAGATAAACTTTATATGCACATTTTGCAGGTGAACAAACAGACTCAGAGAGATTAAGAAACTTGACGAAGGTCACAGAGCTAATCAACGGAGAAGCTGAATCCAAAGCTACGGTTGAAGTCTGTCTTAGTTGCCTAGTATAAAAAACCAAAACCAAACCTGTTGCCCTCGAGTCAATTCTGACACATAGCAACCCTATAGGATAGAGTAGAACTGCCTCACGGAGTTTCCAAGGAGCACCTGGTGGATTCGAACTACTGACCTTTTGGTTAGCAGAGGAAGCTCTTAACCATAACATCACCAGGGTTTCTTACCTAGTACAGCTGTAACAAAATATACCATAAGTGAGTGGTATAATTTATTTTCTCACAGCTCTAGAGGCTGTTTGTTGTTGTTAAGTGCCATGGAGTCGGCTCTAACTCATAGAGACCTATGCATAACAGAAAGAAATGTTGCCCAGTTCACAAACCATCTTCACGATAGTAGGTATGTTTGAGTCTATTGTTGTAGCCACTATGTCAGTCCATCTTGTTGAGAGTTTTCCTCTGTTTTGCTGACCCTCTACCAAGATTGATGTCTTATCCAGGGATTGGTCTCTCCTGATAATGTGTCCAAAGTAAATGAGACTAATTCTCCCTATCCTAGCTTCTAAGGACTATGCTAGGTATACTTCTTCCAAGACATATTTGTTCACTCTTCTGGAAGTCCATGGTATATTCAGTAATCTTCTCCAACACCATAACTCAAATGTATCAATTCTTATTTGGTCTTCCCTTTTTCATTGTCCAGCTTAAATATGAGTTGATTGACAATACAGTGACTTGGGTCACTGAATTCAGGCAGTCTGAATTCAGGCCATTGGTTCTAGGGGAAGGCACTTCTTTGCTTTTTTTTTTTTGTCTCCTTCAGCTTGTAGTATCTGCCAGCCATCTCTGGAATTCCTAGGCTTTTAGACAGATCTGCATCCATCTTCACATGGTATTTTTCCCCACACATCTGTGTCTCTTCTTGTCTGTATTGTTGTTATGGTTGTTGTGTGCTATTAAGTCCATTCGATTCATAATGATCCTGGTGGTGTAATGGTTAAGCATTAGACTGCTAACCAAAAGGTCAGCAGTTCAAACCTACCAGCTGCTCTGCAGGGCAAAAAAGACCTGGCAATCTGCTCCTGTAAAGATTACAGCCTAGGAAACGCTATGGGACAGTTCTACCCTGTCATATCGGGTCGGTATGAATCATTATGATGATTCTTGTCTGTACTCTCCTTTATAAGACACCACTCAGAAGGGATTAGGTTTAGGCTCACCCTACTTTTGTGTGACCACCTTAACATAACAAAGAAAAAACATATTTCCAAGCAGGATTACATCCACAGTTGCAGGAGTTAGGACTTCAACACATGTTTTGGGAGGACACAATTCAATCCATAACAGATGCCAACACTTATACTCTTTAATTGTACTCCACTGCTGGTTTCTCACTAATTTTCATCATTATTTACTGAGTTTTTTTTTTTTAATAAACAATGGCTTAGAAATCTTATAAATCATATGCATTTTATAGATGGGGAAATGAAATATATATAGCTTTTTCCCATCTACAAAATGCATATTATCTATAGGCATATAGCTATAGACCAAGAGGTAGTTATTCAAACAGAGCAAGCAGATACTGCATAGTTTAAATTCAGGAAAGATGTGAGTCAGGATTATATCTTTCACCATACTTACTCAATCCATATGCTGAGTAAATAATCAAAGAAACTGGACTATATTAAGAAGAACACAGCATCAGGATTGGAGGAAGGTTCAGTAACAACCTGTGATATGCAGATGACACAACCTTGCTTGTTGAAAAGTGAAGAAGACTTGAAGCACTTACTGATGAAGATCAAAGACTACAGCCTTCAGTATGGATTATACCTCAACTAAAGAAAACAAAAATCCTTACAACTGGACAAATAAGCAACATCATGATAAATGGAGAAGTATTGAAGTGGTCAAGGATTTCATTTTACTTGGATCCACAATCAACACCCATGGAAACAGCAGTCACAAAATCAAATGAAGTATTGCATTGGGCAAATCTGCGGCAAAAGGTATCTTTTAAGTGTTAAAAAGCAAAGACGTCACTTTGAGGACTAAAGTGCTCCTGACTCAAGCCATGATATTTTCAATCACCTCATAGGCACTCGAAAGCTAGACAATGAATAAAGACCATAGGAGAATTGATGTCTTTGAATTACAGTGTTGGTGAAGAATATTGAATATACCATGGACTGCTAGAGGAATGAATAAATCTGTCTTGGAAGAACTACAGCCAGAATGCTCCTTACAAGCAAGGATGACAAGACTTTATCTCTCACATTCTTTGGACATGTTATCAGGAGGGATCAGTCTCTGGAAACGGATATTATGCTTGGTAAAGTAGAGGGTCAATGAAAGAGAGGAAGACCTTCGACAAAATGGATAGACACAGTGGCTGCAATGATGAGCTCAAGCAAGCAACCATTGTTAGAATGGCTCAGGATCGAGCAGTATTTCACTGAGCTGTACATAGCGTCACTATGAGTCAGAACTGACTCAACGGCAGCTAACAACAACATATAGCTATAGCTATAGATATGACAGGTCTGTAATATAGATGCCAACTCATTATTTTTAGTTGCTATAAGAAGTTATGCTTTTTTTCTTCTTGAAGAAGTGGTTGATTCCAAACTTGGGAATATGCAAAATGAGCCTGAATATCTGATTATTCCAGGAAGTAAGAAAGTTTTCTAAGACTCCTGAGTCACGTCAAAAGGATTCAGGAGTCAACTGAAAGAGCATCTACTGGAAGGATATGGGGAAATTTAAGAATTAAAACAGCAACGACAAATAACGACAATGATTAAAATGTATCAGGTATACTTAAATCAGATCCCCAGGTGGTGCAAACTGTTTGTGCTCGTCTACTAACCAAAAGGTTGTGGATTTGATCCCACCCAGCAGCATCACTAAAGAAAGGCCTGGCAATCTGCTTCTGTAAAGAGTATAGCCAAGAAAACTCTATGGGGCAGTTCTACCCTGTAACACACAGGGTCAGAATCAACTCACAGCAATGGGTTAATATTTAAATCTATGACTTCATAAAGATAAACAAAATAATAAGAAACAAAAACTAATCTGTCACTATTAGAAGATTCTAGAAGAACATGGTTGTTATTTTGAAAACTAGTAAATAAAGTGAAAGTATGGAACATTATCTTATCTTTTTCATACAAAATTTACCACAGGGAAGCCCAATACTAGGGGAGGAAAGTGTCTCTTTATAGAAATATTCCAGCTAGTAAATTGAAAATGGAATAATAGAAGTATGGTGTCTCCATTTTGCAACCTTTAATGAACTAAAAGGTTTAGAGGTTGAGCATCAACAGCTCCTAACATTCCATAAAGCATTGTATACCCTTTGGAGAAAGATCACAATACCCTGTAAAGCCATCTGTCTTAGTCATCTATTGCTGCCATAACAGAAATACCACAAGTGGATGGTTTTAAGGAAGAGAAATTTATTTCCTCACAGTCAAAGTAGGCTAAAAGTCCAAATTCAGGGCGTCAGCTCC
>NW_004443939.1:21721779-21771910 GCF_000243295.1 Trichechus manatus latirostris | reverse complement strand
GAAGAGAAATTTATTTCCTCACAGTCAAAGTAGGCTAAAAGTCCAAATTCAGGGCGTCAGCTCCAGGGGAAGGCTTTTTCTCTCTGTCGGCCTTCTTCTCTTTGGTGTTCCCCTGGACTAGGAGCTTCTCCGCGCAGGGACCCCAGTCCAAAGGACGCTGTCTGCTCCCGGCACTGCTTTCTTGATGCTATGAGGTCCCCCTGTCTCACTGCTCACTTCTGTCTTTTATATCTCAAGAGATTGCCTCGGGACACAATCCAGTCTTGCAGATTAGGTCCTGTTTTACTAACACAACTGCCACCCATCCTCCCTCATTAACATCATAGAGGCAGGTTTACAACATACAGGAAAATCACACAGTACCAGGAATCATGGCCTAGGCAAACTGATGCACACATTTTTGGGGCGACATAATTCAAACCATGATACTATCTTACCAAAAAAATTTTGAACTATAATCTGATCACATCTCTGTTTTCAGCTACAAATATACAGGAAACAGAATCACTGACATCATGGGGATACATTTAATAAAACCAGTATGTGGGAAATTTTGCTGGGGAAATGAGGCATTTCTTCAACATATAACTTACAAGGAAAAACAAGAGAAGGATGAAGGCAAAACTTAAAGTGTTAAAAATTCTTAAAATTAATAATAATATGTTTCCTTTGTACCATTATTCAAACAAACAGTCCATCAAAGAAAGAATACACAGAGAGAAAAATGACATTTATGAGATAATTGGGATTTGGGAAAGCGACTAACTACATAGTGATATTGAGAAATTATTGTTCTATATTTCTACATATGGGAATGGTGTAGTGATTATGTCTGAAACATTTTCATCAGAGAAAGAACTAGAAAGAGAAAGAGAGAGATTGGATAATTTACAAACTAAATAGTATGATATCTAGGAGGTGAGGGAGTAGACGGAGTTTTCAGTAATTCTCAACTGGGGTTGATTTTGTTCTCCAGTGGACATTTGGCAATATTTGGAGACATTTTTGATTGTAATGACTGGGAGGCAGTGCACTGGTATCTAGTGGGTAGAGACCAGGGATGATATTAAACAACTTAAATTGCCCAGGACATGCCCCAATACCCTCTAAAAATAAATAATTATTTGTTCCAAAATGTCAGTAGTGCCAAGGTTGAAAAACCATGAAGCCATGGGTTATAGGATAAAAACTATTTTGCCTACTTTTGTATATGTCTAATTTTTTTTCATAATAAAAAGTAAAATAAAAAGCAGAAATGAAGTGACTTTCTTTGAGTTTAATTATGGCAGATAATGACGATTGGAAAGATGTTCAAATGTGACCAATGGGATTATTCTTCAGAAGATTCAACCATAGAATGTGTCAGATAGTGAATCAATACAAGATGATATTCTAATCAAGCTGTAAAGTAATAATTCTATTCCTAATAGTAGAATCAAACAAAATATTTATTTTCAGTCTAGTTTGACAATCACTGGGGATACAGGAAGTCCCTGTGATATGCAAACCTAATAAATAAAAATCTGGAATTTAAAATGAATTATTTTAGGGAGTGATGATTCACGTAATAAAAGATGTCTTTAAAAAAGATTCATTGTACAATTTCTTTAAATAAAACTCTTCTACTGCATTGATTTGAATTGATTTACACATATTTGACTAAAATGCAAATTTTTCTGGAACTTCCCTGGAGTGTGAATAAAGTGTGACAAAAACACTAGGTTTCAAATGTATTTAGTTATGTGCTTAAAATGTTCAGTAAGAAAACACATCGACACCTTCAAGAAGATTCTCTAGTTAGAAGTTGCTTTATAACTGATCCTGTAGTCACATAAAGCTTTTCAGTTGCAAAATTTACTTAATTAAATACCTTCTATGTTAATTAAGTAGTAAAGAGGAGTGCCCTAGAAAATTTAGGAAGAGAGGAACAGTAAGGAAAAACTCAACATTTACTTATTTGCCAAGGTTTTTGGAGAGAAGCAGGTGGCATGAATCATGTTTTTCTGCTCTGTTCTGATAAGGAGTGATTATGGATGAGAAAAAGGGGGATAGGAAGGAAATTTGACATAGTACTGTTTCTTAAGGAGGTAATGGATAGAGGGAGATCACCATGCTAAAAATGACTATTAGAATTTAGTTAGGGATTTAAATCGAGTCTTTTCTCTGATAAGGCACATATTTCAACAAGAGTGACCACAGACAAATGCAAGGCCAAGTTGTCCAGTATCTTAGGGTGCCATGCTATCAGTGAACCTAGTATATGAAAATTATTTATTCGCCAAAAAATATTTACTAAGGACTTTTATAAGTCAGGCACAGATCTTGGGGCTGAGGATTTAACAGTGAACAAGGTATACGAAGTTCCTGTCTTTCCACAAGTTAGATTACAGCGGAGGAGTAGACAATAAACCAGTACATAAATACTAAAATGTCAAGTGGTGATAATTTCTCTAAAGAATATTAGGCTCTTAAAACAATTACGCAGTAAAAGGAAATAGAGAGTGGCAGGACATGTTGTTTATGATAGGGTGCTGAGGGAAAGACTATCTGAGAAATTGATATTTGAATTATGAGGGTAAATAAACCTCGTAGGGAAAGAGTTGTCAGACAGAAGGCAAAAGTGAAGCCCTGAAGTAAGCGTTTGCTTGGCGTGCACTAAATGAGCAAAGAGGGATTTATGGATTGAAAAAGGAGTTTGGAAGAAAAAGAAGAGTTAAGGACAACTCTAAGATTTTTCGGTCTGAACAACCATGGGAGTGGTGGTATTTATTGAGGGAAACAGAGAGGAAGAGTTTGGATGAACGAAAAAAATTCTGTTTTGGGTAGTTAAAGTATGAGATGCCTTTTAGATAAGATGTGCAGATGTAAAAAGGCAATTGTACATACAGGTATGCAGTTCAGGAAAAACATCCAGAATAAAGATACAAATTTAGGACCCTTTGGATTATAGTCTTGTTTTATAAAATGGAGAAGAGTCCTGGTGTGACAGGGGTAAAGCACTCGGCTGCTAATCAAAAGGTCTACGGTTCGAACTCACCATCTGCTCTGTGGGAGAAAGATGCGGCAGTCTGCTTCTGTAAAATACCAGAAACTTTGACAAAATCAGCAACTATAAAAACACTGGGAGCAACGAAAACAACAGTGGGTGCTTGTAGCACATGCAGATGAAATCACATGATTTGAATCGTCTCTGTAATTGGGTAATAATGACAGCTCTGTCTGGAGCACATTAGAAGATTCAAAAAGTAAATCAGCATAGAGTTTTAGCCTTGTAGGTTCAAAAAGGTTCAATATATGTAAGTTCAATACATGTAAACTGTCATTATTACCCAATTCCAAACCGCAAAAAAACCAAACCCATTGTCATCAAGTTGATTCTGACTCATAGTGACCCTATAGGATAGAGTAGAACTGGCCCATAGGGTTTCCAAGGAGCAGCTGGTGAATTTGAACTGCCAATCTTCTGGTTAGCAGCCAAACGCTTAACCACTGTGACACCAGGGCTCCATTACAAAGTAGTAATTAAAGAAAAGAAGGAGAAAAATAAAACAGGCTCCACTAAGTTACTCACAGTGTTGTAACTAATAATGCTGTAATTCAATATAGAAAGATTTTACAAAACAATTTTGTTGCTAGTATTCATATACTCTAAGGAATATTTAAGCAATTTACAACTATATTTATTACATATTATTCTATGATTAAAATCAATAATAAACATTACTATGAATTCTGTATGGTCTGGTACAAGAGGAGGTCCATGAGTGGATGACACCATTAGCTACTGCACTGGGTGACATCAGCCCTAGTGATGCCACTGACTACAGGGGCTCAGTAAATGTTAGTGAAGACTATTGGCCGGCCCCTCCCATTACGGCAGGCCCCTCCCATTACTGCAGGCCACGTTATACATTGTCTTCAGCCTTTATGGATACTAGGTTAGTGACGTTGAGAATCCATCAGCAGAATTGGAGGATTTATGAAGAATTCATACCCAGGCACCTACATACCCCAAGTTCGTTGTTGTTAACTGGTTTATCTTGCAGGATGAAAAAGATTTCTCTATTTCTGAAAATTTAAAAAGCAGGTGGACAGAAAGGACATCACAACTGAAGTCAGTTCTAGAGTTAACAGAGGAAAAAACGCATTCAGGTCTCTTTTTAGATTGTCATTCCAGATCTCTAGAGCAGTTTGCATAAGAGAATTCTGAACAGAAATAGTATTGGGCATTTTTCTGGAGTATGCCATATGTTAACTCTCTTGGGAACTTGACTGTGGCATAAGTGTTAAAAGAAAGTAAGTAATCCCAGTGCAAACCATTAGTTATTTGTGAAGAAACATCATTCTCAGGTGGCCTTCTCTTCACATCACTCACTTCCCTTATTAGAAAGCTGAGATTTATAAGGACCTGGATTTTTTTCCAGAAACTTCTAACATTTAATTTAAGAGAGAGCTGGTTCTCTCAGCTACCACCTTCAGAACACCAATATGCGCAGCGATGGAGAAGAAAACTTGTTGTATCTTCTGGCCAGAGAGAAAGAATAACCGACAGGCAACTGTGGTGTGTAACAGGCTGGTCTATGTTCAGAGGCACAAAGCTTCACTTTGGATTCTTTCATCTGAAGAGGAAAATGCCAATAAATGTACACAACCATAAATATAGCATATGATTATTGGGATGCTCTCCTTGTTCAGTGTAGATGGGACAAAAAAGAAAAAAAAAGCAATAATCTTGAGAGTTACAATGTCTTTAGTTGTACTGAAAGGTGGGCTTTGTGTCACTATCAGTAGATCCATCTGAGAAGATAAAAATAAACTTATCTTTGCATTTTCAGAGAAGAGTCTAAAAACACTAATGTAAAGAAGCTGCCTGCTCTAATCAGCCACAGCACAATGCCATAGAAGGGGCAGAGCCAGACAAGCTGTCTCTGAAAAATCACTGACACCTTTAGATTTGCCAGGAAGGCTTTCTTTACATCTCTCAACAATGTGAAATCATTTGCATTCCATCCTCACATTGTCGTCTTCACACTAAGTCTTCTCACAATGAGAGCTGTTTCATTTAGTTTTCTTTTGTCTAAGTTAGGAAATGGTATGTGAACATTACCAAGGGAGCTATGTACGCCTCCTGACCAAGAGGGAATCTCTGGGTCACGGAAAGAATTTTCCTACAGCCCTTCAGTTAGACGTTATGCCTCACTTTCGTCAGCTGTTGGTTTTCCAGGCACTTTTCATTCTCAGCCATCCTCCCTCCCTCACATCCTTTGTGAATTTTCTTCAGCTCTCCCTCTCTCACTTTATCTTTCTCCTTCCTTTCTCCCCAAGAAGAGGGAACTGGGCTCAGTGTTTTCTGTGACTCTGGAAGCAGGGTGAGGCTCACGACACATATACATGAGCCAGATGATCAGGTAAAGAAAGTTGAAGATGCTTCTAGTATCTTGATCCACGACTAAGAGAAAAATTAAAACCACAGGGTCAAGACATAGAACATTGGCTTTGTTTACCAAAGTGTATATTTATATAATATTATAGATATTATATATATAATACTACATATATATGTATATAAACTCAAACCAAACCAGTTCCCACCGAGTCAATTCTGACTCATATGCACAGTAACTAGTTAAGTAAGGTTAATAGGAGATTTTAAAACATTACAAAGATTTCATGAACTCTTCAAGTGGTATTTTCACTATAATTTAGACAGTTTATATGTCTGTGTGTTCAAATAAATATACTCCCTACTTTGGAAAAAAAGAAAAGAGCCTGGAATTTTGGTGGGATGGGAAATAGGTAGAAAATGCTATGATCTGATATCCTATAGTCATTTCTATATGTGAGCTTGAAGGGAATGTACAAAATAGAATTCCTTTTGCACTCCATCCTCCAAACTAGAAAGGTTGAATAATTTACAGGGTGTAGACAAATACACTTAAATTAGTGGAATGCATCGGAGCTCAGATGTCGCCATTTGTGGCTTAACTATTATTATAGGTCAGGTTTCTTAGAAATAAGGTCTGTGGCAGAAATCTTCATCAAGTGATTCTTTAAAGGAGGGCTCTCAAGAAGAAATCTGAATAATAGAGCAGGGAAAGAAGCTGTGCAAAGTTGTGGTTTCAGAAGAAACGTAATACCAACCTGATTCTACTGGGAGCTCTGGCACCATTAGTTGTACCACAAAGAAAGAGGATGGGCTATTATGGGTCCCATCAGTCAATCATTGGCTACTGGTGGCCCTTCAAAGCAAGTCATAACCTCTCAAGCATCTCCATGAGAGGTAGTTCCAATTAGCCAAGGGCAAGCCTTCAAAGAGTACAGGTCTGAGCCAGATGCAGCCAACACCCCCAACAGCTGCAGGATTGGTAAACCAGGCCTACAAAGGGGATCTGAGTGGATATCAACTGCATGTGCTATAAGAACCTTTTCCTATTTTACTTGAACTTAATAATCATTAAGTGTCATGGTTTGAATTACGTCCCCCCAAAAGTGTGTGTATCCATTTGGCTGGGCCATGATTCCCAGAATTGTGTGGTTGGCCTCCATTTTGTGATTGTAATTTTATGTTAAAGAGGATTAGGGTGGGAATTTAACACCACCCTTACCCAGGTCACATCCCTGATCCAATGTAAAGGGAGTTTCCCTAGGGTGTTGCCTGTACTACCTTTTACCTTACAAGAGATAAAAGGAGAGGTAAGCAAGCAGAGAACTGGGGACCTCCTACCATCAAGGAAGAAGCACTGGGAGCAGAGCCTGTCCTTTGGACCTGAGGTTCCTGCACAGAGAAGCTCCTAGTCCGGGGGAAGACTGATGATGATGAGGACCTTCTTCCAGAGCCAATAGAGACAGAAAGCCTCTGCCTGGAGATGACGCCCTGAATTTGCATTTTAGCCTACTTTCCTGTAAGGAAATAAACTTCTCTTTGTTAAAAGCATCCACTTGTGGTATTTCTGTTAGAGCAGCACTAGATAACTAAGACAGAATTTGGTACCGAGAGAGTGGGATGCTGCTCTAACAGATACCTAAAATGTGGAAGCAGTTTTGAAACTGTGAATGGATAGAGGAGTTGCATTGGCAGAGGACCAGCAACAGCAGAGAACCTGCAGTGGCAGAGAAGTGGCAATAGCAGAGAACCTGCAGTGGCAGAGAACCAACAGCAGAACTAGGAGACAAGCGCGAGATGGCGCTGGAGCCAACTGGCAAAACAAGAGAGCTGAGTGCCTGTGCACCAGAGGCTTCCTGGTGGAGTAGGGTGCCTCCAGGCACTTATCAGTGGAGCTAGGCTTGCTGAACCACAGAGCTAGGGAACTGAGTGCCTGTGTGCAGGAGGCTTCCTGGCGGAGTGGGGTGTTTCTGGGCACTTATTGGTGGAGCTACCCAGCTTTGGAACACTTGCCCAGCAGGGCAGATGCAGACTTGAGGCCCGAGGGCCAAGAGGCCACAAGAAGCAGAAGCTGAAGAGAGAAGGAACACAGGAAGCTGAGCTGCTTCAGTCTCAAAAGGTATGGCCATGACCTCAGGGGTTTCAAAGGGTGGAGCCATGGCCTCTGGTGTTTCTAAGGGTGGAGTTGTCACTCAGATGGACTGGGAGAATGGTGCGCCTAAAGCCAAGAGGGCAGAGTTGCTGTCCCAGTGGGCCTGAAAGGCGGAGCTGAAGCCCAGGGCCGAGGGGCCTCCACTCAAAATCCAGAGACTGTGGCCAATACCTAGAGTCTGGAGGGCAGGGCTATTGTGTAAATTGTCTCAGAGAACAGAGGTTTATTTTCAAAGCCTTGAGGGCTGGTGTAACATGTTCTGCTGACTTGCTTGGTGCCTGTTATTCCTACTTTCCCTCCAGTTTCTCCCACTTGTCATGGAAATGTCTAGCTTGTGCCTGTTCTGCCATTGTACCTTTGGAAACAGATAACTTGTATTCTAGATTTAATAGATGAAGAGGAATTTTTGGTTTTTGGACTTTTGCTATGATATGATGGGGTGAATATGTTTACCATGTTGTAAGGATGTGATTTTGGAGGGCCAAAGGGTAGAATGTCATAGTTTGAATTATGTCCCCCCAAAAATACATGTATCCATTTGGCTGGGCCATGATTCCCAGAATTGTGTGGTTGGCCTCCATTCTGTGGTTACAATTTTATGTTAAAGAGGATTAGGGTGGGATTGTAACACCACCCTTACCCAGGTCACATCACTGATCCAATGTAAAGGGAGTTTCCTTAGTGTGTGGCCTGAACGACTTTTTACCTTACGAGAGATAAAAGGAGAGGGAAGCAAGCAGAGAACTGGGGACCTCGTACCACTAAGAAAGAAGCACTAGGAGTAGAGCGCGTCCTTTGAACCTGAGGTTCCTGGCAGAGAAGCTCCTAGTCCGGGGGAAGACTGATGATGACTGATGATGACGAGGACCTTCCTCCAGAGCCAACAGAGAGAGAAAGCCTTCCTCTGGAGATGACACCCTGAATTTGGACTTCTAGCCTACTAGACTGTGAGAAAATAAATTTCTCTTTGTGAAAGCCATCCACTTGTCGTATTTCTGTTATGGCAACACAAGATGACTAAGACAGTCAGCATTTAAATTTTTCAAGAAACAGGCATAGGTGATGCAGATTAATAATATATAATTTCTAGCCTCAAGAAGCTCCCAGTCTAGTAAAAGAAACAAATATGTACTTAGCTATTCAACTATCATGTGATTTCCCTCAGATCTTCAGTAGGTAAAAGAGGTCAAGTCAATATTAATAGTCAAAATTTCATTGGCTTATGTGGTATCTGCAAACAGTCTGATCTAGGATTGTTCTGAGAGGTGTCAAGGGCTGAGTCTCAAACAACTCAGATTCTACTATTCCTGTCTACCTTCACTCCACAAGGTATCTCATCAAACCTCATGGCTATCTGATGACTCCAAAATATATCTCCAGTTTGAACATCTCCTTTCAACTCTAGCCTTACACATCTCCTCTTGGATATCTAATAGTGTCTTAGTTGTCTAGTGCTACTATAACAGAAATACCACAAGTGGATGGCTTTAACAAAGAGAAAGTTTATTCTCTCAGAGTCTAGAAGGCCAGAAGTCCAAATTCAGGGCATCAGCTCCAGGGGAAGTCTTTCTCTCTCTGTTGACTCTGGAGGAAGGTCCTTGTCATCGATCTTCCCCTGTACTAGGAGTTTTTCCGCTCAGGGACCCCGGGTCCAACGGATGCGCTCTTCTGGCTTTACTTTCTTGGTGAGACAAGGTTCCCCACTCTCTGCTCACTTTTCTTTCCTTTTATCTCTTGTAAGATAAACGATGATTCAGGCCACACCCCAAGGAAATGTCTTTACATTGGATCAGGGATGTGACCAGAGTAAGGGTGTTACATCCCACCCTAATCCTCTTTAACATAACCCAATCTTGCCTCATTAATCACAGGCAGAGATTAAGGTTTACAACACATAGGAAAATTATATCAATCATAAAATGGAGGACAGCCACACAATACTGGGATCATTGCCTAACCAAGTTGACATATATATATTTAAAATTTATTTATCTTTTATTGTGCTTTGAGTGAAAGTTTACAATTCAGGTCAGTTTCTCTTCTAAAAATTTATACACACATTGCTATGTGACCCTAGATGCTCTTCCTATACTGTGACAGCACACTCTTCCTTTCCACTCTGAATTTCTCGTGTCCATTCAAGCAGCTCCTGACCCTCTCTGCTTTCTCATCTCACTTCTGGACAGGAGCTGCCCATTTAGTCTCATGTATCTACTTGAGCTAAGAAGCACACTCCTCACGAGTATCACTTTATGCCCCTTAGTCCAGTCTTACCTCTGTCTGAAGAATTGGCCTAGGAATGGTTTCAGCTCTAGGCCAACAGAGATTCCGGGGGCCATGTCTTCCGGGGTACCTCTAGTCTCAGTCAAACCATTAAGTCTGGTCTTTTTACTAGAATTTACTGGAGTTCTGCACCCCACTTTTCTCCTGCTCCGTCAGGGACTCTCTGTTGTGTTCCCTGTCAGGGCCATCATTGGTGGTAGCCGGGCACTGTCTGGTTTTTCTGGTCTCAGGCTGATGGAGTCTCTGGTTTATGTGGCCCTTTCTGTCTCTTGGGCTAATATTTTCTTTGTGTCTTGTGAATAAGATTTTTAAAATACAGTTAATATTTATCTTATGTAATTTCAATAAGAATTAAAAAGGATAAAGCATTACAATGTATTTTGTAAATGAGAAAGCATTTGTTATTGTTTGTTGCTATCTAGTCAGCTCTGACTCACAGGGACCTTATGTAAACAAGAACAAAGTGTTGACTGCTCCTATGCCATTCTCAGAACTGTTGGCATGTGAGTCAATTGTTGTGACTATTGTGTCAATCCATATCATTGATGATTTCCCTTGTTTTTGCTGACTTCTACTTTATCAAATGAAGGAGCCCTGGTAGCACAGTGGGTAAAGCGCTTGGCCTGCTAACTGACAGATCAACAGTTTGAACCCACTAGCCACTCTATGAGAGAAAGATGAGGCAGTTGGCCTCTGTAAAGATTTACAGTCTTAGAAAAACTATGGGGAAGTTCTACAGTATCCTATAGGGTCACTATGAGTTGGAATCGACTCTATGGTAGGGGTTTTGGTTACTTTACCAAACACGATGTTCTTTTCTAGCAACTGATTTTTGCTGATGACCTGTACAAAGTCAGTGAGCTGAAGTCATGCCATCCTCACTTTTAAGAGGAATTTTGTTGTATTTCTTCTAAGATCGACTTGTTCATTCTTCTGGCAGTCCACAGTATATTCACTATTCTTTACCAATATTGCAATTCCAGTGCAAGCACTGTTATAGGTATAAATTATCCATTCATCAAATAGAGACAGTGATGCATATTATTTTGAGCACACTATGATGAGCAAAACATCTCCAAGGATAAAAATGACCAAGTCTCTTTCCTTAAGGTGCCTCCGGTCTAATACAAGAAGACGAGAATAATTTTAGTATAAATTGAAATTACTAAATACAAAAACCAGATGGTAAGTTCCTTAAAGACAGAGATAGCCTCATGTTCATTATAACTTCTTCAGAGCCTAGAAATGGTACTTGTTATATAGAATGCACTCAATTAATTCTTATAGAATAAATAAATATCAAATAACTGACAGAAAAAAATAATAATAAGTAGGTGAAAACAGTTGCCCTTATGGCATTTCTGACTCATGGTGACTCCATGTTTCCACAGAAGAACTGTGCTACAAAGGGTTTTCAGTGGCTGTGATCTTTGGAAGTAGATTGCCAGATCTTTCTTCTGAGGTGCCTCTGGGTGGATTCAGATCACTAACCTTTCAGTTAGTAGCCAAGAACTTAACCCTTTCTACCACCCAGGACTCCTAAGTAGGTGAAAACAGATTGCAAACCATAAGATCATAGTCAACTGTAAATAAAATATTGTATTATGAATTTTCAGAGAAATTACTCTAAGAAAGGAGAATTAATTAAGCTTTGTGAAGAAGTAGCATTTGAACTGAACTTTATAGACTGGATAGATTTTGTCAAGTGGAGATGAAAATGTGTATCAGGATGGAGAAAATGATGAAAGCAAAGGTAGAATAGGCTTGGCAAGCAGATATTCTAGTGTTTTGCATATATTAAGATTATATAATTGGATAACATTAGAAGAGAGGCTTTTTTTAAATGTGAATTTAGACTAGATCATGGTAATCAATAATTTTGACTAAATGTTTTGAACAGTAGATTGAGAAATATAAAAATGTGCATTTGAAAAAGTAATCATGTTGTGGTGAAAAGATAGTTTAATTAAAAGTTAAGACATTTTAAATTAGTCATATTGGATAATTAGAAAAAGAACATTGGCAGGCATATAACCTTGACTAAACAGGAACACTTACTCCCACTGGAAAACCTATTAAGTAAAAGGTTATGAACTATGAAGAAATGTTTTCTATTTGTCACTGTTTAAAGAATTACTGCATGGACTGCAGTGTTTAAGGATCTAAATATTTTTCCACAGTTGCAGCCACCTGGTGAGTTGCTAACAGTTAGACAAAGACAACCTTAAGGAAACATATTTATCATGACACCCCATGCAGTTTCCGCCATAAAGAGTTCAACTCTAAAATGGATATTTCCCTTGGGCTGTAAAATTTTGTTTTAGAAAAACTCCCTAGGGAAATGAAACTTTCCCTTTTCTTTTTAATTGATTTGAGTTTTATAGTTATTCAATGATTCTGATGTTCAAAACATTTCTTAAACCTATATATGCCTAGCACTAGGCCAGGCACTGTGGGGATAAACAAAATGAGTTTTTACACTATTATAATAGATACTTAAAATATAACCATTACGTCTATCTCTCATGGCAGAGAAACCCAGAGGGGTGCTTTCTAATGGTTTATATACAAGGTATAAAAAATATTATTTATTACTTCCATTTTGATTCCAATCCCAGAAACATACATAAGTGGCAATTAAACACAAAATTATGATCTACATCACAATTCATTTACTTTAAGATAAATGGGGCAGAAAATATTATCATACCGTATGCAGATCTAGTAGTAATCTTCATTGTTTTCCCAAGGAAGCTGTTTAATAAATTTTATTTTATATATAAGCTTTTGTATGAAATGTGAAAAATATAGAAGAATATAAATAGTAAGATACTTTCAGTCCAGTATGTTTGGTTTCCTCTTAACTTTAAACTATTTATAAAATAGAAACAAGAAACTAAAGAAAACTACCTGTATTTCTAACATTTATTATTGGTATGCTATAAAGAAAGAAATCCTTCTTTGCCAGCTCCAGTTCATCTTCAGAAGTTATCCCTCTTTAGAGATGGTTAGAGCATTACTGCTCTGTCCCTGAATTTACATATCTCTCTCAATCTCTCTCTCCCTCTCATTGTCTGTCTCTTTGCCTAACTATCTGCATGTGTACATATTGGTTTTTAATAATAATAATGGGATCACACTATACATAATAATCTAGAGTGTGACTTTTAGTATGTCTGGCCTGCATACCCTCCAGGTTGCAGTCCGGTCGAAAGCGGACTAGGAGATTCAAACTTGATTCAGGTTAAATTTAATAAAAATGCCATTGCATTTCTTGCACCTGACCTTTCTGGATCAAAGTTCTTGATGTGAATAATGGATTATTAGAAAAATAGTGAAGTTATTGCTACTGGAATAGAACACACTGATTTCATGGTGGTGGAGGGAGAGTTAGACCAGCATGTGAGGAAGAAACACCTTAGATCCTAAGAGGTTGGACTAACTACTCTCAAGAAGTCCCTCTTAAATAAGAACTAGGCTCAAAATATTCAAAGTGAACAGGAAACTCTAAACTGTATTAGTTGGTCTAGAGAATATGTTGGTGGCACTGTCAACATATGTCACCCAACTGATGTTGGTGGCCCCAACTATTGGAAACAACACTTTGTTTCCATATGCATCCACAGGATTATACATCTTGTGTGGAAGCCAGGCATTAACTTGCCTCTCTCACCAAAACACAGTGAGTTGCACCTTAGGGATGGTCGTAAGAGACCTTCATATATTTAAGGAAACACCAGCAGATGTCTGTGGAGATCTCTCCAAAATGAGACTATGCTTGGTAGCTTTCCAAAGTGATAACTAGCTCATTATTTACGCACACTCTACAGTCAGTTATTTATAGAATGGAGTCCTTCAATTAGAAAAGGTTATATGAAATTTGTCCATGACTTTAGGTGAAATGAGCAGTGACACCACCTCAGACCTACATGACATTCAAGTCAGCTTTAAATCACAGCCCAGTGTTATTATGGATGATAGACTTGCCCTAGACTTCTTCCTTGCTGGTCAAGGCAGAGTCTGTGCAATTACTAATACAGTCTGTTGTACCTGGATTAATGTTTTGGGCCAATTGGAAAAGTCAATACACAAACCTTGGAAACGTCAATACACAATCTTAGGAGAACTCCACCTGAATTTCTAAGGTAGAACCTTATGGCTTATGGAATTTGTTTAGCAGTTTGGGTGTGGGAATTTGGAGGGGCATGTCTGAGGTCAATACTGCAGGGTGGCTTTATCCTAATGCTTGGAGCACTGCCTTAAACGCTTTATGAGACAAATTGAATTGGTTTGTTTCCAGCCTCTGTGGTGAGATTAATCCAAGTGGTGAATGTAATAATTATTCATGGGAAATTTGGTCAGGAATCAAGACAGTATAGAAATAATATGTGGATATTGTTGGAGATAATTTTCCAGTGGTTTCTCACATTTCTGCATGTTTTTCAAGTAGAAGCATGGACTGATATTGTTCCAGACTATTTACTCAGCAGTGTTTGTAGAGTGAGCAGCTGTGGAAGATGGAGATAATCTTTCCTTCCAGAACAAATAGCAGATTTTGTTGACTTTAATAAATATATAATATATAATAATATGATAAGTATTATTATATATTATATAAGTATTTTATATATATATATATATATAATAAAGGAAGTATCTTCCTCCATGACCAAGGAGAGGAAAACTTTGCTCCCATTATAAAGGATTCAGGTTCACTAAGCTTGGTGTTCCTCTCCTGTATTGTATCCCACTGCCTGTACAGGTATCATCTGGCCCCCTTTAAGTCTTCCTGTGTGAATTGGGGCTCAGAGAATCAGTGCTACTGCTCATTTGACACTGAGCCAGGAGTCTCATGTCTTCCTGCATTGTGAAACCATGGCAAGATAATTTGTTAACTTGAAAGTAGGCAAAAAAAATCTCAGACCTTTCACAGTTCTTGAAAATACAGATTAAAATATATTCTTTTAAAAGTCTATATTCAATTCATTAAATTAATAGCTTTAAAAAGAAATATACAATATTCTCAGTAGGGACATAAAAATCTTTGATAAAAGTCAACATATAATTATTTTTGTAAATGAAACAAACTAGAAATAGAAACATTTTTAAACTGGTAAAGAAAAATAATAAAAATATTTTTAATTAACATCATACTAAGTGTTGAACTTTTATGACTGAAGAAAAGATGACATACCTGCCATAATAATATTAGAGATTTTAACTAGTAAAGCAAGAAAAAGAAATAAAAGTTATAAGAATTAGAAAAATATTAGTGAAACTCTAATTATTTGCAAATGCTATGTTTGCTTTCGGAGTCCCAGGGTGGGACAAATGGTTAGCATGCTTGGCTGCTAACTGAAAGGTTGGTGGTTCCAGTTCACGCAGAGGTGCCTCAAAAGGAAAGCCTATCTAGATAATTCTGAAAAATCACCCATTGAAAACACTATGGAGCACAATTCTACTCTGACACACATGGGGCCACCATGAGCTGGGATCAACTTGATGGAAACTGGTCATGTTTGTTTTCATAGGATAAGCTAGAGAATCTTCAGAGAAATTTTTAGAATTAATAAGACAATTTAGCAAAGTTGCTGATTCAAAATCAGTTAGACTGCTACATATCTGGAACAAAAACTTAGAAAATAAAATATTCAAGCATCAGAAAAGTCAAGTAAATTTTGCATAAATTATGTAATAATTTTGGAAAAAATTATAGAACTTTATAGAAAGGCAATAAAGAAGACATACACAACTGGTGAGAAATGCTATGATCATGAATATATTGGTGCAGGATCTTAAGATAATTTTTTTTTAAAACTAAACCTCAGAGTCACTTGTATTCCAATCAAAACTGCAATAGTTTTTTTTTTTTTTAAATAAGTAAACCTAAAATTCACATGATTTATTACCATGAATCTAGAGAGAAATTGTATGGATAAATAAGAAAAAAAGGCAACACAAACGGTGAATTGACAAAATAAAATTACTGGTAGTTTAATCCAATTCATCACATACTTATTTAGCAGCTACTGTATGCCAGGCACTGTTCTAGGTGCTTGGAATATCTCATTGAACAAATAGACAAAATTACTATTTTCTTAGAACTTCAATTCATCCTTACAGAAGAAGAAACCAGAATGAAGAATAAACCTATGAAATTATGCTAGTCAGAGAATTATGAATTCACGTCATAATGAGATATTATTTGATTTCTTTTCTTTAAATTTTTTTTATTGTACTTTAGATGAAGGTTTATAGAACAAATAGTCTCTCATTAAATAGTCAGTACACATATTGTTTTATGACATTGGTTAACAACGCCACGACATGTCAACACTCTCCCTTCTCAACCTTGGAGGAACTTTTTTTGGTGAAAATATACATAGCCAAAGTTACACCATTTCAAAAGTTTCTACATGTACAATTCAGTGACGTCAGTTACATTCTTCCAGTTGTGCTGCTATTCTCACTATCCTTTTCTAAATTATTCCATCACCATTATCTTCAACTCACTGCCCCCTAGGCTTCCCATCAAACCTTTTGAGTTGCTGTCGTCAATTTCATCTCACGTAATTCCTTTTTTTTTTTTTTTGGTACCTTAGATGAAGGTTTGCGGAACAGATATTTTCTCATTAAACAGTTAGTACACATATTGCCGTCTGACAATGGTTAACAACCCCACGACACGTCAACACTGTCCCTTCTACCGTGAGATATTATTTAACGTGCACCAGATTAGATTTTTTTTTCAATTAGCAATTTAAAATGGGATATGAAGCACCAATTCCAGTGAGAGTGTTAATTCTTAAAATCACTTTGGAAAATATTTGGCCAGCTGATAATGTTGAATAAATGCATATGTTATAATCCAGAAAAATATGAAAGCAACCTAAATATCCATCAAAAGGACATCAACTCATGGTGACCTCATGTGTTACAGAGTACAAGTGCTCCGTAGGCATTTCTTGGCCATAATCTTTATAGAAACAGTTTGCTAAAACTTTCTTCCACAGAGCTGCTGGGTGAGTTCAAACCGCTAGCCTTTAGATTAGCAGCTGATCAAAAACTGCTTGTGTCACCAAGGCTTCTAAAAATGACAATACAACCATGCAACCATGTACGGTGTATCCACATAAATGGATGTCAGAAACATAATATAGAGCATAAAAAACAAGTCACAGAAGAATACAAAGATTATTGTTCCATTAAATAAAGTTCAAAAACAGACAAAATTAAATAACGTATTATTTGGGGAGACACTTGTGGCTGCTAAAATGGAAAGAAAAGTAAGTTACTCAATTTTAACCCAAGTTTCAGAAATGGGTTTACTCCTGGTGAGGAGAGATGGGTATGTAATTCGAGAGGGACAAACAGAGAAATTCAGCTCGGTTGGCCTTATAATTTATCATCCACACTGGGAAACATTGAGGCTGAAATGGGGCACTGTTAGTAATTTAACTAATATGTGTTCTGAGCAAACTAAACACTCAGTGACCTTAATTATACGGTGCTAGTAGTATTCTATTCTTTAATATGAATGTTGAGTACATAGTACTACTTTATATTATTCTGTAAACTTTCCACTTAACCTTTTATACACTCTTCGGTATGTATGATATAATTACAATTAAATGAAAAATATTTAAATAAATATTTAAACTTAATTATTCAATAACAGGATGATGTTCAACATTAATGAGAGGCCAAAAATCAGCATTTTCCAAAACAGGCAAGACTCCTTAAATGATGTGCTTTCCCATATTACCATTGACTTTAGAGATTAGATTTCTGAAATTGCAAGTTGAGAAAAAATTTTTAATAGCTACCTTGTGCATCAGTTTTTAAAGCTGACTTCATATCAGACTCAACTGTGCAATTTTCAAATAAATAAAAACATACCTAACAGGATATTTTCCTGGCAAATCTATATCACAGCTAATGTGAACAACAGACTATAAACTGTGACCCATATTTCCCTCTTCACTCTGTGATTGATTCTTGTCTTCCATGTGCTATGACCCCCTGAAAATTAGTCATCTAGCCAATGTGTGACACGTCTGGTAAAAGGAAACTAATTATCGCTAAGGTGGATTCATTTCATCTTTCAGAAAATGTATTATCATTTATATTGAGATTTCATATAACGTGATACACGTTCTTTTATGTCTACCATAGAGCTTTGCGTGTAATATAGTTGCTGAGTACAATTATGTTAAATGAATGACAGTGTACATTGTATTTTTGCTTTACCATGAACCAAGCCCAAATCTCATACTGATTCAACAGAATATTTATATATATATTTGATTATTTCAGAAGGCATCACTTTTAACTCACGTGTATAGTATATGTATGTATACACATAAGTGAGTTAAAATGTGATGCCTTTTGAAATATGCAGATGAGGAATGGAAGAACTTCTCTTGTTAAGAAGAAAGAGAAATCTTAACAGAACTAGGATATTCTTCTGAACAGATGTATATTGCAGCTTATGTGAACAGCATGCTATAAACTGTGTACCACTGATAGCTAGAGAAGTGATAAATCAGGAGCAAGTCAAGTAAAACAAGATTGTGTGATTTCATGTTGCCTTCAAGGCAGAAAAGGATATATGATGGATATCTGACCTTCCAAATATAAGGTAAGGAGAATGTGTTTCTGTTTCTGAGTACCTTGGCTTATGATTAAAGTTTACTGGAAGAAAAAAAAATCTAGCTTGTGTCTTTTTCTTTGTGAACTCAATTCAGATAAAAAAAAAAAATTAAGAAAGATTATAAAAAGAGCCTTTAGCTTAACTAATACATTCACCTCTATCCACAGGCTACTTGGAAGTCTATAAAGCATTGGAGGTATATTGAGATAATAAACTCGGGCAATGCACGTCATTTTTTCCCACTTCAGTTCCACTTAATAGTCTTGATTTTGAAGCTAATATGTTTACAAAATACTTGCAGAAAGAATCTAGCATTAAAATGATTATTTGTCTTTGAGTTTTCCTAATTTCCATAATCTTTCAGAGGTTCAATTTTACCATATTTAATGTCCTAGAATCTAAGTCGTCCTTGAAGTGTCATTTTTTTTACTTTCTTGTCATTTGAGTGAGAGGGAGAAGGGTAAAATTTTGGCTCATTCAAAGTCAAATGGAAGTTATGACCAAAGTAGGTCCTACGTGTAACTCAACCGCTTGCACAGCCAACGGATTATAAATCTGTCTGTCCCATGCCAGAGCTATATGAATTACATGATTATCAAAGCAAATTTTGTGTAAAGTAGAAATGTACGATTGTGTCTATATATTTTAATAAACACTAAATTAGTTGTTTGTGACTCTCTGTTAAATATCTTCAGGGATAAAGTATGATTAAACAGGTGGATCAAATTTTATATTACAAATTGACTAAGCTAGTTTGCTGGTGCTGAATCTGAACCTCCAAATAAAGAAGGGACTTGAATTATTTAGTGCTTTTGATCCACTTGTATTGACCAAGTACATCTCATGGCCACGACAGAAAAGAATTGTTAGGAATATAATGAATTGCCTTGTTAAAAATATTCATTTATTTAAAAAAAAGTAGTATCAAAGTTATTCATGTATACAGCTTTAAAATCTATTTTTTTCTATATGCCTCATTATGAAAAAATAGTAGCACTTTCCTGCCCAAACTTCATCAATTCTTATTCTCCAGAACAAACCTTTGTCAGTAATTTTTATTAAAACAATTTTTACAATTCTGATTTTTTAAGATATTTATTCTTTTGACTTGCTACGATGAAATAAAAGGATTTAGCTTTTACTTATCTCACACACATATACACACACACACACTTTCCTTCTTTCTTTTTCCTGTTAAGTTTATATCACCATTTTTGTTTATTTGTTGTTGTTAGGGTGCCATTGCATCAGATCCGACTCATAGTGACTTATATACAACAGAACGAAACTTTACCTGGTCCTGTGTCTTCTTCACAATTGTTATTATGCTTGAGTCCATTGTTGTAGCTACTGTGTCAGCCTATCTCCTTGAGAGTCTTCCTCTTTTTTGCTGACCCTCTACTTTACCAAGCATGATGTCCTTCTCCAGGGACTGGTCCTTCCTGATAACACATCCAAAGTATGTGAGACGAAGCCTCGCCATTCTTGCTTCTAAGGAGCATTCTGGCTGTGCTTCTTCCAAGACAGATTTGTTTGCTTTTCTGGAAGTTCATGGTATATTCAGTATTCTTCACCAACACCATAATTCAAAGGCGTCAATTCTTCAGTCTTCCATATTCATTGTTCAGTTTTTGCATGCATATGAGGCCATTGAAAATACTATGGCTTGGGTCAGGCACACCTTAGTCTTCAGAGTGACATTTCTGCTTTTTTAACACTTTAAAGAGGTTTTTTGCAGCAGATTTGCCCAATGCAATACATTGTTTGATTTCTTCACTGCTGAGTCCATGGGCATTGATTGTTGATTCACATAAAATGAAATCCTTGACAATTTCAATCTTTTCGCCATTTATCATGATGTTGCTTATTGGTCCTGTTCTGAGGATTTTTGTTTTCTTTATGGTGAGGTGCGATCCATACTGAAGCCTGTAGTCTTTGATATTCATAAGTAAGTGCTTCAAGTCTTCTTCATTTTCAGCAAGCAAGGTTGTGTCATTTGCATATTGTAGGTTGATAATGAGTCTTCTACTAATCCTGATGCCTCATTCTTCCTATAGTCCAGCTTCTCGGAGTATTTGCTCAGCATACAGATTGAATAGGTATGGTGAAAGGATACAACACTGACACACACTTTCCTGATTTTAAAACTCACAGTATCCTTTTGTTTTGTTCCTACAACTGTCTGTTTCTATGTACACATTCCTCATAAGCACAATTAAGTGTTCTAGAATTCCCATTCTTCACAATGTCAACCATAATTTGTTATGATCCACACAGCTGAACGCCTTTATGTAAGTCAATAAAACACAGGTAAACATCTTTCTGGTATTCTCTGCTTTCAGCCAAGATCCTTCTGACATGAGCAATGATATTCCTAGCTCCACATCCACTTATGAATCCAGCTTGAACTTCCAGCAGTTCCCTGTCGATGTTCTGCTGTAACCATTTTTAAATATCTTCAGCAAAATTATATTTGTGTGTGATATTAATGATATTGTTCGATAACGTCCGTATTCTGTTGGATCACTTTTCTTTGGAATGGGCACAAATATGGACGTCTTCCAGTTGATTGGCCAGGAAGCCATCTTCCAAATTTTTTGGCATAGACAATTGAGCACCTCCAGCGCTACATTCATTTATTGAAACATCTCGCTTGATATTGCATCAATTCCTGTAGCCTTGTTCTTCACCATTCCCTTCAGTGCAGCTTGGACTTCTTCCTTCGGTACCATTGGTTCTTGATCATATGCTACCTCCTGAAATGATTGAATGTCAACCAATTCTTTTTGGTAGTGACTCTGTATTCCTTCCATCTGCTTTTGATGCTTCCTGTGTCATTCAATATTTTTTCCATAGAATCCTTCAAAATTTCAACTCTAGGCTTGAATTTTTTCTTCAGTTCTTTCAACTTGAGAAATGACAAGAGTGTTCTTCTCTTTTGGTTTTTTAACTCCAGATCTTTGCACATTTCATTATAATACTTTACTTTATCTTCTTGAGCACCCTTTGAAATTTTCTTTTCAGCTGTCTTATTTTGTTATTTCTTCCTTTCTCCGTAGCTATTCTATGTTCAAAAGCATGTTTTGGAGTCTCTTCTGACATCCATTTTGTTCTTTTCTTTCTTTCCTGTTTTTTTAATGACTTCTTGCTTTCTTCGTGTATAATGTTCTTGATGTCATTCCACAACTCGTCTGGTCTTCAGTCATTAGTGTTTTATGCGGCAAATCTATTCTTGAGATGTTCTATAAATTCAGGAGGGATATACTTCAAGTCATATTTTGGCCCTTGTGGACTTGCTCTGATTTTCTTCAGCTTGAACTTTAATTTGCATATGAGCAATTGATGATCTGTTATGCAGTCTGCCCCTGGCCTTGTTCTGACTGATGATATTGAGCTTCTCCATTGCCTCTTTCCACAAATGTGTCATTTTGATTCCTGTGTATTCTGATGAGGTCTATGTGTATAGTCACAGTTTATGTTGTTGAAAAAAGATATTTGCAATGAAGAAGTCGTTGGTCTTGGAAAACTATATCATGTGATCTCTGGTGTCTTTTCTATCACTAAGGCCATATTTTGTAACTACCAGTCCTCCTTCTTTGTTTCCAACTTTGGCATTTCAATTAACAGTAATTATTAACACATCTTGTTTGCATATTTAATCAATTTCAGGCTGCAGAAATTGGTAAAAAATCCAATTTCTTCACCTTTTGCATTAATGGTTGGTGTGTAAATTTGAATAATAGTTGTATTAACTGTTCTTCCTTGTGGGTGTATGAATATTATCCCATCACTGACAGCATTATACTTCAGGATATTTTTTTTTATAGCATATACAAAGTTTACATTATTAAGACTATGTAAATATTTTTCGTAGCTGACTCAGATAGTGAAATATGATTTTATTTTTTTATAAAGTTGTTTCCCTTGAAATTAATAACTGGATAATTTTATTTGTTTAACTTCTTAATGATTAAGGCCATTTCATCCCTGTACTCTCTGGCAGTAACAGATCTCATTCCTTGATCCAAAAAACCTTTACTGAGTGCCTGCTAGATTGCATGTACTGCTCTGAGACCCTGGGATAGAACAGTATTCCAAAAAATGTCCCTGACCATGTGTAGCTTACATTCTGACAGCGAAATTGGCAATACACAGTATTATAATGAGTAAATGTTCCAATTCCAGTTGCCATTGAGTTAATTAAGAGTCATGGCAATACCACGTGTGTCAGAGTAGAACTGTGCTCCAAAGGCTTTCAATGACTGATTTTTTGAAGTTGATTGCCAGACTTTTCTTCTGAGGCCCTTTCCAGTGAGCTTGAATCTCCAACTTTTCAGATAACAGCCCAGAGTATTAACTGTTTGTACCACCCAGGGATTCCTAAGTAAATTTACTATCAATAATTTTAGAAGCAGATAGAAGCTATGAGAAAATAAAGGTAAGACAGGGTATGGTGGATAAAATGAAGATTTCATTATTAAATAGGGAATTGGGATAGGTCTTCTTGAAAAAGTAACACTTGGGAAGAGATTTAAAGGAGGTGAGGTTATGAGCCATCTGGGTATAGGGGGATTAGCATTACAGGCTTTGGAAGTAGCTAGAGAAAAGACTCCACCATGGAAGCATGCCTAGCATGTTTGGGAAAAACATGCAGCAAGAACTAGGGAGTGAGGTGGCCAGGAATAGAAATGAAGTTAGTGAAGTAATGGAGTCTGCATAATGAGGGGCCTTCTAGGTTACTCTTCAGACTCTTTTATTCTGAGGGAATTGAGTTTTTACGGTTTGAGGGAAGAAGTGATCTGATCTATGTTTTGAAAGGATTTGCTTGGTCACTGTATTGAAAATAGTGGAGGTTATTGTAGGAGGGCCCAGGGTAGAATAGCGAGAACAGTTAGGAGGCAATTGTAAGAAGGAGGTGTGATATTTGGTAGCTCTGTTGACACATATTTGAAACTCAAGACGTTTTGTCTTTTTCTTTTAATCATTTTTGCTGAGGCTCCTACCCTCATTTAGCAGTCTGAACCAGTTGTCTAATGAGTGCATACACCATGGGATCTCCACTATCATCTTCAAGATGTCCTTTGTCCATAATGGATATTCCGTTTACTGTCTCAAGTCCTCCTCTTGATAGCTCCCTCATTTTGGTGGACATAACTATCTTAGTAGCTTTATGAGAAATGGGGCATGAAATGAAATTTTTTGAGTATTTGTAAGTCTGAAAACATTTTTATTTCAGCCTCACGTTTGATGGATACTTTGGTTGAGTAAAATATTCTAGATTAAAATTAACTTCCTTCAGAATTTTGATGACATGCTTTCTAGTGTTGAACTTTCGTATCATATTAAGGGGCCTTGGAGTGAGTTTAAATATTTATTTTTTTCTTTTTTCTTATCTATTGTGCTTTTTAAATCTGGACGCAACCTTTTCATCTCAAAAATTTTTTATTAAATTTTTTCTTGTATTATTCATTCTTTAATAATTCCCTTCTCTATATTTTCCTTTTTCTTCCTTTATGGAACTACTGTTATTTAGATATTAGGCCTCCTCTACATTTGTAATAATTTTCTTCATATTTTATAACTATTTTTTTATTTGTTTTATTTTCTAAGAGATTTCCTCAAATTTCTTTTCAGCTTTTCAGTTGAATTATTCTTTTTTGCTATTACATTTTAATTTCTAAGAATTCTGTTTTGTTGTCTGAATATTTCTTTTCTAATGCCTCCTATTGTTGTTGTTGTGTGCCATCAAGTTGATTCCGACTCATAATGACCCTATAGGACAAAGTAGAACTGTCCTATAAGGGTTCCTGAGGAGCAGATCTCCAGGTCTTTTTTTCCCACAGAGCCCCTTAAAGAGTTCGAGTCGCCGATCTTTTGGTTAGCAGCCGAGTGCTTAACACTTGTGCCACCACAGTTTACTTCTATTTATTACCAGGCCCTTAATGCTGTTCTGTAATAACACTAGATATCCTAGTCCATTCACTTTTTCTCATAGATGATTAATTCATTTTTTAATCCCTGTACACAAATTTAAAACACTTTCTCTCTCATGCTCATGCTCACCCAAAGACAATATTTCCTACATCATTGAGAAAAATAGAAATAAAAGGATTTTTACAAGCTTGCAGCACCACACTTGCACAGATATCACCATATGGACTCATCTATATGCCTCCTACCTGTTACTACAGATGAGTTATCCATGCTTCTATCAAAGACTCCATATCTTCTCACATACTTCAAGACACCACTAAAGCAATTCTCACATATTTTTCCTATATCAATTTTTCATTCTCTGCTAGATCAATCTTACCAATGTATCATCATAATAAAATTTCTTCTATCTCAAAAACTCTTTCTTGACCCTACTTTCTTCTCGAACTGACTTCTCATTTTCTCTGCCTTTCCAACAAAACTTCTTAGAAAAACTATCTGTACTTACTATCTCCTATTTTTTCTCAGTCTCAAGTTAATGGGAAGCTTGCCTTATGTGGTCTTGACTTATTGATTGGTGACATTCATTACAGAGTGAAATGGCTGTAGTCCTTTACTCTTGAGTCCATCACTTTCCTAGATAGACTCACTTCACGTTGGAGGTAGAAGCCTATCTGGCAATATGTTAAAAAAGGCAAAGGGATTGGAGGTCTCATCTTTCAGTAGGTAGTCTTTTATTTAATTCTCCTGTTTTCAATATTGTATCTCTACCTCAGTTCAGTCTGATGTCCTTGGTTCTAGATTCCCTGTGATTCAATCTCTTTAAATAACAAGCCTCTAGTCTACAAGAAAAGACATGGGTATAATGTTCTCTCTGCCAATTTTAAGATTTTTTTTTCTCTTTAAAAAGCTTACCTTTATTAGAGGTATTCACGCAAGAACAATTGAACTTAGAGCTCTCAAAGGGAAGTAAAAATACCTATGAAAGACTAGCATACTTGGTAATACAAATAGTACTCTTACTAATAATGCCAAGTAATGAAGAAGGGGCCTCTTTAGGCAAGCGTGGGTGGAAGCAACATCTCAGTCTTCATTTATCCATGTGCAGAGACTTCATATATACACTAATACTGCTAGTACTCCTGGACACTTTACATCCTTTTTACTCTTTCTACTTCTCACAATTACCTTGGAAGATTATTGTTATTCTTGAAAGAAGAAAAGAGCATGCTCATCTCATCCCTTCTGGTTTCTCTCTTTTAGTGTCTTCTGAATCTATGGTAAGGATATATTTGATCTGCTCTCTCTCATGCAAACAAGATGAGGGCAGAGTCTGTCTCTTACAGTGATCTTTGATTGTCTATGTATTCAGATGTATACAACTGTCTAATTAAGGAGGAGTAGCTGCATATCTAGAGCTATTGTCTCTCATCAGCTTTATCCATATAATAATAATAATAATTTCTTCTCCATTTGTCTGTACTGTGGGTCAAATTTCTCAAATAGTTTAGGTTAAGAAAGGAAAAAGATATTATTTGTTATCCTCTTAAAATCCCAACAGAAAACACTTTGTTTTTGCAACTGAAATGTAAATAAGATGTGTAATTTATTATTTTGCTGTTTGTTATCACTGGGCTATTTTTAAAACAATCATCATTTTATCAAACATAAGTTTTCATTTATTTGGAGTTCATGTCTTATTTGCTTACTTTCCCTGTATAGAAGTAATTGTCAACGAGCTACAACTAGACATTTAACAGATGGCTAGAGTTAAAAAGACTGACAATACAAAGAAAGAATAAGATAATGGTGTAAGTAGAACCTTTATATATTGGTGATGGGAGTGTAAATTGGCAAAACTGTTTTGGAAAATCACTTCGTAATACCTAATAAAATGAATCATATGTGTATTTTATGACCCATAGGTTCACACTGCCAGGTATATTTCCAATATAAATAAGTGAATATGTCCACCAAAAACATGTACCATGTACAGCAATATTCATGGTTTTTCATTAAAAATAGCTAAAGGCAAATTCCAAATAACAAATGTCCACCCCCAGAAAAATTGATAAATAATATATGGCATATTCATAAAATGGAACGCTATAGAGCAATGAAATTAATTACGACCATTTGCAAAAAAAGGGGGGACTCTCACAGGTATTGTGTTGAAGAAAAAAAGCCAGACACAAAGCATATATGCTATAAAATTCCATTTATATGAGATTCAAGAATAAGCAAATTATTGTACTGTGAAAGAGTAAGAATAGTGGTTTTTCTCCACTATAGATAAATAATCCCAGAAGTTAAGTAATGACTAGTAGGGGACACCAGGCAGTACTATGAGGGGCTGATAATGTTTTAAATTTGTTATAGACAGTGGTTCATGAATGTAGTTAAACTTCAAAAAAGAAAAAAAAGATTTTAAGAATTGTCTTTCATTTTTCATATCTTCATTTTAATACATTAAAATTATCCTTAAAACTTGATTTCAGAAAGTCAATCAAATGTGCATTCCTACCGTATTTTAGAATATTGGTAGATAAAAATTTCTATTCTCATATATATTCATAACACATATAATATGTACTTGATATTTATTGATTAAGAGTTAATGGATAATATCAACCCTCAAAAAGATTGTTGTCATTTATAGTTTACCAATATTAATAATAATTTTTTTCTAATACAAAACCTGATCACTCAATATTACATTAGGAAATTAGTATCCTTTGCTAAGGGCTAAGAAATATTTTCTTTCATAATTATTAGCTATAGAAGTTAGTGTAAAAATAATGGAATGAAAAAAATTTAACTATTCTTTTAATTATCATTTAAGGTAGACAACATGGACAGTTTTTGGCAGTACATCACAGATATTAGCATAATCCTTATATTTGAAAGATGAATTAGTTCATTGGCTTAATACTTACAAAATATTATATAATATAGCATATTTATTCAGAATTATAATCTTGCTGATTAGGAGTTTTCCACATCACAATTCAAATCAAAATGATCTTATTGTAGCCCTATATGGGAGACAGAGAGACTGTATGACTGACTGTTTACACTTATAACAAAACAGGATCAATTCTATGATATTGTCAGTTGTCACCATACAATTTCATTATAATCTGCCATCATCAATTATTTCTAACTTCCTTAATCAGAGTTTTGGTCTTTGTCTCAAATTCTGTCTTAAAAATTAATAATATGGAAACTGGACACTGTCTTTTTCATTTATTTTGTTTACTTATTTTTGTAGAACAGGGCAGTGAAATCAAGGGGACTGTGATTGAGTAAGGTAGAGTTGTTAACTCTAAAAAGACATGTCTGGATTCACACATAATTCTTTTATTAATCATGTTATTTAATATATCTTAATTTAAAGGCTTTTTAAAAATAAGAAAATGGAGTCTCCATAACATTAGTCGATGATGGCAATTTTGTGTTTTGACTTCTCAAAAGAAAAATATACTTCCTCAGCATCTCTCTCACATCTACAAAAAAAATGAATCCATCATTGCTGGTGTTAAGAAAATGGTCAATTGAATTATCTGGTTTGTTTATCATGCTTCTCTACTTTAGAAAAAATGCAGCAGGTGTTCCATTTCATGGTGATTATTTCATAAATGTGGATAAATTGTCATATACTGTGAAGAAAATGACAATACATTTATAGATGGATGGACAAGGATATTTTAAAGAAAATGTTTCAAGTCCTTTCCATGTTTCAATAGAATAGATTGAAATATTTCTGTTTTTTTAAACATATAGTGACAAGATGACTTGAATCAAGTGCAAATGAGTTTCTTTTAAGTCTTAATCACTATTTTTATTAAAGCAGGCAATTCTAAAGTATCAAATTTCAACATTCAACTGAAAAGTAGGCAAGTGTTATTTTTTCTTTATGAAGTTTCAACTCTAATGGTAAAGACACAGTCCCACCCACTCCTCACTTATCCACATGGTTAAGTTCCAACTACTAGGTCATTATGCAAAAATTAGCATTATGTAAAAATGGAGTTAAAAGACAAGAGACCACCACCTTGCTGCACCCTGCACTCAAGCAGGTTATTAAGCCCCAGTGTAAGACAGTGTTCCACTCAGGAGAGGCCCATGACTGGACTAACAGGGCTGAGCTACAGGCCTCCAGCCAGCTGTCCTGGGGCTCCATTACAACACCCCACAGTGTCCTATACACTTTAGCTAGTCTCCCAAACTACAGAATGCGTATGCGTCCCTTGCAACCAGGACTGGCAAGCATTCTGAGAGGGCCATGGGCACCGGCAAGGGCAACATCACCCCCCGCTGGAAGAAGGGGGCCCTGATCTCAGGCAGGGCTGTCACCTTCCTCAACCTGGGCCTGGTAGTGCACAAGGCCTCCTTGGCGGTTGAATGCCAGCACGAGTACCTCCTGAATATGATTCCACTGCACTCTAACCCCAAGTCTGCCACATGGAAATAGTGGAGACCTGCTTCCCTCTTCCCTCTCCATGCACAGATGCACTTGCTGAGAAGGGCCACACTGACATGTCCTCTGTCTTGGAGACACCGCTGCTGAGTGCAGTTGCTGAGTAGGTGACTTGAGATGCTGCAGAGCCTGTGGAGCTTCTTGGCATTGATTACTACCAGACATACTCATTAATGCACAAAATAGTTGGATAGTAGATTTTTTACTATTGCTGTAAATGAGAAATGTCAGATAACAAAATAGTTGGTAAGTGAGGAATATGTGTGGTTACAATGCAGTGTAAAACACTGCAGGGCTATATGTGAAACTTATCTTCCACAATCACACAAAACAAAACAGATAATGGGATATATGTATGCAATTAATCTTCAGTCAAGTTCTCAAGATTCTCACATTGATCAAGTGTGAAATTCAACATAATATGCTGTTTAGTTCATCTCAAAATGATATATTCCTTAAAACTAAAGAAATTTTGCTAGAATAGATTCATTGCCATTGCGTCAATCTTTATCTCCCGCTGAAATTTTCTTTAGCTTCTAACACTTTTTATGGTATCTTCAAAAACTCTTATCCTATTTCCAGACTTTCTCTTACATGCTCATTCTTTTCCTAGAACACCCTTTCTAACTCTTACCTTAAACAAACCCATATGGTTCCTTTTCCCTTTCAATTTACTGAAATAAAAATTGACCATACTCCCCTTTCTTTCAACCAGCACTATCTTCTCTCCACAACATTTCCTTGTCCAACCAAAGAATCAGATTTCTTCTGGCTCTCCACTGACACTTCTAGGTCAGTACTTCATTTTTTTAAATAGCTAGTCCAATTTAAAATGTATTCTATACAGCTATCTCCCCTCCTACTTTCCACAACCTTAGCTCATGTACACAGGACTCTAATGTGTTCATGTACCTTCACTGAGGCTTATGGAAAATAATTCAAAAGCTTCTCTCCACTCCAACTCCTGTGATCATCCGGCACCACTTTAAAATCCAATGTGGATCCTGGCATCTACAGAGCAGGGAGGGAGGCAAGATCCAGAGATAGGGCTACCCAACAGCAGCAGTCCTTGAATATTGGGGTAGATTGTTCACATGGAATAATAGATCTTCAGAGTGTCAACAGGAGGTCCTCTATCTGACCAGACTATAGGCAGCCCCCCACTTGATCAGGGCCAGGTCCTGATTGCTGGCTGTAGCCAACAGGAAGTGCCCAGGTACCCTCACCCAGCATCCAGAGGAGCATGCTGCCTCTCTCTTCACCCTGTTGGTGATTAGAGGCATGAACCCCCTCATCCCTGCAGCCCTGACCACCAGGGAACAAAATATGAGCCCCCCCCTTTCCTTCCTACCCAACCCCATCTACCATCCTCCCCCCCACAGAGTTGCAGAGCTCTGGAATTCCTGGCTGCCTGAGCCCACCTCCCACCCACTGACCCGCCTCACTGAGCAACACAGTAGTGCTCCAGCACCCCTGACCTCCTGATGCTGTCCCCTGCCCACAACCCTGCACACCTGGTGGGCAGCAAGAACACTCTGGTGGCCCCAGGCACTCATCATCCTCTGGCCACTGCCCCATCTTCCTGAATATCAGCTGTGGGCACTACCACACTGCTGGACCAACAACAGGTGGCGGCCAGCACCCACTCAGCCCACCCTCAGTGGTGAGCACTCTTTTGCTGTCACACAAGCAATCAGTGAAGTTTGCCTAACCTGATATATCAAAACAAAACAAAATGAAAAATTAGGATGAAAGAAACAAACCTACAATCATCAACAAATAATATAACACCTTAAAGTCTCAGACAGAGCAGACAATAACAAATCATACGAAGAAACGCGATAAGATGGCTCAAATAAATGATGAAAATAAAGAGACAAAAAACCTTTCCAAGGAAGAAATGGTAATACAAATTCCTGACAAGGAATTCAAAAGATTACATACAGAATCCTCAAAGAGATCATAGAAAACATAGAGACAAAAGCAAGGAAAACACAGACAAAACCATAGAAGAATTTAGAAAACCAATACAAGAACAAAGTGACAAAATCAATAAACAATTAGAAACCTTACAGAAACAACAACTAGAAATCCAGAATATTAACAATAAAACATCGGGAATAAGTAACTCAATGGAAGGATCTAGAAGTAGAATTGAAGCAATAGAAGAAAGAATCAATGAAATAGAGGACAGCTTCCTTGACATTAACCTGTTTAAGGAACAATCAGAAAAAAGAATGAAGAAAAATGAAGAAAGCCTAAGAGTTATGTGGAACAGTATCAAAAGGAAGAATTTATGTGTAATCAGAATTCCAGCAGAGGAGAAGATAAAAAACAAAGCACGGAGAGAATTTTTGAAGACTTTTTGATAGAAAATTCCCCTAATATAAAAGATGAGAAGATTTTACTCCAAGAAGCTCAATGAACCCCATAAAGGATATACCCCAAAAGAAACTCACCAAGGCATATCATAATAAAATTTACCAAAACAAAAGACAAAGAAAGAATTCTGGGAGTAGCTCATGAAAAATGAAATATCACCTACAAAGGGGTTAAGTCTAAGACTAAGCACTGACTTTTCAGCAGAAACCATGCAGGTAAGAAGGTAAGGGCATGACATATATAAAATCCTTAGAGAAAAGAATTACCAAACAAGAATCACATATTTAGAAAAATTATCTTTCAAAAATGATGATGAAACTAAGACATTCCCAGACAAGCAGAAATTAAAGAAATTTGTAAAAAGCAGACCAACTTTACAAGAAATATTAAAGACAGTCCTTCAGGTAGAGAACCAATGACATCAGACAACAACCTGAGATAAAGACCATGACAGCATCACCCAGATACCAACCTGGATAAAGATTTCACAAAAGTAAAATAAAGCTACAAAACTGATGACAGGAATCCGAGGTGTTAAGCTGTAAATGATGACAACATCAAAGCAGAAAGGGAGAATAAAAGATGTAGTTACAGAGCTTCCATATAGAGAGGAAGTCAAGACAATTCTAAGATACAACAGACTGTTTCAAATTTAAGAGGATAAAGGTAATCATTAGGGTACCCACAAAGAAAATTAATAAACCTACTTACCAAAATAAAGAAGGAAATGAAAAAGACACAGTAAACAAACAAAAAAAAACAATGATTGATGAGAAAAGAAAATCTATATACAAAAAGAACTCAGCACAAAAAACTAAAAGGAACGAAGAAACAGTAAACACCACAAAAACAGTATATCAAAACGGCAGCAGTGAATGCAGACCTATTGCTGATCACACTGAATATAAATGGGTTAAATGCACCAGTCAAGAGAGAGAGTGGCAGAATGGATTTAAAAAAAAAAACAAAAAAAACAACAGGGTCCATCAATATGTTGCATACAAGAGACACATCTTAGACATAAAGACATAAACTAGTTAAAAATCAAAGGATGGAAAAAATACATCAAGCAAACAGTAACCAAAAGAGAGCAAGAATAGCAAAAATAATTTTGGATAAAACCGACTATAAGTCAAAATCCATTATAAGAGACAAACAAGGGCATTATATAATGATTATTGAGTCAATTCACCAAGAAGGCATACAATAATAAATATTTATGCACCCAATGACAGAACTCCAAAATATATAAAACAAATTAACAGAATTTAAAAGAGAAATAAACAGTTCTACAATAATAGTAACAGACTTTAACACACCACTTTTGATGATGGTCAGAACAACTAGAAAGAAACTTAATAAAAATACAGAAGATCAAATAACACAATCAACCAACTCAACCTCACAGACATATACAGAACATACTACCCAACAGCAGCACAGTACACATTCTTCTCCAACGCACATGGGTCATTCTCCATAACAGACTATATTCTAGGCCACAAAGCAAGCCTCAATAAATTAAAAAATATCGACATAATACAAAGCATCTTCTCTGATCATAACACTATGAAACTAGAAATCAATACCAGAAAGAAAGAGGAAAAGAAGTTAAATACATGGAAACTGAATAACACCTTACTTAGAAACTATTGAATCTTAGAAAAAATTTAAAAATTATTAGAAGCAAATGAGAATGAAGACACAACATACCCAAACCTTTGGGAAACAGCAAAAGCTGTGCTCAGGGGAGAATTTATAGCAATAAATGTGCACATCAAAAAAGGAGAAAAGTCTGACATCAATAGCTTATTCCTACAACTTGAACAAATAGGAAAGGAGCAGCAAAACAAGTCCACAGTTACCAGAAGAAAGGAAATAATAAAGATCAGAGCAGAAATAAATGAAATAGAAAATAGAAAAACAATAGAAAGAATTAATAAGACTAGAAGTTGATTCTTTGAGAGGATCAATAAAATTGACAAACCATCAGCCAAACTGACAAATGAAAAAAATGAGAACATACAAATAACCAAAATAAGAAATGAGATGGGTGACTTTACAACAGAACCAACTGAGATAAAAAGGAAAGGATCATAACAGAATACTATTAAAAAAAAAATACTTCCAACAAATTTGAAAACCTAGAGGAAATGGACAAATTGCTAGAAACACATAACCTACCTAACTAACACAAATAGATGTAGAAAATTTGAACAGACCCATAACAAATGATGGCTTCACTGGAGAATTCTACCAAATATTCAGAGAAGAATTGACACCAATTCTGCTCAAACTATTCCAGAACATAGAAAAGGAAGGAATACTCCCTACTTCATTCTTTGAAGCCACCATAACCCTGATACCAAAGCCAGGCAAAGACACCACTAAAAAAGAAAATTACAGACCAATATCTCTTGACTCAATGACAACAGGTTAATGGGATCTCATGAATACAGCTGCAACAATTTTCAACAAAATTCTAGCCAGCATAATTCAACAGCATATCAAAAACTAATACATCATGATCAAGCAGGATTTATCCAGGGATGCAAGAATGGTTCAACATTAGAAAATCAATCATGTGGTAAAACACCACATAAATAAAACAAAGTAAAAGAATCACATGATCATCTCAATTGATGCAGAAAACATATTTGATAAAATCCAACACCCTTTCCTGATAAAACCTCTCAGCAAAATAGGAATAGGAGGGAAAATCTTCAACATAATTAAGGCCATATGTGTAAAACCAACAACCAACATTATTTTCAGCAGAGAAAGATTAAGAGTATTCCCCTTGAGAATGGGAACAAGACAGCGATGCCCTTTATCACCACGCTTATTCAATATTGTATTGGAAGTTCTAGCTAGGACAAGGCAAGAAAGGGAAATCAAGGGTACCCAAATTGGAAAGGAAGAAGAATATCCTTATTTGCAGATGACATGATTATATATGTAGAAAATTCCAGAAACTTCACAAGGAAGTTACTGGAACTAGTAGAAGGATTCAGCAAAGTGACAGGGTACAAGAACAACACACAAAAATCAGGTGACTTCCTCTACACTAACAAAGCGGATTCTGAAAAGGAAATCGAGAAATCAATACCATTTACAATAGCCCCCAAACAATAAAAATACCTAGGAATAAACCTAACCAGGGACATAAAAGACTTATACAAGAAAAACTGTAAAACACTACTACGAGAAACTAAAAGAGATCTACATAAATGGAAAAATATTCCATGCTTATGGATTGGAAGTCTTAACGCTGTGAAAAGGTTAACACTACCAAAGATATAATGCAATCCTGATCCAAATCCCAGCAACATTCTTTAATGAGATGGAAAAAGTAATCTCCAACTTTTACATGGAAAAGAAAGAGGCACTGAATAGCTAAAACAATATTGAAGAAGAAGAACAAAATAGGAGGCCTCTCACTTCTCAACCTCCAAACTTACTCTAGAGCTATGGCAATCAAAATAGCCTGGTACTGGTACAGTGACAGACACATAGACCAATGTCATAGAATTGAAAATCCAGTAGTAAATCCATACATCTATGGACAGCTGATTTTGACAAACGGTCAAAGTCTATTCAATGGTGAAGAAACAGTCTCTTTAACAGATGGTGCTGGCAAAACTGGACTTCCATATGCAGAAGAATGAATCAGGATCCATATGCCACACCATGCACAAAAACTGACTCAAAATGGCTCAAAGACCTAAACGTTAAAGCTAAAACCATAAAGTTCCTGGAAGAAAGCAAAGGGTCAAAACTAGGGGACCTATTCTTCAGCATAAATAGAACATCAAATAAAACCAAAAATCCATGAATGACAGAAGATAAATTACATAACTGGGACCTCCTAAAAATTAAATATCTACGCTCATCAAAAAAATTTTACCAAGAGAGTAAAAAGAGAGCCTATAGAGTGAGAAAAAAATCTTTGGCAAAGACACATCTGATAAGGGTCTAATCTCTAAAATACATAGAAAATGTCAACAACTCAACAACAAAAAGCCAAACAATCCAATCAAAAAATGGGCAAAGAACATGAACAGATAATTCACCAAAAAGAACATTCAGGGGACTAACAAATACATGAAAAAATACTCATGATTATTAGCCATTAGAGAGATGCAAATCAAAATTGCAATGAGATACCATCTCACCCCCGCAAAAACGACCATAGTCAAATAACAGAAAACAACAAATGCTTTCAAGGGCTTGGGGGAACTGGAACTCTTTTACGTTGCTGGTGGGTATGCAAAATGGCACAACCACTATTAAAAACAATATGGTGCTTCCTCAAAAAACTAGAAATAGAAATACTTTACAATCCAGCACTCCCACTCCTAGGTACATATTCTAGAGAAAGAAGAGCAGTGACATGAATACCAGAAAGATGTTTACTTGTGTTGTATTGACTATGCAAAGGCATTCAACGGTGTGGATCATAACAAATTATGGATAATAGTGCAAAGAATGGAAATTCTAGAACACTTAATTGCGCTCATGTGGAAGGAACCTGTACATAGATCAAGAGGCAGTTGTTTGAACAGAACAAAGGGATATTGCATGGTTTAAAGTCAAGAAAGTTATGCGTCAGGGTTGTGTCCTTTCACCATACCTATTCAATCTGTATTCAGAGCAAATAATCCAAGAAGCTGGACTATATAAAGAAGAACAGGGCATCAGGATTGGAGGAAGCCTCATTAACAACCTGAGTTATGCAAATGACACGGCCTTGCTTGCTGAAAGTGAGGAGGACTTGAAGCACTTACTGATGAAGGTCAAAGACTACAGCCTTCAGTATGGATAATACCACAGCATAAAGAAAACAAAAATCTTCAAAACTGGACCAATAAGTAACATGATAATAAACTGTGGGAAGATTGAAGTTGTCAAGGATTTCATTTTACTTGAATCCACAATCAACGTCCATGGAAGCAGCAGTCGAGAAATCAAAAGACACATTGCATTGGGCAAATCTGCTGCAAAAGACCTCTTTAAAGTTTTAAAAGCAAAGATATCACCTTGAAGACTAAGGTGTGCTGACCCAAGCCATGGTGTTTTCAATTGCCTCATATGCATGCAAAAGCTAGACGATGAATAAGGAAGACCAAAGAAGAATTGATGCCTTTGAATTGTGGTGTTGGTGAAGAATATTGAATATGCCATGGACTACCAAAAAATGAACAAATTTGTCTTGAAAGAAATGCAACCAGAATGCTCCTTAGAAGCAAGGATGGTGAGACTACATCTCACATACTTTGGACATGTTATCAGGACAGATGAGTCCCTGGAGAAGGACATCATGCTTGGTGAAGTAGAGGGTCAGGGAAAAAGAGGAAGACCCTCAATGAAATGAATTGACACTGTGTCTGCAACAATGGGCTCACGTGTACCAACAATTGTGAGGAAGGTGCAGGACTGGGCAGTGTTTCATTTTGTTGTACATAAGGTCGCTATGAGTTGGAACCATCTCAACAGCACCTAACAGCAACAACAACAACGTTCATTGCAGCATTGTTCACAATAGCAAAATGATGGAAGCAACCTAAGTGTCCATCAGCGGATGAATGGATAAATTGTGGTGCATACATACAATGGAATATTACACAACTATAAAGAATAATGAGGAGTCTGAGAAACAATAATAACAGTCAATAAAATATATAGGTGTGGTTACACAGGTAGACATGTATGCATATACAGGTACAGAAAGGCACATGTACGTATAGAAGTATACATGTACAAATGTACCTCCCCCACCCCCCAAAAAAACCCCATTGCCATTGAGTCAATTCCAACTCATAGTGACCCTATAAGACGGAGTAGAACTGCCCCATTAGGTTTCCAAGGAGCAACTGGTAGATTTGGACTGCTGACCTTTTGGTTAGCACCCATAGGTCTTAACCACTGTGCCACCACAGTACCTGCAGGCATATGCATATACATGGTTATGTGCACTGCATATATATCCATATATATAATAGAGCACATAAGGGTCACAGTTAAGGAAACACCCTAGACATGTCCAATCATCTGGTGAGACAGAGTAATTGGGTCTGAAGACTCAGAACCATAGGTTTCGGGGACATATGTGTCAATTGGGATAACAGATAATGTTCTACACCCTAGATTTGTGAGTAGCGTCTGGGATTTTAAAAGTTTGCAAGTGGCCATTTCAGATACAACTATGGGCCTCTTCCCTCTGAGAGCAAAGAAGACTGAAAAAAACTAAAGACTCAAGGAAGAAATTAATCCATAGGACTAATGGCCTGAGAGAACTGCAGACTCTTCTAGCCTGAGATCAGAAGAACTACATGGTGCCCGGCTACCACTACTGACCGTTCAACCAGGGACTCAATAGAAGGTCATGGAACGAATGGGAGAAAAATGTAGAACAAAATTCAAATTACTACAAAAGGCCAGACTTACTGGACTGATAAAGACTATAGAAACCCCTGAGACTATTGTCCTGAGATACCATTTGAACTTGGAACTGTAACCACTCCCAGTGATCACCTTTCATCAAAATTATAGACTGGTTTATAAAATAAACAATACCACCTGTGAATACTGTGCTGCCTTAAATTAATTAACCGTTTGAGCTCAGATGGTCAACATTTACCCTAAAACAAAGACGAGAAGCTAGAGGGGCGAGGAAGCTAGATTAATGGAAACAGAACAAAAAGAATGGAAATAATGAGAATTAGCCAGTGTCATGGAACAAGTTGTATAAAAATTGTTAAATGAGAATCTAATCTACTATGTAAACTTTCATCTAAAACACAATAAAATATTTTAAAAAATCCAGTTGAGTTTCTTATCAAATCCATTCTTTAAACAAATAGGCTTTAACCATTTTTCTATGTACTGAGCATTGTGTATATCATTAGGAATACAAAGGTGATTATTTCAGAGCCTCTAGTATGAAAAATCTCATATTGGAAGATAGCAAGTGAACCATAGTTACAGTACAACCTTTCATCAACTATAATAGAAACATGTTTAAAGGCCTGTAGGAAGAAATTCTTTAAAAAGACATATGCCATTTCACAACCTTGACTCCCATCTAGCTTGTTAATCCGATATTCACTTCCTTGCTCTCTTCTTCTCAGTTCCCCCCTTGCCACCCACTAGAACACCAGACAATCTCTATTGGACTGATCTCCATTCTTTAATCATGCCATGCCGTTTCTAATTCTGTGCCTTTTTGCACATGGTTCCATCTGCCTGAAATGTTCACCATCTTTCTTGGCCATCTGTCAAACTCCTGTGCGTACTTTCTAGCTTAAAAATTAACCATTAGATGAAAACCCTGGTACTCCCAAGAAGATTAAAATACCACATTCTCTATTCTTCCATGCCCATTGTGTGTATTCTACTTACTGTTGTCATGTTTTATAATAACGTAAGGTGCAATGTCTTTAACATGTGTATGATCTCCTAGAAGACAGAGGCTTAATATACTTAATGAATGCAATCAATGCTTAGCACGTACTATGTGCTCAACGTTTATGAAATGAAAGATTAAAGTACAAAAGAGGAAATATCCTAAACAAAATCACTTCGAAGAAAGGTTTGTTTTTTTTTTTTAATTCTTTCTTGTTAATAATTGCTTAATTTTGAACTGTAATAAAAATTGACTCTATGGTCTCTGAATTATCTAGACATCTTAATTAGTCAGGTAAGCTAACTTCTGCTAGAAGCTTCAAATTAGAGTGGCTTATCACAATAAATTTTATTTTTTGTTCATGTAAAAGCCATTGCTGAAGTTCCTATGAAGTGGCTCTATAGGTGTCTCTCCTCCATGAGGTATCTCTCAGAAATTCAGGCTCCACGCAGGCTGGGACTCTGCCATCTGTGAAACAACGCTTCTGAATTTGCTGAAAATGGAAGAGGAGCATGAATACTTAATCATCCCAACCTGTAATTGACACACATCATTTCTGCTCATATTTCATGGGCCAGAATTCATCACATAGCCTTACCTAGATGAAAGGGGGCTGAGAAATGCTCCCAGGTACAACTCTACACCATAGAGGACCATGAATATTGGTGTTCATCTACCCCTCTGTGTCACATATGCGAACTGTCTCAAATATCTGCAAATAATAGTTATTGTGTAGAAGCTCTGATCAGATAATTAAAGAGAATTTGAACCCACCAAACTACACACCTGTGAATGACTAAGAAAGAGACTGAACCAACTATGGATTGGATAAAATATTCCTTCTGAAGGTGTTCTTGTTAATTTGGAGAATCATTTAAAGTTATAATTCAAGAGTTCTAGAAAATGCACAGCTATGTCTAGATTACTATATTCTATTGTTACTTTGGATGAAATATGTTTTACTGCATGGTACAGTATTTAAAAATAGATTTTATTTATAGTTCAGAAAATTGGTGCAAGGTATTGAATTTTTTTTCACCTTTCTAAATCTCTATAAAAAGCTGATTTCATGTACGGTTACTCACTAAACTTACTTCCATTCTTTTCTTACAAATGGTTTCAGAATCCTGGTCCTATTATAATCAAAAAATCATTGCTGATGTTTGATTTTTGGAACCATACATGTACCTAGACAGTGTCTAGAGTACAGAAGAACTAGCTCATGTAATTTTCTTGACAAATTGTTTACCAGTGGGTGTCTACATGCTAAGAAATGGCTTACATGAAGTTAAATAGTATTATTTCCTGTAAGAAATACAAAAGAAACTTTAATATGCTAGTATTAATCTTTGTCCTTACCACTATACCTGCTATCATCTGGGACAATTTCAACTTATGTTTGGACTAGACATTTTATCTCTTCACTGCACAGATGTTTATTCTGTATCTGTTCCATGTAGTAATCTCAGTACTTGGCTTGAAGGATACAAAGATTAAGAAAATATTTGTAAAATTCCAAGATGCAGCGTTTCTAAAAACTAATTGACACAGATCCTTTTTTTTGGGGGGGAAAAAAAAAAATCACCACATTTTAGCCACCAGCACTCCAGGACACTAGTATTCCTTGAAACACAGTTTAGAAAGTATTATCTTTATATATAATGCTTTAGACACAGGAAGAAAATGTGATATAGTAAGGTAAGAATGGGCTTCAGAAGGTGACACAACTGAATTTAGATACTTGCTTGTCACATTCTATCGAATTTAAAGTGAATTTCTTGACCTCTCTGAACTTCATACTCCTCAACTGTAAAATTAAATTGTGTTATGATTAAATTACAGAATATATGGAAAGTAATTGTAGAGAACATAAAGAATAGTAAGCCCTTAATAAGTGTTAATTTAACTTTTCTTATTTCAAATTCCTGCTTTTCAAATCAAAATGAGAAAATGTTAAAGCTTGAAATCCTTCATGTCAGTCACTAGATTACAGCTAACATCCTGAGATATGGAAGAATATGATTGCTTCCCCCCCAGTAAGAACAACAAGGTGGCATAACAGTTAAGCACTCGGCTACTAATCAAAAGGCTAGTGATTCGAACCCATCCAGCCACTCTGTGGAAGAAAGACCTGGAGATCTGCTCCTGTAAAGATTAAAAATAAAATAAAATAAAGTAAAATAAACCAAACCCATTGTCGTCAAGTCAACTCTGACTCATAGCACCCTACAGGACAGAATATAACTTCCCTATAGGGTTTTCAAGGAGTGGCTGGTGGATTCGAACTGCCAAACTTTTGATTAGCAGCCGAGCCCTTAACCACTGTGCCACTAGGGCTCCCCATAAAGATTACAACCTAGAAAATTATATGGGGCAGTTATACTCCATCACATAGGGTCACTGTGAATTGAAATCAACATAAGGGCACCCAACAACAACAACAACAATAAGAATGACAGGTCCCTCCGAGGCTATAAAAGTGTACATTTCAGGCTTCACAACATAAACTCTAAGAAGACTTGCCAAGCTTACCAAAACACTTCTATCACTTTCATGTATTATTCTAAATGCTTAATGAGATACAGAAATATTGAAGTTATTTTCAGAGACAATTGCTTCTACCTTGCAACAGTAAAAACGTCTTGCTCAAAGGCCATATAGAATATTTTGTCCACTTAGCACCAACAAATCAACTCAACAGAAAGAAAAATTTGGTTGAATCTTTCAGTTTTCCATTATCAAAGAGTAATAGCTGGTGGAGTAATGGTTGTATTTTTTCTTAATCCTTCTATCTTGTCTTTCGTTCATCCATTCATCAAATATTTGCTGAGTACCTATTATATACTGGACACTGTGTTAGGCGTTAGGATTCAGTGGTGAACAAAAATATACACGGTTTTTACCCTTGTGGAACTTAAATTGGTTCTACCAGAGTTAGCTGACAATAATATTCAGCTCTCGTTAATTTTACTTAATCCATATAGTAATCCTGCAAGACAGGGACTATTAATATTTCAATTTTACATTGAGTCTGCTTAAGTGCAGAGAGGTTATGCCAAGGTCACAGAGTTAACAAGTGCTAGGACCAGGATTTGCACTTAGGCAGCCCATGAAGCTAAGTGTTAAGCACTCAACTACTGGCAGAAACGTTGGCATTTCAAACCCACCTACTGGTGCCTCAGAAGACAGGCCTGGCAATCTGCTTCCAAAAGGTCATAGCCTTTAAAACCCTGTGGAGCTGTTCTACTCAGCACACATGCGGTTGCCATGGGTCAAAACTGACTCGACCTCAACTAACAACAAGAAGTCCGATTCTAGAGTCTGTGTGCTTAGCCACCATGATACACTGCTACTGCTCTTGTGGCTTATCTACCCTCACCAAGATACGTCGCTAAGGACTTAATGAAAGCCACCTGGAGACTTCTAGTTTATTTGGTAAATACATAATTATTAATTACTTTTTAACAGTTATATATGTATCTATGAACAGATTTGTGAATCCAAGCGATAAGAAAGTCTCCTATATTCAAAGGCCCATCCGGCAGAAATGAGACCGTGAGCTTTTAGAGGGTACTGAGTTTTAGGCTATATGAAATTTGCTTCAAAGTTGTGAGTTTACGTTTCAAGAAATAAACTCACATGAAATAGTTTTAGTTATATCACATTAGATATGTTGGGTTGCTCCAGTCCGCTTGGCTCCAACTGTGACATTATATTTTCAAAACCATTGCTTTGCCATCAGTTTTTACTATCCCCTCATAAGAGTTCCCAGCAAGTTGATATGTTTCCAATATGACAGATGCAACAAAATGGCTAACTATGTCAGGAGAGAACTATTACCAATGTATAGAAAGATGAGTAATTCATTTTGTATTTATTTACTACTTCATACAGGTTACAACACTGGTGTATATGATACAATTGGTTATTTTCAAGGACAGAGAAAATACTATTTAATGGATTCCATTTCTCACGTCTTTCTATTGCACTGTTTTAATAAAGAACCAATTGCATATCTTAGAAAACACAAATATACTTCAATGAACAATTCTTGCTTTAAGAAAAGGAATACGTTATTTATTTTGAGACTCGGTGATGTGAAAATAAATCATTACTGCAAGGACAGCATGGACAATATTCGAGTTTGATTTACGTTTATTTTTCAACAGCTTTTTCTCCCTTTATTTATTTAATTTTGTTGTTTTTCAATAACTTCTTGTGGAACTCTAAGCAGTATGCTAATCGAAAGTAACATTGAAATATTGCTGGCCATACCAACAAAATAATTCATTATTCTGAGATTGATATTTTAATCCTTCCTAACAAATACTCTATTTTGACATTGATTTGACTAAACTAAATCTTTTTAAATTTCTATTGAGTAGGTTATTGTTATCCGTAAAAAATTTTATCAAATCTGTACTAATTATAGCAAAAAATAAGGGTGACAACCAGAAAAAAAAAGCCTACCTGGTTTACAATCTTTTAAGATTTTTATTTTTCCTTCTTGACCGAGTATTTCAGGGTACCCATTCTGGTATCATTTTAGGAAATTTAGAATGCTTCTGTTCTATTTTGCATACCACAGAGTATATTATACTTAATTTGTACATAACCTTCACAAGTCTTTTAGCCTCTTTTTGTTGTAGATCTCTCATCTTAAAAGGGAAAAGATAATGCCTAACTTTATGTATATGATAAGGGTTAGAAGTCATTTGAGGAAAGTGCCTGGAATATAGTAGGTGCTCAATAAATTGTAGCTAAGTTTTAAATGGCAAAGCTTTCTTAATTTGAGACAGATTTTAGTGAATGATTATATAAATCATAATAAATTCTTAGAATGCCTGTGGCAATAATTTTTATTTGACCACTTATCTATAGTCATTTCGTTATTGTGTCAAAATTGCTTTCCAGAGCACATCCTCAGCACTGTCTAATTTGAGGTATTGTATCTACGGTTTAGTCCCAACTGGAACCCTCTTGGCACAGTGGTTAAGAGCTCAGCTGTTAGTCAAAAGGTTGGCAGTTGAAATCCACCAGCCATTCCTTGGAAACCCTATGGGGCAGTTCTACTCTGCCCTATAGGTTCACTACGAGTTGGAATCGGCTTGACGGCAATGGGTTTTTGGAGATGGTGTTCTTATATGTTAGCAGCTTTTAAGTCAGTCTTTTACCAGGAGTGAGCTCATTCATTCATTCTTTCATCCATTCATCTTATCCATCTATTCATTCACTCATATTATCATTCACTTAATAAAACTTTATTGAAAAAATAACTATGTGTTGGACAGGGGAAATTTAAATAAATTAATAAATATGCAAATTTTACGTTATCCCTTAAGGAGTTCCTAAAGCACTTTCAACTTTTACTCAGCAAACATTCCTTGTGTCAGGTTAGGCTCTGCTCTAGATGTTATTAACACAGAAAGGAAAGAAGAAGAAAAGCACCCTGCTCTCTCGGAGCTTGTCCTGTAGCAGAAAAAAGAAAAACAGTTATATAGAAGATTATTATGCCAGCAATTATAGACTATAGAAAAGGTATTATGGGGAACACAGTTACCCTGAACAAACAAAACCTTTCCTCATGCTCAATGACATGTAATTCAAAAAATCAAATTTTGTAAGTTGGATTCTTTTTTTCAAGGTCTCTGTTTTAATACCACTGTTTGTGATTGTCCTGCTGTGCTTTAGTTTGTCCTGAAGTTAAATTGTCCAGGAATCATAACTGATTTTTATTTTCAGCTTAATTAATACTTCTTTAAACTACTTTATTCTCACCTAGTTTGGGAAATGAGAGCAGATAGCACTCTTGTCTTTCTTCATGCTATTGTGTTAACGTAGAAATTGAGGCCATTCTTCTTCCTCTTTGTCCACTTGAGTTTAAGTCTCTGCTGAAGACAACTTCACAGTCACAATCAAATACTAATACAGTAAAATAGCTGTCAAATGCCTAAGGCATGTCTGAGCAAGCTTTACTGCCCCATTTATAAGACAACAGGGTGCTTTGCTTAGAAAGCCAAGCTTCTTCTGGGAGCCCACGGCAAATTGGTTACCAGGCAACGACTGATTTCTTATGGAAACCAAATATAAAAGCCTACATCATTAATTAAACAGATAAGGATACAGTCTTCCCACAGTTGCTAGCCTGCAAGCAATGAAGTTCTGCATCTAATATATATCAATTGCCATTCTGGCATTACAAAGATGCTCTTGTTTTTTGTCATATGTAGTGAATAATACCACATTTTACACAAATAACGTGCTCCTTCTACGTTTGTTTGCCAACCATACCTGCCCCCGTGAGGTATTTTTGTAAGCACACTATGCTAATATTTTTACAGCAACATGTAAGAAAAATTGGCACTTAACAAAATAACCTCACCGGGGAGGAGGGCACAGTTGGCAAACAAACATGGAAGGTGCATATTATTTGAATAAACATATGGTACTGTGAGGGTAAGGAAGGGAGTGGCCTGTATTAACAGTTCACTTATTGGATAGCACAGATGCATTCTTTTTATCTATCGGAAATGAGTTTACAGACAGGAGGTGCAAAAATTGATATTATCAGTTTAGCATAAGAAGCGTAAATTCGGTCTTAAGTGATAGAAGGAGAGCAGACAAAGAGCACACATGCCATAATTGACGCTAATGGAGACAAAGCAGAAGAAAAAATAATTACAGGACCCAAAGTCTAAGAAAGCAGTCCAGTGCCAGTATTTAGAGTCATAAAATTCAACAAGAAGAAGGCGATCGTACAACTGAGCAATTCTTCACCAGAACCACAATGGAGCTATCACTATATTTCTACGACAGAGGCTGGCTGCGCTCTACTCTAGTCCATTAGGCCATGGCAGATAAATGTGACAGAAACAGAGAGAAAGGAAGACTCAGGACCTAACATTGTTTCTATTAAGAGATGAGTGATCGGTATGTAGGTATGGGGAAGCAGGGAGACATAGGGCTACCATTTTCCTACCCAGAGAGGAGAAAAGCTGTTTGTAGGCGGATGATAGTCTGGTAATCTCAGAAAATATGGGCTGACTTGAATATTATCTCAGAGCATTTTGGTGGGAACTGACTCCACTTTCATCAATAATCCCTACAATTGGTTAAATTATAAGTTATATTATCTAATATAAGTTATGATGGAAACCCTGGTGGCGTAGTGGTTAAGAGCTATGGCTGCTAATCAAAAGGTCGGCAGTTCAAATCCACCACACTCCTTGGAAACTCTATGGGGCAGTTATGCTCTGTCCTATAGGGTCGCTATGAGTCAGAATAAACTCGACAGCAACGGGATAATATAAATTATATAATTTATTTTCTAATAAATACCTGAGTGTTGATTGGAAAGATTAGTTTATATTTTTGAAATAATTTTACTGATATTCTCCTTTCAAGTGAATAAGATATGACTTACTTAAATAAGGATATAGCTGACCACTCCTTGCCTTTTTTTTTTTTTTTAAACTCATGGAATGGCTTATTGTTTTACTAATGCACTTGACAGGTAGATTGACTCATCTGCATTCTCCATCTGTCCAACTTGCCACTGGAACAAATTTGACTTAAAATTTTTGTCTTTCAAGCAATTATCAATAAGAAGACGGTTATGAATATATGCCTATTTTCTAGGGACAGCTACATTCCCATTTCCTAGTTTAGGTTTGCCAAGTTGGGGAAAAGGTATATGATAAGTCACATAGCTTAAGTATTATAAACAACTACCATCTTTGCATTCTTGAATAACTCTTCCAGAATGCAGTCATTACTGCATCCATCAGTTGCTGGTGAGTCGATTCCCACTCACAACAATCCCATTTGACAGAGTAGAACTGCCCCATAGGGTTTCCAAGGCTGTAATCTTTACAGAAGCAGACAGCCACATCTTTCTCCCATGGAGTGGTTGGTGGGTTCCCACCGTCAACTCTTCTTTTAGCGGCCAAACACTTAACCACTGTACCATCAAGGATCCTTGTACTGTATCCAGTTATGATGCTAAATGATTGCTTGTCTGGGGCAAGGAAAAATCAGATTCTCCTCTGGGAAGTTCTCTGGCTGGAAGAATGGAAAATAGGCTGATAAGAGTTGAATTGACAGTGCTACAAATTTCTTTGTAAAGACAAATGGTTTAATGGTCTTTCAAGACTAGGTTAGAGTTGTGCTTCTCCAGTAGAATACTGTAAAAGTATTGTTGTGTCCTTTTCAGGGTATCACATCCAGAGTGCATGATGTATTCTGTCTGGTGATGTCAGTTTTGATTACCCAGTCAAGGAGTTAGCTAGTTTCTCTTTACTCTTTTCCCCTTGTAATGATCAAATTTCCCTCTAGATTTAGCATCTTTGATGATTCTTGTTCAAACAAGTTTTTATTATTAGAGTTGCCAAATGATGATTTTCCAACTCCACTATTTTCCCATATTCCCTGTTCCTCTATCCGTCTGTCTATCTATCTATCATCTGTCTATCTATCTATCTGTCTACCTACCTATCTACCTATCATCTATTATCACATGCATTCATGGATTCTTATTTTATTCAGTCAATGAAATATTGCTGTAAGGAAGCTATTGAGACAATTGATAGAGTTGGAACATGGGTTATAGATAAGGTAAGCATATCAATGTTAAATTTCTTGATTTTAATATGTAAAAGAATATTTTTCTTCCATGAAAAAATATACGAAGGCATTAATGAGTAAATTTACATGATGTTTGTAATCTACTCTCAAATGTTTCAAATAAATAAGTAAACTTGTTAAATTTGTTTAAATATAGCTATACAAAATTGTCATTTATATAGATGTGTGTATTTGTGTGTGTAAGTATGTATGTAGATACAGAGAAAGAGAGAGAGAGACAAAGAGAATAATAAAGCAAACGTGGTAAAATAAAAATCAGTGAAATCTGGGTATATGGTATATGGAATTTCTCTTTACTATTTAACAACTTTTCAGTAAGTACAAAATTATTTCAAAACAAAGAAGCTAAAAAAGAAAAGAAACATGATTATAACTGACATAATAAACTCCCAGTGATATTTTTGATCTTATTAATCATGAAAACTGTCTTCTGAAAATATTAAAGTTACTGTATAGCTTTAATAGCTACAACTACTGTTTTTTACATATATATATATTGCTTAGAGTCTATATCTGTGTGATAGTTAAGGTTGTGTGTCAATTTGGCTGGGCCATTATTCTCAGTGGTTTGGCAGTCACATGATGTTGTAATCACTTCTGTGATGAGATTTGATATAATGTCATCAACTCCATGATGGAATCTGCTGTGAGTAGCCAATCAGTTGAAAGGGCACGTGGCTTGCATTGAGTATAAGTGGACATTCTAGCAAGGCTCGTGGCTTTTGCTCACTCTGGATCACACAGCTGGCTCCTGTTCATCTGATGTCCAGTTCTTGGGACTTGAGCTAGCAGCTTACCTGGGGTCTTGCCTACAGATATTGGGATTCCTCGACCTTCACAGCCTGTGAGCAAGAGCCCTGCTCTCTGACTTGCCAGTCCTGGGTTTGCCAGCCCCTGTGGCTATGTGAATTAGGAGAAGCCTCTATCCTAACCCATAGACTTGGGATGTTCCAGCCTCTACAACCACGTGAGCCATTTGCTTGATATAAATCTCTCTCTATATATATTTATATGCTTTACTGATTTTGCTTCTCTGGAGAACACAGCTGAAGGCAATCTGTCTTAAATAGAATAATGCAAATGATTTAGTCTGATGCTGTTAATGGCACATATTCAGTATTGATGGTTAAATTATTAACAAGTTCTAATTGCAATTTGTGGTTTTGTAATGATTTATTTTAATTTAAAGAATGAAGGAAGTAGATTTTTATTGAGTGCTTATTGGATCCAGATTTTTTTGCTAGGTGTTTTCACTCGTGTTACGTAATTCAATCCTTCTAACTACATGATGGTGTCTCCAGATTTTAAATGAGGAAAATTACTTTTAGTACTTATTTTTGCGTAATACTAGCAAATAAGTCAGCACTGGAATCCAGAGCTGGCCGACTTTAAGCTCATGGTCTCTTCAGTGTATCAGTGTCCTCTCATAAAATTTCATGTTTGCAATTGTTGACAAGCATGCTCTAGGAACAAAATTAGTATTGACTATGATTAAGGGAATACTTCAAAAAAGAGTTGTCAATTTCACTTTTTTAATAAACATTTCTCAAGTGCCCAATAATGCGACCCTGTAGGACAGAGTAGATTTGCCCCATAGAGTTTCCAAGGAGCGGCTGGTAGATTCAAACTGCCGACATTTTGGTTATCAGCCAAACGCTTAACCGTTTTGCCACCAGGGCTCGTAATGTATTCATAGCAACAGCTAATCAGAAAATTCATAGTCAGATCTTCTTTTCTATCTTTTCCATATGTTTTCGATTTAGAAGTTGACTAAGCCATTAAAGGACACATTCAAACATGTACTCTCTGGGATCAATGCACATCCTTTATGTTTCGTTTTCTATGGTTCCAGCACAGTGATTCCCGAAAGCGAGTGTGGAGGAGATATACAGGTAATGATTAGTACCCATTGCCCTCCACCCATGACCCTTCAGGGCATAACAAAATCTGGACATGATTTGAAATACGTGTATTTTGAAAAAGCTCTTTTATAATTCTTGACATATCTCTGTCAAAAACTTCCCATAATCTTATTTTGTAGGTTAGAATGAAGTTGTAATCTAAAACTTACATATCATAATACAAGAGGGCAAATCAGAGGAAGCATTTATGCTCTTGTGACATAACTGATTGCTGCTGGCTTTGATCCAGTCTACATAAAGCCCTAACACTGGAGAGGTTTTAAACCTCGTGGAAAATCTATCTTGTATAACCAATATACTTGCATTTAATACTTTTTCAATAATCACACATTGAAGTCTGGCAAATTAGGATCTCCAGAGTGATCGTTTTATTTACCATCCGTGTCTATTCTGTCACTTAATAGTTTCACTTCTACTTTGAAATATTTTTGAAATATATCCTCTCTTTTAAATTCTTACGGCTAGTGCTCTAGTTCAGGTCTGCATTATCGTATATCTTGATTGTTGCAATAGAACAAATTTTTCATTCCTAAATATAAATCTGTGTGTATGCATATATGTGTGTGTGTGTCAAAACTTGCAGAGTTCCTCTATTTCACTTAAGATCAAATTCAAACATGTGATGTCAATTTTTTTCTCTTTTTTCCCCAGTCTTTTGTCCATTTATAGCTTCCTCTGGTCCACTCATATTCCCTATAGCTTTGGCCCCTGGTCATATAACTTCTCCTCCAAAAAAGGTTCTCTTGTCGTATTTCCCCAAGCAGAAGTACCCTTTCATACCTCCAGATCATATTTTTCTAAACAATTCTCAGGTTGTAAAGTATTTAGCAGAATTACTAATATTTAGTAAGAGCACAACAATTATCACATATTATTTTATTTTTTAATGAGTAT
>NW_004443939.1:21692807-21721679 GCF_000243295.1 Trichechus manatus latirostris | reverse complement strand
ATATTTGTGAGCTGTTCTGTCCTTTCCTTTTTGAGAAGAATCATGGAAGTTTTCCAAATAAAGAAATTAACATTATTATATTTGTATTGCATTAACCATATTTCATCAGTGTTAAAGACAAAAAAATCAGAGAAATGATTTCTATCTGATATTTTAAATAAATAATTTTAAATCTATAACTTGTCTTAGGTGTGTATCAAATTATAAAATAAATAATTCTAAATTAACTTACTAAAAAGCTTGTATTGCCAATCCTTCAATGTACAGAAGTTAACTTTGCTTACTTTAATTTTTTTTATCCCTTTCTCACAATGTTCATGCAACTAAATAAAATAAGCAACTAAATAACATAGCACACCTTAGTGTAAACAACTCATGGTTTAAAATCTTCAATGGTGTGAATAATAAAAGGAAATAAAGGAAAGGGTACCAAAGTCATTATTTGTTATGCATGTACTTCTCCTTATTAAATCTTTTATATATACATATATAATACATATGTATATATATGCATATATATATATATATATATATAGTACAGGGTTACTATATATGTATAACCCTGTGCTATAGCCCATAAAAAAAACATACAAACACTATTTCTTCACAATATAACGCCATTTCAATACAAATAATAATTTCAGAGTTAATTCTTCAGATCAGAATGGCCTGCTTCAAAGTCTTACCAAACCTATTATTTACACTTTGCTTTCTTCAAAATTAAATGTTCGGTTTGATAGTAGAAACACAAGCCATCACTCTGTTTTAATGCACTTATTCTTGCCACTTGTCATGCATTTGGTGGAGTTTGGAACATAGTTTATTATTGATTAAGAAGCTAGATTACCTCATCTTAGAAACAGTGTTATGTAAATATAAAGAGGATTCAGGAATACAACAATTCTTAGATTCAAATAAGAGTAATTACTACCTGTGTAGGACTTCTTTACACACAATGAATGCAATCTCACGTGCATTATTTATTTCAAGGCTAAGAAGTCTTAATTTATGGAAGAAAGCATCATTGTAGGCCATGATAATACAGAGAGAAACTTTGTTTTTGATTGAGCTAACAGTGAATAGGTAAGTGGTTGGTGTAAGATTAAACAGTTGATTATACAAGCCAATAGGCAGGACTAGACCCAGGTCTTCTAAATCAAAGTACAGGACTCTTTTACATCCAGTTTACTTATCATAGCTATTTTCAAGCAAACAGAATCTAAAGTGGAAGAGTTTTCACTTCTATCAACACAGAAAATGCTATAATCCATATTTAGGTCAATTCCTTTACTTTGCTTGGACATAGATTAGATCCTAAGCCTAGCATAGCATCTCCCTCAAAAGTAAGTTACAAGTGTCTAAAATGAGAGCGAACAGGACACCTATTTTACTGTTACTGACAAAGTAGTCATAATGTTTAACTTCCATACCCCACTGTTGATAAGTTAGGAATTGTCTTTTTAATGGAGGAAAGCCCCACTGCTATTACAAAGACTATTTAGAGTAGGTGAAACATGTATGGCAGAATGCTTGATTTATCTTAAACAACATTTATTGAACTCTTTCTATGTTCCAGGCATTGTTATTGCCCTTGAAAGTATAAAGGTGTATTAGGCATACGGTTGTGATGGAGATAGACAATTCAACAGATAATTCTAACATAACTGTTTAGGTATAAGACAGTGGTATGCATAGAGTACAGAAAAGGGAAGATTACTAAGTAAACAGGAAAGACAGAGAAAGCTTCTTGGAGATTTTGTTTTCTGTTTAAACTGAATCTTAAAAGAATTATGTGATATGGCACTACGATTTAGTTGTTGTTAGCTACCATCAAGTTTACTCCAACTCATGATGACCTTGTGTACAACAGAACAAAGTGTTGTCCAGTTCTATGTCATCCTCACAATCACCAGCATGTTCGAGTTCATCCTTGTGGCTATTGTTCCCATTCATCTTACCAAGGGTCTCCCACACCTTCGTTGGCTCTCTACCTCCTCCTTCTCCAGCTATTGATCCCTCCCGATGACGTGTCCAAACCAAGTGAGTCACACAATGTTCTGTTGTGATACATATGATTTTCATTGGCTAATTTTCAGGAGTAGATCGCCAGGCCTTTTTTCATATTCTGTCTTAATCTAGAAAATCTGCTGAAACCATTCCACCAAGGGTGACCCTGCTGGTATTTGAAATACCGGTGGCATAGCTTCCAGTATCATGTTGTTGCTGTTTTACGTGCTGTCGAGTCAATTTTCAACTCAGAGCAACCCCACATGACACAGTAGAACTGTTCCATAGGGTTTTCTAGGCTGTAATCCTAATGGGAGCAGATCGCAACATCTTTCTCCAGCAACATACAAACCACCACAGTATGACAAACTGACAGATGGGTAGTGGTAATGCTGTAGAATTGTCACTAACATGATAAAAAATAGAATTATTGTTTTAATTTATCACATCAGAAAAATATTATTTCAATATTGCAAGTTTCTATAAGGTAGACTAGCCATGCCATTGCTGAAAATATTTTATAAAACTCAGAAAAATTTTCCCCAAATACTGCATATTTGAAATAAGTGCCCAGAAGGTAAAACATTAGTATTATTCTATTACATTTTAGTCATCACTTACAAAAAATTACCAATAAATCGTCTTCTTATATATATACTTTCCTTTAATGTTTAATATCAGTTAAATCAGAAAAGGAATGAATTGGCTTGTATGGCTGAAAAGTCCAGAGATAAATATGAGTTTAAATAGGGCTGGATAGAGGGCTCATAGAAAGTAATTAAAATCTGGTCTACCTCCACTCTTTGATTTGGCTTTACTCTGTACTGGCTTCATTCTCTGACTTCATGTGGTGGCTAAATGGCTGCCAACGGTTCCAAGACAATTGTGCCTCATGTTCAAATCTGTGGAAAAAAGAATGCAATTGCTGTCCAAGTCCAAGGATTATTTGTTTGGACCTATGTAGGTTTAACACCCTTCACCAGTCTGTCAGTTTGATTTCATTCTACTCGGATCAGCAATCAACGTCCATGGATGCAGCAGTTGAGAAATCAAATAACATATTGCATTGGGAAAATCTGCTACAAAAGACCTCTTTAAAGTTTTAGAAAGCAAAGATGTCACCTTGATGACTAAAGTATGCTTGACCTAAGCCATGGTCTTTTCCATTTCCTCATATGCACGTGAAAGCTGGTCAGTGAAAAAGGAAGACAGAAGAAGAATTGACACATTCTAACTGTGGTGTTGGCAAATAACATTAAATATATCGTGGACTGTCAGAATAATGAACAAATCAGCCTTAGAAGAAATACAACCAGAATATTCTTTAGAAGGGGGGATGGCTAAACTTTGGTTTGCTTACTTTGCACAAGTCATCAGGGAAGACTATTTGCTAAAAAAGGACATCTTGGCTGGTAAAATAGAGATCAGAGAAAACAAGGAAACTCTTAATGAAATGAGTAACACAATAGCCACAGCAATGGATTCAAATGATCATGACGATGGCACAAGACTGTGACACATTTCGCTCTGTTATACATAAGGCCACTTGACGTGTCGGAGCCAACTTGACACCACATAACAAGAGGTTTAACCCCCACCCCAGAACCAATTACCATGGCCAGTAATATAAAATTATTCTAATTGATGTGACCTGGTTAAAATGCTGCACTCCTTGAGTCAGGGAATGGAAACCAAATCAAATCTTTAAAAGAGCAAGTGAAAGAGGTATTTGTTCCCCAAGGAAAATCATGATCCTGAGAAAAAATGACAGATACCTGGTAGCCAAAAACTTTCAATATCTGTGAAGTATAAACTACAGACTATGCCCTGGTATATAATCTCCTAGTCTGTGTTGAAGCTGTTTGAAGCCGTTCGTCTAAATTTGAGCTAAGCAGTGTGAGCAGAGATGATGTGCACAACTTTAAGGTAATCTTAAAAAAAATGGTTGAACTGAATCTGTCTTTCTCCCACTTTAGTGGCTGGGAAATGACAATAGTTTGTTGGCAAGCTTGGAAGGCAAGTCTGGGACCAGCTACTCCTTCTGTGTTACAACAAGGATTCCTAATATTTTAAAGAGAAAAATGGATTTGTGTGTGTGTGTGTGTGTGTGTGTTTACAAACAGCTAGCTTATTTTTTTATTAACCACCCTCATTTTCAAATTTATCACTATTATAAATGCTTAGAGTAATGTTGGGAATGACGAAGTAGCTTGCCTAGGTATGGAATTTAGAATTTATTCAAAGTAATTTGGTCTTTGCCCTAGTTTTGTAAGAAATGACTCTAAAGCCTTGTAATTTCCTGAGTATTTGAGATTCCTTTGTTATCTAAACCACAGCTGAGAGCTTGTGCTAATGAGTGGGGGCTAGCCATACCAGAGAGACCACCAGAAGTCCTGATATCAGCTGACTTGAGAGAGATACAGTTCAATCAATCATACCTACGCAGTGAGGCTTCGATCATGACTATGTAAGGAAGCCAATAAAGGCTTAGGACACAGAAGCTCCAGGGGCTTCCTGGTTGGTAAGACATCCATGCACATAAGACAGTAGTGTGTCACTTTTGGGGACATGGAAACTTTGCATTAGGAACCCTCCTAGACCTTGCCCTATGTGTCAGTCTCTTCATTTGTATTCTGTTTTCCTACAATAAAACTGTAATCGTAAGTAGAGCACTTTCTGTGAGTTCTGTGAGTAGTTCCAGCAAATTACTGAAACGGAGGGAGTAATAGAAGCCAGCAAGTCAGAAGTGAGGGAGGTGGGAATCCCTGAGCTTATGGCTAGCTTCCTGAGGGAATAGATGCAACCCTCCAATTTGTAGCCAACAGGTCAAAAGTGAGAGAGAGAGGTCCTGGGGGGCCCTGAACTTGTGGCTGGGATTCTGAAGGGGTGGTTGGAGAACCCCAAATTTATAGCCAGCAGGTCAGAAGCAAGGGGAGCACCAGGGACTCCCAAGTTTGCATTGGCATCTTGGGCCAACTTGGCAATCTGAAGGGTGGTGTCCTTTTAACTTGTTAGATCTAACCTATCCTAGTTCTGGGGGCCTAGGACCAAAGAAAGATGTGCTGCATGGGCAGCTGATGTCAGAATTAAATGGAAGTGAAAAACTGTATATTTGATATTTGTGAGATATTATACACTCACTAGGGAAAAAAGACATTTTCAATTTCTGTGCATAATCCTCTGAGTGAAACTACTTCTGTTAATAGGTAAAAAATTACATTAATAGGAAAAAAAGGTTTCCAAATTGGACACTTGCCAAAACAAATAATGAAGTCTACATTCAGCATTGTTGAGGTGTAGGCCTGTTTTACTGATGGTGTATAGCTCAACTTTCCATGGCACAGTCTTTAGACCTGTCCCTGTAGAGGAATTTATTACTATTCATGAAGTGCACAGTCAAAATAATCGCAAAATACGCAGATATAATCTCCTACTTCAGGAGGGATTGTTTTAAACACAAAGTATGATTAATTTTGACACAAACCATGTTATGGCTCTAATTAAGTGTCCTGGTGGGTTAGTCTAAGTTGAGAAGATTCTCTGACCCTTAATGACAAGTATAAATGAGAAGAGTTGCTCATTCAGTCAGGAGATGTGAGGGTTCCTATGGCAGCCCATTTTCTTGTAGAAAAGCATGACATTCACAGCTGAAAAAAGTAAATGGAGTTGAAAAACTATTGTTTTCTTAATGAAGTATAAATTGTCGATATACTTCAATACTATTGTTTTATAGGTCCATGAGTCAAAGGGCTTGGGTTCCTAAATAATGCTTCTCTCAAATACTTTGTCTTTCACATACCCTTCTTATGCTGGGAGTTTGTGTTACAATATGTATGTACATTTCAAGGATGTTACGGATTGAACTGTATATCCCAAAATACGGATTGTAAATCCTAACCCCTATACTTGTGGATGTAACTCAATTTGGGAATAGGGTTTTCTTTGTTATGTTAATGAGGCCATATCAGTGTAAGGTGTATTTTAAGCCTATCATTGTTGAGATATAAGAAGAGCAGATTAGACCCAGAAGCAAGGAGACAGAGAAGGGGGAAAGGTAGATATCATACCACACAAAGATTGCCAAGAAACCAAGGAACAGAAGTTGAAAAGAGACAAGGATATTTCCCTAGAGCTAATAGAGAGAGAAAGCCTTCCGCTGGAGCCAGTTCCCTGAATATGAACTTTTAGCTTCCTCAACTATGAGAAAACAAATTTCTGTTCATTAAAGCCACCCATTCGTGGTGTTTTTTTTTTCATACCAGCACCAAGAAACTAAGTCAAAGGGTGAGAAATTCCACAAGATCTAGGGAATGAGAGCTTTCTATACACATCCTTTCCCTTATGAATAAAAAGATTCTGATTATCACACTTATTCAACAGGTAAAAATCAGCATTCTTTTTCCCTTTTATATGATGGCATTTTACTCTGTTTCCTAATTTCTGGGGAAAGAAATAGCTGTCCGTATGACAAGAATAAGTTTTTGAAACAATGACCTATCTCAATTCACTGACAATAGTTTACCCTGCATGCCTCACTTCAAAGTTTCCGGTATTCAAATCACAAGTTAAACTTCTCCCCAATCACACTTCTACCCCCTTGAATAGAATGCTTACTATACTATTACTTGGTTAAACATTTGTTTATATACATATTATTCATCATGGACACAACTTGTTAGAAAATATATTGATCCTAATGTGTTTTTGTTGTTGTTAGGTGCTGTTTAGTCAGTTCCAACTCATAGTGACCCTATATACAACAGAATGAAACACTGCCCGATCCTGTGCCATCCTCACAATCATTATTTTGTTTGAGCCTATTGTTGCAGCCATGTGTCTATCCATCTCATTGAGGATCTTCCTCTTTTTCACTGACTATCTACTTTACCAAGCATGAAGTCATTCTCCAGGGACTAGTCTTTCCTGATAACATGTCCAAAATATGTTAGATGAGTCTTGCCATCCTTGCTTCTAATGAGCATTCTAGTTGTACTTCTTCCAAGACAGATTTATTTGTTCTTCTGGAAACCAGTGGAATATTCAATATTCTTCACCAACACTATAATTCAAAGGGGTCAATTCTTTTTTCATCTTCCTTATTCATTGTTCAGTTTTCACATGCATATGAGGCTATTGAAAATACCATGGCTTAGGTATGGCACAGCTTAGTCCTTAAAGTGACAGCTTTACTTTTTAACACTTTAAAGAAATCTTTTGCAGCAGATTTGCCCGGTGTAATGCATCATTTGATTTCTTGACTGCTGCTTCTAAGGGCATTGATTTTGGACCCAAGTAAAGCAAAATCCTTGGCAACTTCAATCTTTTCTCCATTTATGATCATGTTGATTATTGGTCTGATTGTGAGGTTTTTTTTTTTTTTTATGTTGAGGTAATTCGTACTGAAGGCTGTGGTCTTTGATCTTCTTCAGTAAGAACTTCAAGTCCTTCTCACTTTTAGCAAGTAAGGTTATGTCATCTGTATATAGCAGGTTGTTAGTGAGTCTTCCACCAATCCTGATGCCTCATTGTTTTTCATGTAGTCCAGTTTCTCGGATTATTTGCTCAGCATACAGATTGAATAAGTATGGTGAAAGGATACAACCCTGATGCACGTCTTTCTTGACTTTAAACCATGCAGTACCCCCTTGTTCTGTTTGAACGACTGTGGCTTGGTCTAAGTACAAGTTCCTCATGAGCACAATTAAAGTGTTTGGGAATTCCCATTCTTTACAATGCTATCTATAATTTATTAAGATCCACACAGTCAAATGCCTTTGCACAGTCAATAAAACACAGGTAAACATCTTTTTGGTATTCTCTGCTTTCAGCCATGATCCATCCTATCACATCAGCAATGATAGCCCTTGTTGCACATCCTCTTTTGAATCTGGCTTGCATTTCTGCCCGTTCTCTGTCATGTACTGCTGCAAACACTTTTGAATGATATTCAGCAAAATTTTACTTGTGTGTGATATTAGTGATATTGTTGGATAATTTCCACATTCTGTTGGATCGTCTTTCTTTGGAATGGGTACAAATAGGATTCTCTTCCAGTCAGTTGGCCAGGTAGCAGTCTTCCAAATTTCTTGGCATAGACTAGTGAGCACCTTCAGCACTGCATTCATTTGTAGAAACATCACAATTGATATCCTGTCAATTCCTGGAGCCTTGTTTTTTGCCAATGCCTCCAGTGCAGCTTGGACCTCTTCCTTTAGTACCATTGGTTCTTGATCATATGCTACCTACTGAAATAGTTGAATATCGACAAATTCTTTTTGGTATAGTGACTCTGTGTATTGCTTCCATCTTCTTTTGATGTTTACTGTGTCATTTGATATTTTCCCAATAGAATCCTTCAATATTGTAACTCAAGACTTGAATTTTTCCTTCAATTCTTTCAGCTTGAGAAATTCCAAGTGTGTTTTTCCATTTTTCTTCCTATCTCCAGGTCTTCGCACATTTCGTTATAATATTTTACTTTGCCTTCTCGAACTGCCCTTTGAAATCTTCTATTCAGCTCTTTTACTTCATTATTTCTTCCATTCACCTTAGCTACTCAATGTTCAAGATCAATTTTCAGAGTCTCCTGAGACATCCATTTTGGTCTTTTCTTTCTTTCCTGTCTTTTTAATAACCTCTTGCTTTCTTCGTGTTTGAAGTCCTTGATGTTATTCCACAACTTATCTGGTCTTCTGTCCTTAGTGTTCAATGCTCCAAATCTATTCTTGAGATGATCTCTAAATTCAGGTGGCAGATACTCAAGATTGTACTTTGGCTCTTGTGCACTTGTTCTAATTTTCTTCAGCTTCAACTTGAGCTTGCATACGAACAGTTGATGGCCTGTTCCAAAGTCAGCCCCTGGCCTTGTTTGGTGGTGATTGAGCTTTGACATTGTCCCTTTCTACAGATGTAGTTGATTTGATTCCTGTGTATTCCATCTGGCGAGGTCCACATGTATAGTCACCATTTATGTTGTTGAAAAAAGGTATTTGCAATGAAGAAGTCATTGGTCTTGCAAAATTATGTCATGTGGTCTCCTACATCATGTCTGTAATCAATGCCATATTTTCCAACCACCAGTCCTTTTTCTTTGTTTTCAACTTTCCCATTCCAATCAGCAGTAGTTATCAATGCATCTTGACTGCATGTTTGATACATTTCAAACTGCAGAAGTTGGTAAAAATCTTTAATTTCTTCATCTTTGGCCTTAGTGATTGGTATGTAAATTTGAATAATAGTCATATTAACAGGTCTTCCTTGTAGGCCTATGGATATTATTCTATCACTGACAGCATTGTACTTCAGGATAGATCTTGAAATATTCTTTTTACGATGAATGTGATGTCATTCCTCTTCAATTTATCATTCCCGGCATAGTAGACTGTATGATTGTCCAATTCAAAATGACCAATACCAGTCCATTTCAGCTTATTAATTCCCAGAATATCAATCTTTATGTAGTCCATTTCATTTTTGACAACTTCCAATTTTACTAGATGCATACTTGGTATATTCCACATTCTGATTACTAATGGATGGTTATAGCTGTTTCTTCTCATTTTGAGTTGTGCCACATCAGCAGATCAAGGTCCCAAAAGCTTGACTCCATCCACATCATTAAGGTTGACTCCACTTTGAGGAGGCAGGTCTTCCTCAGTCGTATTTTGAGTGCCTTCTGACCTGAGGGATTCATCTTCCAGGGAACAATGTTCCCCTGCCATTCATAAGGTTTTCATTGGCCAACTTTTTTTCAGAAGTAGACCACCAAGTCCTTCTTCTAGTCTGTCTTAGTCTAAACTCTGCTGAAACCTGTCCAGGATGGGTGATCCTCTTGGTATTTGAAATACCAGTGTCAAAGCTTCCAGTATCACAGTAACTCGGAAGCCACTACAGTATGACAAACTGACAGACACATGGTGGTTTGTATGTGTATGCCATATAAAATAACAAAAATGTCATTTTGGCATGTGTCTATCAATAAAGATAAACAACAACATAAAATGATACATTTTTAGAATAATCTTGAAAAGGGAAATCACAGACATTTTGAAACTAGTTGTTTTTCTGAGTCTAATTTATAGTTTAATATATTCTAGGTACTTTTCTGAATGTTTTAGATGTATTAACTCAATAAATCTTCCCAAAAACTTTATGAATATGGTATTATTATTATCTGCATTTTACATGTAAAGAAACTGAGGCACATAAAATTGAAATACTTGTTCAATGTCATGTGACAGAAGTAGTATTCAAACACAAGCAATCTGATTCCAAACCCTACATTCTGCTGCTTTTCAAGCAGATAAACTTGAAAATCTAATCATTGGAAGTAGTTCTAAAAGTGTTTAAGGAGAATGATTAAAATCTGATCATATTTCCCAATGATAACAAAGGTATACACAGTGGTTGACATGGTTCCAATGCCAGCTTATTTAATCCTTAAGAAACAAAAATGTTACTTATAATAATACTTTTTCCTGATGGCTACTGGGCCTGAGTGTCAGCCTAGAGCCTTTGAAGGACCCATGTCCTAAATGTTGTGCCCTTCAGTGTCCTATGGAAATGAGAGATTGAGATGTAAAGGGACTGGATGCTTGAGATAGGTGTACATACCCATGGGTGTACATACCCAGTAGTGTAGGAAGCAGACACTTGCAGTCAGGGGATAGGAGGGCTAAGATGAGAGCTTTGGTTTGCTTTGAGAATGGGAAGCCTTACTAGTGGGAGAGTGCTCTGTTGACAGAGGTAGTATTAGAAGCTGGCATAAACATGCTCTTTTTATTTGTAAGCTGATTTTTAAAATGGGGATTGTCTATAATGTTTTCATTGGTTGTGGTCTATTATATATACATTTCACAAATTAATAAGTTATTATTTGAAAATTGTCTTGCTTGCTGCTCTTGTTGTTTTGCTCTTCTGTTTTGTCCAATCATTTACGTATCCTATATTCTAATCATCTACAAGAATGTTGTATCAATATGCTGTTCTTATTACTGAGAAAGACAAGCAGCTTTAACTCAATGGGAGTGAATCTAGGGTGTGTCCATACTGTTTTTCCAGCTTCTGATGTTTTTCACTATACAGGGAAGATGCTTGAATCTTTCACCCTGAAGCTGTGTCTGTGTGAAGGCAAGGCTACACTAAATCAATCCTATCAAAACTTGGTTAACTCAGCAAAGACAATACTGAGCATATAGTTTAAGACCCATATTGCTTAAGTTTCTTTCACCTGATGCCAGCTGGGCTGAACCTGAATCAATGAATGTGTAGCATCGAATAAAACCTTAAGGGCAGTAGAATTTTAAATGTAGATATATGTTTAATTACTTTATTTGTATATTCACTATATAATAATTCTTAGTGATCTGCAGTTTGCCAGCTACTGTACTGTGCTGAGATATATAGATGAAAACATACAATCTCTGTCTTTAAGGAGGTTCTGTGCTAATGGGCAATAAAGGCAATACCAACTAGATTTTATTTAGAGTTTATGTGCCAGGTATACCGCACGGGACTTTACATGCATTATCTCGTTTAGTGAGTCCGCACAGCAACCCTAGGAGGTAGGATTATTATTGTTCCAATTTTACAAATGAGAAAAACTGAAATTTGTGGAAGTGAAGTAAATTTTACAAATTCCAACTGTATAGTAGCTTACCTGCAAAGATGGCTGCCATCAGTCATGGCCCTCTGTTCTGTGCACTATGAGAACAGAATCTTTCCTCAACCTCTTGAATCTGGACTGGACTGTGGCTGCTGTGCCAGTCCCGAGCCTAGTCTCTAAGAGGCCTGGCAGTCTCTTCTTACTGCCTCTTGGAGACCTGAGACTCCAAGTAAACAGTCCAGCTACTCTGCTGGAGAGAGGGCCATAGGGACAGTGCCGTGATGCAACAAAACATGTAAAGGAAAGATCAAATTGCAGCCTAGCCCTTTCTAACCTTCTGATGCGTTCAGTCTAGCCCAGCCACTTTCTGACTGAATTCTTATGAGAGACCCCAAACAAGAATCACCCAGCTGAACAGAGTCAAATCATATTGTGAGAGAGAAGTTGTTGCTTTCAAGTTTTGGAGTTTGTTTATTTCTCCACAACAGGTAACTGGGACCCACAGCTACTAACAGTAAGAATCTACTCTCTTTTCAAGTGTTCTAAACTAGTGCCCCTCAAAATATTTAGACTATTGCACAGCATCAATAAAAGTTTTATACGACCCTCATTGTTATTTTGTTTACAAACAATATTTATCTTTTAAATAAATTATAAGTGCATTTATTTACAAATTATTTATATAAGCAAATAGATTTTTTACATTACAAATGTATACCGAGAAGAAATTTTGGAACGAATGAGTTCAAAGTAACTTCAAGAAGAAATTTCTAATATATTATTCTTCTACTCATGTTCTCTCTTCTTGAGCACACCCTTGGATGTGCAGACTCTGGTTTGGACATCATTACTCGGTACCAGTAGATAATAAATAAAACAGGATGATTATAACGATAAAGAAACACACAATGTATAATGAGACTATAAAGTGCAAAAACCACCTTTTTGTTCCTGATGATTCAGAGAACTTCACAGAAAAGATATGTAATAAGTATCTCCAAACTTACAGCAATTGCAACATTAAATGATAGAAAAAAAACTCAGGGCACAAAGGCTTATACAATCACATGTTCCTGAAATGTTGTGCTGTCCATCTGGTCACTATAGAGCAAATAAAAATTCTCCTGGGACTAATGTAATAAAATTGAAGAAGGAGTTACTTCCTGAGTATTAATCATAAAATAAATCAGAGGTATGGCCAACAATATGTCAGAAAAAGAAAATATACAATAGTTATAACCATTTACAATTACTGAAAAGTAATAAAATTATATTTCAAGTGTGATGAAATAAGCATAAATGTTCAGTTAACTTTGTACATTAGCTTGGGGGCTTCATCATATTTTATGACATATACAAAAAGCATAAAATGCAATACTATCAAATATTTGACCCCAAACTCTTCGGCTAACTATCATAAGGTTTAATTAAAGATTTAACTTACTCCAAAATCATTTTCTTAAAAGAAAAAATTAGGCAGGTTATTTAATTTGTTTAGGGGAAACTTAAGCTGATGACATCTTTCTTTAGATGACTTTTTACTTATTATTTTAGGTAGCACTTTAAACCATTCAAATTTATCCTATGTATCATTTATTTAGCCCCTTATTTGACAAATACTGTTGAGTGCATCCCGTGAGCTGCACACTTTCTAGGTACTTAGGGTACACAGGTGATCAAAAAAAGTCTCTATTCTCACAGAGCTAATACTCTAGAAGGAATGACAAAAGCAATAAGCACATGTGATACATAAATATATTACATATGGTCTGTTACAAAGTGTTAGTTGCTATGGTAACAGAGAAAGTCAGAGTCAGAAGATCTAAGTTAGGGGCCTGGCGTGATCAAGGAAGAGTAAGGAAGCCAGTGTGTGAGGAGGAGGGTGAGGAAGGGAAAGAGGTGTGAGAGACGAGGACACACAGGGAGAGTGTGGTAAGGACTTTGACTTTCATTCTGAGAAAATGGGGAGCTATTGTAAGGCTTTGAACTTATATTTTCAAAATATTACTCTGACAGCTTAGTTAAAAAAAAAAAAAAAAAATCTCTAGAAAGCAAGGAGACCACGTAGAGAGCTATTGTAATTATTTAAAAAAATGTTCATTTTAGATACCTATCTATCTATCATCCATCTGTGTATAAGTACATACATCAGCTATCTGTAAGTGTATCATACTGTTGTGGCTTGTGTGTTGCTGTGATATGGAAAGCCATGTCACTGGTATTTCAAAATATTAACAGGGTCACCCATGGTGGATTGGTTTCAGCAGCGCTTCCAGACTAAGTTGGACTAGGAAGAAAGGCCTGGTGATCTACTTCCAAAAATTAGTCAGTGAAAATCCTGTGGACAGGGGACATGTAGCTCAATTGGCATAACACAGTTTTTAAAGAAAATGTTCTACATCCTACTTTAGTGAGTAGTGTCTGGGATCTTAAAGGCTTCTGAGTGGCCATCTAAGATGCTCCACTGGCCCCATCCCGTGTGGAGCAAGGGAGAATGAAGAAATAAGGGAAAGATTAGTCCAAGGACTAATGGACCACAACTACCACAGCCTCCACCAGACTGAGTCCAGCACAACTAGATGGTGCCTGGCTACCACCAACTGCTCTGACAGGGATCACAATAGAGAGTCCCGGACAGAGCTGGAAAAAAAATGTAGAACAAAATTCTAACTTACAAAAAAGACCAGGCTTACTGGTCTGACAGAGACGGGAGAAATCCTGAGAGTACGGCCCCCAGACACCCTTTTAACTCAGTTCTGAAGTCACACCTGAGGTTCACCCTTCAGCCAAAGATTAGACAGGTCTATAAAACAATAATACACGTAGCTCAACAATATATATGAGACTAAATGGGAACATCAGTCCAGGGGCAAAGACAAGAAGGCAGAAGGGGACAGGAAAGCTGGATGAATGGAAATGGGGAACCCAAGGTCTAGAAGGGGAGAGTATTGACATGTCACAGAGTTGGCAACCAATATCACAAAACAATACGTGTATTAATTGTTTAATGAGAAACTGATTTGCTCTGTAAACCTTCATCTAAAGAACAATAAAAAACAACAAACAAACCAACGTATGGATCAGAATAGAACATTGTCCTATATAGAACCAGTCATTGCTTTGTTCCGTGGTACACTGGATCCACTTTATCGGAGCTGATTTGAAGGCACGTAGGAACAACAACATATATGCACATATACATATATATTTCTACATATACATTGTTGTTGTTGTTAGGTGCCGTCGAGTCAGTTCCGACTCATAACAACCGTATACACAACAGAATAAAACACTGCCTGGTCCTGCACCTTCCTCACAATTGTTATGCTTGAGCCCATTGTTGCACCACTGTGTCAATCCATCTCGTTGAGGTTCTTCCTCTTTTTGGCTGACCGTCTACTTTACCAAGCATGATGTCCTTCTCCAGGGACAAATCCCTCCTGATAACATGTCCAAAGTATGTGAGACATAGTCTCGCCCTCCTTGCTTCTGAGCATTCTGGTTCTACACATACATACATATATACATACATCTACATACCTAATTTTTATTATGAAAAAAATTCAAAGATAGCAAAAAGTAAGATGAATAATGTAATAGACCCCATATACCTGTCACTCAGTTATCAAATCATAATCAAACTTCCCCCTCCTCAGTTCCTGAGTTCTTCTGAAGCAACTCTATAAAATTTTGAATGTAGAACCTATAGGGTTTTTGGATGGATGGATGGATGGGAGAAAAGAGTAGTTTTGAGAGAATTCAAGTTTTGGGCACGAACAACTGGGACAAAGAGTTGCCACCAGCTAAAACTGGAGAAAGCCATGGATGGAGCAAGGTTGGGGGAAGGGCATCAGGAGTCTTTTGTACATATTGATTTTGATATGTCTATTTGACAACCAAGTGTATTTGCTACAACATCCTTATTGAAACATCTAAATATGTGAAGTCATCGTTAAAAAAGCTAGTTGTGGGTTTTGGCAAACAGGTGTTCATGAGCCTGTTCCTCTTCTTCTTCTTCTTCTTTTTTTGCTATTTTCCTTAATTCTTGAGGGAAAAGGGTCTCAGAAATGGTCATGTTACCACATATGCATAAAAGGAGTATTCAAGACGTCTGACAAGCTTGGTTGATATGGTGGAGGTCATTTATGAAATGGTTTTATCTGAAACAACACGAGGTAGGGGCTGTCCTTTTACTTTCTTCTGGTGGTTCAAAGAAGCACTAAGAAGCTCTGCTGCAGGAAACCTCAGGAGGCTCAACAAGGAAAACAGTGATGATTTACAGAGATGTAACAGACAAAGCACCAAAAATGAGGGGCTGCATATGATTTAAGGAGCCCTGTTATCCAGTGGTTAAACCCTCATCTGCTATCCAGAAGGTCGGTGGTTGGAAACCACCACCTGCTCCATGAGAGAAAAATGAGGTAGTCTGCTTCCATAAAGATCTACAACCTTGAAAAGCCTACGGAGCAGTTCTATTTTGTCCTATAGGGTCACTATGAGTCAGAATCAACTCGACAGCAACAGGTTATTTATTCATTGTTTTGCCTATGTTTGACAGTTGTTGTTAGCTGCGCTTTAGTTAGGTGCCTGACTAAAGGACAACCCCATGCGCAATGAAATGAAAAGCTGCCTGGCCCTGTATCATTCCCATGACTGGTTGCAAATCACACCCTTGTGATTCATAGGATTTTTTTTTTTTTTTGGCTGATTTTCAGAAATAGATCTCCAGGCCTTTCTTCCTAGTCTGTCTTAGTCTGTAAGTTCCCCTGACACCTGCTCAGCGTCATAGCAACATGCAAGCTTCCGCTGAAGTCGACCACATGGAAGGCGAGGATTCTACCACTGAACCACCAATGCCAATATTTGATTATCTTTATGATTTCCCTAATGTCTTACAATAAATGCAACATTCTTAGAAAGAACTATAAATTTTTTAAGAAAGACCTGTAGATTTGGCCCCAACTGAATGAAAACTAAAAACTGAGGCCAGATATTTATTATATTATTGAAAATAAATCAATTCAATAGGGTCTTACTAGCACAGACTCTGGAATTAGAAGGCAGGGTCTGAATTTCAGCTCTGCCAATTTCTGGAGAAAATAACTTACCTTGAATAAGTTATTTAACTTTTTAAACTTCTCTTTTCTTAACTCTAAGATGGGAATAAAAATACAAACCTCTTAGGCTTGTTGTGATGATTATGTTATGAATATTAACGAACCACAAAGTACCTTGCATAGAGCAATTGCTTATTATTCACCAGCTGTAATTATAACATAAGTAAAAATGGACTTCTCTTAATAACTAAGCCTGTTCCTCATCGCTCCAAAGTGTAGAGAATGTTAACTTTAACAAGGTGTGATAATGAAGCACCGAATGTCTTTGTTCGAATACATATAGTCTAATAACATTAGACAGCACAGGTATAGTAAATCACAAACCAAGGAGACTGAAATAAGGATTATTTCCTTTGTACACGCACAAGCATTTCTTTTGCCTTTCCAAAACTTAGAAATGAGAGGCGACTATAGAGATTTGTGGGAAAATGGCAAGAATTAGGCCCGATCACATACTGATCACAAATCCCTAGAAAACAGAGTAGGGAATAGCCTTATCTCGCTCAGGGGCTAGATTAGGTGACCGAGTGGTCCCGTAGTCTTTTCTAAGTATAACTTCTGTGAATACAAATGAAGTGTTCAGATGTAATTTCCATAACAGGCAACCGCAGCAATTGTATCACGAACTGAACTTTTTTGCATGGCTATAATTCACAATTTTTATCAGCGCTGAATGTACATGAACTGGTTGACTTTATAATTTAGATTTTGAAACTGCTTTTGCCTTAATTTCATCTAAAAACAGTCCTGGAACCCTAAAAGTAAGTGACTTTGTTCCATGTGCTCTTGGTTGATAGTGCAGAATAGATAAATGAAGAAGGATGGAGAATGCCCTGTGTCTTTAAATTTTATATGTAGAAAATTAATTTTATGTCAAAAGGTAGTATATCATTTAAGTGTATCACTTTAGTGTATCACAAAAGGTATTACTTCAATATTTTCTTTAGCAGTGAAGTATGGGCAATGAGCTGTAAATAGTTACTAACAGAAAATTTATTTTGTTTTGAATTTCAAATTTTACCTCTAATTAAAAAATACAGTAGGCATGTCTTTAGTATTGTGACTGGCAAAAGAAAAAAAAAAAAGGAAAACACTACTCCACTTAGTTAAGGGGTATAAGATAAAAGAAAATTTACCCTATTGAGTTTTCTAATTCAAGAGGAAAATACTAGAAAACAAACCTACCATACATACATATTAGTTCTTTGCACTTTGGTCATAATATTTTACATTGGCCCACGGATCTACAGTGTTCCACATTAATATTTTTCCAATGTTTTGGCTTTCTAACAACTGTCATTATTATTTTGATGGGAAATTTCTTATTTTGTAGCTTTTTGTTGGGATATAATGCTTTGTTGTCATCTGAAATTGAAGCAAGGAGACACGCCTTCTCTCCCACCACCTTGGCTGCCAAGGTGAAGGCTGTGACCTAAGCCTGGGAACAATCTGAAATTCTGTCCAGCAGTTTGGCTCTGCAGTGGCCTGGGTGTGGAGGAGTGGTTGGGACTCACATATGGAAGCATGCCATGGGGGTGGCGGGCTGATGCTGTATGTGCTGCAGCAGAGACTGTATGTGCAGTGGCAGTGTGGTGACATCAGTGCCTTGGCTGGATTGTCCCTGCTGCTTGCCTCCAGACAATAAATTAGAAAAGTAATAAATAAGAAAAAAATATTTTACGAAAGAATAAGTGCTGTAAACAGTATGAGATTGTAAAAAGTCAATATGGGTGAGCAATGGGGGTGCAATTTAGATACTAGTGGTCTGGAAATGATTATCTAAGGAGGTGCTTTGGAGGTAGATTTGGATGACAAGATGATGAAAGCCATGAGAATAATTTGGGGTCAGATGGATCAAATGTAAGGTCTGGCAAGTGCAAAGAAACTAGGAAGAAAATAGGCGTAGTGTGATCTAGGGAAAGGAAAAAACAAGTCCATATACTGTCACATAGCACGAGTGAAGCAGAATGGCCTGAGGTAAGGTTTATTTGTTGAATGGAGAGAAGGAAATTAGTGTGTTAACAGCTGCCTAAGAATTGTTCTTAAAGAAAAGAAAACTCTCTTGATTTAGTAAACTATCAAGCTTTTCAGAAAGGGAAGGTAAGAACATGAGATTATATTTTGGAGGTAAAAAAAAATAAAATGACCAAACATCATTGCACAAGGAGTAAACATGAAATTTGGAAGAAAAGTGAAGAGGAGCAGAGAAAAGAGGGGCAAGTGAGAGCCAGGAGGCATTTTGGTATGCTGGTATTTCCAAGGTGATGGAAATAAATCGAGAGTCTTTTTACAAATTGGGAAATTTAAGTTTTAATTTTCAACTTACAGTTCCATTTTTGCTGCCATGTAACCACTCTCCCCGTTCCATCTTAGTTTCCATTAAAATTTTATTGCATACAGCTGCCTGCATTGAATGCTATTTTGATGGGGTGTGGGCAGGGAGATAAAGAAAAACAGCTGCAAGATATAAAATGGAGGCTAAGAATTCCATAGAAGCCAGAAACGTAAGTGAGGTGAAGTAGTGAAACGCTGGGAATTCACAGGAATCTTGGCTCCAGACCATCTTACCTGTACTTTAAGAAGCTGGGTGAAAACGTTCTCTACTACTGTACCCATCCCACCCTCCATGCCCACAAAATACCTCTTTTTGTCCCAGGAAAAGTGAGAATTAAAATTTGTAAAAAAACAGACTGTCCCTACACATTCATCGAGGAAGACTGTTATTGGTATCGTTCACGTGGGGCAATCTAAAACAAGAAAACGTTCTAAATCAAATGGGAGATCAGAAAAATGCACTTAATAATCTCAGAGAGATACTAATGCCCTGCGAAATTATATGAGAATTAACATTGCTGAGAACTCTCTTTGTTTACATGTCTTTGCGTTCCATTGACTGCTAAAGATAAAATCAATTCTATGGTTATAGAAAATAATTCTGTTGCAATGTGTCAGCCTCCGCATAAAAAACAAAAAATACAGAGTCCAGACTTGGCTGGTGTTTTTCATGAAAATGAACATATTGTTTCTTCATTTTAAAATCAATTTGCTTGTTCTTAGGTGGTGGGAGCTGATAAAAACAAAGCTGTCAACGCCACACTATTTTGAAGGTGACATCTGCAAATGCAGGTTTCATTCTTCCATTGTCTGGGCCACTTTAATCATTCATATTCACAGCTGCCTGAAAGGACCCTTCATTCGCATCCTTTTCCTGGGGGCAGAGAAATGAAACTGGCAATTCATTTAGGCCACTTAAAAAACCCAAACTATGTATTCTGAAATACCGAGCCTATCTTTTTGGAGTCGCAGCTGTTTTCTAGCACCAGTTCCTTTATCCTTCAGAGAAGGAAAAAGAAATAGCTCTATTTATTGCTTAGAAAAATATGTATATTCTTGAATTTGCTGCAATTAGACTTCTAAAATTGAATGCATTGAACTTGTATTACTCTGGGGTGAAGAAATAATACAGCCTAGGCTTGATTACTGGCAAGACTTGTTTTTGTCCATATCTCATAATTTTTAAATTTATTCAAGAGTCGTCACTGCTATTTTCATCAAAATCTGTCTCCTTTTGGTATTCCTGACACTGCAAGGTTAGCACAGTGCCTATTCAAAGAATTTAGTGTGATCGAAGGGGGCTGTCTATATTGCCTGGATTCATCTCTTGTTAGTATGGGGCAAGTTGTGGTTGATGAGGCATTGGTGGTTCAGTGATAGAATTCTCACCTTCCATGTGGGAGATCCAGGCCCAATTCCCAGCAAATGCACCTCATCAGTAGCCACCACCCTTCTATCAATGGAAGCTTGTATGCTCCTATGAAGTTCAACAGGTTTCAGCAGAGCTTCCAGACTAAGACAGACTAGGAAGAAAGGCCTGGCAATCTAGTTCCAACACTCAGCCAGTGAAAATCCTGTGGATCACAATGGTTTAATCCTTAACCAATCATGGGGACGACACAGAATCAGGCAACATTTTGCTTGGTTGTTCATGGGGTTGCATGAGTCGAGGGTCAATTCAATAGCAGCTAACAAAAAAAAAAACTCAAAAGCCTCTCATAAATGTGATGGTAGTTTCAAAACACACAAAGAAACAAAACAAAAAACTCAGATAGATGTTGCAGACAGCTTTTTGACATAGTAGAAAGAACAGTTAGAGAAATGATTATAGAACTATGATCAGTCCACAGGCCTTAGATAAGCATAATCTGATCCGGAACAGAGTAGAACTGCCCCACAGGGTTTCCAAGGCTGGAATATTTACAGAAGCAGCCTGCCACATCTTTCTCCTGCAGAGAGGCTGGTGGGTTTGAACTGCCAACCGTTTGGTTAGCAGCCGAGTGCTTAACCACTGCACCACCAGGGCTCCTTATCTGTGTGTATAGTGGAGGATCAATGACAGGCTGTCTTTCGGTCTCATTGGCTTCAAAAATTCTATGTGGCATAGTGTTATATTTTCGTGTGTCCTTGATATCCTTGAATCCTAGGACAGAAGATTCAAAGTGTACGGAGATAGTGACCAGAGGGGTTTAAAGTAATCTCGCAGGGAGTGGGTTGCATAACAGCATCCTTTTACTGGCTCTTGGAAACAGTTGGCTCCAATTTAGTAAACAACCATTTGTTCTGTTGTAATCTTTACTGCATGACTATTAAATTATTTACTTATTCATTCATTAACTCATTTATAACAGATATTTAGTACTGGCAGAACACGTAAGAAAGTCAGCAGATACTACCAAAATATACGATCATTGTAAGGAAAAGCACCATGCCAGGTGCAATCAAGGATCTGAAAGAGATTATTATTTTGCAGAAGCAACATTACAGGTGGCTTACTCTTCAACTATAATTGTTGAAGAATTAGATGTTAAAAATGGTTAAGTAACAATTTTGTTGAGTAATTACTAAATGCAAATCTCACCAGTTTACTGAACAGTCTGAATTCAGCGAGGGTATAAAGATGAAATGGCTTCATTTTTTTCCAATTACTACTTTCAGCCCTGCTCTGCTAAACCTGCGTTTCCAGGCTGCTAATGATATCTCAGGTAAATCTCATCGCTTTCCAGTCATTTTCGGTCCTGCCTACATTACTGCAGTTGGAAATCCCCACATCATATCCAATTTTATGGTTACCTCCTCCCCACTTCCCAGCCCTCCCCAGACTTCGGCTTGGGACACTTGGTGGAGAAAATTTGCAGAGCTCCCCAGCAAGGCTGAACATGGATTGCTATGCAAAACACTTGAGATTAGGTCTTCTTCTGGACCACTGAACTCCAGTAATTTGTAGGTGCTTGTACACCTCTCTTCAGATCTGGTGGAAAGCGAGCTATGACTTTGTCTCCTCTCCCTTTCCTGGGTTCTTTTCCTTGCTGGTGCTTTGAGATTTACTTACTTGGAGTCACATTGTCCTCAATTGATTCTGCTGCTGCTCTGGCTCACAACTCCCAGCCCTCTCAATAGTAGATATCCAAATCCTGTGGGACACAAGTGTGAGCTCTTTAAGATGTGTTTGAGGGGGCTACTGATTTTAGAGGTCTTTTTACACTGGCTCAAAGGCGCGCTGGTGACACAGTGGTTAATGCAATTGACTGCTAACCAAAAGTTCGGTGGTTTGAAACCACCAGCAGCTCTGAGACAGAAAGATGTGGCAGTCTGCTTTCACGAAGATTACAGCCTTGGAAACCCTGTGGGGTTGCTATGAGTCAGAATCGACTTGACAGCAGTGGATTTGGTTTGGTAGAATGACTCAATTCTTCCAAATCCACTGAGCTTCTACTCCTGGAAGTCTAGCTCACATCCTCGTGCTACTAGGGTCTTCTTGTTCAGAGATGGAGTATCCACAAGATGGCTAAAGTCTGATTACCTTGCACCATGTCTATTTGGCCCATGGGAAACTCATACATTTTTGCCATGTCAAACAGTGGGGTGCTGCAATGCTAACCAAAGGGCAAAGTGGGCAAATTCTACCTCTTTTGCTAACTGTGTATAAATATAATTATCACCCAGAAGTGAATCTAGTCCTCACCTTCTCACATCTTTTTCTTTGTCACCAGCTGCCCAAGCAGCATTCTCTCCAACCTTTAGCCATCTGGAGCTGCATTGGAGCTCACAAGTTAGAAGGACTCTGTCCTTCAGATCAATTGCCTGAGCAGCCCATCTCTGAATTAGCTACCCTGAACTAAGTCAGAGTTCGTCAGTGAGAAAGATTCAGTTCTTTGGACTGCCAGATGGGCAGATGCTAGACCCTGCTACATCTCATTTGCCCCTTGTCGGTTCGTTAATTCACTGGAATGGCTCACAGAATTCATAGCCTACCTATACCTACAGTTATCTATTTTTCATAACCAGAAAGGATACAAATGAAGAGATGCATCAGGCGAGATTTGGGAGGTGTCCTGGCATGAGACTTCCATTGTCACCAGTGTTACCGGAATAGGGTCCGTGCCCTGGAGCAGTCAAGCCAAGGAAACACACTCCAAGTCAGAAAGAGTGAGAAAGTTTTAATTTAGGAAGTGTACACTACCAGGGATCCAACAGCAACACAGGTTGTCCTTAGGGAGTCGCAAAAGGCATTTTTACATTAGAGCTTATATATAATTTTTACAAAGGTTAGAAGAATTGTTACTCCAAGATAATTACAAGAGACTCTTTATCACACTAAAGAGATAAGGAATCAGACATTTCCTTATCAGGTTAAAGATATACAACTCTGACATCTGGGCTCTAATCTTCCTGTGGGGGATTCTAAGTCATAAAACAGAGTCATTAACAAAGGTATGTGCAAAACAAAGCCATTAATGAAGGTATGGGAAAAGGGAGAAGGCAAAGAAAACAGAAAAAAAACTTATAGGTTCATTATGGCGTTAGTTAAGTCAAGCCCTCAGTTGCCCATTCTGAAAAGGAGAAACCATGCTGGGGAGTATTACGGTCACACCAGGGACATGCCACCCTCCTGAGGGTACAAGTTCGCCCAGATCCAGGAAGCCTTTCTCCCAACTTCTGTGTTCCAAGGCTTTTATTGGCTTTACTGCATAGTCGTGATAGGCGCCTCATTGCATACTCATGATCAATTGCATCAATGAATATGCATGATTGATTGCATCATGTCCACCGTCCCTTCTTGAGGTTGGCTAACTAGGTGTGATCTCTGGGGCTGCTACTCATTTGCACATGTTTAAGTGTTGCTTGGCTGTTTCCTAAAACAAAGACACTTTGATCACTTAAGAAATTCTAAGGGCTATCTTTCAGGAATCAAAGACAAATTGAGTTCTTTGTATCACAGCAGCAGACTGCTTCACTGTGGACTCCCTCTCTCTACCATATTTTCTCCCATTGTCTTCTTCAGTTCTCTTTTCCCGGTAGTTTTATAAGCACAGAAGGTAGATTGGAGAGAATACTACATAATTACACCTCTGTGCGAAGAATGAGTCAACTTCTTGTTCAGCTAATCTCTTTGAGGAATTCTCTTAGAGATCCCTTTATTTGGTTTGGGACTGCTTACTAGCTTAAAGTCTAATGCTTCTTATAATTCCTCTTTCCTTTGCTCTCCTTGTTCTTCATGCACTTATATAATCTAGGGACTAATTCAGGACAGTGGTGATAGTTGGGGGTAACATAGCCTCACTATGGGCCCTGGAAGGATCTGTCTGGCATGTACTCTTTCAGTTCTTTTTAGCACTCTAGAGAGTTAGAACCATTTTCTCCCCAGAGTTGAGATCTAATAGGCATGTCAGGGGCAGCAGAATAGGTGCTATGTCCCTTGGAATAAGCATTTCAAAAATAATTTCTATTATTTTTAGTTAAGGCAACCAGACAAAATAATTAGAACTTAGTTGGCCACAAGTGTAGGTAGTGTAAAATGTTAATCATCTGAATGAATTTCTCAGGAAAAGATTACTTTCAGTGCAGTCAGTGAGACAGAGACATAATATGCCTACTGTGCTGTCTAGTTTTAATCTAGATTCCAGACTAACAGCTATATTTTTTGAGAAAAACATGATTTTCCTGGATGGTCAAAACCACAATGTGAAACCATATGCCCTGAGGGGTCTTAACTAAGTGACCATCTACAGCCCTCAAAATACGTGTACTCTGAAAGAGCACCGTCGCTGGAAAGGTGTTTTTTATTTTTGCAAGACAGACAAAGAAAATACATGTAAGCATCTTGTGACCATGATGTAAACATCCTGTGAAACTAACTATACTATTAATAATCAGTAACTTATCAGAGTGCGATTATTACAATATTCATTGATTTTCTTGTAATTGCCTGTTCTATAGTTTGGTTCCTCTTTTTATCCCATAAGAATACTTGTATAATGAAACTGCCTGAGAACTACCTCACTCTCCATTTTCGATGGACTACATAGTTCCCCAACTGCAATTGTTTTAAACCCTTAATAAATCCCTCTGTTTTACCTTGAAACGGTGTTCAATTTTTTTCTCTACAACTATTCATTAGCACCTCAAATCTCTTTCTTATTCCATAGCAGTGTCTGAAATTTCCACTGAAAGAATTTCTTTAAATCCACAAATCTTTCTCCTTAACCCTTGACACTACACACACACACGCACACACACACACACACACACACACACACACACATATACACATATATACTGCTGGAGCTCTGGCGGCCTAGTGGTTAAGAGTTATGGCTGGTAACCAAAAGGTCAGCAGTTTGAAGCCACCAGCTGCTCCTTGGAAACCATATGGGGCCGTTCTACCCTGTTGGAATCTACTTGGGTTTGCTTTGGCTTCCTGGTGGCGCAGTGGTTGAGAGCTACGGTTGCTAATCAAAAGGTCAACAATTCAAATCCACCAGCTGCTCCTTGGAAATCCTATAGGGCAGTTCTACTCTGTCCTATAGAGTTACTGTGAGTCGGAATCGACTTCATGGCAACAGGTTTGGTTTTGGTTTATACACACAGACACACAGACACACAGACACACACACACACACACACATATATATATATATTCAGTCTCACAGGAGGTTGTTTAAACTGAGATTGCAGGAGGCCACAGAGATTCTGATGATATGAGGGTTAAAAAGAAGAAATGATAAGAAGAGTACAGAGGCAAACTAAGAGAAGCAAATGTAGACAACAACCAAAGGTTTTCTTCTGGTGAACACCAAAGTTAAACATAAGCAAATTCATAAAGTCAAGTAGCAAAATTTGCCTTGGAAGGAATCAATACATCTTTATTTCTGTAACTTCTTTCTTCATTTACCAAATATTTATTGAGCACTTACTATGTGTCAAACACTAAAACACATTTAGTTTGGGATATACATTATAACCATAAAACACACAAGCAATCGTATTATAAGGTTTTATAGTTCAATGGTAGAAGTATGTACAATGTTATAATGAATTCCACATTATTAAATTGCTATAAAAAGATAGAGAAGAGCTTGGGTGCTGGAGTAGAAACACGAAGTCATTTGTGACTGAGCAACAGAGCATGGTGATCAGGTTTACGTTGTGTTACCTTATTCTGGATGGCAATACAGGGAGTGAATAGGATGGGCATTGAAAGTGGAAAAAGAAATAACAATGGGGAGATTTCTGAAAAGATTCATTTCATAAACGTTTACCATACTTCAAGTACCTTACTGCCATGTGGTTTAGGGAGATACAAAAGTGAATAAGATATGGTTCCCAACATTAAGAAACCTATATTCTATTACGGGAAATAAGATGTGTGTGAGTGTCTGTGTGTGTGAAGCAATGGATGTCAAATAGCTGGCAAATGCTGGCTAGTTAGTTGCATGACCTGTAAATTCATGGTGTCATTGGGAGCTATGGGGATCAGCAGTTCTGGAGTACTTTCTACCTATTTGCATTCACCCAACAATGGATTACATTTGCCCATCTGTTATATGACATACTGTAAATTAATACAATCTAATAAATTTTCATTAAAAATTCAATGCAGTGTCCAAAATAAATTAATATAAATTAAAATGTCCTGATTTGTAGTTTAAATATTGCCTCATTCTATTGCCCTGAGCAAGCAAACCACTTAACCTCAACCTTGGTTTTCTCGAACTGGGAGCTAACAATTATTTACCTACCTCATAAGAATGTGAGGATTAATTAGTTAATGTTTATAAAATGCTTTAAGGAGGAAAGGAGCTGAATAAGTAGTGCTATTAATAGTACAGCCTCTTAATTTGATTTTAGTGTTTGAGAACAATGGGAGTCTAATTCAGCAGTTGCCACACAGCCGTGGTTGCTATGCTTGTAGAATAAATTCATAATGTATTCTTGGTCTCTGGAAGATTAGTGCTTTATAAAACTACTAGTATACTATAATAACATTTCAACTCTTGTTTTCAGGAGACTGCTGGCAACATGAGCCTAGAACAAGGAAACTTTTACCCAAAGAGCCTTCATCAAAAAAAAAAAAGAAAAAGAAAAAAAAGTGAATGGAAATGGACAGAATGGCCCAAGGGTTCCAAGTAAAATAATAGCTAACATTTATTCAGCTCTTGTTGTCTCCCAGACATAGTTCTAATTGCTTTATATGGATCATCTCATTTAATCCTGACAACAATCCAATGAGGTAAGTACTCTGTTTTTTCCTCATTTTATAGATGAGATGTTGAGGTATACAAAAGTTTAAGTAACTTGACCCCAGAATCCATAGCTGTTCATTGATAGAGCCAGAATTTAATCAAAGTTTGAAGTTGTTAACCTTAATCACTTAGTCTTCTAAGTATGAGTATCCACCTCCCATCTGTCAGTTTGTTGTACTGTGGTGGTTTGCATGTTGCTACGACGCTAGAAGCTATGCCACTGGTATTTCAAATACCAGCTGGGTCACTCTTAGGGGACAGGTTTCAGGGAGTTTCCAGACTAAGACAGACTAGGAAGAAATACCTGACAATATACTTATGAAAACTAGCCAATAGAAACCCTATGGATCATAACAGAATATTGCCCAATATAGTAGTGCTGGAATATGAGCCCTCAAGGTTGGGAAGCGCTCAAAATTCACAGTGGCTACTACAATGGACTTGAGCCTTCCCGTGATAGTGAACAGAACACTTTGTTCTGTTGTACACAAGGCAGTCAGACTTTTAATGTTTCTATGCCATCTCCTAACTGCTGCCAATCTGCCTCTCACGCTCTCTCTTGGTTTGGTGCATGGATTTAAGAACTCAATTTTCACTGACTCCAAAATCCCTCTGATTGCTGTTTCCCTGAAATCCTTTAATACAATGTTTTTTGCTCTCTGGCAGTCCTGCACAAACTGTTTACCACCTCTTCTTTATCCAAGTCTTGATCTCCTCATTTCCCAACTCTACAATTTCTGGTATAAGTAACCAATAAATATTTTCAGAACTGAACAAAACCTCTTCAGGAATCTTGACCTCAGTTCCCAACTGTTCCCCTAGAGAAGTCACTTCCACTATCTCAACTTTGAACTTCAAGGTCTCTTTCCCTAACCCATCCAAGGGACTTACCAAGAAGGGCACAAGCATACTTCCTAATCCATGTTTATATGATCCAGGCCACTCTACTTGGTGAAAGTTAACTTATTTTATTTGTAACAGAGTATTTTCTAGGCAGTAGTAGGGACTCTATGCTGGGAATTTTAGACACATTAATCTTTGGGATTCTTAAGATTGGCATGTGACTAGAGCAAACTGCAGAAAACGAGCATATGTATACTAGAAATTTTTCAAATTATAAACTGAGAAGATGATTTATTAGAAATATGCAGAGAAAATTTATAATGTGAATAATTAAATTAGATGGTATCTACTCTCCTCCCATTTTAAAATTCCATGATTTCAATGATTTTTCTTTCATTTTTTTAAATTGTACTTCAGGAGAAGGCTTACAGAACAAATAGTTTCTCATGAAACAGTAGTACACATATTGTTTTATGACATTGGTTAACAACCCCACAACACATCAACCCTCTAACTTCTCAACATTTTTTTTTGGTGAAAATACACAGAGCCAAAGATACACCATTTCAAAAATTTCTACTTGCACCGTTCAGTGACATTGACTACGTGCTTTTCCAATTGTGCTGCTATTCTCACTTAAGATGAAGGCTTACAGAACAAAATAGTTTCTCATTTAACAGTTACTGCACATGTTGCCCTATGAAAATGGTTAACAATCTCA
>NW_004443939.1:21651254-21689492 GCF_000243295.1 Trichechus manatus latirostris | reverse complement strand
ATCTTTCATGATATTGGGGAAGTTTTCTGTCAGCAGTTCTTCAACGATCTTCTCTGTGTTTTTTGTTTTCTCCCCCTGTTCTGGAATTCCAATCACTCGCAAATTTTTGCTTTTGATTGTATCCCACATAACTCTCAGGATCTCTTCATTTTTCTTTGTTCTTTTTTCTGAGTTTTCCTGTAACAGAGTTGTATGCAAGTGTTTGTCTTCAATTCCACTGATTCTTTCTTCCACTGTTTCAAATCTGCTTCTCAACCTTTCTATGACACCGTCCATTTCTGAAATCTTCTTGTTTATCTTTTGGATTTCTAATTGTTGTCTTTGTATAATTTCTAGTTATGAGTTTATTTAAGTATTTTGTTCCTGCATTATTTTCCTGAATTCTTCCAATGTTTTGTCTGTATTTTCCATGAATTTGTCTATTTTTTCCTCATGTTTGTCAGATTTTTGCCTCAGTTCTTGGAGAATTTTGAGTAGTATAGATTCAAATTTCCTATCAGGTAGTTCTAGTGTATTTTCTTCCACTGGAAAGTCATCTGGTGTTTTATTTTGGATGCTTCCTGGAACCATCTTGTCCTGTTTTTGTCATTGTTTGGTATTGTCTGCTGTCTTTGGGGCATTCAGTAGTTATTTTTCTCGTTTATTGAATGTAGATTTGTTTGTTTCATTCTCTTTTTTTTTTTTTAATTTGCCTATGTCTGAGCAGGTGGACTGTGTGTTCTTTGTTGTTTGCTCGTCTGTGGGCACAATACTTTTCACCTCCTTCTCCAATTGGCAGGGTCAGTCACTCAGATATGGTATGGCAGGGCAGGTTTAGCTGAAGAGGAGTTACTGGGATGGTTTATCTATGGCACTTACTGCAGCCACCAGGGCGGGTTGGTAATCAGTGTAGGGCAGGTTCCAGTAGGCCGTGCCTTTTCTGCTTGGTAGTGTGATGTTAAGAGCACAGTGTAGGTAGGCAGGATGTAGCGGGGAGATTGTTATGTGTAGAGCTAAGATGAATATGGGAGAGAGGAGAGAGGAACTGGAGCCAAAAACATACAAACAAAGAAGAATGCTAGAGGAGCTTTCTGTTGGAGTGGAGAGATGAGAGACTATGAAATGGAGAAAAACAGAAAGGGGAAGAGGAAAAAAAGAAAAGAAAATAATGAATAAATAAAATCAGAAAGGCTAAAGAACCACAAAGTTTCCAGGGATCCCACTGGTGCTGCTATGAGGTCTGTGGAAGTCGCTCTCAGGTGTTGCAGTATAGCCTGGCTATAGAGGTATACAACGCCAGGTATTCAGGGAACACAAAGAGAAGGAAGATATAGAAAGACGAGAAACTGAGTAATGAAGAAAGACAAAAAGGGAAAAAGAGGGAAAAGATACAAAACAAATTAAAAAAAAAAAAAAGAAGAATAGCTCCCAATAGAGCAGAAAAGAGGAAAAAAAAAGGCAAGGGAAAAAGAAATGCCCTCAGGAATCCTCTGCACGTCTGTACAAGCCGAGGGGTATTCTCCTTGCCACGCAGCACCTCCTGGCTAGAAAGGGCTCTCAACTCTAGAAAAGGAAAAGAAAACAAACGAACAATTCAAAACAAACAAATGAACAAAAGCCCCAGGATCCCACCAGCATGGCAGCCCAGACCAGGATGTAGCTCCCCACTCGAATGGAGCTCCAAAGCCCCCCAGGAAGAAGCAAAGATGGCGCGCGGAGCCCGGTATTTGAGCGAAAGGAGGGGGAGGTGGTGAGAGGTAAGGAAGAAACCAAAAGAAGCAGAAAAAAAGCAACACCAGCAGCCAACAAATGGCACTTGGAGAGCCAGCCCATTTGGGTGTGTGGATTCCAAGCAGCCGGTGTTTCTCAGACGAGAGACTGTGTCCGCGTGAAGCAGAGGGGGCTGAGTGTGGGTGAAGAAGGATAGGGAGTGGGAAAGTGTATATCACAAATTACCGGAACTCTACAGCCCCTCAGGAAGAAGCAGAGATGGCGCACGGAGCCAGGTATTTGAGCGAAAGGAGGGGGAGGTGGTGAGAGGTAAGGAAGAAATCAAAAGAAGCGGAAAAAGCAATGCCAGCAGCCAACAAATGGCACTCAGAGAGCCGGCGCGTTCACGTGTGTGGAATCCAAGCAGCCGATGTTTCGCAGACAAGAGAATGTGGCCGCGGGAAACAGCGGAGGCCGAGTGGAGGTGAAGAAGGGTGGGGGGTGGGAAAGCATATATCGCAAATTACCGGTTGTTTTGTCTCCCGCTGGAAGCTCCATGAAGCTGCTTTCTCGTACCCCTGTTTGCTGGTCTACAATAGGAGTCCAAGATGGCGGATCCATGCTGTGTTAGCTGGTAGGGGACCCCTGCATGAATCTCTCCTTGCTCTCCATTCTCTGTCAGTTTTCTCACTCCATTTGGTGCTTGGCTGAGTTCTTTATTTCTTCATTTGATGTTTTAGGGTTTCAGGATTGTTATTTTCACTGTTTGGCTTAGTTTTTCGGATCTTTGCTATGGAGGGATGGCGTGGTGCTTCTGCCTAGAGCGCCATTTTGCTGGAAGTCCTCAATGATTTTTTTAATGATTATAGAAATTGTAAGATCACACATGTTTCTGGATTACTTAATGACATAGGATTTTTGAGCCATGTGGCATGCCATTCTTCAGGTAGTCTGCAAAACACTGATATGGATCATGGTTAACAATTTGTGCTGGACAAAGATATGCAATCTGAGTGTAGATTCTTATGTCAACCTAGCTATACAACCTTAGGTAATAGTTTGGCATATTTGAATAATAGTTTCCTAATCAATATGCACAGCAGGTAAAAACAAACAAATAAACAAAGAAACAAGTTAGTACTTAAGAGGGACAATATGGAAGTGGAAAAGGCCATAAGATTACTGTAATTACTTCAGGCACAAAGCATCATAGATCTGTAAAGAGAGTAGACGATTACCTCATCCTTTACCTACAAGTGGCACAATCTTTAAGATCCTGGGAAGAACCATTGAAAACTTTTGATTCAAAACCACTTTTGTATTTTACAGTTGAGAAAACTAATGGCTACAGAGCTTAAAACACTTGTTTAGAGTCTTACAGTTATGACAATAGTGTATCACAACTAGCAACTAGGTCTTTTGCCATAGTAATCATACATCCCTTTGCTGGGTCCCTTTATCCTTTTTTATACACAAATACACAAAGCACTTATTAAGATATGCCAAGATTTAAGCCACAGCTGTTGGAGCCTGAATCCAGTGATCAGAACCACTGAATCCAGTGATTACCACATGACCAAAGTAGTATTCTGGAGGAGGTAACCCAACGCTTGAAGAAAAAATTATGATTTTACTAATGCTGCAGAGTATGATTGGCGTACCAGTTTGCCATAAAAGAGTGTCGTTTTTATGAACTGTTGATCATGCTGCCTCATTGGCCCATGTGATAGCCAAACAGACAGTTATAACATGGCAGCCAGAAGGTAACTCAGGGTAGGAAATGTCATGCTTTTGCACACTCTACATAAGGAAACCCAACAAATAGACAAACTGAAAATGAATATAGGCCAGAAGTCTCAAAGCTAAAATCCACCTTTCTTTATTCTCACTGTTAAAAGATTTTGGTGAGATAAGAAAGAATACCATGTCATCTTTGAATTAGGTACCTTCTTTTGAATAGCTCGTAGTCACAGATAAGCTTTAAACAAAGGAATAGACATACATTCATAGGAAAATTACATAGGCTTTTTTTCACTCACTTCCATAGGTCTGGGGTGATTAAAACTCCCAGCTTCATACTTGACTGATATTGCAATTTCTTGAATTTGTAATATTCTATGTAACTCCATAATGAGTCGTTTGCATGTTCTATATGTAACCTTCTCTTTTGAATGCCAGTATAAATGATTCCTTTCCATTACTATCATTACCTTGCATTATGGCGGAACTTGTCTTGTAGGCTGTTGTTTCCCATGTCTGTTTTAATGAAAGTCTGTCAATTAACTGGAAATCAAGTGATTCTGCCTATCAGCTCGCTGTCAAAGAGAAAATGCCAGGGAATGCAAATGCACTGGCAGCAGAATTTAGGCTAGGATTACTTAGCTTTCTCCGCTACCGGTAGCTTACAACACACCCTGTAATTTCCTTCGTGAATATGCTGGCTTAGTGTTTCTCACCTTCAAATTTGTTCCCTCTTTTCTAAACGTTTCTATTTAGGCACCTTTCCTTCTTTTTAAGAAATCCCTGTATAAATTATTCCATGACTGATGAAGACCTTTATCACTGACACTTATAGTCCTGGGGTGAGCATTTCTCTATTGTTCCCTTCTCTCAACCCTGTTCAGCTTATCTTTTAAAAGTAGCTGTCATTATGATCACCTAACTGGATCTGGGGTAGTATTTTGCAGCATTGGTTGAAATAATGCAACTCCAGGTGGGCTACAAATTCGGGAAGATTATCAGAATGGTAACTTTCTCTACAGATTATATTATCTTTATTATTATGATTTATTTGGTGCTAATAGAAGGTTGGAGCCCTGGTGGTACAGTGGTTAAGAGCTCAGCTGCTAACCAAAAGGTCAGTAGTTCGAATCCACCAGCCGCTCCTTGGAAACCCTATGGGGCAGTTCTGTTCTGTCCTGTAGGGTCACCATGAATTAGAATTGACTTGACGGCAACGGGTTTTGTTTAGGTAACGGAAGGTTGAAATAAAACACACACAGGAAGTTGAAAAATGCCTATCCTATGGCGTCTACAATCTATATCAAACAAGAGGCAAGGTGGTTCCTATTTGAAGTCTGTAGGTTTAAACCCCTGGCTTCTATTCAGTGCCATCCCCAGACAATTTCATTTGATGGTTGTCTTTAGGGCCTGCAAAGGAAAGGGAATGATGATATATTTAGCATCGAGAATCAAGAGGTTTAAATAATTTATATAAATGTTTACCAAGCAATAAACATTCTCAGTGGCCACTGTTGGCCAAGTAATGAACAAACAACAAAATACCACATACAGAACAGCAAAAAAAAAAAAAAGAAAAAAGAAAGTTGTGTCAAGTTGGGTATTCTGTGTCATTGCCTTGATCTGAAGGAAGATTAAACCAAAATAAATCCAAAATGGAAACACTTTCAAATGAAAAGCCCTGCTTCATTAGTCAAATCAAATATCTAAATTGGGAAAGCATAAAGCCTGTTATATTTTGGACTTGTTAAATGTCTGGAAATATTTTCAAATGAAAAAATGTTCCTAAAATTCAAAGCAAAAAAAAAGTCCATCACTTTTATCCTTAATTTTAAAATATCTGAGTAATGTAGACATAAAACTTATTCCTGTGCTTTCAGATTATTTTAGAATCATCTGATTAAAGCTTTGCTTTTTTGGGCATTTTCAAGAAGACAATTTAAAAACGGTTTCAAATTCAATTAAATAAACTCAGTGAATTTAGCTGTTCTACTTTGAAATTTCCTACCCAAGGTTGCATTTGTTACCACAAATTCAGTTGTTTCCTTTTTTTTTTCTTATGAATATTTTACCTGAAGACACCAAAACTTGAACAAGTTTTTAACATATATTGCAAAGTCATATGAAGGTTGTCATAGAACATACACATTTAGAATAATAAAAATTGAACTACCTGGAGATATATGTTCATCTTATTAAAATACCATTAAGAATAATTTTTTAAAAAGTTTCCTTTGACAAGAGAAGTCTAATTGGGAAAATGCTTATTGATTTTATTTATAGGAATACATGATTGGGAAAATATGTTTCAGACAGAATACTTGATTGAACACTTACGCTATGCTAATAATCTCAATTCCTTCAACATATCTTAGCCCACTCTTTTACTTGTTGAATGAACCTATATATAACTGCTCTTCTTCTGACGTCAAAAAAAAAAAAAAAAAAAAAAAGCCAAACCAGTTGCCGTCGATTCCAGCTCATAACGGCCCTATAGGACAGAGTAGAACTTGCCCCATAGGGTTTACAAGGAGCGGCTGGTGTATTCAAACTGCCGACCTTTTGGTGAGCAGCTGAACTCTTAACCATTGCGCCACCAGGGCTCCTCTTGATGTAGTATGTTTTAATCTTTATAATGTTTAAAGTAACTTTTATTGCTTACATATAGGCTCTTGAGCTCATGAAATTAAAGTCTACGTGTACTTTTCAATCAAGATCCATTTTTCTTATAACCAATGGATTTTTCTACGGAGTTCTGGCATTCTGCTTTTGTTCTTAGTTTCTCTGATTTATGTTTTTATCTATTTCAGTTTTTCTTTTTCTTTTTTTGGCATACAAGTGGTGATTTCAGAATGTTTCAACAGGAGCTGCTGACTAACACCATTTTGAATCAGCAGTCTTGGAATATTCTTTTGGGATTTACTTGGACACATACGCAAGAGCATGAAGACCTGAGAGCTAATGCTGGGGGGCACGGCACATGGTTTGGTACGATCAGAGCAACTGGTCTGTGGTAGAGAATTTATTTGTAATTTTAATATTAATTTATATTTTTAAACAGGAAAAATTTACACAGTTCAAAAATTGAGTTATTACATATAAGCACCTATTCTCCAGCATTGCCCCATCAACCCATTTCATCACCTCCCAGTGAGACAGGTAATACTTGTTTTGATATCCTGAGTTGCCGTTTGTGGGCTGCAGGTGTTGCTTTTTTTTTTTTTTTTGTTAATATATATATAAGAAAACACAAAGTGTTTTTTTTTTTCTTTGCTTTCTTAACATAAGTATTTGCATAAACTTTATATAGCACCTGGCTTCTCTGCTTAGTAATATATCTTGGCGACTTTTGCAAAATAAAAAAGAAACCAAAATCGTTAAAATTCTTCTTTTACTTTAATGGCTGTATGATACTCCGTTGAATGATTATACCATCATTTATTTAACCCAGCTTCCTATCAATGCCCATTTAAAAAGTTGTCAATATTTTGCTATTATAGACAATGCTTTAATAAAATACACCTTAAACTTGAATATAGATAATTTTGTGGAGGTATTAGTGTGAAGTATATATTCTCAGATATGCAATTGCTGAGTCAAAGGTCATGTGTGTTTGTAATTTTGATAGATATTGTGAAATATTTCTCCATAGACAGTGCACTAATTTATATTCTTACCAGCATTTTATGAGAATATTTGTTTCTCCACAGCTTTGCCAGGAGTGCGTTATCAAACTTTCAGGTCTTTACTGAACCTCTATATAGTCGAGCTTTGCAGTTCACTTATTGAGCATCTTTTCACAATTTAAAGCCCTTTGTACCTGGTTTGCTATGACCTGTTTGTTTATATCCTTTGCCAATAATTTCTACTGATTTTTATTTTCATATCCAGTTATAGACACTCACATTGTTCTAAGGAGATTAAGCTTTTTTTTTCCACTCTGTTAATTTTTAGTGTTTTTTTTCCACTTTGTTGTTTGATTTTTGAGTTTCATTAGCATAGTTTTTGCCCTATAGTTAGAGTTTAGATTTTATGATTCTTTTGATTCCCTTTCTATTGGTGGTTATTTCCCCATATCGTTTATTATACCACTTATTTATTTCCGCTTCCTTTTTTCTTGATTAGATTTTTAGTAGTTTGTTTTTGCATTTTTCCCCATAGAATCAATTTGGGGCTTTAGTTTTTATTTCTGTCTTTCAATTTATTAATTTGTGCTTTAACTTTATAATCCCTTCCATCTGCAGTCTTCTGATTTATTTTATTAATTTTGCCAAATTATTTAATCAAACACAATTTTTTTTTCCTTCTTGGTTATTTACATGAGCATTTAGGGCTATACATTCTTGCCTTAAAACTGTTTTAGCTGTATCTAGTGTGCTGCATCGGAGCCCTGGTGGGGCAGTGGTTAAGAGCAATGACTGCTAACCAAAAGGTTAGCAATTCAAATCCACCAGCTGCTCCTTGGAAACTATATATGGCAGTCCTACTCTGTCCTATAGGGTTGCTATGAGTCGAAATTGACTTGATGGCAATTGGTAATGGGTAATGTACTGCATTGGGATCATGGACACACACCCCTAGCACCACACAGAGAAGATACAACATAAGGTTTATTAATGGGAATTTCCAGGCAGAGAAGTAATACAGCACACAGATCCAGCATCTCTCATTATTCTACAAGGTATGCCAGGTACAGATGTTCTGCGTGCCTTGTGACAAGGTTACAGCAGAGATGGGTTTGACTTGGCTAATAGGCTGCATATGTGACTGAGAGCACTCCATGAGGAGAATGAGTCCTGCCCTCACCCAACCAAGAGAGCTGGGGCATCCTTACCTGTGAGGAACATGGATATTAGCCAGAGGTCTTGCTGTCTCTCCATATATGGGCTCAGTCCAGCTGAGCTAGCTCTCTGCAAAATTATCAAAAGAGGAAGGATATGAGCTTCCAGACTCATTCAGATTTATCTCTGATCAGTCAACTCCCTGACCTTTGGGGCTCATTAACTATAAGCATCTTATCACTTCTGACTGCTGCGTGAGTGCTGCTGTGCTCTTTGGGAGTACAGTAGTTTTTCCACTGCAGTTTGGGAGTGGTGCATTAATAACGTCCCATGCAGCTGTGTCAGATACGGTGTGACATATCCAACCCTGTGAGGAAATCTCATTATGAATCATTGCCCAGAACAGTTGGGGATGAAAATTTGTGACTACCATATATGTAATAAAAAGAGAGTAACAGAGAAAGGGAGAGAGGAAAAGATGGGGTGGAGTTGGGGCGGGGAGGTGGAGAAAGGAGAGTGAGAAAGAAAGACAGAATTATACAATACCACATTCACTTGTCTTCTCTCTCCCCACTATATCTTAGGGGATAAACCAAACTGCCCGTTTTCAATAATAATAAGTTCCTTAGGGACTCAGAGGTCTCTGGGGAGTAGAGGAGGTGACCATAGTACCACCTGAGATAACAACAGGTCCGGGTTTATGTCTATCTAGGTATCCTTGATTTGAGCAATACAATTTGTCCATCTAATTTCAGAGAAGATAGCAGAGACAAAAAAAAAAAAGAAGAGGAGCACTCTGTTCTTAAAAGGAGAGTAGTAGAAGGTTCTTTCTCAAATTCTTCTTATTTTCTACCCTCTGATTACTGGATGCAAAGGATATCAACAAAGGCACAGTAGAGTACGGTCATTTGTAGCATAGTCAAAGCCAGCTGAATCTCTTATTTCAGAAGAGGTCCTTATTGGAGTGGCTGGTGTGGTTGGTAAAAGTAAAGGTCTTGTTGGTAACAGTGGCACAAATGTGTGTCAGAATAATTTACTGGTATGCATTTCAGTTCTACACAGTAGCCTTCATTATTGTGGATGATTTGAGAATAGATCCTATCGGCTTTGTAGAGAAGAAGACCATGCATGCTTGATGGACTTTGTCAGTCCAGATACTTTCCTTGATTGTAGTCACATTATACAGAAATGAACATGTGAAAGGTAAAGATTGATTCATGAGCATGTTATTGTATCTGGTCCCATATGGATGTGTCTTTGGTAATATAGTTATTTTCCTTGCCATAAAGTTATTCCATTAGCAGTTTGTCTCTCTTTCTCAGGGTGCTGTGCTTTATGGCCAGAAACTCCATTTGAAGTTCAGGTCATTGTGCAGAGTATCCAATTCTGTGGTCTACTGTCTATTCATAATTATTATGATGAGTAACTGAGGCAATCCATTGTAATTTTCCACCTTGGAAGCAGGTTGTATTATCAGTAAATCTAATTGATTTTTTATGTATCAAGTCTTCTAAGGGAAAGACCCCCATTGAGCCAGCAGTTTGAGTAGAGCAGTAGACAAAGTATTCTGTGTCTAATGGGTGAGCAGCTGGTATGTGTCAACTTAAAGTTGAGTATCACCTTGGCTGGGCCACGATTCTCAGTGGTTTGACAGTTAGGTGATGGTGTAGTTTGGTAGTTATGTAATGATATAATTTGGTAGTTAGGTAATGATGTAGTTATTGTCCATATAATATAATCACCTCCATGATCTGATCTGATGTGATGAGCCAGTCAGTTGTAAGAGGAGTTTCCTTGGGGGTGTGGCCTGCATCCAATATATATAGACATTCTGACAAAGCTCCCTGGCTTTTGCTTGCTCTGGATCCTGCATTTATCTCATCATCATCTGACCTCTGGTTCTTGCAACTTGTGGCAACGGCCTGCTGTGTTGCCTGCTGATCTTGGGATTTGTTGGGCTCCACAGCCTGTAAACCAGCAGACTGCTGTCTTACCTGTCAATCTTGGATTTGTCAGACCCGGCAGCTGTGTTAGTCAGAAGAAGCCTCCAGCCTGATGCCTACCTAACCCACGGTCTTGGGACTTGTCAGCCTCTACAACTGAGTAAGCCATTTCCTTGAGATAAATCTCTCTCTCTCACTCTCTCTCTCTCTCTCTATATATATATATGTGTGTGTGTGTGTGTATGTATATATATTTATACATACATATATATACATATGCTTCACTGGTTTTTCTTCTCTGGAGACTCGGCCTAAGATAGTAACCAACAGTTTTTAAGTGTTGGTAAGGTACTAAAGTCCATTTTTAGCACTTTGTTGGAGGTTCCATTGTAGGATAAGAATGTTAAGTCAGAGAATCAGCACTTTTTTCCCCCCATTTCTGTTAGAGTTCGGTAGCATGCTATCTGTAGCCACTCAATAATGGGAAGAAGCCCTTGAGAAGAAATACCCAGGAGGTGATGACCACTGGTGGAGTTTTGACAAACTTTTCAATCAGCTATAATTGCATAGGGTATAAGGGATATAGGGGATTCAAGGACTGAGGTTAATTTATTATTGTTTGCACTGCTCTCAAGTCCTCTTATTGTGAGTCTTCTACTTAAATTTGACCATGTGTCCAGTGACTTAATAAAGTTCCTAGGAGTTGTTGTTGTTAGGTGCTGTCAAGTCAGCACCAACTTACAGTGACCCTATGTACAACAGAACAAAACATTTCCCAGTCCTGTGCCATCCTCACAATCGTTGTTATGCTTGAGCCCATTGTTACAGCTACTGTGTCAATCCATCTTGTTGAGGGTCTTCCTCTTTTTCACTGATCCTCTAATTTACCAAGCATGTTGTCCTTCTCCAGGGACTAGTCCCTCCTGATAACAAAAAATGTGAGACATAATCTTGCCACCTTTGCTTCTAAGGTGAATTCTAGTTCTACTTCTTTCAAGACAGATTTGGTTGTTCTTTTGGCAGTCCATGATATATTCAATATTCCTCGCCAACATCACAATTCAGAGGAATCAATTCTTCTTCAGTCTTCTTTATTCATCATCCAGGTTTTGCATGCCTATGAGGAGATTGCAAACACCATGGTTTGGGTCAGGTGTACCTTAGTCTTCAAGGTGACATCTTTGCCTTTTAACACTTTAAAGAGGTCTTTGCAACAGATTTGCCCAATGAAATGCATCTTTTTGGTCCAGTTCTGAGGATTTTTGTTTTCTTTATGTTGAAGAGTAATCCATACTGAAGGTGTGATCTTTGATCTTCATCAGTAAATGCTTCAAATCCTCTTCACTTTCAGCAAGCAAGGTTGAGGCATCTGCATATTGCAGGTTGTTAATGAGTCTTCCTCCAATTCTGATGCCATGTTCTTCTTCATATAGTCCAGTTTCTCAGATTATTTCCTGGGCATACAGATTGAATAAGTATGGTGAAAGGATTCAACTCTGATGCACACCTTTCCTGACTTTAAACCATGCAGCATTCCCTTCTTCTGTTTCAACAACTGCCTCGTGATCCATGTACAGTCTCCTCATGAACACAATTAAAGTGTTCTGGAATTCCCATTCTTCACAATGTTATCCATAATTTGTTATGATCCACACAGTTGAGTGCCTTTGCATAGTCAATAAAGTACAGATAAACATCTTCCTGGTATTCTCTGCTTTCAGCCAGGATCCATCTGACATCAGCAATGATATCCCTTGTTCCATGTCATCTTTGGAGCCCAGCTTGAATTTCTGGAAGTTCCTTGTTGATATACTGTCACAGCTGCTTTAGAATGATCTTCAGCAACATTTTACTTGTGTGTGATATTAATGATATTGTTGGATAATTTCCGCATTTGTTTGGATCACCTTTCCTGGGAATAGGCATAAATATGGATCTCTTCCCGTCAGTTGGCCAGGTAGCTGCCTTCCAAATTTCTTGGCATAGACGAGTGGGCACTTTCAGCACTGCATCTGTTTGTAGAAACATCTCAATTGGTATTCCATCAATTCCTGGAGACTTGTTTTTTGCCAATGCCTCCAGGGAAGCTTAGACTACTTCCTTCAGTACCATCGGTTACTGATCATATGCTACCTCCTGAAATGGTTGAACATCAACCAATTAGTTTTGGTACAGTGACTCTCTGTATTGCTTCCATCTTCTTTTGATGCTTCCTGCATCATTTAATATTTTCCCCGTAGAATCCAATATTACAAATTGAGGCTTTAATTTTCTCTTCAGTTCTTTCAGCTTGAGGAATGCCGAGCATGTTCTTTCCTTTTGGTTTTCTATCTCCAGGTCTTGGCACATATCATTATACTACTTTGCTTTGTCTTCTCAAGCTGCCCTTTGAAATCTTCTGTTCAGCTCTTTTACTTCATCATTTCTTCCTTTTACTTTAGCTACTTGAAGTTTAAGAGCAAGTTTCAGAGCCTCTTCTGACATCCATTTTGGTCTTTTCTTTCTTTCCTGTCTTTTTAATGACTTTCTGCTTTCTTCATGTATGATGCCCTTGGTGTCATTCTACAACTTGTCTGGTCTTTGGTCTTTAGTGTTCAACATGTCAAATCTATTTTTCAGATGGTTTCTAAATTCAGGTGGAATATACTCAAGGTCATACTTTGGCTCTCATGGACTTGTGCTAATTTTTTTCAGCTGCAACTTGAACTTGCCTATGAGCAATTGATGATCTGTTCCACAGTTGGCCCATGGCCTTGTTCTGACTGATGATATTGAGCTTTTCCATTGCCTCTTTCCACAGATGTGTGATTCCTGTGTATTCCATCTGGTGAGGTCCAAATATAGAGTCGTCATTTATATTGTTGAAAAAAGGTATTTGCAATGAAGAAGTCATTGGTCTTGCAAAATTCTATCATGTGATCTCCAGCATCGTTTCTATCACCAAGGCCATATTTTCCAACTACCGATCCTTCTTCTTTGTTTTCAACTTTCACATTCTAATCAGCAGTAATTATCAATGCATCCTGATTGCATGTTTGATCAATTTCAGACTGCAGAAGTTGGTAAAAATCATCAATTTCTTCATCTTTGGTGTTAGTGGTTGGTGCATAAATTTGAAAAGTAGTCATTAACTGGTCTTCCTTGCAGGCGTATGGGTATTATCCTATCATTGACAGCGTTGTAGTTCAGGATAGATCTTGAAATGTTCTTTTTGATGATGAAAGCAACACCATTCCTCTTCAAGTTGTCAGTCCCGGCATAGTAGATCATATGAACTTCTGATTCAAAATGACCAATATCAGTCCATTTCAGCTCACTAATGCCTAGAATATTGATGTATATGTATTCCATTTCATTTTTGATGATTTTCAATTTTCCTAGATTCATATTTCATACATTCTACATTCTGATTATTAATGGATGTTTGCAGCTCTTTCTTCTCATTTTGAGTTGTGCCACATCAGCAAGCGAAGGTCCCAAAAACGACTGCATCTACATCCTTAAGGTTGACTCTACTTTGAGGAAGCAGCTCTTCCCCAGTCATATTTTGACTACCTTCCAACCTGAGGGGCTCATCTTCTGACACTATATCAGACAATGTTCTGCTGCTGTTCATAAGGTTTTTACTGGGCAATTCTTTTAGGCCCTCTAATTTTAGAAGGCCGAATCCTTCTTCCTAGTCAGTCTTAGTCTTGAAGCTCAGCTGCAACCTGTCTGCCATGGGTGACCCTGCTGGTATATGAATACTAGTGGCATAGCTTCCAGCATCACAGCAACATGCAAGCCCACACAGTATGACAAACTGACAGACAAGTAGGGGAAGTTTCTCTGAGTAGGATGTACTATTTCTAGTACCCAAAGGTGCTAATCAGATGTTAGGTCTCCTGTATAGTTACTAACAGTTTTTCTTTAATGTTTCTTTGGGATATATATTTCAGATAGTTTCCAAGGTAACCGCTTGGATGGTAGAGGTCTTAGATTATGTCCTCCATCAAAGCCCATTCATTATTAGTTAGATATGTTTGCATGACATTCAATGCAATGTAAGCAATGGCCTTTATCAAATAGTTGACCTTGTACAGACTGTACATCCACCTGCTCTTCACATTCATTCTAGAGTTTGTCTAACTAATTGATACTCTGTTATGAAAGTAAATTGATTTTGCTTTTCTTTCCAGAGACATATAAAAAAAAAATGTCTAATCTGCAGTACTAAGGGCCATAGTGGTGGCACATTCAGTCACTGTTCAGATGTCAGGTATAAGGGAGCAACAGTGCTACTTTCTTATCTATGACTGTATAGTCCACAGCATAGCTCCAAGCTCCAGTGGCTTCCCTAGCCAGTCAAGGTTGTTAAACTTAGAAATGAAATTAGGTAACACTCCTGCCTGAACTAGATCCCCTCTGAGAAGACTAAGTACTTTTTCTCCTAATCTGAGTTATTGTTTCAACTGTACAATCTGGGTAAGATTCTTAGCTATAGACCATTCTTGGCCATGCATTCCATTGACTTTAGTTGAATCCAGATAATAACTGTGTTTAGTCAACCTATTCATGCATCTGTGGTAAGGAGAATTCTAAGATAATCACCAAAACTCCTGACTCCTGATATACCAATACCTTCTCCCAGTTATTCAATAAAACTGCTCTGAAGGGATTTTGAAAATGTGTTTAAGGTAATCACATGACTCTTAAAGCAGAGAGTTTTCTTTAGCTGGTGGTAGAAGAGGAAGTGAGAGATTTGAAGCTTGAAAGGAATTCTAACTGAGGGAGGTTCTCTTAGCTGGTTTGGACATTGGAAGAAACACATGGAAAGGAACTCAGTATGGTCTCCAGGAGCTGAGAGAGGTCCTTGGCTGACAGCAAGCAAGAAAAACAGGGGCTTCAGTCCTACACCTGCAAGGAACTGAATTCTGTCAACAGCCTGAATTAGTTTGGAAGAGGGTCAAGAACTTCAGATGAGAACATAATCTGATGACAACTTGATTTCAGTCTTATGAGATGCTGAGCAGAGAACCCAACGAGGTCATGTCCAGGATTCTAAGAACTAGCAGCCAAAAAATGGGAGTTGGTTTGAGCTTCTAAGTTTATGGTAATATTTTTATGCATCAATAGAAAAGTAGTATAATGCTTAAGCATTCAAAACATCCTTATCAAGGTAAAGAAATAGGACAAAAGAACACCAAGTATAGTTCAAACAAGAAAAAATAAAAATAAAAGCCATGTAAACTCCAGAACCTAGAAAATTCAAGAATGTTTGAGCTCTTCACCTGGATGGGCGTAAAGCAGCCCTTGTAGTCCTTGTCTTTGCTCTTCACATCTTAATTTTCTGAAGTCCAATTGGGGTTTTGGTTTTAATCTAATTATCACTGTTTAGAGAAGTCAATTCATCTCAACTATTGCCACTGGTCTTTGTAATTTCATCAGTTGCTCAGCCTTCAGACATATGTATTACACTCCCTTCTCCCACACACAGAGGTTTGCAAGAAACTGGCCAATTGTTTTCTGGCTACCAGAAGTGTCACCGCTTATGGTTTTCCTTTTATGGCATTTTGTCTGTCCTAATTTTCTGCTTGTTTTGGGGTTTTAGTCTCTAACAGTCTCCAGCTATTTTTCTATCCCCTCTGGTGTCTAGAGCAGGTATCTCCAAAACCTTGCAGTATCCTGGGCTACTGGACCCAATAGCTGTTTGGTCTTTGTCATGGTTTGAATTTTGTCCCCTCAAAATTCATGTCAACTTGGCTAGGCTGTGATTCCCAATATTGTGTGGTTGTGCTCCATTTTGTGACCTGATGTAATTATGTGTTGTAAATTGTAGCCTCTATGCCTGTGGTTATGGTCTCGTTCGGGAGTGAGTTTTCTGTTATTTTAGTAAGGTATAAGATTAGGTTATGTTAAGGAGGATTAGGATGGGATGCACCACCCTTGCTTGAATCACACCTTATATCTTACAAGAGATAAAAGGAGAGAGAAGTAAACAGAGGAGAGGGACCTCACTACCACCAAGAAATAAGAGCTGGGAGTGCAAGGCGTCCTTTGGACCCGGGATCCCTGCGCTAAGAACCTCCTGGACTCAGGGAAGATTGATGCCAAGACACATGGAAATCTCCATGGACTGCCTATCCCACTGTTGTTGAAAGTAGTTAAGGACCTTCCCCCAAAGCCGGCAGAGAAAGAAAGCCTTCCCCTAGAGCCTGGGGCCTGATTTCAGACTTCTAGCCTCCTAAAACTGTGAGAGAATAAATTTCTGTTTACTAAAATCATCCACTTGTGGTATTTCTGTTATAGCAGCACTAGATAACTAAGACAGGCCTCTTAAGAGATCTAAACTAATGATGTCTCAGCAGGCTTTCTAGAAGATCTGGGACCAATGGACACTGTGGTCACCCTGTCTATTCTTGGGTACCAGACACCTGGTTATCAACCTTACTGGACCTCTCTTTATTCCAGGTGGAAAAGCTTCCAGCTATTGGGGGGACCAGTTAAACTCTGTAACTCCAAAATCACATGACAGCCTACATTGGATACAAACTCTTATTTAGATTTAACCAAGTCTTACTAGGGGAGACAATATGAAAACAGAGAAGTAGAAGAGCACTGGCCCCTGAACTCTTACTATTCCACAGCCTAAATGTATTGTGTGTACTATGGCCAAGTTTACAGACAGGGATCTGTCTCTGCTGGAAGGCAAAACTGGATCAGGAGCACCACATGTGTGAGCACAAACCCCACATCCACACTGTGATTCATATGTATAGGTGAGCAAAAGAGAGGCTAGGAAAAACCATCCTCTTCATCATCCTCTTTTAAGTAACAAGAAATATACCAAGTGATCTCCATATCCAGGAACAATGCTAGAAAGAATGTACACCAAGGGCCAAGGTCTATATCCCGATGTCCCTGAGAGCTGGCTTTTCTGTCAGGAAAGATGAAATCAGACAAGACGTGGCTTTCTGTAGATTAACTCAATTTGGCAGTGCCAGCTCTCTGCTAAACTAACCTAAAACTGGAAATGAGAACCAAGTCTCTAGTGATCTCCACATTTGTCTCTCATCACATAGATCCTCATATATAGAGTATCTATTCACATAATTTTCTAGATATTCTGCAATTTGTGTTTGGTTTGACTCTTAAAAAAAATAGATGCTTAGGAAAAAAGTTTTAAATTTCTAGATGGTAGAGACTTAAGTTTTACAGTTTAATCATTAGTTTCTAGTCTTATTCCATTTTTTTTAGAGAATATTTCTTTTGGGGTGTGTTTGTGTGCTCTTTCCACTTTTGGAAGGTTTCTTTGGTACCTACTAAGTGAATAATGTTAGGGACTGCTACATGGGCAACTAAAAGGAAGGCATACTCTTAATTTTCAGGTTATAGTTGATTTCTATTATCTGATTTTTCAGCTTAAAATGAACTAGGCAGCTAGTTAGCTTATTCTATCTCTCAACTTCTTTTCCCTTACCTTCTCCATTTTCACACTGTTATGTGATTTCTACATTGTTTGGACACGTAAGGTTTACATTCTATTACCCTGTGTCTTAGTTACCTAATACTGCTATAACAGAAATTCCACAGGTGGATGGCTTTAACAAGGAGAAATTTATTCTGTTGTTCTAGTAGGCTAGAAGTCTGAATTCAGGGCATCAGCTCCAGGGGAAGCTTTTCTCTCTCTGTCAACTCTGGAGGAAGGTCCTTGTCATCAATCTTCCCCTGATCTAGGAGCTTCTCTGCAAGGGAACCCTGGGTCCAAAGGACGTGCTCTGTTCCTGGCACTGATTTCTTGGTGGTATGAGGTCCCTGTGTCTCTCTGCTAGCTTCTCTCTTTTATGTCTCAAAAGAGATTGGCTCAAGACACAACCTAATCTTGTAGATTGAGTCCTGCCCCATTAACATAACTGCTGCTAATCTCACCTCATTAACATCATACAGGTAGGATTTATAACACATAGGAAAATCACATCAGATGACAAAATGGTGGACAGTCACACAGTACAGGAAATCATGGACTAGCCAAGTTGACATACATTTTTTGGGGGACTCAATTCAGTCTACAACACCCTAATACATTTGATTTACTCTTAAATTCAACAGTTAAACATGATCAGTGTTTACCACTAGTCTTTTTGCCTTTACTTTTCTCATTTTAGGTATTATGTTTGTGTTTGATCCTTCTTTATTGATTATCATTGAACTAATTGGATTTTCATGGACCAACTATTGGCAAGAAATGTATGGTGGAGAGGAGGAATTTAAGGATGGGAAGGAGCCAGAATAGCGTTCCAGACTATCTGGCTCACCTAACTCAAAGGTCCCCTTCTCTTCTGCTGCCAGAGAAACAGACCACCTCTTGCAAATATGGTGTGTCTGTGTGATTCTGAATTTACCTCCCCTGCTTCTTAGAACCAAACTGAGTCCAAGAACACGTCTGAAGCCAGCCAGTTCACCCAGTTCCTGAAGTTGGCATAAAGAGATTTAAAGGTACAGCTTTTGCTCATCAAGTGCGTCCCTCATCTTTAGGAACTCTGAATCCTATAATTAGGTCTGTGATATTAATTATTATTATTATTTAGATCTTCTATATCTTAATTTATTTTTTGCCTATGTGATCTATCCTAGATTAAGAGTTGTTAATTTTGAATTAAAATCTCCCATTTCAGATATGTTTTGTTGATTTCTCCATTAATTTTCTTTAGTATTTGCTTCATAAATGTTGTTCCTACAATCTAGGTCATAAATATTCTTAACTCTTATTTGATAATGTTGTTTAGGTCTTCTGTAAACTCACCAATTTTCTGTTTGTTCTATTGATTATTCAGAGAGGAGTTTTGAAGTTTCTAGCTACAATAGTGGACTTTTAAAAAAATATATAATGTCTTATATTCATTCTAACAAGGAGCCCTGGTGGCACAGTGGTTAAAGAGCTTGGCTGCTAACTGAAAGGTCAGCTGTTCAAACCCACTAGCCACTCTGTGGGAGAAAGAGGTGGCAGTCTGATTCCGTTAAGATTACAGCCTTGGAAACCCTATGAAGCAGTTCTATTCTGTCCTATAAGGTCACTATAAGTCAAAATCAACACAGTGGGTTTTTTTTTGATCCATTCTAACAGATCTTGTTTGCATATTTTGAGGTTACGTTGGTAGATACATTAACATGTACCATTGTTGTTTCTTTTATTGCCTTGATCCCTTTATCGTTATGTAATGCCACTCTTTACTCCCAGTAATATCCTTTGTTCTGATATGTTTATAGAGACTCCAGCTTTCTTTTGATTAAAACCTGTTGTTGTAGAGTCGATTCCTAATCATAGCAACACTATAGGACAGAGTAGAACTGTCCCATAGGGTTTCCAAGAAGCACCTTGTTTTGATTAGTATTTGCATGCTATACCCATTTTATCCTTTTATTTTTAAGTATACAACTCTTTATATTTAAATGAATTTTTTGCAGACAGTGTCTTGTTTTTTTTAATCCAGTTTGACAATTTATGTCTTTTAAATAGTTTATTTAGGCCATTTATACTTAATGTGATTTTTATGTCTACCATTTTTTAATTTTCTGTTTCTTCTCTCTACTTATTTCTTTTTTTTTTTTAACCTTCCTGTGAGTTACTTGAACATATTTTATAATTCCATTGTGATTTATCTATAGTTCTTTTGAGTGTATCTTTTTGTATAGCTCTTTTAGTGGTTGCTATGTGTATTCTGGAGCTCTGGTGGTGCAGTGGTTAAGAGCTTGGCTGCTAACCAAAAGACTGACAGTTTGAATCCACCAGCCACTTCTTGGAAACCCTACGAGGTAGTTCTACTCTGTCCTATAGGGTCACTGTGAGTCAGAACTGATTTGATGGTGATGGGATGCTTATTCTAGTGTCCCCGGGTGGCACAGCAGGTAAAACACTTGACTACAAACCAAAAGCTTGGACATTTGAACCCATCTAGAGACACCTCAGTGATCTGGTGATCTGCTGCTGAAAGGTCACAGGTTTGACAATCCTATCGAAAAGTTTTACTCTGCACACATGGGATTGTCATGAGTCAGAATTGACTGGATGACAATTAACGACAAGATAACAACAATGTATACTCCATTGTATATTCTGTATATTCTATACAATCTATATCACAGTGTATTTGTGTCATCAGTTCATCACAGGATAATATATATAATCTAATCACAGTCTACTGGTGTCATCAGTTTCTAAGTTCAAATAGATTTTAGAAACCTTACCTCATTTGCATCCCATTATCTTCCTGTTTATGATAGAATTGTCTTAAATATTTCATCTACATACATTTAGAGCCTATCTTAGTTATCTAGTGCTGCTATAACAGAAACAACACAAGTGGGTGGCTTTAACAAACAGAAATTTATTCCTTCACAGTCTAGGAGTCTAGAAGTTCAGATTCAGGGTGCCAGCTCCCAGGGAAGGCTTTCTCTCTCCGTCTGTTCTAGCGGAAGTTCCTTGCCATCAATCTTCCCCTGGTCTACGAGCTTCTCAGAGCAGGGACCCCAGGTCCAAAAGAAGAGCTTCATTTCCAGTACTTCTTTCTTGGTGGCATGATGTCCCCTTTTCTCAGTTTGCTTCTCTCTTGTTTTATCTCTTGTAAGATAAAAGGTGATGGAGGTTGTACCCCAGGGAAACTCCCTTTACATTGGATTAGGCTGTACCTGAGTAAGGGTGCTGCAAATCTTTAACATAATCTAAACTTATCTCATTAACTACAGACAGAGATTAGGATTTACAATACATTGGATAATTACGTCAGATCACAAAATGGTGGACAACCACACAATACTGGGAATCTTGGCCTAGCCAAGTTGATACACACTTTTCAAGAGACACAATTAAGTCCATATTAGAGCCACATCACAGTGTTACATTTTTTGCTTCAACCATCAAACATAATTTATACACCTTAAGAGAAGATAGTCTATTATATGTGTTCACATTTTTGCTGTATTCTTTCTTCCTTTCTGGTATTCCAAGCTTCCTTCTTTTATTGTGTTCTTTCTGTTTAAATAACCTGCTTTAGCCATTCCTTTAGGATAGGTCTGTAAACAACAAAATTCTTTCTGAGTTTTTTTTTTTTTCTATCTGAGCATACCTTGATTTTCCCTTTATTCTTGAAGAATGTTTTCACTGGATGTAAGATTCTTTTCTGTTAGCTCTTGAAAAAATATTGTGCTGCTTCCTTCTTGGCTTTTGCTTCCCACTTGGCCTTTGCTTTCTTCGGTTTTTGATATAAAATCTGTTGTCATTGTAATTGTTTTCCCTCTATATGCATTTTTAAAAAAAATCCTGTTACTATCAAATCGATTTTGACTCACGGCAACCTCATGTGTTACAGACTAGAATTGCTTTTTAGGGTGTTCTTAGCTATAATCTTCATGGAAGAAGATTTCCAGGCCTTTCTCCCGCAATGTCACTGGGTGGGTTTGAATTGCCAACCCTTAGGTTAATAGTCAAGCACATATTTTTTGTACCATCCAGGGACATTTTTCCTCTATAAGTAAGGTGTTGGACTGTTTCAATTTTTCTTTGTTTTTATTTTTCAGAAGTTGGACTGTAATGTGCCTTGGTGTCTATGTCATTGTTTTTATTCTGTTTTGGGGTTTGCTCAGTACTTGAATTTGTAGATTTGTGTCTCTTGATAAAGTTGGAATATTTTTAGACATTATTACTTCAAGTACTTTCTTCAGCCCCTTTTCTTTCTCTTTTCTTCCCAAGATTTCAGTGACACAAATTATCTTTTCCCACAGATCTCTAAAGCTCTGTTCAATTTTCTCAATCTGTTTTCTTTCCATTAACTAAACTGAGTGATTTCTATTGTTATATATTCCAGTTTACTCACTCTTTCTCTATTCCCTCTATGCTACTGTTGAGTCCATCCAGTGTTTTTTTTTTTTTTTATTGTATTTTCAGCTGTAGGCTTTTTACTTTATTATTATTTATATCTTCTGTTTCTTTGCTTAGACTTTATTTTGCTAAAATTTCTACTTTATCATTTGTTTCAAGAATGTTTGTAATTGTCATTGAAGCATTTTTTATCATGGTTGCTTTAAACTCTGTTAGATAATTCTAACATCTCTGTCTTTTAGATGTTGGCATTTATTTATTGTATTTTTACAATAAATGATCTTCCTCATTCCTGGTATGATGAGTGACTTTTGATTGAATCCTGGACATTTTGTATTGTGTTATTAAACTCTGGATCTTACGTAAATCTTCTTTTTTAGCTGGCTTTCTTTGACACTACTCCAGCAGGATAAGGAAGGAGGCTGTTACTTTCTCACTGCCAGATGGATGTAAGTTTAGGTTCCCCACTGGGGTTTTATTAATCCCCAAGTGTGTGTGAGTTCTTTTTGTTACTTCTGGGTGGAGGAGGGAGTTGAAGTTCCCAACAAACACCATAACAGGGGTAGTTTTATACTGCTGGGTAGTCTGAAAGTCCTGTCTTCACTAGGTCTCCTCTGCACCACTCAGCGAGGATAGGGAGTGGCATCTCATTATTGGTGGGTTGGGGTAGAAGTTCAGGCTTTTCAGTGTGGTCTCGACTGACCCCTGTGTGGGAAGTGTGTTATTGTCTAGTGAGGATGACATTCCTCACTCCCTTCTGAGCCTTCTCTGACACTATCACAGTGGTGTGTTGGGTTATCTTGTTACAACCTCAGAAGAGTAGAAGTCTAGGCTTCCCATTTGGCCTTTGCTAACACGGGTGGGGTAGAGCCACAGTATTTGGCCAAAGAGATAAGTGAAGCTATTCATATTTCTAGATCTCATTTTTAAGCATTTCTCCTTTCTAGTTCCTGCCCTGAAAAGTTCTGCCACCTCAGCAACACTGAAATTTAATCGTTGTTTTCTTTATGTAGTGAGATGCTTGATCCTTGAGCTCCATTTTCCTTTGCACAGCTTGAAAAGTACTACCAAGGCAAATCTAGAACACTGTGGAGGCTAAACTGATGTGTTTCCCTCCTGTATTAGTTTCCTAGAGCTGCCATAAAAAATTACCATAAATTGGACACCTTAAAACAACAAAAATTTATTCTAGAAGATAGAAGCCCAAAATCAAAGCATCAGCAGGGCCATGCTCTCTCCAAAGTCTCTAGGGAAGAATTTTCCCTTCCCTCTTCTAGCTTATTGTGGTTGCTGTTAATCCTTGGTGCTCCTTGGCTTTTGGCAGCATAACGCCAATCTCTGACTTTCTCTTCACATGGTCTTCTTCCTTGCATCTCACCTGTGTCTTCAATTCTCTCGCTTTATAAAGACACCAGTCATTAGATTTAGGGAACAGTAGTTTAAGCGTTTGGCTGGTAACCAAAAGGTCTGCAGTTAGAATCTACCAGCTGCTCCTTGGAAACCTGATGGGGCAGTTCTACTCTGTCCTATAGGGTCACTGTGAGTCAGAATTGATTTGATGGCAACCAGTTTGGAGTTTCTTTGGTCTAATCCACTATGATCTCATCTTAACTTGATTATATCTGCAAAGACCCTATTTCCAAATAAGGTCCATTTACAGGTACTAGAGGTTAGGATTTCAACATACCTTTTAGGGTATGTAATTCAACCCACAACAGTCTGTCCTCTCACCCCCTGAAAATTCAAGTCCTTCCCATGTGCAAAATACATCCACCCAATCTCAACATACCCAAAGGTCTTAACTCACTTCAACACTAAGGCTAAGTCCAAAATTCTGTCTAAATAAGAACAAAAAAAATTGCAAATCTCATCTCCTAAATTATCTAATTCAGCTGTGGCTGAGACTCCAGGTATGTCCATCTTGGGGGAAAAAATCTGTCTGTGGACTTGTGAAAATAGAAAATAAACTATTTGCTTTTGAAAAATACAATGGTGGGACAGCAATAGGAGAGACATTATCATATCAAAAGAGATAAATTGGAAGGAATAAAAGGGTTACAGGTCCCAAGCAAATCCAAAACCCAACAGGAAAAGATTCCATTAGTTTTCAAGGCTGGATAATAATCTTCTGTGGCTCCATGCTCCAGCTTCTGGGCCCGGGAAGGACTTCAGTTTCTGTGTACTGGTATGGGGTAGGTTGGGATAAACAGTGCTATGGATGAAATTCAAGATTACGAATCAAGTCTCGCTAGATTTAGAATGAGGTCCTACACTCTGGTCATCATGGAATTCTAGTAGAGATGTAGATGCTTGGAAAGCCTCTGGGCTATGAGGGTACACATAGGGGGCCTAGGCATGACTTGGTAGAGAATTACACTAAGTCAATTTAGTCATCAAACCCTTATTCTCCATTTCTCTCCTCCTTACCATTCAATGAGTGTTGGGGAAAGGCTCAGCATACTCATTTCAAGGGTCAACAGGCTGTGGAGTGGACTTTGCCAATGGAAATCTGAGCTGGAGCCCCAGGGATAGGGTAGTTTGAGGGAGGCTATGTAAGTGGCAGTGAAAGTATGCTTTCCTTAACCTACCCACTCTCCCTAGTCAGATGTTAAGGAGTAAGTTGAAGTCCAAAGAGGTGCACCTGGATAGGAATCTGGATGAGACATTTGGAGGCAGTACAGATGACCTAACCTGAAAGGAGTCCAGATTGAAGCAAGTGATCATTTTTAAACTGGTATAGGAGTTCAAACAAACTACGGTGAAGATCCAGCTAGGAACAGGGAAGAAGGGATATGGAAGGAAGGGATGGTTTAGAGTGTAAATTGATGAGACTTAGTAAATAATTGAAATTGGGAGGTACTAAAAGGAGTAGCATTCAAGCTTGAGAAGCTGAGCGATGTGATTTATTAAAATTTATATATAGAGAGAAAAAGTCAAATTTTAGTGGTAATGAGTTCCATTTAGAATTTTTGAGTTTTATGTGATTGTGGGACATCTAAATAAAAATGGCCAGAGAATGACATTGAAGAAAATGATTTGACTTAGTAATAAAGTTTTGGATATCATCAGAATGCACATATTACTCAAAGCAGTAGACTTTGAGAAGTGGACCAAGAATGAAATCTTACATGACACTAATTTTCAAAAGTTAGGCAGAGGAAAATGACATCACAAAGGAAACATAGGCCATGTAATGAAGTGAGGCAAAAGTTGTAAGAATAAAGAAATAGTCAATAATGTCAAATCATAGAGGAGTCAACTATGATAAGAACTTAAAAATGTCCATTCTAATTTGCAATTAGTGGGTCACTTGTAACCCCAGCCAAAGCAGATTCAGTGCTGGGTGGGAAAAGAAGCCAGACTACAGTGAGTTGAAGAGTAAGTGAATGGTGAAAAAGGGACTAAGATGACTGTAGACTCCTTTCTCACTATTAATTAAGTAATTAGGGAGTGGTTATTTTTTGTCTTTTTTGTTGTTAATAAAGATTGAACAGACCTGAGAATGTTCACAACCTCAAGAATCAGTAGAGAGGAAGAATTTAATGAAATAAGGATGGCAGGCTTCTGCAAAGATTTATCCAGAGTACAGAACACAAGGAATAACACTTCTTTTTACTGAAATAGGACAAAAGATTAAAAAAAAATATGCTTTTTAATGTAGATATATTTGTAGGTGTCAGAAGAAAAGGTTGATGAGATTCTTGCCACAAGTTGTGTATGTTCTCTGAAGTAAAAGTCAGACATCTGCTAAAAGTGAAAGCGAAGTATGAATGTCCTGATGGGACTGGAGAAATTTTGGAGTAGCTTTGGCTGGAATTGCAAAAATAAGCAGAACAGAAGCATATAACAGGATTGATGGCCATAACCAAGTTCACAACTGAAGTTCAGGTCTATAAACCTATAGCAACTTTAATCCACTCAGCTTGATTTTGCTTTTTTTTTTCTTCTTTCTTTAAGCAATGCTCTTTATGCCAGAGGGAGAAAAAGAGAAGTCAGGTAGCTGAGGTCATAAAAGTACTCAATTTTTGTAGGGGAAATCGGTGGAGGGATTGAAATGTTAAGAGATAATTTATGAAAACTGTTAATAAGGTCAAATGCTACAGAAACACCATAGCACATGGTTTGCAACAGCCCTTCCATACTGACCCAAACCATAAGATTTTAAAATGTTCAAGTTCTCCAAATAACAACAGGACATTTATTATATCATGTTGCTCACCTCCTATCTTTCCAATAACAATACTCTCTCTATATATACATACATATATATATACCCCTGTTGCCATCAAGTTGATTATGACTCATGGCAATCCCATGTGTTACAGAGTAGAATTGCTCCATAGGTTTTCTTTTTTTTTTTTTTGGCTACAATCTTTATGAAAGCAGAATGCCAGGTCTTCTTTCTGTGGCACCTCTGTATAAGTTTGAACCACCAATCTTTACGTTAGTAAATTAACATAGACCATTTGCACCACTGTCTTAATTATCTGTTTTTGTTGTTGTTAGATGCCATCAGGTCAGTTCCGACTCATAGTGACCCTATGTATAACAGAACAAAACACTGCCTGTTCTTGTGCCATGCCCACAATTGTTATGCTTGAACCCATCGTTGCGGCCACTTTGTCAATCCATCTCATTGAGAGTCTCCCTCTTTTTCACTGACCCTCTACTTTACCAAGCATGATGTCCTTCTCCAGGGATTGATCCCCCCTGACAGCATGTCCAAAGTATGTAAGACCTAGTCTCAACATCCTTGCTTCTAAGGAGCATTCTGGAAGTAGACCCGGCAGTCTACTTCTGAAAAGAATTAGCCAGTGAAAACGTTATGAATAGCATTAGTTATCCAGTGCTGTGATAACAGAAATACCATAAGTGGGATGGCTTTAACAATGGGAAATTTATTCTCTCACAGCTTAGTAGGCTAAAAGTCCAAATTCAGGATGCCAGCTCCAGAGGAAGGCTTTCTCGCTCTAGGGAAAGGTCATGTCATCAATCTTCCCCTGGTCTAGGAGCTTCTTAGCTCAGGGACCCTGGGTCCAAAGGACACATGCTCCTTCTCTTCTTGCTTGGTAGCATGTCTTCACTGTCTTTCTGCTCACTTCTCTCTTTTATATCTCAAAAGAGATTGACAACCTGATCTTGTAGATTGAGCCCTGCCTAATTAACATAACTGCCTATAATCCTGCCTCATTAACATCATAGAGGTAGGATTTACAACATATAGTTAAATCACATCATATGATAAAATGGTGGACAATCACACAATACTGGGAATCATGGCCTAGCCAAGTTGACATACATTTTTGGGGGTCACAATTCAATGCATAACAGCCACCCAGGGATCTTGTATATATGTTGTTGTTGTTAGGTGCCATCAAGTCAGTTCCAACTAATAGCGACCCTATGTACAACAGAATGAAGCACAGTCTGGTCCTGCACCATCCTCACAACTGTTGTTATACTTGAGCCCATTGTTGCAGCCACAGTGTCTATCCATCTCTTTGAGGGTATTCCTCTTTCTTGCTGACCCTCTACTTTACCAAGCATGATGTCCTTCTTCAGGGACTGATCCCTCCTGATAACATGTCCAAAGTATGTGAGATATAGTCTTGCCATCGTTGCTTCTAAGGAGCATTCTGTTTGTACTTCTTTCAAGACAGATTTGTTCATTCTTTTGGCAGTCCATGGTATATTCAATATTCTTCGCTGACACCACAATTCAAAGGCGTCAATTCTTCTTCTTCCTCCTTATTCATCATCCAGCTTTCACATGTGTATGAGACAATTGAAAACACCATAGCTTGGGTCAGGCACACCTTAATCTTCCAGGTGACAGCTTTGCTTTTCAACACTACCAAGTGGTCTTTTGCAGCAGATTTACCCAATGCAATGTGTCATTTGTTTTCTTGACTGTTGCTTCCATGGGTGTTGATTGTGGATCCAAGTAAAATGAAATCCTTGACAACTTCAATCTTTTCTCCATTTATCATGATGTTCCTTATAGGTCCAGTTGTGAAGATTTTTGATTTCTTTATGTTGAGGTGTAATCCATACTGAAGGCTGTGGTCTTTGATCTTCATCAGTAAGTGCTTCAAGTCTTCTTCACTTTCAGCAAGCAAGGTTGTATCATCTGCATATTGCAGGTTCTTAATGAGTCTTCCTCCAATCCTGATGCCCCATTCTTCATATAGGCCAGCTTCTCTGATTATTTGCTCAGCATACAGATTGAATAAGTATGGTGAAAGGATACAACGCTGACACACACCTTTCCTGACTTTAAACTACTCAGTATCCCTTTGTTCTGTTCTAACAGCTGCCCTCACGGACACAATTAAGTGTTCTGGAATCCTCTTTCTTCGCGATGTTATCCATAATTTGTTATGATCCACACAGTCGAATGCCTTTGCATAGTCAATAAAACACAGGTCTATATCTTTCTGGTATTCTTTGCTTTCAGCCAGGATTCATCTGATATCAGCAATACTATCCCTGGTTCCACGACCTCTTCTGAATCCAGCTTAAATTTCTGGCAGTTCCTTGTTGATGTACTGCTGCAACTGCCTTTGAATGATCTTCAGCAAAATTTTACTTGTGTGTGATATTAGTGACATTGTTTAATAATTTCCACATTCCATTGGACCACCTTTATTGGGAATAGGCATAAATATGGATATCTTCCAGTCTGTTGGCCAGGTAGCTATCTTCCAAATTTCTTGGCATAGATGAGTGAGCACTTCTAGGGCTGCATCTGTTTGTTGAAACATCTCAATTAGCATTCCATGAAATCCTGGAGACTTCAGTGCAGCTTGGACTTTTTCCTTCAGTACCATCAGTTCTTGATCATATGCTACTTCCTGAAATGGTTGAACAATGAACAATTCTTTTTGATGTAGTGACACTGTGTATTTCTTTCATCTTTTTTTGATGCTTCCTGTGTCGTTCAATATTTTCCCCATAGAATCCTTCAGTATTGCAACTCGAGGCTTGATTTTTTTTTTTTTTTTTTCCAATTCTTTCAGCTTGAGAAATGCTGAGCATTCTCTTCGCTTTTGGTTTTCTATCTCCAGGTGTTTGCACATGTCATTATAATACTTCGTCTTCTTGAGCTGCCCTTTGAAATTTTCTGTTCAGCTCTTTTACTTCATCATTTCTTCCTTTTGCTTTAGCTACTGAACGTTCAAGAGCAAGTTTCAGAGTCTCTTTTGATATCTATTGTGGTCTTTTCTTTCGTTCCTCCCTTTTTAAGGACTTTCTGCTTCCTTCATGTATGATAACCTTGATGTCATTCCACAACTCATCTGATCTTCGATCATTAGTGTTCAATATGTCAAGTCTATTCTTGAGATGGTCTCTAAATTCAGGTGGGATGTACTCAAGGTTGTTCTTTGGCTCTCATGCACTTGTTCTAATTTTCTTCAGTTTCAACTTGAACTTGCATATGAACAATTGATGGTCTGTTTGGCAGTCGGTACCTGGCCTTGTTCTGACGGATGATATTGTGTTTTTCCACAATCTCTTTCCACAGACGTAGTCAATTTGATTCTTGAGCACATACACACACACACATATTAGCATACTCAGCTGGAGTGAGTATGGGATAAATAGTGGGATATATGGCATGGGATAAATAGTGCTATTTACAAACAGAAAGAACAAATTAAGATTAAATTTGAATTATGAGAGCTGTAAGTAAGGTAAGATTATTAACATTATAGAAATATTTTCGTTCCTCAAAAGGTGGGCAGTTCGAATCTACCAGCAGCTTCTAGGAAACCCTCTGGGGCAATTCTACTCTGTCCTATAGGGTCGCTATGAGTCAGAATCTACTCGACATCAATGGGTTTTATGTTCAGACTGAAATGTTTAAGTGAAAGCAACTGTACTCTTTCATGTATGAATATTAATTACATATATATGTGTGTCTGTGTATACACACACATCCTAGAAAGTGAAGAATTCGAGTTTGGATGTTCCGTACTCACCGTGTTGAAAGATTTACATATGTTACTTAGTATAATCATACAATAACTTTTACACATGTCTATTATTTTACCAAAGAATAAGCACATTTACAGAGATTTAATAACTTGCCTAAGATTACAGCACTTTTAAGTCAAACGGCAGTAATCAAACCCTATTTCTTTGGCTCCGAAGCTAACATTCTTTCAACTATGTCTTACCAAAGTCCTTCATTTTGCATTATCATCATGTGTTCTCTTTTAATATTAAAAAACACTTTGAAAAAATTCTACTACATGCTCCACTCCAAGATTCTTTTCAGTATTTGATTTCTGCTTTGATTGCTTCATCTCTCTGCATATGAACTGTCACCTTCCAACCCTCTACTCCCAATTTCCAGCAGCAGGAGCTGAGGTATTACCATTGAAAGCTGTGGCTCTGTAAACAAAGGCTGATAAACTCTGTTTTCAAGTAAAAGGGCTAAATTTTCACAAACATATAAAAATTTATGACCCTTTTCACCTTCAGAATCCAATACATTTGCATCTCAAATATTAAGTCATATTGAAAATAACTTCGGATTTTCTTATTTATAATTTTCTTCTAAGCCTCCAACACATTGTTTTGATTTTCTTAAAGTGGCATGTTACTATTGTTATTTCAGGGTAAGATTTAATTTTTGAAAGGGTCATTTTTTTAGTACCAAATCTGGGAATATAGTGGATGATTCAGCTGAATCAGTTAGGAATACAAATAAAAACCAGTTGCCATTGAGTCGATTCTGACTCATGTCTTCAGATGTGTTAGAGTAGAACCGTGCTCCATAGGGTTTTCAATGGCTGATTTTTCAGAAGTAGATTGCCAGGACTTTCTTCCAAGGTGCCTCTGGATAGGCTTGAATTTCTAATTTTCTGGTTAACAGCCAAGAGCTTTAACCATTTGTGCCACCCAGGGAGTCCAAGAATAAAAATAATAGCTTATAAAATCTGATATTTTCTGAGCTCTTACTACGTGCTGAACAACATGCTCAGCATTTGACATTCTTTTACTTTGGAATCCTCACCACAGTCTAATGAGGTAAGTGTTATTATCATGGACTTCATTTTACAAATCAACATCTGAGGCACAGAAAGATTTTAAGTAATTTTTCACAAAGCTAGCGATTCAATGAGGTAGAACCTAAACTCAGGCCTATCTGATTTAAAAGCCCAGGTTCTTCATTCATTCTGCATGTCATCTCTCACAAAGGAATTTTTTAAGAACAGTCCCTGAATGTTTTAAGAGATTGATAACTTTATGAGATAAGTGTAGATTCTGTAGGTAACTACTATAGAGGATAGGATATATTGTATATGTGCATATTTGTGGATTTGCTAAAGTATTAATCTGGATCCTTTAAAGATATTCATTTTTCTTTTAGTCTTTAAAAGCTATAAGAAAGCTTACTATCTCAAAGTAATAAATCAAAAACTAAAAAGATAAACTGAATCCAGTGGATTTGAGAGAGAGTGGGAGAGGTATTTATTTTTCTTGTTTTTTAGGTTATTATCTGTGATGGTTTTTTTAACTCACTACACTAGGAAAAAAACACATTATAAGAAATATTTACCATTATTGAGGTTTAATCTGTTTAAAAAGATAAATCAGAATATATAGACCAGATAGGGAAGGGGCGGTGCTGGTTTTGTTAAAAAAAAAAAGGAGAGATAGTAAATATTTAGAAACTATCTAAATTTTTGGATAATATATTTATTAAGTTTCACTCTTAAAATAAAAGAAGAGAGACTGTTGCTGGAAGTTAAATAATAATGTTCCAATACAGAAAATTAATTATTTTTTCTACTTATTAAGGTCAAGGAAAACTATAAAATTCAAGCAGGAAGGCTAATAAGTGCTTATAGTTAATAGATACCGCTATCAAGATATATAATTTTAGTATTATTATTGTGATATGAGGAGCCCTTGAGTGTTGCAAACAGTCTAACTCTCAGCTACTAGCCAATAGGTCAGCAGTTCGAACCCACCCAGAGGCGCCTTGGAAGACAGGCGTGGCAAATTTGCTTCCAAAAGGACACAGCCTTGCAAACCTTATGGAGTAGTTCTACTTGTCTGCACACATGGGGTCACCACGAGTCAGAATCAACTCAAGGGCAACTAACAACAACATTGTGATATTAAAAAAAAGTAGGTAGTAATGGTCAAATGTTTGTTTACCTTGGTATAATAAAACAAAGCTTGATATAATGTAAAAGGATAGGCAAGGGGGACTCCATTATAATTCTTCTGACTGAGTAATTCTTAATTGGATACTATCTTATCTAAAATCTATCTTTATAATAATTCTAAGTACAAACTTTTGTTAAGATTATTTTTATTCTAAAAGTGACTGAAAATATAGTGGGTTTCAGTGCAGAAACAAAGCTATAAGAAAACAATGGAAAGAAACATTTTTTAGATTGTGTTGGTAATGTAAATTTTGAATGGAGGAATAAGGTACTGAATATGTCAATAAAAATGATTCTGCAGCTGACTCAAGAGTGAGCTTTAGTGACACAAAAGGTAACTTGGTGCCAAACTCAGCTTTTGTTTGTTATGTGCAATTATCTGAATTTCCAATTCCTGTCTTACCTGCAGTTGACTGTATTTATAAGACATATCACACATTATGGAGATTTGATTTTTAAAAAATTTTTTCAGAATAAATGTTGCCTACTTTAGCTAATATAGGGTCATTTAAACTCTTGGAGGCATGTATAGGATCATTTAAACTCTTGGAGGCATGTATAATACATCTGTTTGTAATTAAATGAAGAATGAAATTATAGGCTAACATTTTTTAAAAATTAAGAACTGATGTTTAAACAAAAATAACAAGACTGTCTACTGTGGCGCTATAGCTTGCATCTCTACCTTTTGAACTATGAGCAGTCATCATTAGGTAGTGGTATCTGAAGTCTTTTGAAAATGAGAGAAAAAAGTTCCTATTTGTTTCTTTTGAATTTCTCTTTGTAATGAGTTGGCAATGCCTTCTGTGCCCACTGCTGATGTAAACCTGATCAAATTCTCAACTCATACAGCTACTGTCTCAATAGACAAAACAAGGCCTGGCGGGAGTGATTATTAAAAAATAACAATAGAGGAGGAACAGACACGGAAAAGCCAAATCCGTAATGGGAACTTTACTGATGTTGGGCTCTCCTGTCACATCAGAGAACACAGTCCTTTTAATTATGCCATATTTTTTGTTGAGTGATAGCCATACTGCAGAGGCAGCAAGGATGAAGGAATGGTGATCAACTGTGGGAGATACAGTCCTGAGAAGGAATAGCATGCACCATGTCTCTCAAGCTGTTAGGTGTTAGTTATTAGGAAATAGAATGAGGTAATGATTTCATTCATGCTGATAGGAAGTGGCACACTAAAGGAGGAGAGTCAGCAGTATACAGCACAACGATTTTCTGATTTTTAATACCATGGATGCTGTCATCATTTGAGAAGAATAATTCCAGCTAGCTTCTACATTTTGGAATACATCTATTGATGTACTATTGATTTCATTTATTATTTCCCATGACACATCAACATTGGATCCACAATCTTAAAAAGTATATTACATTTTAGATAGGAGAAGAGATTTTCAGTTTGGGGCTGATTCCCTTAGACTGGGGAAATGGAAAATTAGGAGTAACTAGAATTTCTGTTGAAAGTCATTGAGAGTGGAAAGTTGCCCCCCCAACCCCAATAGAAGAAAAAAAAAAGTAAGGTTTTAACATTAAAAAAAAGTCTAGTTTTGCAAAATGATCCTTACTCGATTTTGCCTAAACAAACTTCCATGTGACAATAAACATGTAAAAATACAAATTAAGAACATTTTGTAAAGAGAATGATTTTTTCTTCTATTAGACCTAGAACAATTAACTCCTTATTAAGAAACTATATCAATAAATGTTAACAGAGTGATGTAATCTTATTTACTATTCTGGACTTAATACATTCATAGTAATTTTTATTTATAAATATTTAAAATTTCTGTATCAAAGATTGTCTCCAACATCTTCAGTTCAAATTCAAATTGTTTCACAGAGTAATAATAGGAAACATAAAGACATAAAGAAAATATATAAAATATAGCCATTTCAACATGATTGAGTTGGGGTTTATAATTACAGTGTGAGGATCAGAAAGAACAACAACAACAAAAAAAACCATACTTTTTCATATGACAGAAATGAGTGTGTTTCTGCACAAACAAGACAAAAAAAAATGGTTTCCATAGGAACAAGGCATCATGTGAAACCTCAGAACAGCTCCTCCCTCCATTTCAGAGTTTCTTTCTGGCACTCTGCTTGCAGAAGTGCTTGCATGGAAAAGCAGCTCTTGCCTTTGCAAAGCTGACAGGTAAACTCAAGCAGGGAGAAAAAGTGCCAACAGGTAACAGCATGTATATCACTCAGGGATGCTTGCACATCAGGAACAATTCGTGTCAATCTGTTCCCAAATGGTACAGCCCTTTACGTACAATTCTCTTAAAAAAAAAAAAGATATAAAGAAAATATCTTTGTCCTTTGTTTTCAGCAATACATGTAAGACATGGGGGAGGGAGTGTTCAAAGACACATGTTTCTGAGTACATGTTTGAAAGGTTTTCACTAAAACAAAAGTGGGGAGGCTCTGCATGGTGGCTGATGACCATTGGGGGTGGCAGGAATCTTTTGAGTGAAATACAACCCAGCTGGTGGGATAATAGGGGTTCTGTAGTGCCTGAACTATAGGGAAGTTAGTGGACATCCATCAAGCTAGGTTAATGGTGGGTGAATGGAAAATGGTTTAAGGTAATTTCCTAAATGGTAAGCTACAGTAGGTAGAGATTTGCATAAATTGCAGGATGCATTAAAAGGCTTTTTTTTTTTTTTTTTGCCACATACATATTTTCTCATGACTTCTTCTGAATCCCTTAGAAAATTAGTAGCTGCAAAATTATACCCATTCAGTGTGGACCCTGGAAACTACTCTGGAAGAGCAGTGGAATTAAATTGACTTCTGCACTTATATCTAGATTGGGCAATGCCTTTATTTTCTCCTATTTAACTTGCTTATTTGTCTTAAGGTCAAAAGTACAGTATATTTGAGAAAATATGAGAAGTACCAGGATAAATACAATGTTTCAAGGTAAAGTCTAAGGAAGTGTGGATTTATGCTAGAGATGCAGTATCCTATTCTATATATGCTTTCCCACCCCCCACCCTTCTTCACCCCCACTCGACCTCCTCTGCTTCCTGTGGTGACAGTCTCTTGGCTGGGAAACACCAGCTGCTTGGATTCCACCCACCGCGCTGCCAACTCCCTGAGTGCCATTTGTTGGTTGCTGGTGTTGCTTTTTTCCACTTCTTTTGATTTCTTCCTTACCTCTCACCACTTCCCCTCCTTTCATTCAAATACCTGGCTCCGTGTGCCATCTTTGCTTCTTCCTAAGGGGCTGCAGAGCTCCGTTTGAGTGTGGAACTGCTTCCCGGTCTGGGCTGCCATGCTGGTGGGATCCCTGGACATTTGTTTTTTGTCTGTTTTCAGTTGTTCATTTGTTTTCTTTTCCTTTTCTTGAGATGAAGCCCATTCTGGCTGGTCAGTGCTAAACGGCTTGGGACCTACCCCCTCAGCTTGCGCAGATGTGCAGAGGGATCCCTGAGAGCATTTCTATTTTCACGGGGTTTTTTTTTCCTGTTTTTTGGGGGGCTTTTCTTGTTCTTTTTTTTTTTTAATTTGTTTTGCTTTCTTTTCCCTCTTTTTCCCTTTTTGTTTTTCTTCATTACTCAGTCTCTCATCTCTCTATACCTTCTTTCTCTTCCTGTTCCCTGAATACCTGGCACTGAATACCTTTACACCTTCTAGCAAGGCTGTACTGCAACACCTAGGAACAACTTCTCCAGACCTCGTAGCCGCACCTGTGGGATCCCTGGGAACCTTGCTGTTCTTTTTTCTTTCTAATTTTTATTTATTCAATCTTTTCTTTTTTTTTTCTTCTTCTTACCCTTCTTGTTTTTCTCCATTTCATAGTCTTTCATCTCTCCACTCCAACGGCAAGCTCCCCTAGCACTCTTTTTTATTTGTTTGTAAAGGTTTGGCTCCTGTTCCTCTGTCCACTCTCCCAAATCCATCTTAGCTCTACACATCACAATCTCCCCCCTCCATCCTGCCTACCTGTACTGTGCGCTTAACATCACACCACAAACCAGCACAAGCACAGCATAATGGAACCTGCCCTGCACTGATTACCAACCCGCCCTGGTGGCTGTAGTAGGTGTCACAAACAACTCATCCCAGCAACTCCTCTTCAGCTAGACCTGCCCTGCTGTACCATATCTGAGTGACTGACCCTGCCAATTTGAGAACAAAAAGTATTGTGCCCACAGACAAGCAAACAAAAAAGAACACCAGCCCGCCTGCTCAGATGTAGACAAATTAAAAGAAAAAGGATAAAACAAACAAATCTACAATCAATAATCAAGAAAAATAACTACTGAATGCCCTGGAGACAACAGACAATATCAAAACATTTACAAAAACAGGACAGGATGGTTCCAGTAGGTGTCTGAAATAAAACACCAGATGACTTTCCACTGGAAGAAAAGGCACTAGAACTACCTGATAAGGAATTCAACCCTCTAATAATCAGAATTATCCAAGTGTTGAAGCAAAAAGCAGACAAAAATGAGGAAAAAATAGACAAATTCATGGAAAAGGCAGACAGATTCATGGAAAATACAGACAAAAAAATGGAAGAAATCAGGAAAATAATGCAGGAAAAAAATGCCAAAATAAATTCACAACTATAAATTATACAAAAACAACAGTTAGAAATCCAAAAGATAAACAACAAGATTTCAGAAATGGACAGTGTCATAGATGGGTTGAGGAGAGATTTGAAACGGTGGAAAACAGCATCAGTGGAATTGAAGACAAAAACTTGGATACAAACCTGTTTGAGGAAAACTCAGAAAAAAAAAACAAAGAAAAATGAAGAGACCCTGAAAGTTATGTGGGATACAATCAAAAGCAAAAATTTGCAAGGGATTGGAGTCCAGAAAAGGGGGAGAAAACAGAAAACACAGAGAGGATCATTGAAGAACTGCTGACACAAAACTTCCCCAATATCATGAAAGATGAAAAGCTGGCCATCCAAGAAACTCAACGAACACCATATAGGATAGACCCCAAAAGAAAATCATCAAGGCATATCATAATCACACTTGCTAAAACCAAAGACAAACAAAGAATCCTGAGAGCAGCAAAAGAGAAAAATAAAAAGTCACTTACAAAGGAAAAACAATAAGACTAAGCTCAGATTATTCAGCAAAAACCATGCAGGCAAGAAGGCAATGGGATGACATATATAAAACCTTGAAAGAAAAAAATTGCCTGCTAAGAATAATATATCCTGCAAAACTCACGTTCAAATGTGACGGTGAAATTAAGAAATTTCCAGATAGACAGAAATTAAGGGAATGTGTAAAAGCCAAACCAAACTTACAAGAATTATTAAAGCGAGTTCTTCAAACTGAGAACAAACAACTTCAGCTAACAGGCAGAATCTAGGATGCAGGATCGTACCAGCCAGATACCAATCTAGGAAATGAACTCTCAAGGACTATTCAAAACCAAAAGAAATACAACAGGGAATCAGAGCAGTTAATCTGTAAATGACAACAACATCAGAAAAATAAAAGAGGGAATAAATGGTATAGGCATAGAACCTTCTAATGGAGAGGAAGGCAAGGCGATACCAAGTGATAATAGACTGCTTCAAACTTAGAAAGATAAGGGTAAATTTCACGGTAACCACAAAGTAAGTTAACAAACATACTAATAAAAATAAAGAGGAAAAACATAAAGTCTCAGCAAAAACAAAACCTACAAAAGCAAAAGAAATGAAAAAAAAAATCCACAAACAAAAGGAATTCAGCACAGGAGAGTAAGAAGAACGAAGAAAACGTCGGCACCACAGGAAAAAAAAAAAAAAACACTACAAAATGACAGCAACAAACTCACATCTATCAATAATTACACTGAATGTAAATGGACTCACTACACCCATAAAGAGAGGAGAGTGACAGAATGGATAAAAAAAACAGGATCCATCAAGATGCTCTCTACAAGAGACACACCTTCAAAACAAAGATGTGAATTTATTAAAAGACAAAGGTTGGAAAAAAATATATCAAGCTAACAACTATGAAAAAAGAGCAGGAGTGGCAATACTAATCTCAGATAAAATAGAC
>NW_004443939.1:21644978-21647079 GCF_000243295.1 Trichechus manatus latirostris | reverse complement strand
GGGGTTGTTAACCAATGTCATAAAACAATGTGTACTACTGTTTAATGAGAAACTATTCTGTAAACCTTCACCTGAAGTACAAAAAAAAAAAAAAAGAAAAAATATGAATAAGGAGTTATGGTGAAGGATATTGAATACACCATGGACTGCCGGAAGAACGAACAAAGTTGTCTTAAAAAAATACAACCAGAAAGCTTCTTAAAAGCGAGGATGGTGAGATTTCAACTCATTTCGAACACATCATCAGGAAAGACCAATTGCTAGAAAAAGATACCATATTTGGTACAGTGTGTGCTAAATGAGGGAAACTCTCAAAGAGATGGATTGACACAATGGCCACCACAATGAGCTCAAGCATACCATCCATGACGAGGATGGCACAGGACTGGACAACATTTTGTTCTGTTATATATAAGGTCACTATGAGTTAGATCTGATTTGATGGCAACTAACAACAACGTTTTTTAAATTGATACATCTGAGGAGGAATAAAGAAGGTAATGTAAGCAAAATGTTTAGCCGAGTATCTGACTTGTGGTAAGTGCTATACCTGTTAGCTATCACAAGTTCTTTCACACCAAACCATGGTCTTTTCAGTTGCCTCATAGGCATGTGAAAGCTGGGCGATAAAAAAGGAAGACAGAAGAATCAGTGCATTTGAATTATGAATGTTGGCAAGGAATATTGACTTTAACTTGGACTGCCAGAAGAACAAACAAATGAGTCTTAGAATAAATACAACCAGAATGCTCCTTAGGAGTGAGAATGGCAAGACTTTGCCTTGCTAACTTTGGCTAAGTCCTGTTGTTGTTGTTAGATGTCCTTGGGTCAATTCCTACTCATAGCGACCCTTTGTGCAACAAAAGGAAACACTGCCTGGTCCTACACCATCCTCATTGTTCTGCTTGAGCCCATTGTTGCAGCCGCTGTGTCAATCCATCTTGTTGAGGATCTTCCTCTTTTTTGCTGACACTCTGTCTTACCAAGCATGATGTCCTTCTCCCGGGACTGGTCCCGTCTGATAACATGTCCAAAGTATATGAGACAAAGTCTCACCATCCTCTCTTCTAAGGAGCATTCTGGCTATACTTCTTCCAAGACAGATTCCAGATTCTTTTGGCAGGCCAAGGTATATTGAATATTCTTCACCAACACTGTATTTCAAAGGCATCAATTCTTCTTCAGTCTTCCATATTCATTGTCCAGATTTCGCATGCATATGAGGCGATTGAAATCATTACGTCTTGGATCAAGTGCACCTTAGTCCTTAAAGTGACATCTTTGCTTTTTAACACTTTAAAGAGGTCTTCAGTCATTTAGTGCTAAATGCCTCAAATCTATTCCTGAAATGATCCCTAAATTTAGGTAGGATATACTCAAGGTCATATTTTGGCTTCCGTGGACTTGTTCTAATTTTCTTCAGCTTTAATTTGAACTTGCATATGAGCAATTGATAGTCTGTTCCTCAGACGGCCCCTGGCCTTGTTGTGACTGATGATCGATATTAAGCTTTTCCATTGTCCCTTTCCACAGACGTAGTCGATTTGGTTCCTGTGTATTCCATTCGGAGAGGTCCATGTGGATAGTTGCCGTTTATGTTGTTAAAAAAAGACATTGTCAGTGAAGAAGTCATTGGTCTTACAAAATTCTATCATGTGATCTCCAGCATTGTATCTGTCACCAAGTCCATATTTTCCCGCTACCTATTCTTCATTTCCAGCTTCTGTATTTCAATCACCAGTAATTAACAATGAATCATGATTGTACATTTGATAAATTTCAGACTGCAGAAGTTGGTAAAAATTTTCAATTTCGATAAGGAGAAACAATGGTGCTCTAGGCAGAAGAACCACGCTGTCCCTCAACAGCAAAGATCCGAAAAACTAAGCCGAACAGAGAATACAACCATCCTGAAACCCTAAAACATCAAATTAAGAGATAAACAACTCAGCCAAGCACCAAATGGAGTGAGAAAACTGACAGAGAAAGGAGTGCTAGGAGAGATTCATGCAGAGGTTCCCTACCAGCTAACGCAGCGTGGATCCGCCATCTTGGACTCCTATCAGAGACCAGCAAATGGGGGTAAGAGAAAGCAGCCTCA
>NW_004443939.1:21631386-21637252 GCF_000243295.1 Trichechus manatus latirostris | reverse complement strand
AGTCAATGTCACTGAACTGTGCATGTAGAAATTTTTGAAATGGTGTATCTTTGGCTATGTGTATTTTCACCAAAAAAAAAAGGTTGAGAACTTAGAGGGTTGATATGTTGTGGGGTTGTTAACCAATGTCATAAAACGACATGTACTACTGTTTCACGAGAAACTATTTGCTATGTAAGCCTTCACCTGAAGTACAATAAAAAAAAAAAAATTTCAGTTTCTTCATCTTTGGCCTGAGTGGTTAGTGTGTAAATTTGAATAATAGTTGTATAACTGGTCTTCCTTATAGGCATGTGGATATTATACTATCACTGAGAGCGTTGTACTTCAGGATAGATCTTGAGATGTTGTTTTTGACAACGAATGTGACTGCATTTCTCTTCAGTTTGTAATTCCTGGCATAGCAGACCCTATGAATGTCCAATTCAAAATGGCCAATTACAGGCCATTTCAGCTCACTAATGCTTAGGATATCGATGTTTACGGGTTCCATTTCATTTTTGACAATTTCGAATTTTCCTAGATTCATATTTAGTATATTCTATGTTCCTGTTGTTAATGGGGAGCCCTGGTGGCACAGTGGTTAATTGTTCTGCTGCTAATCAAAAGGTCGGCAGTTCAAATCCAGCTGCCACTCCTTGGAAACCCTCTGTATGGAGGAATTATACTCTGTCCTATAGGGTAACTATGAGTAGGAATTTATGGCAATGGTTTTTGTTTGTTTGTTTTATTATTAATGGATGTTTGTAGTTTCTTCTCATTTTGAGTCATGCCACATCAGCAAATGAAGTTCCTGAAAGCTTGACTCTATCCATGTCATTAAGGTGACCTCTATTCTTTGAGGAGGCAGCTCTTCCCCAGTTGTGTTTTGAGTGCCTTTCAACCTGTGGGACTCAACTTCCAGCACTATATCAGACAATGTTTTGGTGCTATTCATAAGGTTTTCACTGGCTCAATTTTTTCAGAAGTAAACTTCCAGGTCCGTCTTCCTAATCTGTCTTAATCTGGAAGCTTAACTGAAACCTGTCCACCATCGGTGACGCTGCTGGTATTTGAATATCATTGGCATAGCTTCCAGCATCACAGCAACATGTAAGCCACTACAGTATGACAAACTGACAGATGTGTAGGGGGCCATGTCATCAGAAAGATCAATTACTGGAAAAGGATATCATGATACACAGAGGGTCATCAAGAAGAAGGGTGACCCTCAGTGAGATAGATTGATACAAGAGCCACAACAATGGACTCAGACATATCAATGATCATGACAATAGCACACGACTGGGCAACGTTTTGTTCTGTTATACAAGGTGGTCACCATGAGTCACAGCTGACTCGAAGACAGGTAACAACAGCAACAGTTCTTTCATCCTCTATGGCATCTGAAATAATGCTAGACACTTAATAGTTGTACTCAGATGGACCTGGTATCAAATCTTCATCTTTACTTTCTACTAGCTGCATGGCATTGGAGAGTTTACTGAACACCTCTGAGTCTGTTTACCACTTTGTAAATTAGTTAAAATTAACAGTAATGAAGGATATCCTTTATTCTGTTTCATGCACTCAATATATTGTAGTTACCACAATAAATGCCTATGACTCCTTCCTTTACTGCACTCCTCCTTTACTAATATTTCAGGCAGTATTTTTGCCTGTTTGCCCTCCACATATTCTCAGGGTGAGATAACCTACGGGCAGCATTTCAGATTCTTATCTCAAAGGTGACCATTGTGTTAGAGGTGTAACTTGTCTGTCATTCAAGCTTCTGCAATTTTGTTGAAGGCTGAGTTTTTTGGGGATTTTTTTGTTGTTGTTCTTCTTCTTTTATTAAAGCCGGGGTTGTTCAGCATGCTTAGGAAAGAACTAAATCAGCTGACTGAGGAATACAGAATCAGTAATCACTGGACTGAGTACCTAAAACTACAGTTACCTGCAGAAAACAAAAACAGTATATCAGTGTATGTATTGCTGAGCTATATCACCGAATACACACACACAGACACACACACACACACGCATATACATGTACATACACCCATTCCTCATTTACCAACATGGTTAGGTTCCAAAAACCAGGTTTTATGCAAAAATTGGCATTATGAAAAATGGAGTATGACCATGTCAGGTCACAAAATGGAGAATGGAGGATGACACCATCATTACATAGCTGCCAAATTCCATCATTACATAACTGCCAAACCACTGAAAATCATGGCGAAGCCAAGTTGACACATCCTTAACCTTAACAGCCAGCGTTACTCTCGTCTCGCACTTTGACATTTGTTACTGCCAAATGTACATCGTTAATCAGTAAAATACTCTCATTCCTCATTTATCTATCTAGTTAGGTTCCACAGATCAGGTTGTTTTGCGAAAATCGTCATTGTGCAAAAATTAGATCATTACATAGCTGCCAAATTCCATCATTACACAATTGCAAAACCACTGAGAATCATGGTCCAGACAAGGTGACACATAACCCTAACCATCACAGCCAGAATTACTCTCGCCTCACACCTCAGCACTTGTTACTGTCAGATGTACAGCGTTAATGTGCAAAACAGTCAGATTTTTTAGTGTTGTCGTAAAGGCGTAATGTTGGATAACGAGATAGTGAGGAGTAGGTGTGTGTATATGTATACTAGGTATCAGATTACTAATATTAATATTTATAATGTGGATTGATTAGTTCATTTATATGCACACTCTGTAGGCCTAGAATATGCTAAAGGGAAAAATAAAATCTTACTTTTGCCTGCTTAATTAATAGATGGATAAATGGGTGGATGTTTGAGAATGTGTTCCCTACAGCTATCATATATCCTCTTAGAGCCAGAGTTACTACTGGGATTGTCATGGATTGAATTCTGTCCCCAAAAGATATTTGTCAACTTGGCTACTTCTAGTTCATAACTCTCAGTATTATATGATTCTCTACCATTATGTCATCTGCTGTTGTTTCCTTATGTGTGGTAAAACCCATCTCTATGGTGTTGATGAGATGGGATTAGCGGCAGTTATGTAAACTAAATCTACAAGATTATCTCAATTTAAGCCAATCTCTGTTGAGATATAAAAAAAAGTGAGCAGAGAGACAGGGTACCTCATACCACCAAGAAAGTGGCGCCAGAGGCAGAGTGTGTCCTTTGGGCGCAGGATTCCTGCACAGAGAAGCTTCTAGATCAGGGGAAGATTGATGACAAGGACCTTCCCCCAGAACTGACAGAGATAGGAAGCCTTCCCTTGGAGCTGGTACCTCATACCACCAAGAAAGCAGTGCTGGGAGCAGAGCGCGTCCTTTGGACCTGAGGTTCCTGCACAGAGATGCGCCCAGACCAAAGGAAGACTGATGACATGGACTTTCCTCCAGAGCTGATGGAGAAAGCGTTCCCCTGGAGCTGATGCCCTGAATTTGGACTTGTAGCCTACTAGACTGTGAGAGAATAAATTTCTCTTTGTTAAAGCCATCCACTTGTTGTATTTCTGTTTTAGCAGTACTAGATAACTAAGACGGGGATTATGTTAGGACTTTTCTCTCCAGATCAGTGGTGTCTTGTGCATTCCATTATGAATCAACAATGTCAGAATTACCAGGTCCTGGAGTCAAGGTGTGCCTGCTTGAGAAGATCAGGGAAGGTGTCTCCCTACCCCACCCATTGTGTCTTACCTCAGAGAGCATTCAAAGATTCACACCATTATTTTTGTGGAGGCAATTATTAAACACAGGTAGCACTTTCCAAAATGTCAAGCCACTCTTCTACAAAGGGTTTTCTGGACAGGTGAACCTTCCAGAAACTTACAAATTGAGAAGCAACTTATATAACAGAGAAATGTATGCTAAAAGACAGAGGGAAAAAGTAGAAATGAGGAGTCATATAGGAAGGACGCCGAGGGGAGCATAAGCAGTATTAGACATTGGTGACTAAAAGTCTCAGGACCTATCCTGAACACCAGTAAAACAATAAGAATTAGCTTTATCACATATATGAAGAGAACTGCAGAGAGGAAGGATCATTAGAAAACATACAGGTAGTCCCTGGCTTATGATGTATTCGAGATAATGACAAACTGCACTTAGGACCATCTCTCTTTTTTTTTACATCTTATTGTTAGTAATACGTAGTACATACAATGTTGGTGCGTGCTATTTGCTGATGTTATTATTCTCAGATGTTCACTCGAAGATGTTCAGCTCTATGATTTACTGTTCAAAATATTCTCACACAGATTTAGTTTTCTTAACTAAATCAGGTGCTTCAGTTGTTTGAAAACATGGACCCAAACACTGATTGCCTTGCTAAAGTTGACAGGCAGATTCAGGAAGCAGTGAGATGTTACCACGAAATATATGACATAAAAAAGAAAAGGACCATACAGACAACTGTCATTAATGTTCTAACTAGAAACACCATCCCCATTCCCAGCGATAATGCAGATGATCCAGAACCTTCCACAAGTGGAGTTATTGCCTCAACTGACAAATTGCCAACGTTGTCCAACTCTTCTTCATCATCAGAGCAAATTCTTACAATTTGTATTTTATTTTAATGTGTGTATGTATATATTAAAATATATCTGAAAGGTTATATGTAATGTTTCCAATCACCAAAGTCAAATCAAGATCAGATTTATAAAAGACAATAATAATGAAAACTAAAAAAAAAGAAGTAGTCGATTTATGTAAGAATCAATTTACAATGGAATTTAATGGAATCCCATTGTAAGTTGGGGACTACCTGTAATTAAACTTTGGAAGAATCTGATTTCTTTTATAGCTTAAGAAGCAGAGTCCTACTTTATTGTCTTGCCCAAGGCTACAGGCCTCTTTTATTGGGAAATATTTAAATAGTTCTCAGTTCTTTTACTACATTCTTAGAGAAATAGGAAGAGGGAAATAAATGAATGAGACATCAGCAAGGTCCCATTATCCAAGATGCACTTAATAGGGTTTGTCCCTTCCGAAATTTGTAAGGTCCTTCTTTTGAGGAAGTTCAGCCTCCAGTGACCGGTTCAAAGCAACCCTCTTCGAAACAATTCATTCTACCCCATAGCTGGGGTGTTGGACTATTTTACTTTAACCAAAGTTGATTGGTATTATCTGTAATTGAGTGTTCTATTTCTCTAACTGCTTTGAAGGCAAGACACAAAGAAAAAACAGTTCCAGATTCCCCTTTTAAAGATTCTCACCAATATTTCTAGTTTATTCCTTCACTCCCTAACATTTTATAGTGGGTGACCAGCATTATATATAGTCCTATTAGGAAAAATCATTTGATTCTAGTTTGTGGGAAAATTACTTGCCTGCTTCTTTTTTCTTAAAATTTTTTTATTTTACTTTAGATAAGGTTTACAGAACAAATAGTCTCTCATTAAACAGTCAGTACACATATTGTTTTATGACACTGGTTAACAACCCCACAACATGTCAACACTCTCCCTTCTTGACCTTGAGGACCTTTTTTTTGGTGAAAATATACATAGCAAAATTTACACCAATTTGAAAATTTCTACATGTACAGTTCAGTGACATTAGTTACACTCTTCCAGTTGTGCTGCTATTCTCACTATCCTTTTCCAAATTATTCCATCACCATTATCTTCAACTCACTGTTCCCTAGGCTTCCCATCAAACCTTCTTAGTTGCTGTTGTCAGTATGATCTCACATAGATAATTCTTTTTTTCTTTTTTGTTGCTTAGATGAAGGTTTGCAGAACAAATAGTTTCTCATTAAACAATTAGTATACATATTGCCCTATGACAATGCTTAACAACTTCATGACATGTCAACACTGTCCCTTCTCAACCTTGGGTTCCCTATCACCAGGTTTCCTGTCCCCTCCTGCCTTCTAGTCCTTGTCC
>NW_004443939.1:21594713-21630604 GCF_000243295.1 Trichechus manatus latirostris | reverse complement strand
GTTCTGATGCTGTTGTCATTTACAGATTAACCTCTCTGGTTCCTTTTTGTAATTCTTTTGGTTTTGCATAGTCCTTAAGAGTTCGTTTCCTAGGTTGGTATATGGCTAGTACAAGTCTGTGTCCTTTATTCATCCAGTGGTCTGATATTATTTGTTCTCAGATCGAAGGACTTCCTTTAATAAGTGTGTTAGTTTGGTTTGGTTTTTACATAGTCCCTTAATTTCTGTTTATGTGGAAATGACCTAATTATACCATCATATCTGAACAAGAGTTTTGCAGGATATATTATTCTTGGCTGGCAATTTTTTTCTTTCAAGGTTTTATAAATCTCATCCCATTGCCTTCTTGCCTGCATGGTTTTTGCTGAATAATCTGAGCTTAGTCTTATTGTTTCTCCTCTGTATGTGATTTTCTGTTTTTCTTGAGCTGTTCTCAGGATTCTTTGTTTGTCTTTGGTTTTAGTGAGTGTGATTATGATATGCCTTGGTGATTTTCTTTTGGGGTCTATCCTATATGGGCTTCGTTGAGCTTCTTGGATGGCCAGCTTTTCATCTTTCATAATATTGGGGAAGTTTTCTGTCAGCAGTTCTTCAATGATTCTTTCTGCGTCTTCTGTCTTCTCCCCCTGTTATGGAACTCTGATCACTCACAAATTTTTGCCTTTGATTGTATCCCACATAATTCTCAGTATCTCTTCAATTTTCTTCTTTCTTTTTTCTGATTTTTCCTCAAATAGAGTTGTATCCAAGTGTTTGTCTTCAGTTCTGCTGATCCTGTCTTCCACAGTTTCAAATCTGTTCCTCGACCCATCTATGACACTGTCCATTTCTGAAATCTTGTTGTTTATTTTTTGGATTTCTAATTGTTGTTTTTGTATAATTTATAGTTGTGAATTTACTTTGGCGTTTTGTTCTGCATTATTTTCCTGAATTCTTCCATTTTTTTGTCTGTATTTTTCACGAGTTTGTCTATTTTTTCCTCATTTTTGTCTGCTTTTTGCTTCAGCGATTGGATAATTCTGAGTATTAGAGATTTGAATTCCCTATCAGGTAGTTCTAGTGCCTTTTCTTCTATTTGAAAGTCATCTGGTGTTTTATTTTGGACCCCTTCTGGAACCATCCTGTCCTGTTTTTTGTAAATGTTTTGATATTGTCTGCTGTCTTTGGGGCATTCAGTAGTTATTTTTCTCATTTATTGATTATAGAGTTGTTTGTTTCATCCTTTTTTTTTTTTAATTTGGCTATGTCTGAGCAGGCAGGCTGTGTGTACTTTGTTGCTTGCTCATCTGTGGGCAAGATAACTTTTACCTCCTCTAATTGGCATGGTCAGTTGCTCAGATATGGTACAGCTGGGCAGGTCTAGCTAAAGAGGAGTTGCTGGGATGGGTTGTTTGTGACACCTACTACAGCCACCAGGGTGGGTTGGTAATCAGTGCAGGGCAGGTTCCAGTAGGCCATGCCTATGCTACTTGGTGGTGTGATGTTAAGCGCATTGTGCAGGTAGGCAGGATGGAGGGGGGAGACTGTGATGTGTGTAGCTAAGTTGGATATGGGAGAGATGAGGGAGGAACAGGAGCCTAAAACATACAAACAAACAAAAAAAAGTGCTAAAGGAGCTTGCCGTTGTCATGGAGAGATGAGAGACTATGAAATGGAGAAAAACAAAAAGGGGAAGAAGAAGAAAAAAAGAAAACAATGAATAAATAAAAATTAGAAAGAGAAAAGAATAGCAAAGCTCCCAGGGATCCCACCACTATGGCTATGTGGTCTGGGAAGTTGTTCCCAGGTGTTGCAGTACATCTGACTAGGAGGAGTAGAGGTATTCAGCTCCAGGTATCCAGGGAACAGGAAGAGAAGGAAGGTATAGAGAGATGAGAAACTGAGTAATGAAGAAAGACAGAAAGGGACAAAGAGGCAAAAGAAAACAAAACAAGTTTTAAAAAAAAAAAAGAAAAAAAAGAACACGAAAAACCCCCCAAAAAACAGAAAAAGAAAACACACACACACGAAAATGCTCTCAGGGATCCCTCTGTGTGTCTGTGCAAGCTGAGGGGGTAGGTCCCAAGCTGCACAGAACTGCCCAGATGGAGTGGGCTCCCAACTCGAGAAAAGAAAAAGAAAAAAACAAACAATTGAAAACAAACAAACAAAAAAGCCCCGGGATCCCACCAGTGTGGCAGCCCAGACCCGGAAGCAGTTCCATACTTGAATGGAGCTCCACAGCCCCTCAGGAAGAAGCAAAGATGGCACACGGAGCCAGATATTTGAGCAAAAGGAGGGGAAGGTGGTGAGAGGTAAGGAAGAAATGAAAAGAAGCGGAAAAAAGCAACACCAGCAACCAACAAATGTCACTCAGGTAGTCGGCCAGTGCGGGCGGGTGGAGTCCAAGCAGCCAGTGCTTCCTGGCCAAGAGACAGTGGCCGTGGGAAGCAGAGGAGGCCAAGTGGGTGAAGAAGCGTGGGGGGTGGGAAAGTGTATATCGCTGTTTACTGGTTGTTCTGTCTCCTGCTGGAGGCTCTGTGAAGCTGCTTTCTAGTACCCTCTATTTGCTGGTCTCTGATAGGAGTCCAAGATGGCAGATCCGTGTTGCATTAGCTGATAGGGGATCTCTGCATGTATGTCTCCTTGCTCTCTGTTCTCTGTCAGTTTCATATTCCATTTGGTGCTTGGCTGAGTTCTTTATCTCTTCATTTGACGTTTAGGATTTCAGGATTGCTGTTTTCTCTGTTTGGCTTAGTTTTTCAGATCTTTGCTTTGGAGGGACGACATTGTGCTTCTGCCTAGAGCACCATGTTGACAGAAGTCTTCATTTTTTTTTTTTGTTTGATTTTTTTTTCTATTAAAGAGGAACAAATTCTACTGTAAGCACAATCTATTAAACTATAGTTTAACTTAAAAGTTTCTGGCTTAGTTTTTAATATTATCTTTTAATGTTTAGGAAAAGAAAAATAAGGCACCTACAGACTTGTTTAAAAAATCATGATCTTGCCCTAATTTTCAATTCTCCAGTAGTATTCATTCGTTTCTTGGGAAGACTGATCATATTGCATTGTTTTTGTATTATGCTCTACATCTTACAAAGTTCCTTCTTTACTTTACCTGATATGAGTCTCATAATGGACTACCAAGGTAAGTAGATCAGTCACCATCATCCACACTATAGATGAAAAAAACCTTAAGAGTTCGCTGGACTTTCTGAAAGTCACACAGCCAATAAAACAGATAGAAAGAGTATTCAAATTTAACTTTTGACTTAATGACTTTTCTTTCTAACCATGTTGTTCTTAAAAACAAGAGAGATGACACATACGCTTATTTTTTTTTTCTCGAAGGGGTCATTTCTTAACCTTGTAGTCACCATTTTGGGAAAAAATGTCATCAATCCTATTTATGCCTGAAATACCCCTGTTGCAGCTTGTTCTTTGATCCTATGCTTTTTTCTCCCAAAAAGGAAAGGAGGGACTTTTCATAAAACATGGTTAGTATTCACAGTGATTGAAAGGCAAGGTTATAAATCAAATAACAATAAGGTGCAAAATCATCCCACATTGAGGATAATCAGAGATGAGCTTAATTATTACAGAATTAACCACATGAGCAATAAATTGGGAAGATTGTAGGAAGAACCAATTTCCTGTGATCATGAATAAATTGCTTCTTAGAGTAGCTTGCTTGGTGCCTAGAAAGGAGAATGAAAGCATCCAGTTACTTTTGTGATGTGTGACGTTGAATAGTTGATGGTAGCAGTTTCCATCAAGATCTTGGAAAGGTGCGTTTGTTTTCACAGTGGGTGCTGCTCCCTAAGTGAAGTCGATGAGTCACTCTCTTATAACTAGGGATAAACAATAGATTTAAAGATAAGATTATAGGCACTAAGGGAAGTAGTTAACAACAGCATGAAGGGCAATTGAAGAAACTTTGAAAAATGGAATCAGCCTTAGGCTATTTAACAACAGTGGATTAGAGGTGCAGATGGTTTATATGCTGTATTTATTAATGATCTGGAAGAGAAAGTGGGTATTGAGTCGGTAAAGTTTACCCATTATACTAAGTTATCTCTGCAAGTAAATACTTTAGAGGATCATGAGAAACTCCAGGTGGAGTATTAGATGGTATGCTCCCAGAAAATATGACTTACATAAGCCTAAAATAGTGTGGATTAAACAATAGCCCCAGTTCTGTATTTAAACATTTTTAAGCTTGTGACAGTTCAGTCAGTCCTTTGGGGGGCTTAGCGTCAAATATGTGTTTAAAGTGTGACAATAATGGAAAATAAAAGTACTTTGTGATAAATTCATAATCTAGATGACGGTTGCTGTGATCCTGCAATCTCACTTCTCAAAAGAAGTGCCCTTCTTTTCTTGTGATTATTTCAGCTTAGAAAAAAACCAGAAACAATAAGTTTTTCAAGAGAAGAGAAACAAAATAATGCTAAAAGATGGCTGCAAGCCAAATATAAACCATTTATAAATTATCATATTTATTTGATGATAACTAGCATGTTTGATTGAGATATTGTGTTCGAAAGTATGAAAAACAATGTGAGAAATCAAATTCCTCTTTTTTCTCTATTGTCCTTAATGTTGATCAAAGGAATATTTATTTCAAACTCAGATTAAAATTTTAGATTTAAATAAAATATTATGGCTCCTCTACCATATAATAAAAATTTGAGATTCAGCATCTGTCATGGATTGAATTGTGTCTCCCAAAAAATGTGTGTAGCAACTTGGCTGGGTCATGATTCCCAGTATTGTATGATTGTGTTATCTGATGTGATTTCCTTATGTGTTGTAAACTCTACCAATATAATGAGATTATATGTGATCTCCTCTTGTGTTGCAAATTCTATCACTATGATGAGGTTATACTGATGAGGTTGACAAGATCAATGTCTTAATGCAATCTCTTTTGAGATATAAAAGAGAGAAGCAAGCAGAGACACATGGGAACCTCATACCACCAAGAAAGCAGTGCTGGGAGCAGAGCGTGTCCTTTGGACCTGAGGTTCCTGCGCAGAGAAGCTTCCAGACCAAAGGAAGACTGATGACATGGACTTTCCTCCAGAGCTGATGGAGAAAGCGTTCCCCTGGAGCTGATGTCCTGAATTTGGACTTGTAGCCTACTGGACTGTGACAGAATAAATTTGTCTTTGTAAAGCCATCCACTTGTGGTATTTCTGTTGGAGCAGCACTAGATGACTAAGGCAGCATCCCACAATAATAAACTATATCTACTTTTTTTTTTAACATAAGTATTCAGATGTCCCCCCCACTTGAAAACATAACACAGGTCTCTCTCATACACTTAGAATTACAGTTAGTGCATTAACTCATGATATCTTTATTGTTTGTCCTCTCTCAGGTGTTAGATAACCGTGTCTGGATAGATAACTATTCAACCGTGTTCAGGCTTAGGTTAGGATAAACTCTACAAGCAGTATTGGAAATATAGTGTGTATCAGACACTACATTTAGTTCTGGGAACACAAGACCAGGTCCTTTCCCTATGAGAAATTTTTAGACTATAAGAGATATTTAATCATATATCAGCATGATACAATAGAGGCTCCAAGAGATATAGATAGTTATGGAATACTTTGGAGAGAAAGCAGTTAACTAATTCTGAAGTAAGGTAAGGGAAGATTTTTGGAGAGGGTAGCACTGAGGTTAATAGGGAAAGAAATATGAGTAGATGTTTCAAATTAAATGTGGATAAATGTATTCTATGTGAATTGTATGAGATGAAAAACAACGCAGTGTGAACGTACAACTCTAAGTAGAGTGCCATATGATTGGAGTATAAAATATACGTGTGTGTGAGTGCACGCACATTTGTAGGAAAATCTGCATGTGTGTGTGCGTGTGTGTTTGTGGTGTGACTAGGACAGGGATAAAGGGAAGCTTCTAAGACAATCTCGTCATTAATGACAGAAAAGAGCTTAAAATACTTTAGACTCTCCATGGTAAATGTTCTCTCCCCTCAACACACTCTGTAAATTTGAATCCAGGGAGCCTTAATAGGTTTGTTCTATCTGATCTTGACTGTTGTGATATAGTCTCAAACCTGAAACGTGGAAAATATCAAAAAGCCTCTTTGGCTCATTTGAGGATGAAGGTCACATCCATATTAATTGCCCTGGTAGTGAAGCCTTTCTGGAGGCCACCTGTCAGAACATCTGGAGCTCATGTTGCTGCTGCTTCCGACACGATGCCATTTCCATGCCTGCTCTGACTTCAAAGACCCATCAAGGTTGATGGTAAGGATCTGGGAAGGAACACAGCAGAGTATACAGGCCCAAGCCCAGGCTTCTCCTAGAATATTAAAATTCCCTTTTCCCCAGTTTCAGGGCCTAGCAAAAGAGAGGTCATTTAAATTTGATCTTTTTCAAAATGCCCTTTGGACAGCTCTCATCGGAAGAAACATTATTTGACTTTCTATATTTCTCTCAGGTTTTAGGTTGAACATGAATCAAAATGATCTGTTTTACATATCAATGAAATAAACATCACCATTTCAGGGACCATACTGTACACTTGGGTTCAGTTTGAATATTTTGACCTTATTCTTTTATAGAATTACAGAGAAGAAAATAAATAACACATATGAGTGTACCATTGGGTATTAGAGATTGGTAAGAGGCCCCTAGCAGGAACCTAAATTTAAACTCAGAAAGAAGAAATATCTGATGAAGTGTGTGAGTCAGGATGGTGTCATATATCACTGACCAGAGTTTTTAGGGGACCAGTAGCTTAAGGTGTTTGCAGAGGAAAGGGCTTCATGTCCCTGTTGCCATTTTTTTCCATTGAGGTTCTCCAAGGGGTTTAATTCTCTCTTCATGGCTAAACCTACTGTACTTAATTCTCCTTAGAATTACTAATTGCAAACTTGTTAATGCATGTGATGTAGGGGAAAAATAAACAGCTTTTGCTGAAAAAAAAAGGGAGGGGGAATAAGAGGTATTCAAGTAAGGAGGTGTCTTTGACGCCAGAGATCTTTAGTATGCTAATGTCCAATGCAAATCTCAGAGAAAGGGATGCTGTTTAGAGGAATAGTTTCTAATCTTATTTCCTCACCTTATGTGTTTCTGAGCCCTGGTGGTGCAGTGGTTAAGAGCTCAGACTGCTAACCAAATGATTGGCAGTTTGAATCCACCAGCTGCTCCTTGGAATCCTACGGTGCAGTTCTACTCTGTCCTATAGGGTCGCTATTAGTTGGAATCGACTTGATGGCAACGGATTTGGATTTGGTTATCTGTTTTAGATGCGCTTTGTTTTGTTTTGTTTTTAAAGTACTTTACAGAAGACACTTTGGGAAATGCTGGTTTAGGCTCTGACATTCAAACAGATTCCTTTCATGTGGTTCTCAGCACCTACAAGCATCTTGCTGGAGAAAACCACATCTATAAATCTAAGACTAGTCTTGAGCCCTCAATGCCCAACCCTGTCTTGACCCAAATTTTGTCTCTTTTAAAACTCTGCCTAACCTCTGGATCAACAGTCCTCTTGTGGCCTGTTTTATTTATCTAGTGCTGCTATGAAATACCACAAGTGGGTGGCTTTAACAAACAGAAAGTTATTTTCTCACAGTTCAGGATACTAGAAGTCTGAATTCAGGGTGCCAGCTGTTAGGGAAGGCTTTTTCTCTCAGTTGGTTCTAGAGGAAGGTCCTTGTCTCTTTTGAGCTTCTGCTCCTGGGCAGTCTTCGTGTGATCTGGCATCTCTCTTCCCCCATCTCTGTTTCCTCATTTGCTTGTTTAATCTTTTTCACATCTTAAAAGAGATTGACCCAAAATACACCCTACACTAATCCTGTCTCATTAACATTAAAAAAAAAAGCCACGTTCCCAAAAGGGATTATAACCAAGGGGATAGAGGTTAGGACTTACAACATGTATTTTGGGGGGACACAATTCAATCCATAACACGGCCTATGTGGCCCATTGATGCAGACCTTTTGCTTTTATTACATTGGGTGAGGAAATAGAAAATAAAAAAAGTAAAAAGGAAATATCTGTGTAAAATGCTGGATGATGATAAATGCTATCAAGAAAAAGAAGGGGAAGACGTAAAAGGAGTATGGGATAGGTTATTATTTCATGTAAGAAAGCCATGGAGAACTCTAATTAGGTGGTGTTTGGACAGAGACATAAGGAAATGCAGGAATGAGTTAATGACAGTAAATTAGGTGGGTCTCAGGGTAACTTTAGGTTGAAAGTTAATTTTTTCAGCATCGCCATTAGGCTCTATTTGAGAATCCTTAGCAATCCAAGTATCCCATTATTCTTACAATTCAAGTTCATTTGTTTGGGATTTGTAAATACTGTTTTTTACCATTTAGAAATGTACTAAGCCATTAACAAAAAGCTAGTTAGTACCATTCTGATTTTCTTTGTTTGGAGGTCTAAATCTGAACTTAAGCTAATCATTAAAGGAAGAATTCCTCACCTCTTATGTATGCTGTTTTTTAAATAATATTTTACTGTGTTTCCAGTAAAAGTTTACACAGCAAATTAGTTTCCCATTCAACAATTTCTGCGCAAATTGTTCAGTGACATTGGTTACATTCTTCACAATGTGTCAACATTCTCATTATTTCCATTCTTGTTCAATTTCCAGTAATCCAGTTTCCTTGCCCCTTACCTTCTCATCTTTGCTTTAAAGCAATTGTTGACAATTTGGTTTCATACAGATGACTTCTTAAAGGAGTACCATGTTTACAGGTGATTTTTTTTTATTTTGGGAGCTAATCTATGATTTTGCTAAAAGGTGACTTTAGGGGATAGCTTTAGTTCCAGGTTTGAAGAGTAACTCAGGGCAATAGTCTCGGGTAGCTCTCTAGTCTCAATTGGTCCAGTAAGTCTGGACTTCTTAAGAATTTGAGTATTGTTCTATATTTTTATTCCATTCTATCAGGATCCATCTATTGTGGTCCTGATCAGAATGATTGGTAGTGGTAGCTGGGTACCATCTAGATCTTCTGGTCTCAGGGTAGATGAGGCCATGGTTCCTGTAGGCAAGTTAGTCCTGTAGACAAGTTTCTTCTTTGAGTCTTGGGTTTGCTTCTTTCTCTTTTACTCCAGAAAAGTAGGGACTAATAGTTGTGTCTTAGATGGCCACTAGCAAGCTTTTAAGACCCTAGACACTATTCACCAAATTGGGATGTGGAACATAAACTTTATGAACTATTTTATGACAATTGACTGAGTTGTCCCATGAGATAATGGTCCTAAGCCTCCAAACCCAGAAAACCAATCCTGTGAGGTGTTTGGTTATAACTGAGAAATATCCATAACTGTGTCCTCTATGTGCTTTATTATATATGTGAATATATGTGCATATACTTGTCTATGCTTTTCTAAACCCTCAGATTCCTGAAGAAAGTTGGAGTCTAATTGCATGGTCTCTATTAAATGACAGGGTTTCTACTATGAATCAGAACTACCTTTCGACCTTACTGAACTGATGTATACATTTGTGATGAAACCTTGATCACTCTTTATCTCTTTTCTTAAGAGAACCAAAGTCTATCTGCTTGTTAATAATTTTTCTCATTTTGAACATTCTCATAATTTTAAAGTAATAACAATAATAATAATAACAACAATAATAATAGATCTCAGTTTACCTTGCAGGTCTCATTATTACAATTATATCCTGTCTCAATATATATATATATATATTCTATATATATATATATATATAACCAAAACCATATAAAATCTAATTTATTTCTACAAAAAATTCATAACATATTTTTGAACAATTACTGTGTGCTGGTGGCTCTTCTAGGTGTTGAGGATACAAAGTAAATTATATAGCCCAGGACTTTGCTTTCAGGGGTGTACATTCTAGGGTAGACAGAAGGTAACCAAACCACATAAGGTAGCATTGATTTTGCTGTTCTGTGGATGAAGAAGTCCCTGGGTAGGGCAAATTGTTAAGTGCTCAGCTGCTAACTGAGAAGTTGAGGGTTTGAATTCATCCAGAGGCACCTCTGAAGGCCTGGTAATCTACTTCCAAAAGATCACAGCCATTGAAAACCCTATGGAGCACAGTTCTATTCTGAAACAGATGGGGTCACCATGAATAGTAATCAACTCCACCACTGCATCTGGTATGGATGAAGAAACTGAGGCAAAATTGAACTGAGATTTGCTTCACATTAAAGCCTGTCTTTTTCATAGCTTTGCCATTTCTACATCTTGAAAAGAGAATTAGGGAATCTCATCAGTAAGCTGAGAGTTCAATGAAGTATTGGTTCAGAGTTTATGGCTGAAGGCTCGACACCAAGCTCTGGAATAAAGACTTCATGTTTTAAGTCAATGGTTCTCTGACTTTCACTTGGGAAAAATCACACAGGGTCCTATTTTAAAATAAAGATCCCTTAACTATACTGTCAAACAGTAGGCCTGTGGTAATCTGCATTTTTAACAAGCAGCCCAGGTGATTCTGATGCAGTTGGCTTGTGAACCAAACTTCGTGAAATGTATTTGACAGTAGTAAGCTCTGTTAAATGCTAAGACAGACAGTCAGTAATTAAGCTAGCGTTTCCATCAGACAAGGCAGACATGAGCAGGGCCATAGAAGCATCAAAGAGGGCTCCTGATGAGTTAGAGACATTGAAAAGATAAGGATGCAACCTTGGTCTCTTTGTTCTTTTTATCTTAGATAGTGCAAGTTGATCTGTGTCTGATGGTCTATGACTGATGGCTAGTCATCGGGCCCAGGCCTTGTGAACAACATTGGATTTCAAGTTATGGGAAGCCTTGATTACCTTCTTGTTGTTAGCTTCCCTTGAGTCAGCCCCCAGCTCATGGTGTTACAGAGCAGAACTCTTCCATAGGGTTTTCTTGGCTGTAATCTTTGCAGAAGCAGGTTGCCAGACCGTTTCTTTTCCGGAGCCACTGGAGTTTCATCTGCAAACATTCTGTTAGCAACCAATCACAAACCACTTGTGCCACACAAGCTCCTTGAATCCCTCTTTATCAGAGAGATACTCATCAAAGGCCATGAGCAAGCCCCTCTCTAAAACTGAGGAAGAGGTCTTGACCGCACTACTTTTAATGTCTGTTGTCACAGATTAATTTCTACTGCCCCATACAGTTTCCAAGGCGTGGCTGGTGGATTCGAACTGCTGACCTTTTGGTGAGCAGCCAAGCTCTTAACCACTGTACCACCAGGGCTCCAAGTATAAAATATCTTGCTTTTGTTACTCAACTCTAAGGGAAGAGATTTTAAAGCATTGCAGGCTTTATAGAAGTTAGCATGCACAAAAATTAACAATCTTTTGGGGTTTTCAGAAGAAGCATTATAATGATACTTCTGAATTCAATTGAGATACAGTCAATGTACCTAAATATATTATTTAGTATATTACAATGAACACAGATACTTTTCTATTTTTTATTTTTTTGCTTATAAAATGTTCTTTGTTGACTTCACTTTAAATGAAAAAGTCAGAAGAAAAAAATACTGAAAACAACTTGAAAGCTCTGTGCTGTTCTAAAGACTTTCACAGGTAAATAGTAACTTATTCATAACTTCAAGATTTAGTGATATCAGGCCAGAATGAGTTCTTTGTATAAAATTGGAAATGACTTTAATTACCCTGTTTTTAGGATGCAAGTGCATTTTTTAATTCAAGTAGATTATTTTATTGGTCTTTTGTCTTTGAGTAGTTTGGAGAAAAGGATAGGCACTTTTTTTGTGTGTGTGTGCTAGTCTCTTGAGAAGGCATGATTTCTAGAAACTGATTCATTTCAAAGATCCTTTGTCATGCTTCTACTGCAGCTAACTCCTGAGAACATCTTTTAAAAACACCAGGGAAGAGTGTCAAAGACAAATCTACTGATAATCCAAAGGCTCACTGAGGTCACCTTTTTCATCATCAATGTCTTAAGGGTCTGATCTACCAACAGGTTAATTTAAGTAAATTATTCTTGCTGGTGAATTAACGTGATTTTAACTGGGATTCTTTCTTTTTAAATAATGTTGCTGCTTTTGTGGTTTAATAACTTAACGACTTGAATTACAAGAATTTCAAAGTTTGGCAGACCTGCAGGTGTTTTAGGAGTCCTTTAAAATCACATCATGTGGTGGATATCTCAATACATTTTTGTCAAGGTTGGGAATTGAATCTGAATATGTCAGTGTCCAGCACCTGCTATGTTTTAAAGGGCTTAACAAAATCTCAAGCAGTATGTTTTCAGAGATTTAAAGGACAAGAATGATTGTTAATTATTCCATTCATGTAAGTTTTCTTTTTTTTTTAAAAAAAAGAATACTTTTCATACTCTCTTGTGATTATATGTTCAGAATCTACCTTTCCTAATTTATCTCCTGATTGTGAACTCCTTGGGGATTTTGTCATAACACTTAGTTCATAGATGCTTAATAAATGTTTGATTAATGAAAGGATGAATAGGAAATTTTGTTTGGGATATTACAGAACACATTTCTCCATGGTTGGAAGGAAGCAAGGGGGAAAATGCACAGTAAAGAGAATCTTCTTGGGTGCAGTCAGAGAATCAGGGTTAAAGCACATTTAATAGCCACACTTGCTTTTATTACATGGGAGTATGCCATTATAAGGCCAGAGTTGGACTTTCTAGTCTTCCACTTAACTGTCTGACCTTGGACAAGGCACTTAAACTCAGAGTCCTCATTTTTGAAACAGGTCTTATTATGAAGCTACTTCCATAAATTCAGATGATCGTGAAATGCATACACCATTCTGTTTGAGCCTTCTTATTCTTTCTTTCCAAATAACCAGCTGCCCTATATCTTGTGTACTAGAAGGAGGGTAATTATTTTATTTGAAAACTTTGCCAACATGTTTCCTGAGTGTCTGTCTAGAAGCCCTGCGATTCACTCAAGCTTAACTTACAAAGTGGCAGATCTCTCCCTTCAGGGCAGACACATCAGCTGCTGTGTTTACAAAACCAGTGAAGGCATATTCCTCTTTCTCTTTGAAAGTTTGTTCATGCCTCCATGGGCTCAAGGAGGCATGACTAAGCTGCATGGCATGAAGAAGCCTCGGAAGTAGAAGTCTTTTAATAGCTATAGAGCCTAGTTCTAGCAATACAGATTGATTAAAGTGGCACAGCTCTTGTAATTTATTTTGTGCATAGAAAGGTAATTTTTACATATAAAAACGGGACCGTCCCTCTATCAGGCAGCATCCAGGCACATTTTCACTTTATTTAGCTGCATAAATTACTGAACCGAGAATCAAGAGCTGTGGGTTAGGTTTATATCCTTGATTTCTTTTTTTTTCTGACCTTGACTTAAACCATGACTGATTATGAGGAGGCAGGAAAGCATAACCCAAAGTATATATGCTTAATAATTATCAAGTGTGTACCACTTCCACCTCTATGAAAAAAAAAAAAAAATCCAGTCTCTTAACTCATTTCACCACTCAAGTAGCATTTTACTCTGACTTAAGCTTCAAAAGCTAAAAGGGCAATGTTATTAAAACATAGATTTGATCGTGCTTGAAACTCTCTGATAACTCTGAGTCTGCATTGCTTGCAGGAATAATTCTTAGCTCCATAGCATGGCCTTTAAAGCCCTTCACAAACCTTCCTTATGTCTACCTGGGAGCTGAGCCAATAAGGGCAGAGCAAGGTCCCTATCCTTCCTACCTCTGACCTCTAGCCCTTCATGCTCTTTACCTCTTCCTTCTTATCTTGTTATACTGAGCTACTCTCTCTCCAGAAAACACATGATGCATTTTCCCTATGTGGTTTCTTTGCTGATGCTTAGAATGTTGTTGTTGTTGCTAGGTGCCTTTGAGTAAGTTCTTACTCATAACTACCTTATGTATGACAGAGTAAAATGTTGACTGGTCCTGCACTGTCCTCCCTATCATTGCTATGTTTGAGCCCATTGTTGCAGCCACTGTGTCAATCCATCTCACTGAGGGACTTCCACTTTTTCACTGACAGTCTAATTTACAAGCATGATGTCCTTCCCCAGGGACTGGTCCCTCTGGATAACAAGTCCAAAGTAAGCAAGATGAAGTCTCACCATCCTTGCTTTTAAGGAGCATTCTGGCTCCTTAAAAGACAGATTTCTTTCTTCTAGCAGTCTATGGTATATTCAATACTCTTCACCGACACCATAATTCAAAGGCATCAATTCTTCTTCAGTCTTCCTTATTCATTGTCCAGCTTTCTCATGCATATGGAGCATTTGAAAATAACATGGATTGAGTCAGGCACACTTTAGTTCTCAAAGTGACATCATTTCTTTTTAACTCTTTAGAAAGATCTTTTGCAGCAGATTTGCCCAAGGCAATACATCATTTGATTTCTTGACTGCTGCTTCCATGGGCATTGATTGTGCATTCAAGTAAAATGAAATCCTTGACAACGTCAATATTTTCTCCATCTGTCATGATGTTACTTATCGGTCCAGTTGTGAGGATTTTTGCTAGTGATAGAAATGACACCAGAGATCACATGATAGAATTCTTCAAGACCAACTACTTCTTCATCATTTCCTAACAACATAAACTATGAATATACACGGGAACCTCACAGAATGGAATACACAGGAATCAAATCACCTACATCTGTAGAAGGAGAGGATGGAGAAGCTCAATATCAACAGTCTGAACAAGGCCAGGGGCCAACTGTGGAACAGCCCATCAATTGCTCATATGCAAGTTCAAGCTGAAACTGAAGAAAATTAAAACAAGTCCATGAGAGCCAAAGTATGAACTTGAGTATATCCCACCTGAATTTAGAGACCATTTCAAGAATAGATTGTACACATTGAACATTAATGACCAAAGACCTGAAGAATTGTAGAATGACATCAAGGACATCATACGTGAAGAAAGCAAAAGGTTATTAAAAAGGTAGGAAAGACCAAAATGGATGTCATAAGAGACTCTGCAACTTGCTCTTGAACATAGAGTAGCTAAAGCAAAAAGAAGAAATGATGAAGTAAAAGAGCTGAACAGAAGATTTCAAAGGGTGGCTCAAGAAGACAAAGGTAAGTATTATAATGAAATGTGCAAAGACCTGGAGTTAGAAAACCAAAAGGAAAGAACATGCTCAGCATTTCTCAAGCTAAAAGAACTGAAGAAAACATTCAAGCCTAGAGTTGAAATACTAAGGATTCTATGATCAAAAAATTAATGATGCAGGAAGCATCAAAAGAAGATGGAAAGAATACACAGAGTCACTGTACCAAAAATAATTGATCAATATTCAACCATTTCAGGAGATAGCACATAATCAAGAATCAATCGTACTGAAGGAAGAAGTCCAAGCTGCACTGATGCCATTGTCAAAAAACAAGCCTCCAGGAACTGACAGAATACTGACTGAGATACTTCAACAAAAGGAGGAAATGCTGAAAGAGTTCACTTATCTATGTCAAGAAATTTGGAAGACAGCTACCTGGCCAACTGACTGTAAGACATACATGTGTAGTGCCCATTCCAAAGAAAGATGATACAACTAAATGTGGATATTATCAAATAATATAATTAATACAGCATGCAAGTTAAATTTTGCTGAAGATAATTCAAAAACGGTAACAGCAGTACATGGACAGAAAACTACCAAAAATTGAAGCTGGATTCAGAAGAGGACATGAAAGGAGGGATATCACTGCTGATATCAGATGGATCCTGGCTGAAAGCAGAAAATACCAGAATTACCTGTATTTTATTGACTATGCAAAGGCATTCGATTGTGTGAATCATAACAAATTATTGATAACATTGTGAGACTGGGAATTTCAGAACATAGATCAAGAGGCAGCCGTTGAACAGAACAAGGGGATATTGCATGATTGAAATTAGAAAAGATGTGCATCAGAGTTTTATCCTTTCACTGTACTTATTCAATCTTTATGCTGAACAAATAATCCAAGAAGCTGGACTATATGAAGAAGAACCTCCATTATGCAGGTGACACAAACTTGCTTGCTGAAAGCCAAGAGGACTTGAAGCATTTACTGGTGAAGATCAAAGACCACAGTCTTCACTATGGATTATATCTCAACATAAAGAAAACCAACATCCTCACAATTGGACCAATAAGAAACATCTTGATAAATGGAAAAAATATTGAAGTTGTCAAGGATTTAATTTTACCTGGATCCATAATCAGCTTGGAATGCCCTCTTTCTACAGGACTACTTGTAAAACCCCATGCTTCTTAATAGTTTTTTTTTTTTTTTTTTAGTGGCTTTCTCCTCTTACTCAAAAATAAAGTCTGCCTCATTCATACATATTTACTGCCATAATACTTTGTATGTAACTATATTGTTGTATTTAACTCATGTTAGAGTAATTTTTTATCTACATGTTTTCCCTGGTAGAATTTGGACTCTCTGAGATCAGAGACTATGTCTTGTTTATTTTTGATTTTTTTTTTGTCTTCCACATTTCTTGTTGTAGTGAGTGAGCACTCAATCAATAATTGATGGATGGCATTGAATTGCTGGCAAAGTTTTATTTTTTTCTCTTGTTGCGGTTTATTTTTAACAGACTTTATACAATTTAATAGACTGAAGACAGTCATGATTCCAGGAAAAAATTGTAATTCAGTTGGTGTTATTCAGTATGAAGTAACCATAATATTAATACTAATATATTTATTGAATGTTTACTATGTACTTGGCACTATGCTAACAAGTTTTAAGTTAGAATTTTCATTTAATCCATTTATCAAATCTGAAAGTGGGTAATATTTCATTTTACAGATGACAAAAATGTAGCAAAGAGGGGACAAATTACTTGATCAAGATTCAGAGCAAATACATGGTAGAGCCTAGATTTGAACTTAGGCCTCTCTGGCTGCAATCTGTATGACTGTGTCCCTCTAGGTTCCTCTCTAACCTCACTCTCCACATCCATTCTGTAGACAAGTCCTGCCAGAAAAAACTATAATTTGATTTAAGATAGGGGGGTGACACTACCTCCCAAAAGAGTCCCAAATTCATACACTTTTTCCTTTGCTTTCGTCTTGGTCTAGAAACCTTCATATCTTATCTGGATTATTGTTGTAGCCTCCTCATTGGTCTGCCTTGCTCACTTTTGTTCCTCACCCCCATACTTTATTTTTTACCCATTCCTAGACTCATGTTTTAGAAACATAGATACTCCAGGTCCCTTTCTCCTTAAAGCCTTTCAGTGGCTTCTTACTGAGCTTAGAATAGAACTTCATAGTTGTACTATGCCCAGATGTCCCTCTGTAAGCTTGCTCCAGCCTTTCTGTCAGACATCATGTTATAGCCTCTCCCTCTGAAAACTCTTGGTTGCAAAGGCCTCTGCTTGTTTTTCAAATCCTGCAAGCTTGCTTCTGTCTCAGCGCATTTGTACTTGCTGAGCACTTTGATTGCACAGCTCTTTCTCTAGATAATTTCATGGCTCTATCATACTAATCATTTAGGTCCCAGAGAGGCTTCTTATGTCATCTCATATACAAAATCTACCACCCTCGTTACTCTCTGTCATTATTCTTTTATTATCTTCCTGGTGCTTATCACTCTTTGAAATTATCTCATTTGTTTGCTATCTATTTATCCCCAAAAGAATGAACTCTTAGATGGCAGAGGCTTTGTCAGTACTCTCCATTGTTTCAATTCCTTGCGTAGTAAAGAATCAAATCTTGACAAAAAAGAGATCTGGCCTTTGTCCTCAGCTTCTAGAAAGTAATCTATAAAACCTTGTAATGACACGTGTAATAAGAGTACCTTTGTTTGCTTTGGCCACTTGGGTCTACTGGATAGGGTAGGGACTAGCCATGCCAGAAAGACTAATAACGTGATTTAAGATAGGGACTTTGGGCCGTACATTACTGTCAATCTACAGAGGGGCTGGAGTCTGGAATCTACCCGCCACATGGACAATCAATCAATCATATCTATGTGACGAAGCCCCTATACCAACCCTGAACACTGAGGCTTGGGTGATCTTCCCTCACTGCCAATATTCTGTACGTACTGTCACACAATGGTGCTGAGAATATAATGCTCTTCATGACTCCACAGAGAGAGGACAAGGAAACTCCACTTTTGGCACTTTTCCTGGATGCTGCTGTAAGCACTTCTTCCCTTGGCAGGTTTTAATCTGTACCCTTTCCCTGTAATACAGTATAACCATGAGTATAATATTTTTCAGTGAGTTTGGTGAGTCCTAGCAAATCACTGAAGCTGTGAGTGGTCTTGAGAACGCCCTGAACTTGTAATTGGTGTCAGAAGTGTGAGCGATCTTGTGGACTATTTTGATCCCTCTAACTTTGCAGTTGGCCTAACTCTCTCATCCCTAAATCAAGTCAATGTACAATTTTTTTTTTCAGATTATTTCATACCATTGATAGGTAGAGTTAGAGGAAAATGAATGATTGATTCCCATTTGCAATTCCCAAGCTGATTATCATTCCTCTGACTTACACTTCTACATTTTTTTCAAGTCCATGGTATGCTATGTTGGAAAGCGTTCTGAAGTCAAATTGGTCTGATTTAAAAGCCTGGTTCCACCATTTAACGTGTTTGTAGGATTAGACAACCACTCTTTGACTTAGTTCCTTCATCACCAGACTTCATAAAGAATAGTAATAATATATGCCAAATTACTGGCACATTGCCTATTAATCTATATATCAAAGCTATTTTTATGTGTAAATATCATATGAGAAATTCAAAGAAGTACCAAAGACTAGTGCTGGGAATATGAGCCAGGAAGGGTCAGTGGAGGAGTAGAGGTACAAGCTAGGTTGAAAGGATTTGCATAGATATTTGGGGAAAATACTTTAAACAGTGGGAACTGTGCCTTTAAAGGCACATGTGGAAAACAAAAGACATCTTTGGTGTATTAAGTGTAGAAAAGTTCTTCCAGATCAGAATTGTTTATTTTGAGTAGTGGCTTCCTAAAAGTGATTTGTGGAGAATATGGCAAAAAAAGAGATAGAGTCAAATCAGAGAGATTCTTAATTCTCAGGCCTGACCGATCTACAACTTTGAATTTGCTAATTTGTTTTGTTCTATAAAACTGATAATAAAAATGAATTTTACTATATCCATATTACATTAATTTTATGTCTGCATTCAGATTTAATGTACTATGTTGTATTATCATTGCCATGTTAGTAAATCACTAATTTTAATTATAAGTGTTATTAGTGGATTATAAACTATTAAAGGACCTTAGATATTCACAACCAATGATGCTATCCATGCGTAAGTAATGAATTACAGTTCCTAGGGAAATATAAGTTTTGAATATGCAAATCTGAGTCTGGATATCTTAAATAAATATTCAGATTCAACTGCAGTTAATTTTTAGTTATCTTGGTTAACAGTTCATACAGTACCCATGGTTACTGTCTCATTTTTTGACTCAGATCAGGTATTGTTAAACGTATTTTATGAGTTGTTTGTATTTTAAGGAGGATTATTCATCAGCAGGATCTCTTCTTTTATATCTTTATTTCCTGCCTTTGTCCTTAAGAAATAGAATAGATGGAGTGGTTTCAGTTGCATTTTTTTTTTTTAAGAAAATCACTGGATTACATTTTTGGCCAGCAAATTGAGGACTGTCCGGCTACAAGAAACCGAGTAACCAGATTATCAGGATTCCCTAGGTGCCAGATACTGTGCTAGCTGCTATCATGCGCTATTTTAATTTAGTTGTTAGAGCTCTCATGACATGAAAGTACCCATATTTTTATAAAACATGATGATTATCCCAGATTCGGAGATGGGAATCCACATAAGGCTTTCAGACACTCTTTTTTTTCGAGTTATCTCTGTAATTCAGTCAATGTGCCATTTCATACATTTTTTTAGGAACCCTTTTTTGTAGAGTACTATTAATAAAAAAAAGAATTGGAAATTGACACTGAAACAAGTAGTTATTCCAAAGATGTCAGAGACATGAAAGTAGCTAAGTTAAAATACAACTAGGAAAATGATACTGAGAAAGAGTGCAGAAGACTGTCATCAGGACAGCTGGAGGTAATTGTGGATCCTGCCTCTGACTTACTGAGGGGTCGGGTTAAAACAAAGTATCAGAAGCTCAGTATCCTGATTTAGATTAAGGGTTTATTAATTGGGATAAAGGCTAAACTGCAGAGAAAAGAATTCACAAACACAGTGGTTGTGATACAATGGAATTCCATTTTTTATTCAACAAAGAATTCTGTTCCAGAACTACTTCAGGGACTCAATTGTTTACACATTTTTGCTCCACTATTTTGTGGTAGATTTTCCCCATCTGCACAGTTGAAGCTAGGTTGATACCATGTCTGGGTTCCAGAATATAGGAAAGGAAAAAAACGTTGAATCCAGGGCAAATAATGTTTCTTTCAGCATTTGAGGTGTTACTTGCACTAATTATTATTATTCCGTTTGTGAGAACTTAGTCATATGACAATATTGGTTGCAAAGGAGACTAGGAATTGTAGACTAAGTGGCCATATGCCTCAACAAAACTTAATTATTTTGGAAAAAGGGGCTAATAGATTTGGGATGACAACCAGAAGTCTGGAACAAAAGAGTTGATATTTCTCTCATTTCTAGCAAACACTAAGAACTAATGTCTGAATGTGTTTTACTATATTTTAGGAGGCAAAGTCTGCCTCAAGATGCTTTTGGGGCATATAGTCAATATCTACTTGAGTTACTATTCAAAATATCTTTGTATTATTAAAAATCATGTCACTAAAAAAGATTTATCCTCTTCTTTCCAGGTAAAATTTAACGTTGTGTAACTCCAGGTGTGTAGAGTACCTGATTGATTCTCTAGTATCTATAAATCTATAGCCAATTCCCTCAACCTCACAATAGGGTGTTGACCACTGTTTGCACCCTCACCCCCACCGCCACCCCCGATTACTTGCACAGTCAAGTTACAATTGACTAATTACTTTCATTTGGCCAATTGTTTTTGAACAACTTGAGTTACACGCATAAGAGCTGTGGGTTCCGTCTGGATGGAGGAAAAAAAATTAAGCTTTTGACAAACAGTCTTGATTATAGTAGAAAGTAAACAGTTTCTAGTCTTAAATCTGATTTTATTCCAATTTTTGAAAATAACTACAAATACTTATAATTCTATCTAAGTAATATTGCATAATACTAGGACACAGCCATAAACACATTAGTTTAAAATATCTTTGCAGTATTTCAGTTTTCATCATCTTCTCATACATGTTGTTGTTATTAGGTGCCATCAGGTTGATTCTGACTCATAGCGACCCCATGTACAACAGAATAGAACACTGCCCAATGCTGGGCCATCCTCACAATCCTTGTTATATTTGAGCCCATTGTTGCAGCCGCTCTGTCAATCGATCTCGTTGAGGGTCTTCCTCTTTTTTGCTGACCCTCCACTTTACCAAGCATGATGTCCTTGTCCACGGACTGATCCCTCCTGATAACATGTCCAAAGTATGTAAGATGTAGTCTCACCATCCTTGCTTCTAAGGTGCATTTTGGCTGTATTTCTTCTAAGACAGATATGTTTGTTCTTTTGGCAGTCCATAGCATATTCAATTTTCTTCGCCAACATCATAATTCAAAGACGTCAATTCTTTTTCGGTTGTCCTTATTAATTGTCCAGCTTTCGCATGCATATGAGGCCATTGAAAGTTCCATGGCTTGGGTCAGGGACATCTTAGTCTTCAAGGTGACTTCTTTGCCTTTAAACACTTTAAAGAGGTCTTTTGCAGCAGATTTGTTCAATGCAATGCGTCGTTTGATTTCTTGAGTGCTGCTTCCATGAGTGTTGATTGTGGATCCAAGTAAAATGAAATCTTTGACAATTTCAATCTTTTCTTCTTTCATACATAGTCCGTTCTAAATTTCATTGCCAGGGCATTTTCTTATAAAAGATGTATAAAGGTGATACGTGTGAAATTCATCAATATAAAAATGCTGCGATGAAAAAGAATCTTCCTCTTATCCCAGACTGATGTTGTACTGTGGAGAGATGAACAATGTTACTGGTTTGGTGATTTTTATTACAGGAATGTTTTATGCTTAGATAAGCATACTGTATTAGTTTCCTAGGGCTGCTGTAACAAAGTACCACAAACTGGTTGGCTTAAGTAAGAGAAGTATATTCTTTCACAGTTCTGAAGGTTACATGTCCAAAATCAAGGTGTCTGCAAGATTGATTGCATTTGGAGTCTCTAAAGGAGAATACGTTGCATGCCCTTCTCTTCATTGATGTTGCTGCTGGCAATCCTTGATATTCCTTGACTTGCAGAGGCAAGTCACTCCAGTCTCTGCCTCCTTCCTCACATGGTGGTTTCCCTGTGTGCCTGATTCCCTGTGTCTTCACATGGCCTCTTACAAGCACACCAGTCATTGGACTTAGGGCCCACCCTAATCCAATATGTCCACATCTTAACTTGATTACATCTCTGCAAAGACCTTATTTCCAAATAAGGTCACATTGTCAGATACTGGAGATTAGATCTTTGCCATATCTTTTTGGGGAACATAATCCAACCCACAGTACGCATATACTCTTTTTTAATGAACATGTAGGAATATACAATTGTCACTGTTCTGCCTCTTACTTTATTTTTTCACTTAACCACACATATTCCAGTACAATAAGATCTAACTCATTTTATGGTCCAATGGAGATACTATTTCAGCCGGAGGTACCAGCTCATCCTAGTTCACCCAGAACTTTCCCAGTTTTAGTGCTGTAAATCCCACTTCCCAGGAATTCCCTCAGTCCTTGGCAAACTAGGAGAGTTGGTCACTTCAAATTTTGCAACTTGTTAATCTTCCCATATTGTAGTTTAGATTATTTTATTCTACAGCTGAAAAACTTTCTGTGGTTTCCTATTTTTATGAATAAACTGTTTCTTCTACTAAGCCACCGTATAACAATTTGGTGCCCTTTCTGCATTTGCTCACGCTGCTCTGTTTAATAACCATCTTTTTCTGGCTAATGAGGAATTTTGGAATTTTGCATTTTTCCAGATGTATCAGTTTTTAATGTTTTCAATATCTTTGCATTATTTGTTCATAACATCGTCTCATGCTTTTACAACAAAATTCTGCTTTATCTCTGACTGTTTTATGTTTCTATTCTGAATTTCCTATTTTGTGCTTTTTGTCTTAATGAGTTTTGCTAGAGGCTTGGTTTTTAGAGTACTTTTTTTTTTCTTCAGATATTCAAATTGCTACCTATCTTCTGGTTCATATTTATCTGTTATATTTTTATCCCTTTGCTTTCTTTTTGTGTTCATTTGCATTAAGTGTTTTTTTTCTGTAAACAACATATTGCCAGATATTTTCTTCCCCTTAAATCCAATCTGAGAGCATTTATCTTTAATCAGCAAGGTTAAGCCACTCAGAATTGTTGTAATTACTGATTGACTAGGACTTTCCCTTACATTTTATTTTTTTATTTAACATGCTTTCTTGTCTTTCTTCTTTTTGAAAAATGTCCATTAGAATTATCAATTAAGTAGATCATATTTCTTTGTTCAATTTTTTAAAATTGATTTCCTGCTATTCTCTTATATAGTAACAGCCATCTCTGGACAAGCACAAACCAGCATATGGGATTGTACTGCTCTGGGTGACTAGGTAGAAACCCTTTTTTATTCTAAGAGTGCAGCTACTGCTGTTCCTCTAGGCTAAACAACTTGCTTTTTTTCTTTTTTTTTCACCCAGATTTACCATCCTCACTTCCACACAGCATGTTATTGTTGTTAGGTAACATTGAGTCGATTCCAACTCCTTGCTACCCTATGTACAACAGAATGAAACACTGCCCGGTCCTGTGCCATCCTCACAATTTTTATTATGCTTGAGCCCATCGTTGCAGCCACTTTGTCAATCCGTCTCATTGGGGGTCTTCCTCTTCCACTCAGTATAGCCTTTCTCATACTTTTAAATTCAGGAATTGCACTCAGGAGGGACAGTCAACTTCTGCCACAGTTGCTGGAATTGCATGATTTGAGTGGTGAGTAACGGGTAGCACTAGCCAACAGGTTTGCTTCTATTGGGGTTGTCTGCCCATCATTTCCAACCTAGCTAGGCATCTACTCTGGTTTGCTTGATACCTCTGTTGCTGTTAGTGCTCTACTGGTAGGGTGGACCCCTGTGTGGGGACGGGAGTACTCATGCTTCTGATTCACAGTTATGAGCTTTCATGTAGCTATTCAGCAATACCCAATCACCAGCACTGGAGAGCTCCAGTGTGGAAAATATGAACGGAATGCTCACATTTAATGGGAAAGACGCCTCCCACCTCTCACCCACTGTAGAACCTCTCAATATTGTACCCCTAGGCCTTGGAGGATCCCAGGCAATATGGAGAGAAAAAGAGGTTTGTAAAATACTTAACTCCATTTTTTGTTTTTCTTAGGCCCCCTTCCATGCGTAGGTGAGTCCATGCTGTAGCTCCTTCTTGAGCTTCCTAAGCTTTCTAAGCTGGGGTTTCTCTGTTTTTATGGGCATATGTATGTATAGGCCTACATTTCATAACCTCACTATATCTTTTTTTTAAACTCAGAGGTTTGCTGTGGAGGTGGACGATTGCAGCTCTTCCCATTGTTGCAGTATGCTTTTTCTTGGAACCAGAGAGCGTCTCTCAACTACATACATCCCACATACCAAAATTCCCAGTACAAAGTTGGCCAAAAGATTTATCAAATGCCTCCAGGAAGAAAAATGGTAAATTACCTAAGACAAATAAATGCCAAACATTGTATGAAAAGTCCTGTAATGTGTGTGTGTGTATAATTTCTGGTTTTGAGGACCAGAAAATATTTCCTCTTAATTTTCAAATTGCCTATCTTACATCTGCTTGAGAAAGTAGCACAGCATATACTTACTTATCTTTGCTTCTAAAGGCTTACCTGAAAATCTTGCTGCTAAGAATGAGAAGTGTAGTTAATGTCTGACTTCCTACAGGGATAAGCCAAGACTAGTTAGAAGCAGGATAAAAATAAACAAATTTCACAGATACTGTTCCTGATTACAGAATTAAAAGTAAATTCTCTTAAAATCAGCTATTGCTGTCAAAACTGGAAAAGAGTTATTGCATACAAAGATGAGGGAAAAGAAAGATATCTAAAAAATGCAATATTCGGGGATGTATTTACTCATCTCCATCTCATTTACCAGGAATGGGGACGAAATAAGAGTTTTAGAATTGCAAGGTTTAACTTGGCAATTCTCAACGTGAATTGTGACTAATTATGCTCTGAAAGCAGAACAAATTGATTTTTCCAACTCAGTATTTGATTTTTGTCTATGTAACACAGATCCCACCTTGTCTAGCTTCAGAAAAGCCAATGCAAATACAGCTATGGAAAAGCCATATCTACCTAAGGGCTATAGCATCACCTGGTATAGGGCTCAATAAATTGTACAAAATAAGTCATGTAATAAGCAGAATTCTGATTCAACTGGAACATTTATAACAGATAACACTATAAACAGTTTGTAGTTGCTTCTACCCTTAATACAATGTCACAATGACCATTTAAATAGATATTGTTTGACAATGGCAAAATGATATCTATCATGACTAGAGAGTCAATTTTTCAGATGCTAATTTATCATTATCAATTATACAGATAAACTGCATCCATATTATTCTCCCCAAAAAAGAAATAGATCAGCCATATCCTAGGTAGCTTTAGTTGTGGCAGTAATGCCTTGATTTTGTTAGAATATAATAATGTTGAATATTTTGCAGGAAAAATAAATAAATGTGAAATGCAGCTGGTATAGGAATGTATATTATGGAGATGATTATAAAATTTACAATTCTCCTTCCAGAATTGATGGCTTAACAAAGCCCATCTAAACTACTTATTGAAAATGTAAAGTTGCAGCTTTATCTGTTTGCTATATTCTTCTATTTCCATCGTAAGTTTTGTTCTTTTTATTTCACCCTCTCTATTTATGTTTGCAAGTGATAAATTTTCCATGTTTTACATTTTATATTTAGTTTATCTCTTTATTTGGTATTCATTTTGCATGGAAAATGGAATAAGTCTATAGAATAATACAGCTGATATTGAATTTTTATTGCTGTTGGGCATATACTGCATAAGAAGGTTATCTGATCTCTAACTTAATCATGGGGAAATATTGCTGCAGGCGAAGCTTACTTCATAACAATGAGAGACTTGTGCCTTTATGAAATTTATTTAACTATATACCCATTAATGGCATTAATATATAATTTTCTTACTTTCTGCCACAGTTAGATGGGATTTATTTTATATAGCTTCTGAATTTGACTAAAATTGAATGTTTAAGTAAAAAAACAAGTTTTTATATGATATTATTTAAACATATCTGGATAGATGACGTTGATAATGTTGTGGATATACACAAATAAAGCAAACGTGTTTCAAAAGAAAATAATTTAGTGCTATTTAAAAGTTAAGCCATAGGAATGAAATAGTGTGTTATATCTTAGTTCTGCCACCTGGAATAGTGGTTAGTTCAAAGCAGATGAAAAACTATATGTTAAAAAATTACAGAAGGCTTTCCACAACATTCCATAAATCCATGGCTGTAATCACTGTCTTCTGTGCTTCATCTAGGCCTATAAAGAGGGACATATCACTTTCTCATTATAAGTGCTGTATCTGAAGTACTCCATTTATATTTTTAATGCTTTTCATATATATTTTTTTATGTAGTTTAATGGCATTATTGGGCTTTGTAGACCAGGAAAAAGAAATAACTAAAGACAATAGAATGCACTGCCTCTGACTGAAAGTCTTCATTTGAAATGAACCAGTTAGCATAGAAAACAACAGGTCTTTAGCAAAAGGCCTAGATGTATAACATATTTCTTTCTTATTACTTCAGCTACGCTTAAGATGGTATTTGCTCCTAGTAATTGACTTACGTAAATCCACCCAAAACCATATTCAGAATGAGTGATTATCTTCATTTTTAGGACCACTTCTTGCGCATTTCTTACATCAACAGTTGGTGTGACATACCTTGAAAGTGCTTGCTTTAAACAGCCAAAAAAAAAATCTGGGATCTTGTCTTACTCATCCCTCTACATTTTCACAACTTAACTCAAGCTCTGGCATAGTAATTATTATGCATTCACCTTTGTGCATAACAAATTATATGGCCAGAAAATAATAACATGTTGCTTATTGTAATAGTTTTACCACTTTTTTTTTTACATTCACTAAAATATTACTCAAGAAGTTTATTGAAGAGAAAGAAAAAGTCATAACAGCACTTTGCAATTAGAGTGAGGAAAATGCCCAAAATCCACGTCTTTACCTTGATGAGATAACACGGATTGTTGTCTAATAAAAGGTCAATACTACAGGCGTTATTTCTTAAAAAATACTTTTTGAACACTGTTGGTCTCAGGTGATCTATTAAATGGCTCACAGGCATTTTGGTGGTTTTTGAGAAAAATAAATTTGCATGGACACACATGATATGTAGATTAATTTTAACTTCATATACATTTTTATTATGTTATTAATAATCATAAAATCTTTAAAGGTTGGTGTTATTTTACAAGAATCTTTCAGCTAGCATTCCGTTTATAATGCACAAGAATTCTCAATGAACATACTTTCATATGATTTGTGTTTTGATATTTTAATCTATTAAAATTCCATTTTGTGATATTCTTTGTTGCATTATATCACTGTGACAGACTCTACAGTGACTCCAGTGATTCCCAACTCCCAGGGTTCACACCTTTGTGTAATCAGCTCCCCTCGAGTGTGAAGAAATCCTATGATTTTGGTCCACCCAATAGAATATGGCAAAAGTGATAGGATATCACTCCCACGATTAAGTTACCTTATATAAGACGCATCTTGACAGATTGGAGCTAGAGATTCTCTTTACAAGTGTGATGAAGGAAGAAATCTTATTGGCAAGCGATTGTGGGTAGCGTCTAGTAACCGTGAGCAGCCTCTGGGAACTGTGGGTGACCTCCAGCCAGCAGAAAATGGGGGCAGGCCTTCTGTCATAAGTAGCTAGAAAATAAATTGTCAAAAGAACCAGAACGCACTTTGAAATAGATTCTTCCTTAGTCAAACCTCCAGTTGAGAATGCAGCCTAGTCAATAACTTGATTGAAGCATTGTGGGACCCTGAGCAGAGGACTTGGCTGAGTCGCACCTAGACTCCTGACCCACGGAAAGTGTAAAATAATAAATACATGCTGCTAATGTTGTCCTACTTTGTTGCACAGCAATAGAAAACTAGTACAATCTCTGATGCACAATAATAGGCTGATGGTTTAAAAGTCATTAACTAAAGAAGTGAAGATAGCAATGTAATACTGCAACTCAGAATCAAGTTATAATCACAGTCAACAGGGCTATACTAAATGTATATAATATAAATATTATATAATAAATGCTAGGTAAGTAAATCTGAAAGATTAATACATTTATATAAATAATTACAAGAAAAAATTCTGTATTTAATTTTATTGGGGCAGTGATTAGTTTAATCCAATTCAAAATGTATTCTTTTATGAAACTCTTCAAAAAAAAAAAAGACAAAGTCATCACAGATTTTCAAGTGTTTTAAAAATAAACCGTACTCTTCTCTGTGATATGCCAATCAAATTATATTATTTCCCCCAAAAAAACCATACAGACCAGTATTTTCTAGTTAAAAAAAAAAAAAAAGATGAGTTTTGTCACTAAATTCAGAAGACAGACTGAAGTATAGAGGAATCATTCGAAGTTGCACTCCACATATAGCATTAACAGATACGAGAGAAACTGCTGCCAAGAGACTTAGACAACCAGACAAATAATATGCTCAGAAAGAAAACAGAGTAAGCAAGTGACAAAATTCCTCTATCAAACAGCACTCTTGGTCATCACATACTATCAATGGCACATAATAAAGAAGGAAAATTAATAGCACATATGGATTTTAATGACATACAGATTTAGAGTTGTCTAAAACAACTAATATTGAGAATGTGAAACAGTCCTAGGCATATGTGTGGAACTTACATAAGGAAAAATGGCTAGAGGACTTATTTTTTAATCTTTTTATTTTGAAATAATTCTGAATGTACAGAAGAGTTGCAAAGATTGCACAGAGAGTTTTTAAATACCCTTCCCATTACTTTCCCATTGTTAACAACTCACATAACCATGATACATTTATCAGAACTAAGACAAAAAAGTTGGGAAAACGTTATTAAATAAATTATATCCTTTATTCAGATTTCAATAGCTTATCACTAGTGTCCTTTTTCTGTTCTGTGAGACAACCCAGGATAGCACCTTGCATTTTGTTGTCACGTTACTTCCGTCTCTTTTAATCTGTGAGTTCCTCAGTCTTTACTTACCCTTCATGAAATTGATACTTTTGAGGAGTACAGGTCAGATATTTTGTAGAAAATCCATCAGTTTGGGTTTGGCTGATGTTTTGTCATGATTCGACTAGAACTAGAGGATTTTGGTGAAGATTAACACAGAGGTAAAGTGCCTTTTTTGCAGCACATCAGGGGTATATAAATGGGACTAATTATTGATGATTTTAACCTTGATCACGTGGCTAAAGTGGTGCCTACCAGGTTTCTCTGCTGTAAAGTTACTATCCTTCCCTTTCTATTGGCTGTTCAAACCCACCCAGTGGCTCGGTGGGAGGAAGACCTGATGATCTGCTTCCATAAAGATTACAGCCAAGAAAACCCTATGGGACAGTTCTACTCGGTCACGTGGTGTCACTATAAGTGGAAACTGACTCGACAGTACCCAACAACAAGAAGTTATTGTATTTGTTAGAACAGAGTCATTTATTCTATCACACATTCAAAAATGAGGAGAATTAAGTGCCACCTCCTGGAGGTAGAAATAGCAAAGAATTTATGAGCATGAATTAAAATGGGCAGAAATTAATAAATGTTTTTGGGAGAAATACTTTGAGGTTATGAATCTATTCTGCTTCTCTTTACAGCTTTGCCTGCTAATTTGAGCATTCTCAGTGGATTTTGCCTGGAGCAATTATTACTGTGGTGTCCTAATGGTGACTTTCTATTTCCCTCAATTCTTCTACATTTTTTATTTAGAATTCTTCTGTAAAGAAGATTTATTCCTCTTTTTATTTATTTGTATCAGTATGCAGTCCTAGGTATTTATTTTATTCTGTTGATCATAATTATCTACTATGGTATGTGCTGTTCAGATGTTCCAGCTTTGGACATTAGGGGGCAGTTCAGGTTGGCTCCTGTGTCTTTTTGACATATACAAATTCCATTTTTTTTTTTTTTTTTTTGGCACTAGTACAAGTAGCTTTGGCTTATCCTGTATTTTCCCAGTCTTAGCCCTAGAATCAGCCATTCCTCCAAAGAGCCTTGGCTTTCCTTATTGAAGACAGGAATTTAGAAAGCAAGATCTTGGCACTAAGTATGCTAACTTTACCTGGATGTCACATGCTTTAGGATCTCTTACTGGCCAAACTGGTAAACATACTAGTAACCAGTTGCCATTGAGTTGATTCCTACTCATGGTAACCTCATGTGTTTCAGAGAAGAACTATGCTCCATAAGGTTTTCAATGGCTGTGACCTTTTGGAAGTAGATTGCCAGGACTTTCTCCTAAGTTGCCTCTGGGTGGATTTGAACCACCAACCTTTTGTTTAGTATCCAAGCACTTAACCATTTGTGCCAGCCAGGGACTCCTAGACTAGGAAATATATGTATGCATAAATTTATGTCTATATTTATTTATCTGTATGACTTCATACTGGTATCTCAATGTATACACAAATATCTATACTTATGTCTGTATCTATTTATCTCTCTTCTCTATATATCTAAAACCTTACTTCATAATGAGATCTCTGACTCTAATCCATCACCACAGAGTTCATTCATACTTTCTCCCTTGCTTACTTTTAAGTTCTTTCTCTGATAGTGAGAAACCTAGTTCCTGTTATCTACAATTTATTTACCTATTTGTTCAACCCTTGTGTACCTTAGAAGAGAGGTTAGTGAGACTTTGTTTCACTTATTTTGGCCATGTTATCAGGAGGGACCAGTCCCTGGAGAAGGGCATCATACCTGGTAAAGTAGAGGGTCAGTGAAAAAGAGGAAGACCCTCAATGAAATGGATTCACACAGTGGCTGCAACAATGGGCTCAAACATAGCAGGGAGGATGGCGCAGGACCGGGCAGTGTTTCTTCTGTTGTACATAGGGTCGCTGTGAGTCAGAACTGACTTGACAGCATCTAACAACAACTAAAATACGATTTTGCTATACAATACTTTCTGTCTTTAGCCTTATGTTATCTAGTCAAAACAGTTTTTGAAAGTTACTTAGGTCAGTCCCTCCTTTCTCCCCTTCATTGAGATTATGAATACATTAAATTTATTTGTCACAGGTTAAATTCCACACTGGGATTGATAGCCTGGTTGATCTTGCTTTTAATTTACATGAAGTTCATTCAGTGTTGCACTGTTCTATTTGTTTTGACAACTGCTTTGAGTCATGTATCTAGAACTGAAGTACACAGAACAATTTGATCATCTAAAATTCTCGTGTGTGGCCACTTTTAATCAACCCTCCCACCCAAACACTTGGCAACTACTAATCAATTTAACAGCCTATTTTTTTGTCTTTTTTCCAGAATATCATATAAGTGGAATCATACAATATGCATTCTTTTGGTTCAGTCTCCTTTCAATTAGCAAAATGCATTTAAGGTTAATTCGTCTTGTGTGAATCAATAGATTACATTTTTTAAGGCTGAGTAGTAATTCATTTTCTGAATGTACAACCATGTGTTTATTCATTTACCTGTTGAAGGGCATCTTGTTATTTCCCAGGTTTTAGCCATTATGAATAATGTTGCTATAACCATTAACAAGCAGGTTTTGTAGTAACAGAAATTTTCAATTTCCTAGGAGTGAGATTGCTAGGTTGTGTGGTAAGTGTATGTTCAGCTTTATAAGAAACTGTAAACCTGTTTCCAAAGTGACTGTACTGTTTGAATTCCCACCAGCAATGAAGGAGAATTGCTGATGCTCTGCATTGCATTCTTTCCAACATTTCCCACTGCAGTTTTCTTTTCTTTTCCTTTTTTAAGAAAAGTCATTCTAATGGATGTATAGTGGTATATTATTATGGTTTTAATTTTCATTTCTCTAATGACAAATAGTTCTGAGCCTTTTTATATGCATATTTGCCGTCTGTATATCTTTTCGGAGGAGCATTCAGATCTTTTGTCCATTTTATCCTTAGGTGGTTTGTTTTGCTATTTTTTTAGTTTTAGGAGATCTTTTATTTTCTCAATATAAGTCATTTCCTGGACTAAATTCAACTTGGTTGCAATTTGTTATCCCTTCTATAGTATATTGCTGAGCTTGATCTGCTTGTATGTTGCTGAGGATTTTTGAGTCTATGTTCATGAGGATTATTGTTTGGTAACTCCTTTTCTTGTCTTTGTTATGATATTGGGGTAAATCCAGCCTCATAAAATTAGTTGGGAAGTGTTTGGTCTTCTAAATTCTGGAAGAAATTGTGTAGAATTGGCATTATATCTTATTTAAATATTTGGTAGTATTGGCCAGTGAAATTATATGAGCCCAGGCTTTTGTCTTTTGGAGGGTTTTAATCCAAATTCCATCTATTTCTATAGCTATAAAGACATATAAAGATATGCATATGTGTGTATATGTATATATATACTCAAATTATCTATTTCTTCTTGAAACATTTTTGATAAATTGTGTTTTTCAAGGAGTTGGTCTATTTCACGTAAATTGTCAGTTTTATAAACAGAGTTTTTATAGTCTCCCCTTACTATACTTTTAATGTCTTTGGGTGTAGTAGCAAATTTCCCTCTTTCCTTCCAGATATTACCAATTTGTATCTTCTCTATTTTTTTTTTTTTTTGAGTTAGTCTGGTTAACATTTCAGCAATTTTATTAAGTTTTTCAAATAAGTAGCCTTTGCTCTTAATTTTTTTCTATTAATTTCCATTTTTAATGAATGATTGTTCCATAACTCTTGGGTATCCTGTTAATTTTGTTTGCTTCACTCTTTGTATTTCACTTGGGTAATTTTTATTGACCTATCTTTGAGTTCTTCTGATTCTTTCCTTGCCTGTGTCAAATCTACTGTTAAGCTCGTTGAAAAAATTTTCATCTCTTCTTACTGTGGTTTAAGATTTCTAGCATTTCCATCTCTCTGCTGAAATTGCCTATCTGCTGTATCATGTTATCTACCTTGTCCATTAGAGCCTTCAACATATTTATAGTTGTTATTTAATATCTTGGTCTGATACTTCCAACAATTGTGTCATATCTGAATCTGTTCTGATGATTGCTTTGTCTCTTCAGACTTTTTTTGTATGCCTCATACTTTTTTCTGTTGTTTAAAGCTGTACATGTTATATATTACAATACATACTGAGAAACCAAAAGCCAAACCCACTGCCAGCGAGTCAAATCCAACTCATACCAACCCTATAGGATAGAGTAGGACTGCCCCACCGGGAGAAAGATATGGTAGACTGTTTCATAAAGATTTACAGATACGTGAAGAATACCTTTATACTTGGGGGTGACCATACTTTCCTTCTATACGCCTTCATTGTAGGGGTTTGTTTTAATTTAATATAGAGTTAGGCTTATTTTATTTTATTTTTTTCCTGTGTGTAAACTTTTTTTTATTATTTATTTTTAGTGTACTTTAGATGAAGGTTTACAGAACAAATAGTTTCTCATTAAACAGTCAGTACACATATTGTTTTATGACATTGATTAACAACCCCACAGCATGTCAACACTCTCCCTTCTCATTATTTTATTGTTTTAATGTTTATTTTTACTATGGTTATTCTTAGTGCAGCAGGGCTCAAATTCTTTTGGTAAATTAGATGTCTGCTTGGTTTTGGGTCTTCTTTTTGGGTGATGCTTTCCAGAGAGGAACAAGCTCTTGTAGTTCTCCCAGCTACTTTTTCCTTGTTGACATCCCCATGCTGCAGTGGGTTTCTACCTGTGCACATTGGTTATAGTTTGTTTTTCTTGTTTGTTGGCTTTATTTATTTATTTTCTTTTGGCTTCCCCACTGAAGATAGAGTCTTTTCTTCCTTAGGAAAAAGGAATATGATCCTGAGTGGAGTTTCAGCAGTCTGGGTAGGAATGCTGTTTCCCTCCTCTAGTCAGTGCCACAAGGGAAGCTTTCTTTGGATACTCCCCTCTTCTCCCTCTAAGCCTGTGAGCTCATAGAGGATTTCCTGGAGGAAAAGCCTCACAAGAGGGTGTGAACTCCCTGTGTCTGCAACGCACAGGGACTACACAGTTTCATGCTAGCTCATACTAGACCTTAAGCAATATATTGCAATTCCTTGCTGAAACTCCTTAATAGCTTCTGTGATGTTCTGTGGCTTCTGCCCTAAGTAAGCAAATACTTCAGTCCTAGTTTTTATTGGTTTGTTTTATTTTTTTTTCCTGCAGTGGCCTCTCTCTCACTAAATTTCAGGTTATTTGTTTGCTCTGTACCTCAATTCTCTAATGGGATAGAGAAAAGTTGTTAAATTGCAGTTTATCCATCTACTTTCTTATTATAAGTATGGAACCAATGCTCTTTCAGCTTTGTACCTCTCTCAGTGAAAATGAAGCTCATTGACTCTCTTTCCTTTTTTTTTTCAGTTTTATACTGAAAATCCATGTAGCAAAAAAAAGACATTTTAATTTAGTTCATGATGTTTTGGAAAACTGACTAGGTGTAAGTACTTAAGGAGTACCATTTATACAAGCAGAACGGGAATGATTTACATATAAGTTAAAGGGGTTACTATGTGAATGCTAATCTACAAACTGCTTTAATCATAGAAAACAATTGATGGTTAAAACCGTATCACCTGAACTTCATTCAAATTCAATGGAATTACTAGTGATTGTAAAACATAAACTGTGGTTCCTGAAGTCACTGCAGTGTGCTTTGTGAAAAAATAGGCAACACATATGAAACTATACTTTTCCAACATCACATAAATTCACTTTCAAGAGATAGATGATCCCGTGAATATTCGAATTGAGGAATTATATCAAAAACACATTTTTTATGAGATTGAAAATGTTAGGAAGACACTTACTTATGATCTCGAGTGATTTTCTTCAGCAGTGCACCCCGGTGATACAGTCCATGTTTTAAAGAACCTAAGCCTATAATTTTAAGCCCAAAATACAACTATGTGTAACATTTACAATGTCTGTGTTTCTAAAGAACACCAATGATGATATGAATGAAAGTTGACAAGAATTTAACTCTTTCCTAAAAATTGGGGTCTTTCTTCACTGTTTGGAGAAACAATTCAATGAAGTATATTGAGAATATTAAATATATATGTATGTGTATACATATATATTCAAATGCTATAAAATATTTTGAAAAATACTTCCATAAATAAATGGATGACAACAAAAATTAAATTAAGAATATGATACTGGGAATATCAGTCTGCACATATTAGAAACCAGGTTTTATTCTCAATTCCCCTTGCAACAATTAATAATTTCTCAAATTCATTTGCAACATTCCCTCTTCAGTACTATTATTCTACTCTAAGTCATCATCATCTCTCCCTCATATGATCCCAATAGCTTCCTGGCTCTTTTCCTAACATCTACTCTTGCCCTTCTCAAATTCATTATCTGCAAACTTCTGAGCAATCTATCTTAATAGCCATTCTCCTCATATCCCTTTTTTTTTTTTTCAACGCTTTTTTTCTTTTTATTGTACTTCAGGTGAAGGCTTACAGAACAAATAGTTTCTCATGAAACAGTAGTACACATATTGTTTTATGACATTAGTTAACAACCCCACAACATGTCAACCCTCTAACTTCTCAACCTTATTTTTGGTGAAAATACACATAGCCAAAGATACACCATTTCAAAAATTTCTA